>NC_090651.1:260793805-261393805 GCF_040937935.1 Hyperolius riggenbachi | reverse complement strand
TGGGTGGGAGAAATATCTCTGTAAATGACAATGTTTTGATTTTTTTTACACACAATTATCCATTTACAGAGAGATTTCTCCCACCCAGCATAGGTATGTGTAAAAATACACCCCAAAACACAATATACTACTTCTCCTGAGTACAACGATACCACATGTGTGGCACTTTTTTGCACCCTAACTGCGCTAAGGGGCCCAAAGTCCAATGAGTACCTTTAGGATTTCACAGGTCATTTTGAGACATTTGGTTTCGAGACTACTCCTCACAGTTTAGGGCCCCTAAAATGCAAGGGCAGTTTAGGAACCCCACAAGTGACCCCATTTTAGAAAGACAACACCACAAGGTATTCTGTTAGGAGTATGGTGAGTTCATAGAAGATTTTATTTTTGTCACAAGTTAGCGGAAATTGACACTTTGTGAAAAAAAAACCAATAAAAATCAATTTCTGCTAACTTGTGACAAAAAAATAAAAATCTTCTGACAGGTGACTACAGGGGAGGATAGATGTATACAGTACACGGGGGGGGGGGGGGGTCTGGGGGGATCTGAGAGTGTGTGGGGGGGTGATGAGGAGCCCCCAGGGGGCAGTTTAGGACCTAATAGAAAAAATAGTGTTGACAGATAGTGACAGGGAGTGATTGATGGGTGATTAGGGGAGTGATTGGGTGTAAACAGCGGTCTGAGGGATGCTGTGGGTGATCAGAGGTAAGGGGGGCAGATCAGTGTGCTTGGGTGCTTACCTGGGGGGCTGTAGCCTGCCCTGGTGGTCCCTCAATCATTGGGACCACCAAGGCAGGAGGCAACCTGTATAATACGCTTTGTATACATTACAAAGCGTATTATACGCTTTGCATGCGGCGATCCGAAGGCTAGTAACCCGCCGGCGCTTCCGAACGGCCGGCGGGTTACTGCGCAAGGGGGGCGGGGCTTGTCACCGACGCCTGATTGCGTCACTCGTGACGCGATCGGCGCTTAACCACGCCCGCCGACGCCGATGGGTGTATTGCGGTCGTTTGGGCCCAGCCCTTGCCGCCGCCCATCGGCTGTGGGCGGTTAGCAAGTGGTTAATAATATACAAATTCATAAAATCAACATATCATTTCATATTAAACCGAAATATTGCATCAAGGCCGAGCACTTGGCTCAACACGTTTCATGAAGAACTACACTTCAGGAGTTGTTCGGCTCTTGACAAACCAATAGGTTGTAGTTTCCTAAAAAAACATGTTGGGTGTTCCGAAGGAAGAACCTGAAGTTCTTATTTAGCAATTCATGCAGTCTCTTGAATATTTATTTAATTACTCATCCAACTCATATAACAGGTTAACCTCCTTAGCGGTATGCCCGACACTGTGTCAGGCATACCGCTTGCTGGTTCCAGTAGTCCCCTAGTATAAATTTAACAGATCACACGCTTGTAAAACCTTTAGCTAGCACTAGGCTAGCTAGTACATGTGGCCTGCATTCCCCCGATTGCTGCTGATCTCCCCGATCCCCCGCTAATACATTACCCAGCCTGGATCCAGCGATCGTGCAGCCTCCCTGCACATCTCCAGTCCTCTGTTTGGGGAGGATTGGGTCTGCATGTCGGCAACGTCATGACATCATGTAAGATCCTCCCCATAGAGAATAGCGGAGCTGTTCGGGGATGCTGCACTGATTGGTGGATCCAGGCTGGGTAATGCATTAGTGGGGGATCGGGGGATCAGCAGCAATCGGGGGGATGCGGCCACATGTACTAGCTAGCCTAGTACTAGCTAAAGCTTTTACAAGCATGCAATCTGTTAAAATTATACTGGGGGACTCCGAGGCTGCAAAACCTCCTGAGCGGCGTAACGCTCAGGAGGTTAAGTCAATATAAGATTGGTCAATGTAGATATAAATTGTATGCGTAGAATAGAAAGATCCCAGTCTTCTCCCCCCATTTATGGAAGCATCATCAGGTAGGAATATGTCCAAATAGGACTCCAAAATATAAGGAAGCAGGAAGTACCAAAGGGACTGGTATACAAATCCAGTTTCTCTGCAGAGACTGTCTGCCACCCAGTGGTGCTCACCGCCAGGTCGTGATCACGCTTACGCGTGGATTCACGACCATTTGGACGCATTCCGCCTCGGACACGCTAAGCCGTGAATAGATTTTCAACCACGAAAATCTACTTCGGCTTCGCGTGAATGCGGACAGAAATCCGCATTCACGCTCGTGAAACCCGGTGCTGAAGTCGTGGTTTGCAGAAATGCGTCAAACTATGCGGAAGTGACACATTGCAGGCCAATCAGAGTGCGCCAGCCAGGCCCTAGCAACCAGTCACAGGAGGGGAGCTATGCCCTCCCCTCCTGAATATAAAGCGGCGGCCATGATGGAAAAGCTCTGTCCTTGCTAGACTGTGGTGCCGAGAGGATTATCTCCAGGCCATTGTTGTTTGAGCAAGTGCATTTATTGTGTTAAAAACAAAGCGTTTTTTTTGCTAACACTGCTCTTATACTGTACACAGTTAGCTAGTCAGTGAGTGATTGCTATAGTTAGTTGTAGTCAGTGTAGTGTAGTGGGAGTGTGGGAGTCTAGTGATTATTTAACTGTGTGTAGTGCAGGCAGGTTCAGTGCTGCAGTGTAGTCAGTGTAGTGGGAGTGGGGATTATCTGTGTGTAGTGCAGGCAGGCAGGTTAGTGCAGCTGCAGTGTTCACTTGTATATTCCAGTGACAGTTATACACTTGTACTATTTGCAGGCAGCCAGTCACACCACCAGCGCCGCCACTCTCTGCCAGCGCTGTTCATTCATTCTGTCAGTGACCTTGTGCCGTGCCCAGTGCCCACTGCTCGCGCGCTGGCATATAAGCATCTCATTACACAGTGTGACATCCTTGTGTGCCCACTGCATCCTTCAGTGACCTAGTTGTATATCCAGTGCCCACTGCTGTGCCCACTGCATCCTTCAGTGACCTTGTACTGTGCCCACTGCATCCTTCAGTGACCTAGTGGTATATCCAGTGCCCACTGTTATAAACTGTTCTTATCACCTTGCTTCGACACCATCGTCTCACAGACTGTGAGATCACTTGACTCTCCACACAGCAAACAGGAAATAGACTTTCTCAGGCTTCTCCAATGTTTCCGTTATTTATTCAAGTCACAGAAAGACAGATAGATACAGTCATCATATCCTAGCTATGCAAATCTTCATGTTGCATTATAAGCTCATGATTAGACTCCCTGCGGAAGTCTATCAGGTACCTTCTTCCTACCTACGTTCCACTAAACTACCTATGTACAACAGACATTATATCAGATTACATAAAGGAAGAACATGCTTAGAGAAATAATTGGGTTCCAGTCAGTATTGCGAGCTAGTGCGGAAGGAAGAAGCAGAAGTGAGTTCCCCATCGCTCGCTCCAGATTTAATACCGACTAGGAAAGAGTTAAATATGACATCATCTTCGCCACCCCCTATATCAGTCTATTGGTGGACCCACTCGTGGTGTCATCATACCCGCCTACTCGATTAATAATCAATGAGGCACTTGACCCAGATGCAGGCATGTGGATGTTTAGTAAATATGGCCAATGTTTACTGTTCCTGTCCTGTAAGTGGAGGTCAGAATAAACCGATGGCCTTCTCTTAGGAACATGTTCTCAGTATCTGCGTGTATCCTCTGCTACACGCAGACCCTGAGATGCCTCTGCCTGCATCACAAAACCTCTATTTATTTTAAAGGCATACACTGCGGACAAGCCTTTTACATAAAACTCAGGCCAAGTAACTGAGGCCTACTTAAATTATAACAATCCCCCCTAAAACGGCTTGACCCGCAGATCCCAGCGTCTGAACCTCCCAGTACCTGGTTTCTTTTCTTTTATGTTTCACTTCTCGATGTTCGTGCTCACACAACTTCTCTGCTCTAGGCGATTACCCCTGGTAGAGAGAGAGCAAGACCTCTTGGTCTTCCTGTAACCAGGCTCTCTGGGGAGGCCCTACTTCTAAGTCCCTCAATACCACATGCTCAGCATTTGCGTCACTTGCGTATCACTCACAAACTTGCATGACCACAGAAAAGTGAAACTCGTTTTGTTTGTTACTCGATGGAGCAGTGCCAGGTGCCTTCTAAAAGAGCGCCTTTATACAATCAGCTCCATCACAGGTACTACTAAACCTATACCCGTAACCGTGTAGATCCCCTAATTTAAACTATTGGTTCAGTAGATTGTTTATGAGGCACCAATCTCTGGACCAGGTTAATTTATTTTACGTAATTTTAACCCGCAACCTCACCTGGACAATGATGCCTAAAGTTGTCATCCCCATCCAGACGACCAGTGGGTGTAGAAAGAACTTTGGAACTGCAGATGCCCCGTCCGAGTGTCCCTGGAACATCACCGGAACCTTTGTCCACCAGGGCAGACTGGAACTCACCTGCTCATTTTTGTGTTCTACCTCGTTAAGATCACCTGTATCATGGTGAAATCTTACCTCTAACTTAGTGTACTGTTTGTTTAACCTTTGTAACAAAATGTGGTCGTCTTGGATCAAACCCTGTTCCCCTTTGTCCCATGTCGGGTTCTCTTTCAGGACGGGAACTACCCGTGAAACTTTGACCTTTAGAGTTCTCTTAACAATTTGAGAAACAACGTCATCAAACCTGGATGACAGGATCCATATGGGATCTCCACTCACACAATATGTTCCCCTTGGAAACTCCCCCTTATCGGAACAATTATGAGAATATACCTTGAATGTATCATTAGACCTTATGTTAAAAAACCAAACCTTTCCTTCAGCCACCGGAACTATCGGTTGGGCTTCAGGGTGGATCTTTTGAATGGTAGCCTCGCATTCTGCGTTATTGAGCCTGCAGGCTTCTTCACTAAATTTGACTTGCCCCGGCCAACGCAGGTCCTTCTGCAAGAATTGCCCACATGAGGACAACTCTACTTGCTTCACCTCCCCGTCTAGCACCAAAAAAGGTTGACCTCTCAGGTCCTGGTGTAAGACACGGGTTGAGGTGGGAACTAAGGAAGTAGCGGTGCCTAAAGGAATGTTGCACCGTTTCCATTTGTTCACCCAAACATCTCGAAGCTGCCATGCAAAAGATCCTTCTCCAGAAAAATTAATATACCTCCCCTTGTCCAATCTCTTGCTGACAAAATATGTCCCCAGCTGTCCTGATTGGACCACTTCCCCCCTTATGTCCTGAGGCACACTATGTACCTGAGGTCGGGAAGACTGTACTCTCTGCACTCGTTCGATTAAGAGTACCTCTTCACTTACCCAATTATCATGAGGATAAGCTGCTGCATATGGACTGTGTAATATCGTCCCCTGTTGTGACCCGTGTGGTGTGAATGGGGTTCCCTGTGTGGGCTTTCCCTCCCCCGGGACCGCTCTCCCCACCCTCTTTGTCACCTGGAAATGTGGCTTGATCTCTATTTTTACTTCTTGTTTCGAGAACCACCCACCCTTGGCTTTCCAGCCTTTACGTGTGTATAGTTGTTTCAGAGGCACTCTCTGTTGGTAGCTCCAGAGTGTGATGTGGTCCCCTGCGTCTCTCTGGTAAGAGAATTGACACCTCCTGCTTGTTCCTCTCCAATCTGGACCCATCTCACTCTGCATAACCAAGACAAGGTACCCCTGAATCACACACTCCACCTTTTGCATGTACCCATTGTACTGCAATGTACCTTTTAACAAACCTTTGGATCGGTGCATCGATTCTGGGAGTGTGGCATTCAATAGCAGATTTACACTGCCATTAAATTCCCACTGCCCGCACACTTGACCCTTTAGACCTTTCACCCACCTTGTGCCATGAAATTTGCTTTCTCCTGGCACAAGTGCTCTTTTCCTCCGTCCCTGCATGGTCCGTCTGTGCCAAGCGGAGGGAGGTGTGAAAGGATTAGTACCTTTGTCACCAAACATTAACATGCTTGGGCCTTGCATTCTCATTAACCCCTTATTATACATGAGAATGTCCTCTCTTCGTTCTCCTAGGACGAAATGGCAACCTAGGATCACCATCAGCACGGTACTCCTCATTATAAAAGCACCACCTTGGGAAAGAAAAACATTAGCAATTTGCACTATGCTTTGCTCAGACAGTCCTTTTAGACGTTTTCCGATCTCAGGAACCTCGGTTTTTAGTCTCTTTCCCATTTCAGGAATCTCGTGTTTTAGTCTCTTTCCACTCTCAGGAATCTCGTGTTTTAGTCTCTTTCCAATCTCAGGAATCTCGCTGTTCTCCAAGCTTAGATTGGCATCTGGAACCTTTCGCGTATCCGACTGACATCTCCAGCTTTGCTGCCAGCACGGCATCTGTCTCAAATCCATATTGCCAAACACCTGAAATCGAAATACAAACAAATCAATTCTTATTAATGATTTGGGATTCGCCCTGCGGCTTGTACTCTTTACACTTTAAATTGATCAATATATATCGTAATTGATCTCGTTGCTTTATGGTTCTCATGAACTCTGTTTACTCTTATTGGTAGATTGGAGTTAAACTTCACCCCCCTACCTCAGTACTATCCTCAGTACTTACCTGTTTAAAATATGCTCCCGCGGACTTCACCTTTGGAAGCTCGCTTCACCTTTGGAAGCTCTCACCACATTGCAGCTCACTCCACATCCCCCCCTATCTGTCCATGCGCGGCCGTCGCATGCACAGATTACGGATGCCACACCTGTTGCTGCTTTGCAGGTGAGCCTGCAATGCTCTTACTCATTATCGCATTTACTTATCTAGAACTTCATTGCGATACCAGCTCTGCTAGAAGTTCTGTGTGTTGTACCCTCTGATCAATGTTTGCCGTGCCACCACCTAAACTACCAAAAAATTGCTGCCTCCCTGTCGGAAGGAGCACTTTGCACTTAAACTACACAGGGTGCAGGGCTAAGCATACCAGCGTCACATGCCTGTATGCAGATCCCTGAATGCCCACTTGGTAGGTAGTCACATGGCAAACACCGTACTGATGCACTGTCACTCTGTAAACGGCAATTTTATCATCTGTATAATTGCCCCATGAACTGCTGTCAGTCCTTGTTCTTTGTGCTACAATTGATAGGAGCTGGAAAAAACATATTTGACCAATCAGTGGACGAAAAAAAACGCACACAAAAACAGCTCCAGCCCAGCATAGACCTCTCAGTCCAGCTCTGGCCCTGTTCACGACAAAACCGGAAAAAAACGTTACCGCTCTGCAGAAGCGGCGACGGAAACCCGAATTGGTCAACTCCCTTTTTTCCAACTCCGGCACCCCCCTGATGCACTGTCCCCCTTTTCCTATTGGGAACTTATGCTGCACCACCCATTAAGGTGCCTCCCTTACAGGAATAATCCCATAAGCAACACAGTACAGACCCATTTCTGATCTGTACTGCTCCGTGTGTCCCTGCACCGAGCTGGGAAACACTTCCTATTCTGGCATTCCTTTCCATGGACCCAGGGAAAATCTCTGGGGAAATACTTTGAGAACCGAGACACACAGGAGAATGTCTCTGTATTTCTACCCCCCTCCCTTTCAGCTGCTCTGCCCGGAGCCGCGAGCACAGCCTGACGTGACGTGGATCCCCCAGCCCCTCCTCCCCCCTGCCATGACGTGTGGGGGCCATGACTCACGGGGCGGGCTCTCTCCACTGCCGCCATTTTGAGTCCTGGACTGCCAGCCAAAATGGCTGCTCCCATAGCAGCCTCTCGTTCCTGTAGACCTAGGAGAGAGAACAAAACTCACACAGAACATACATTTGTTATGCATAGTTACACACAGCATCTATACATTTTACCGAGAGTCAGCCTTCCGCTACCTATACTCTCTGGGATGCTTGCCAAAAGTGAGACAAACCGCGTCACAGCTGCAATGCTAAATATTTTACATCGTAGCATCACCCAGGGACGTTGAAACCTCTCTCCTCTCACAAATCATCTGCAGCATAACACAGAACTATTCAAGCGTGCAGCGTAACTCTAAGCCATATTAACAGCTAGTACTTCTGAGACGCACATTTATCAGTCTGATATGACTACAACATTAAACCTATATATACATTTAGAACTTTTAGCGGCGCTGACTGGAACCTAGATAAGCTTGCACCTCTCACTACACTCCTCTCTATCACCTCTCCCTCCCATCCAGTACTAACAGAAGCACCGCTGGCTTATCTCCTGCTGCGGGGGACCCCCCCCCTTTTTTTCCAGCCTCTGTAGAGACGGGGAGAGAAGAGAAGAGAAAAAAAAAACCCAATCAACTTCTTTCCAGCAAAAACATGCCTGAGACAAATGCAGAGATAACCACTACGTAAATATACAACACAGGAAGCTTGAATCCGAAGAAAAAAAAAACCAAGCACCTAAACTCTGAAAGCAGCCTCCCCCCTCCCACCACGCGCGAGAGAGAAGAAAAGCCCGCAGCCACCATGCTGCAATTAACACAGAATGTACACATTAACACATTATACTCTCCTTGTTATAACACCAAATACAGATAACGCCATACAACAACGTAAACAAACTTGCCTGAGCAGCAGATTCTTGGCACTTCATCAGCATTCCCGCAACTACACCTGCGAAACTTCCATGGACTCCGGAACCTTCTGAGCGTTTAAACACCGTCATCTCCGTCCCCACACTGGACTGGCTCAGTGGATCTACATCTCCCACAGCGAGTTGCAAGCTGGCCTCGGAGTGTCCCGTCTGACCCATATTTCGGCTAGTGGCTACAGTGCACAATGCAGTCACAGTCTAACGTCCAAGAGTTTCGCCGCTGATTCTCGAATTGCCGCCGTGTGCTTGGCTTCCGCACACTCCCACTTATCAGTATCAGCTTGATAAGCTTTACCGTCTGCGTCCGTCTATTCCGCTTGTTTTGCTGTGGAATATCTTGAAAACTTCTTCGGCCCCCGGCCCGTCTGCCTGTTTTGCTAGGCAGGGAAGGATTTCAGGCACCAATTGTTATAAACTGTTCTTATCACCTTGCTTCGACACCATCGTCTCACAGACTGTGAGATCACTTGACTCTCCACACAGCAAACAGGAAATAGACTTTCTCAGGCTTCTCCAATATTTCCGTTATTTATTCAAGTCACAGAAAGACAGATAGATACAGTCATCATATCCTAGCTATGCAAATCTTCATGTTGCATTATAAGCTCATGATTAGACTCCCTGCGGAAGTCTATCAGGTACCTTCTTCCTACCTACGTTCCACTAAACTACCTATGTACAGCAAACATTATATCAGATTACATAAAGGAAGAACATGCTTAGAGAAATAATTGGGTTCCAGTCAGTATTGCGAGCTAGTGCGGAAGGAAGAAGCAGAAGTGAGTTCCCCATCGCTCGCTCCAGATTTAATACCGACTAGGAAAGAGTTAAATATGACATCATCTTCGCCACCCCCTATATCAGTCTATTGGTGGACCCACTCGTGGTGTCATCATACCCGCCTACTCGATTAATAATCAATGAGGCACTTGACCCAGATGCAGGCATGTGGATGTTTAGTAAATATGGCCAATGTTTACTGTTCCTGTCCTGTAAGTGGAGGTCAGAGTAAACCGATGGCCTTCTCTTAGGAACATGTTCTCAGTATCTGCGTGTATCCTCTGCTACACGCAGACCCTGAGATGCCTCTGCCTGCATCACAAAACCTCTATTTATTTTAAAGGCATACACTGCGGACAAGCCTTTTACATAAAACTCAGGCCAAGTAACTGAGGCCTACTTAAATTATAACACCCACTGCTGTGCCCACTGCATCCTTCAGTGACCTTGTACTGTGCCCACTGCATCCTTCAGTGACCTAGTTGTATATCCAGTGCCCACTGCTGTGCCCACTGCATCCTTCAGTGACCTTGTACTGTGCCCACTGCATCCTTCAGTGACCTAGTTGTATATCCAGTGCCCACTGCTGTGCCCACTGCATCCTTCAGTGACCTTGCACTGTGCCCACTGCATCCTTCAGTGACCTAGTTGTATATCCAGTGCCCACTGCTGTGCCCACTGCATCCTTCAGTGACCTTGTACTGTGCCCACTGCATCCTTCAGTGACCTTGTACTGTGCCCACTGCATCCTTCAGTGACCTAGTTGTATATCCAGTGCCCACTGCTGTGCCCACTGCATCCTTCAGTGACCTTGTACTGTGCCCACTGCATCTTTCAGTGACCTAGTTGTATATCCAGTGCCCACTGCTGTGCCCACTGCATCCTTCAGTGACCTTGTACTGTGCCCACTGCATCCTTCAGTGACCTAGTTGTATATCCAGTCAAATCAACCAGGCTTGGGTGGAGGTGAGTTCCTGGCCCCTATTGTCGGACACAGGAGGACATGAAGTGGCTTCTGCATGTGCTGTTGTTAACTATGCCTGCCTTTATAAAGACAGTTACTACCTGCCTAGTGCCTACCTTGGTTAATTTTTTGGTGTTATGGTACTACTACCAGTAAATTGCCATGGTCCTCCTTCTGAGCTGCTGAACTGACCGCCCGCTTTGTCCTCCTGACTCAGTCGCTACTACACTCTGCGTTCACACTGCCCGGGTCACTGGGTGCATTTAATTTTTTGGCCAGCACTATGACGCTGTGCTGCTACTACTACCACCAGTATGTTGGCATGGTCCTTCTGTGCTGCTGCTGCTGAACTGACCGCCCGCATTGTCCTCCTCCTCCTGACTCAGTCGCTTCCACCAATGTACTCTGTCTGCGTTCACACTGCCCGGGTCACCGGGTGCATTTCATTTTTTGGCCAGCACTATGACGCTGTGCTGCTACTACTACCACCAGTATGTTGCCATGGTCCTTCTGTGCTGCTGAATTGACCGCCGGCATTGTCTTCCTCCTCCTGACTCACTCGCTTCCACCAATGTACTCTGCCTGCGTTCACACTGCCCGGGTCACCGGGTGCATTTAATTGTTTGGCCAGCAATATGACGCTGTGCTGCTACTACTACTACCAGTATGTTGCCGTGGTCCTTCTGTGCTGCTGAACTGACCGCCCGCATAGTCCTTCTCCTGACTCAGTCGCTACCACCACTGCACTCTGCGTTCACACTGCCCGTGTCCACTGACAACTCTGCTGCGATGTCATTGCTAATTGCTGCAAAAAAAACAAAAAAAAAATTACAAAAACCTCTCTGGGGCCTTTTTGGCGTCAGCCACTCATCCTCCTCCAGCGGTACCTTCGCCGCCAAGTGCCATTGGAACTCGCCTTCACCTCTTTGACTGCTTAACGCGTATATCCCTTTTTAAAACCACTTATTACCAATTAATAGCCCCATGTAAAGTGTTGATTTCACTTTAAAATCCATTTTCTCTAGAAAAAAAAAATTTGGGGAATTTTTTATGTTGAAGTTATGTTGCCCCTTATCACCTCGATAATCCATGCAATTTGGGGGATTGTAGCATGTATGGGGGCTTTGTTATTAACGTTAAAAGAAAATCCGCCTCCGGGCGGGAATCCACGCGTGATTACGCCATTCACGGCAGAAAATCCACGTGGTTGCGTGGACGCAGATGAAAATCCGCATGCGGCGGGGCCGAATGCGGATTTTTTTTTTGCAACCACGCGGATTGCCGAATTCGTGGATGAGAAACATCCGAGCATCCCTGCTGCCACCCACAACAGGTTTGGCGTGATGCTATTACTTGTTATATACGTGTACATATTAACTTACATATGTGTATGGTGGCTCCCCTATCGGATTTTATAACCTTACTGTGGCTTCCCCCCATCTTTAACAAGTGTTTATACATGCACAGTGCTGTGGATGAAATCAATCAATAGTTACTGGCACGTCTGATCATTTAAAAACTGAAACTGAATTAATCACTAATTTAAATAATTGGTTTGGATAATTGATTAGATTTTGTTCATTATTAGATGGGCTATCTATTGTAGGTGCATATGGTAGAGTAGATAGCCCTGCTTTGGAATCTCTCCTCATGCTGCAGGCCAGACAGGAAGCAGCATGGGACATCATTCCTACTCTCAGCTGACCACTAGAGCTGATCAATGATATGCATTTTTTTCAGAGTCGATGCATTTTTTTATGAAAATATAGGCTATATGCATTAATTCCAGGTTTAAATTGATTGGTCCATTTTCAAACTGCATATTTTTGCATAAAATGTGCATAAACTCTGAAAAATTTGCATCTCATTGATCATCCCTACTGACCACTGACCATCAGTGTAAATGTATTTTTTATTGCATATTATGTCAGATTATGGTACAAAGAACCATCAACCACCTACAGCCCTCCCACAATTTGGGGTGTAACCAAGACTTTGCAGGATATTACAGTATGGGTCAAAGTGCTTTAAAATTAATATGTCAACTTCAAGCCACTTGATAAAAAAACACACAAAAATAACAAACAGAGGCTTCTTAAATTGGGAATAATGCTTTTTTATATGGTCTAAAGCATTAAACACAGCATAAAAGTAATGGCGCACACACACACACACACACACACACACACACGCACACACTTACAAAAAAGTGTCAGTTTTATCAAACAAAAAAGCTATGCCTATAAGTACCATTAGTGTAATATGGGAATTATAGTCCATTGGGGTGGTCTCCAGGCTACTCTATTGTGCTAAAATCTAGCATAATGGAATTAAGTATGTATTTGGGTTACACCTTATGAGTGTTGTTGTGTGAATGCTTATGTATGTATAGGTGTATGTCTATATGTGTATATGTGTATGGAATATGTGCTACAATTCACAATGTGAGTGCAAGTGGAAAGTTGCAGCAAAATGTGTGTGATGCAGGGGTTTACAAGGGAATGGGGAGGGCCCCCCAAAACTTATAGATTTACCAATAGTGAGATCAGTATACTTTTTTTTGTTGTTACATGCGGACAGTAGAGTGATATATTCACAAAAATGTGGTCACAATATAGAACAGATACAAATGCAGGGGGGTATAATAACAAGGATGCACAATCAGTTCATGCAGCTCTACTGGATACAAATGTGTTCAAGTCAATACATTAGTATTAAACTAGTAACAATGCAATATGAATACATTCAATAAATATAATATTTTATACATATTTTAACATTTCTCAAATTTACTTTCAGTTTGGTTATAATGAGAAACTTGCCTTAGAACCACTTTTAGTTCTTCCTCCTTCTCAAAGCAGCCATTTTGTAACAATGAACACGTACAACTACAGTAGCAGGTGAATTTAAATGGATAACTTGTTGTGAGGTCAAAACTAAAAGACCTAACAACTCATTAAAAATGTACAGTTCAGCTTAATTAGTTCCCTCTGGTTCTTAAATACTTGTCATGTGCTTGTTAATAATCAATTCAAACCGAGAACACAAATAAGCTCTATAAGTCATACCAAATGGTAACTCAGTGCAGAGCTACATGCCTTGAATCAGTCAATTATTTCTGATGTGTTTTTCATCACAGCTTTTAGAAACAGTTTTCGCAAAGGTATGGCATAGAGAACATTAATTGTTCCAATTAATTTGTTATTGAACATATAAGTGGCTACAGCTGCCACCAATTATGGTTTTCATATACCAGGTGCAATATTTTAAAATGCAGCCTAAACCAAGGGACATGAGGTTGATGTAAACAAATTACAAATGTCACTTAAAATAATACAATCACAAGGGACATGTGACTTGCCACAGTGGTTAGATGCTGTATTGCAGAGCTCTGTAAATAGGTTTAAAAATGATTTCCCTGATTGTGAGAACCTATGGTGGAATAGCCTCTGAGTTTCCGAGGTCTTCAAGATACCTAAGAAAATGGTTGAATGAAAAGATATGGCCACAATAAGGCCTCTTTCACAGTATGACGTTAAAGTCGCACGTTAGTTCCCGGGGCCCCAGGCTGGCTCATGCACCATTGTTTTTAATTATTGTAGTATCCCATGCAGTTTAGTTAGGAGGGGGGGCAGATGAGAGGGAATATCCTGCACGCTGGTGCCCCCTGCTGGTCATATAGCCATTGTCTATATGCAACTGAAGCCCTCTCCTACTAATTGGCTGACTTGCTCAGCTTTTGCTTGATTATCACTGCAAGCTAGGTGTATTATGTGTGCACTTTTCATTGGCTTATAAGCAGCCTGCAGGCTTTATAAAGCAGCAGAGAACTGTTTGGGAGTGAGGTTCTCCAATTGTGTGTTTGAAAAGTCGCACGTTAAAACAACATTTAATGCAGAATAACTCACTGCAATGAAAAATCAATGCCCCATTCACAGTGCAGAGTGCACACGTTGCGTTGGTGACTAACGCTGCACGTTAAGTGAAAGTACTGCATGCAGTGCATTATACACGTTATTAGCTGCACTGGACTGTTTGCACATGCTCAGTAATGACTTGGAAACATACTTCTCATTGCCTGTATGCTCTACTGTATGCGACCGTAACAGGGCATTAAGTTGCGTTGCAACTTTTTTGGGGCATTGCTTTGTAATTTGCGTTGCGACTTTAACTTCACATCAAAACGCAACGTCCTACTGTGAAAGAGGCCTTACTACATTGTTTTTATTGCATGTTGACAAAAATGCTAATTTACTACTGCCCGTCCTGTTGCTTAATGTGTGATCTTTCATGGAAATTCAAGACAGAATGCTATTAAAACAAATGGCTGGACCAAATCTGTATTCTTCACAAGTGAGTGGTAAAATACTGTACTACTGTACCCTTCTGAGAACATGAATGACATGTTTTAATTTCAAAGCAACTTCATAATTTTCTTCCTTAAATTAAACTCAGGCAAAAACACCAAAGCAGTAAGTCTAATTTTCTGGACACCACTATACGCACTTGAAGTGGATCCAATCCGAGATAAACTTTTACTTATTGCATAATTGTGTTCCTTTCATATAGTTGATTGGGCATTCCTTAAGCCAAATACTTTTTTTTAATACCCTAATTCCCTATAAACTGAACAAGCCTCACTCACAGCTCCTCCATCACCTAGGCACTCTAGCAAGGGCTTATGGGTGCTCAGTCTGGGCAGGAGGGGGAGGAAGTGTTACTAGGAGGAGGTGTTTCATAGGCAGAGGGGAGGAGGGAGGAGGAGAGGGGAGTGACGTTTTTACAGGCTGAGGGCTGGAGATGCAGAGCAGCTTGCCTGTGTGTAATGACAGGAAGAAATAATCATATACTGTTGAAGCTGTTTGCAGCTAGATTCTCTGTGTAAACTATCTTAGCTTTAGATAAGATATATAGACAAGTTACTTGTTATAATTAGTTTTTCATCTCGGATCCGCTTTAAGGAAATAGATTGAAAACATAATTTTTCTAAGAAAAAGCAGACTAACTAGCATACCTCAAGTATAACAATTTTCACCTAAACAAAATGAATTTCGTGGGCCAGTTGATGTAAAATTACTTTCGTGAAAATTCACGAGCATCACTGCCTGTAACTTTGTTAGTATGGGTGGATGTAGTGCTGAGGTATCTAACTTGTTTTTTCCATCTCACAATGCACCATAATCCACCACTGAACAAAAAACATAAAATCCACCACTGAACAAAAAACATAAATAGTTACCCTAAGGGTCTGAACTTTTTCAATATGCCTGTGAAGGGGGTATACTAGGAACATTTTTTTTTTAATTATAAGCTTGTAAATAGTGATGGACACAAAACAGAAACAAATGCACCTTTATTTCCAAATAAAATATTGGCGCCATACATTGTGATAGGGACAAAATTTTAATGGTGTAATAACCGAGACAAACGGGCAATTAAAATACATAGGTTTTAATTATGGTAGCATGGATTATTTTAAAGCTATAATGGACAAAAACTGAGAAATAATGAATTTTTTCAATTTTTTTCTTATTAATCCTGTTAAAATGCATTTATAAAAAAAATAATTTTTAGCAAAATGTACTACCCAAAGAAAGCCTAATTAGTGGCGGAAAAAACAAGATATAGATCAATAACTTGTGATAAGTAGTGATGAAGTTATTAGCGAATGAATGGGGGGTGACAATTGCTGTGATGCATAGGGTAAAAAATCTCCGTGGGCTGAAATGGTTAAAGAAACTAGTAATCTAGTGGTGTAGATTGAGAATGATGCATCCCTGTATGCCAACTCCTAACTGTGTTAAATTAAATTTAGTTTATTTCATGTGTATGCTAGTGTTCTATAAACAACACTCCAAATGCAAAGGATATCCTGCATTACATTAGACAATGAATTAATCTATTCAGTTATCCTAATGGGCTGTTTGGTGTGAACTATGTTTAGATATATGCATCTACCACACGCTAATGTCTATCTGTCTCAAATCTCTGCATTCTATCAACTGTCCGTATGTTTGGCATAAAACACTGGTGCATTATGAGATGGAAGAAACAAGTTAGATACCTCAGCCCTACATTCACCCATACTAATAAAGTTACAGGTAGTGTTGGGCGAACACCTAGATGTTCGGGTTCGCGAACGTTCGCCGAACATCGCCGCGATGTTCGGGTGTTCGCGCCGAACTCCGAACATAATGGAAGTCAATGGGGACCCGAACTTTCGTGCTTTGTAAAGCTTCCTTACATGCTACATACCTAAAATTAGCAGGGTATGTGCACCTTGGGAGTGGGTACAAGAGGAAAAAAAATATTTGAAAAAGAGCTTATAGTTTTTGAGAAAATTGATTGTAAAGTTTCAAAGGAAAAACTGTCTTTTAAATGTGGAAAATGTCATGTTTCTTTGCACAGGTAACATGCTTTTTTTCGCCAGTCATAAATGTAATACAGAGAAGAGGTTCCAGGAAAAGGGACCGGTAACGCTAACCCAGCAGCAGCAGCACACGTGATGGAACAGGAGCAGGCGCAGGAGGAGAAGGCCATGCTTTTTGAGACACAACAACCCAGGCCTTGCATGAGGACAAGAAGCGTGCGGATAGCATGCTTTTTACCGCCATGCAGTCATAAATGTAATAAAGATAAGAGGTTCAATAAACAGGGACCGGGCGTCAACGCTAACCCAGCAGCAGCAGACGTGATGGAACAGGAGGAGGCGCAGGAGGAGAAGGCCACGCTTTCAGGTGCAACTCAGGCCTTGCATGAGGACAAAAAAATGTGTGCGCAAAGCAATGCAATGAGTAGTTTTCAGGACACAATGGGCTATTCGGAGGAGCTATTCCCACCCCCACAATCTTCTACCTGTGAAAGGTCAATGGAACAGCCACAAATGTTGTGCCCGGATTCACAACCTTTTTCTGTGGAAAATGCACCTCGCACTGAAATGCAAGGCGAGGCCGAGGATGAACATGACGTCAACAACTCAACATGACGCAAAATGGGGGCGGAACAGAAAGCTGCTTTCAATGTTTTGAAGGCCTTAATTGCCTCCGGTGGCCAGTTAGATGCATCATTCATCACACCCAAATCCCAGAGCAATGTGTGCAGGAATTTGAATCTCAGGAGGTGTACCGAGATCATCTGGACAAGTGACCAAGTGACAAGTGACAAAGTGACCAGTGACAAAGTGACAAAGTGACAAAATGACAAAGTGACAAAATGACAAAGTGACAAGTGACAAAGTGACAAGTGACAAAATGACAAAGTGACAAGTGACAAAGTGACAAGTGACAAATGACAAAATGACAAAGTGACAAGTGACAAAGTGAGAAGTGACAAGTGACAAAGTGACAAGTGACAAAATGACAAAGTGACAAGTGACAAAGTGACCAGTGACAAAGTGACAACTGACAAAGTGACAAAATGACAAAGTGACAAAGTGACCAGTGACAAAGTGACAAAGTGACAAAGTGACCAGTGACAAAGTGACAACTGAGAGGTTGTTCTGGGGAGCTCCACTGCACTCAGTCGCATATGAGGAGAGGTCTCGTCGGGACTGCTGATCCTCCTCAGCTTGCTCAAAGCCTTGAGGGTTCCTGAAGATCCTCTGCTTGGAGTTCGCCGGGGTTCAGCTTGGTGTCGGGGTCGGCGGCGTCCTCCTCACTCCAACGTGGCAGATCTTCTGTTGAAGGAAAAAAAACCAAACATTGTTAAAAGTCCAGTACCGCTTCTGAAGGACTCACCAAGAGATGCAGGAGCGCTTCAATCTAGTGCACCTTCGCTCGCTGGGTGATGTCCCTGCCTACGCGCTGGAATTCTACGCTGCACATGCTAGCACGCTTTTGCGCAGTGCCGAGGCGCATTCCAGCAGCTAGTAGCTACCAAGCTTCTGTGGATCTGATTGGGCCACCATGTTGGATCTCTGCCAAGTCCTCCAAAATTTTGAGCAATCCACGTTGCGTGACTGAGCAGTGACAACTCTACAGTCAGCATTACAATACCACTGCTGTGTTTACTGAAGAAATCAATGTTGAAGATGGAAACCGCTGGCATGAAGCAAGTGGGGGATTCTGAAGATGAAAACGATCAGCGTGATGATACCAACATCAGGCAACCTGCCTCAGGAAACGCTGGTCCCAGCTATGACAAAGAACAGGACGAGGAACAGCTGGAGTTGGAGCAGGAATTGGATGCCCCCACTGCCGAGGGACAGAGCGGTGCACGTTGGACTTCCACAATTTAGCGGGAAAGGACAGCAGAAGAGGAAGAAAGTGATGCTGGTGACGAATATGGTGCATTACAACAATCACAATGCTCACAAGAACATGAAGACAGAGGAGTCTGGCAGGACTCTCTGGCACACATGGCTCAATTCATGCTAGACTGCATTGAACGCGGCCCGCGCATTATTCACTATTCATTATTATTCATTATTCTGGAATCTGGACAACACCAATTACTGGGTTTATACCCAGTTTATACAAACACAATGTTAAAAAACTGATTGAAGAAAGTGTCAGACAGGTCAAAAATGGAACAATTCCAGCAGGCCCTTGAGGATGGAGACTTTAGAGAGGAGATTGACATCCTCCTCCTTCTCTAGCCAGTTGTACGCCGACAGACTGACTTCAGCAAACCCAGGAGGACCAGGAGGGCAGCAAAGAACACAAGCTGCTGCTAGTGCCGAAAAGGGAATGGTATTGGCAGTGTCCTTGGAGTGGGAACATTTTCTGACACCCATGCAGCAGCCCACAGAACAGCAATCGGGCAGTTCCACGTCCTCCAACACCAATCGCCTGGAGAAGATGGTCAAGGTCCAGGACTACATGTCAGATGGCGTAGCTGTGTTGAACAATCCATCTGCAGACAGACGGTGAGTGTGACAGGCAGCACAGAAGGACCATGGCAACTCACTCATAGTACCACAGTTTGATAGTGCTGCCCAAAAAATTATATGGATCCGTGGACCCGGGCACTGCGGGCAGTACTGGGAAGTGGGCACGCAGATTTTAGTACCTAAACACACGATACAACATGTTTTCCGGGGTCGGACTCTGAGGCACATACAGATGGTCCCGATCATCATCCTCATCATACAACTCTTCTCCTGAGTCTGACCCACCCACCACCTCTGCCACCCCAACATCCCCAGACACAGACCCCTCATCGTCCTCAACATTAACTTGGGATGCTGGCCTGAGCCAGACCTCCTCCTCCACATCAGGCCCCATCATCTCCTCAATGGCAGCCCTCATTAATCGTTCTGGCGACGGACCGATGGACACAACATTCTCCTCTGGAGAGGGCTGCTGCTGACCACTGGCTGCTGGGGTGGATGTTATAGCTTGCGTGGGGCGTTGGCTGTTGCTGTTGTTGGGAGTGCTGCTCACAGCGGAGGTCTCTGAGGAACTCATGGTGAGCTCATATAGTGGTTGGCGGTGAGTGGAGTATTACTGATCCCAGCAATATACACACTGACTGGCAGAGTACGCAATGCTATATAGTCTGGCTGAGCGGTGTACACAGAGTGTCAGTAAACAATGGTATATAGTCTGGCTGAGCGGTGTACACAGAGTGGCAGTAAACACAATGCTATATATAGCGTGGCTGAGCGAGGTGCACAGTGGCAGTACACACAATGCTATATAGTCAGGCTAAGCCGTGTACACAGAGTGGCAGTAAACACAATGCTATGTATAGCGTGGCTGAGCGAGGTACACAGTGGCAGTACACACAATGCTATATAGTCAGGCTAAGCCGTGTACACAGAGTGTCAGAAAACACAATGCTATATATAGCGTGGCTGAGCGAGGTGCACAGTGGCAGTACACACAATGCTATATAGCCAGGCTAAGCCGTGTACACAGAGTGTCAGAAAACACAATGCTATATATAGCGTGGCTGAGCGAGGTACACAGTGGCAGTAAACAATGCTATATATAGTGTGGCTGAGCGAGCGGTGTACTACTGTTCCCAGCAGCGACACACAATGACTGGGGGGGACCCTGGCTAGCGTGGCTAGAGAGCGAACTACCCTGCCTGCCTACCCAAAGCTAAACCCACAGACAAATGGCGGAGATATGACGTGGTTCGGGTATTTATTTACCCGAACCACGTGACCGTTCGGCCAATCAGAGCGCGTTCGGGCCCGAACCACGTGACCCGTTCGGCCAATCACAGCGCTAGCCGAACGTTCGGGGAACGTTCGGCCATGCGCTCTTAGTTCGGCCATGTGGCCGAACGGTTTGGCCGAGCACCGTCAGGTGTTCGGCCGAACTCGAACATCACCCGAACAGGGTGATGTTCTGCAGAACCCGAACAGTGGCGAACACTGTTCGCCCAACACTAGTTACAGGCAGTGTCGCTCGTGAATTTTCACAAAAGTAATTTTACATCAAAAATGTAATTTTCAACTTTGAGAAAATGTTTGTGAAAATACTTTGTATTTTCACAATATGGTGAAAATTTACGAACAAACTAAAATCATTGTTTTTTACAGTGAAAATGTGGAAATGTAGTTATTATGCTACAAAAATGCAAAAAAAAAACCAAACAAACATTATTTTAAAAGGGGAACACAAAAAAACCCATTATTTTAAAAGGGAAAATGCAAAAAAATCATTTCTTTTAGAGCAAACATTTATGAAAAACTTTGAAAATCGCAAACTTGATAAAAAATGATTTTTGAATGCATTTTCGCTCAAAATTTGAATTGAACATTATTTTTGGGAAAATGAATGCAAAAAGAATTTCAGCATTATTGCTCATCACTGGTTACAGGTAGTGTTGGGCGAACAGTGTTCGCCACTGTTCGGGTTCTGCAGAACATCACCCTGTTCGGGTGATGTTCGAGTTCGGCCGAACACCTGACGGTGCTCAGCCAAACCGTTCGGCCACATGGCCGAACTAAGAGCGCATGGCCGAACGTTCCCCGAACGTTCGGCTAGCGCTGTGATTGGCCGAACGGGTCACGTGGTTCGGGCCCGAACGCGCTCTGATTGGCCGAGCGGTCACGTGGTTCGGGTAAATAAATACCCGAACCACGTCATATCTCCGCCATTTGTCTGTGGGTTTAGCTTTGGGTAGGCAGGCAGGGTAGTTCGCTCTCCAGCCACGCTAGCCAGGGTCCCCCCCAGTCATTGTGTGTCGCTGCTGGGAACAGTAGTACACTGCTCGCTCAGCCACACTATATATATAGCATTGTTTACTGCCACTGTGTACCTCACTCAGCCACGCTATATATAGCATTGTGTTTTCTGACACTCTGTGTACACGGCTTAGCCTGGCTATATAGCATTGTGTGTACTGCCACTGTGCACCTCGCTCAGCCACGCTATATATAGCATTGTGTTTTCTGACACTCTGTGTACACGGCTTAGCCTGACTATATAGCATTGTGTGTACTGCCACTGTGTACCTCGCTCAGCCACGCTATATATAGCATTGTGTTTACTGCCACTCTGTGTACACAGCTCAGCCAGACTACATAGCATTGTGTGTACTGCCACTGTGCACCTCGCTCAGCCACGCTATATATAGCATTGTGTTTTCTGACACTCTGTGTACACGGCTTAGCCTGACTATATAGCATTGTGTGTACTGCCACTGTGCACCTCGCTCAGCCACGCTATATAAAGCATTGTGTTTACTGCCACTCTGTGTTCACCGCTCAGCCAGACTATATACCATTGTTTACTGACACTCTGTGTACACGGCTCAGCCTGACTATATAGCATTGTGTGTACTGCCACTGTGCACCTCGCTCAGCCACGCTATATATAGCATTGTGTTTTCTGACACTCTGTGTACACGGCTTAGCCTGACTATATAGCATTGTTTGTACTGCCACTGTGCACCTTGCTCAGCCACGCTATATATAGCATTGTGTTTACTGCCACTCTGTGTTCACCGCTCAGCCAGACTATATACCATTGTTTACTGACACTCTGTGTACACGGCTCAGCCTGACTATATAGCATTGTGTGTACTGCCACTGTGCACCTCGCTCAGCCACGCTATATATAGCATTGTGTTTACTGCCACTCTGTGTTCACCGCTCAGCCAGACTATATACCATTGTTTACTGACACTCTGTGTACACGGCTCAGCCTGACTATATAGCATTGTGTGTACTGCCACTGTGCACCTCGCTCAGCCACGCTATATATAGCATTGTGTTTTCTGACACTCTATGTACACGGCTTAGCCTGACTATATAGCATTGTGTGTACTGCCACTGTGCACCTCGCTCAGCCACGCTATATATAGCATTGTGTTTACTGCCACTCTGTGTACACCGCTCAGCCAGACTATATACCATTGTTTACTGACACTCTGTGTACACCGCTCAGCCAGACTATATACCATTGTTTACTGACACTCTGTGTACACGGCTCAGCCTGACTATATAGCATTGTGTGTACTGCCACTGTGCACCTCGCTCAGCCACGCTATATATAGCATTGTGTTTTCTGACACTCTGTGTACACGGCTTAGCCTGACTATATAGCATTGTGTGTACTGCCACTGTGCACCTCGCTCAGCCACGCTATATATAGCATTGTGTTTACTGCCACTCTGTGTACACCGCTCAGCCAGACTATATACCATTGTTTACTGACACTCTGTGTACACCGCTCAGCCAGACTATATACCATTGTTTACTGACACTCTGTGTACACGGCTCAGCCTGACTATATAGCATTGTGTGTACTGCCACTGTGTACCTCGCTCAGCCACGCTATATATAGCATTGTTTACTGACACTCTGTGTACACGGCTCAGCCAGACTATATAGCATTGTGTGTACTGCCACTCTGTGTACACGGCTCAGCCAGACTATATATCATTGTGTGTACTGCCACTCTGTGTACACCGCTCAGCCAGACTATATAGCATTGTGTGTACTGCCACTCTGTGTACACCGCTCAGCCAGACTATATAGCATTGTGTGTACTGCCACTCTGTGTACACCGCTCAGCCAGACTATATAGCATTGTGTGTACTGCCACTCTGTGTACACCGCTCAGCCAGACTATATAGCATTGTGTGTACTGCCACTCTGTGTACACCGCTCAGCCAGACTATATAGCATTGTGTGTACTGCCACTCTGTGTACACCGCTCAGCCAGACTATATACCATTGTTTACTGCCACTCTGTGTACACCGCTCAGCCAGACTATATACCATTGTTTACTGACACTCTGTGTACACCGCTCAGCCAGACTATATACCATTGTTTACTGACACTGTGTGTACACCGCTCAGCCAGACTATATAGCATTGTGTGTACTGCCACTGTGTACCTCGCTCAGCCACGCTATATATAGCATTGTTTACTGACACTCTGTGTACACGGCTCAGCCAGACTATATAGCATTGTGTGTACTGCCACTCTGTGTACACCGCTCAGCCAGACTTTATAGCATTGTGTGTACTGCCACTCTGTGTCTGCTGGGCCTGGGAACAGTAGTACACCGCTCACCTGCCACTGTATAGCATTGTGCTCTGTGTCGCTGCTGGGAATAGTGGTACACCGCTCACCCGCCACTGTATAGCATTGTGCTCTGTGTCGCTGCTGGGAATAGTGGTACTGTATAGCATTTCTGTACTGCCACTGTACTGCTGCCAGTCAGCGTGTACTGTAAGGATAAGTGAAATGAGGAAGAAATCCGGTGAAAGAGGAAGGGGCAAGGGAAGAGGTGTTTCCCCTGACGGTTCACGTACAGGCCACAGGGGAGCACCCAAGAAAACCCACTCAATACCGCCCATGTTGTCCAGGACAACAACCCTCACAGATCCAAAAGAACAGGACCAGATAATTACTTGGATGACCTCTCAAGCGTCCAGCAGTGGGTTAAGCAGCACCAGCACATCACGCACGAGGTCCGAGTCCTCAGCCAGTTACAAGGAGCCAGTGGGCACAAAGCTGACACAACCGGCAGCGACACCACGCACACAACTGCCAGATAACCAGTCCGATGAATTACCTCAGGACACAATGGGGTATTCGCAGGAGCTATTCCCAGCCCAACAAACTTCCACCTTTCAAAGGTCAATGGAGGAACAGCCAGAAATGTTGTGCCCGGATTCACAACCATTAACTGTGGGAAATGCACCGCGCACTGAAATACAAGGCGAGTCCGAGGAGGACTCGGAAACCCAAATCCCAGAGCAAGTTGGGCAGGAGGGGTTGCAATTGCAGGAGGTCGGCCGACAAGATCTGGAAGACGACGTTGGAGTGAGCTGCGCAGAGGTTGTTCTGGGGAGCTCTACTCCACGGCGGCGGCCCCCCACAATGACATATGACGAGTTTGAGGAGATGGAAGAGGAGGGTATGGACAATGTGGACAGAGACCCAGATTTTGTTTGTGAACGAGAACATCGCCGTCGTAGCAGCAGCACAGATGAGTCTGTTGAAGAACCCACTGCTGCACGAGTTTGCCTTGTGCCACAAGGTAGGCGGCGCGCAATTTCAGGCACCACAAGCGTGGAAGTTCAAGTGAGAGGCAAAAGAGGAGCAAACAGAAATCGCCAGCAAGGAGGCAGGTGCTCCAAAGTCTGGGCTTTCTTTGAAGACTGCACTGAGGATGTTACCATGGCGATTTGCAAGGTGTGCAAGACCCGCCTGAGCAGGGGGAAAAGTATTAACAACCTCTCCACCACCAGCATGAGCCGCCACATGCTATCCAAACATCCCACTCTGTGGGCAAACGCGGCAAGACAGGGTACCAGCAACACTGCCTCCCTTGGGTTCACCAGACTCACCACCAGACCCGCCTCAGCAGCAGCAGTAGCCCAGCCATTGCGTGGTTCACATCATTCACAAACATCAGACGACGCTGACACTGTCACTTTCCGGAGTAGTGCTCTTGAGGTCTCCCAGTGTTCATCAAACACAACAACCAACAGCCCTTCCGTGTGCAGCGCTACGGTTCAGTTGTCTGTGTCGGAGATGTTTGAGCGCAAGAGGAAATTGCCAGCAAATGACCCCCGGGCCGTGTCAGTAACAGCCAGCATAGCCAAGCTTCTGGCCTGCGAAATGCTGCCATATCGAGTGGTGGAGACAAACAGCTTCAAGGGCATGATGTCAGTGGCCATCCCACGTTACGTGGTTCCCAGCCGCTACCACTTTGCGCGCTCTGCAGTGCCTGAGTTGCATGAGCACGTGGTCAGCAAAATAACCCGAAGCTTGAAGAATGCCGTTGCCTGCAAGGTTCACCTCACCACTGACACTTGGACGAGTGCGTTCGGACAGGGTCGATACATCTCCCTTGCCGCGCACTGGGTGAACCTTGTGGAGCCTGGCAGCGATTCCTCACCTGCTACGGCGCGGGTGTTGCCCACGCCGCAAACAGCTGCACCGCCGTCCCTCCCACTGGATAACAACAGCAGCACCTACCTCTCTGACTCCTTCTCCTCCAACGCATCTCAAAGCTGTACCTCATCCGGAAACGCTAACCCAGCAGCAGTAGGATCGTGGAAGCAGTGCAGCACAGCTGTTGGCATGCGTCAGCAAGCGTTGCTGAAGCTGATCTGCCTTGGGGATAAGCAGCACACAGGGGAGGAAATTTGGAAGGGAATAAAGGAACAGACGGATTTGTGGCTGGCACCGCTGGACTTGAAACCGGGCATGGTTGTGTGTGATAATGGGAGTAATCTCATTCGCGCTTTAAGGTTGGCTAAGCTGACACACATCCCTTGCCTGGCGCACGTGATGAACCTAGTAGTTCAGCGGTTCCTGAGGACATACCCAGGCGTGGCCGATCTTCTGTTGAAGGTGCGTCGAGTGGCCAAACATTGTAGAAATTCCAGTACTGCTTCGGGGGCACTCGCCAAGATGCAGGAGCGCTTCAATCTCCCCCACCATCGCTTGCTGTGTGATGTCCCTACGCGCTGGAATTCTACGCTGCACATGCTAGCACGCTTTTGTGAGCAGAAGAGTGCAGTGGTCCAGTACATGACGGCGCAGTACCGAGGCGCATCCGGACAGCTGCCAAGCTTCTGTGGATCCGATTGGGCCAACATGTTGGACCTCTGCCAAGTCCTCCAAAATTTTGAGCAATCCACGTTGCTTGTGAGCAGTGACAACTCTTCAGTCAGCATTACCACTGCTGTGTTTACTGAAGAGGTCAATGTTGAAAATCAAGGAAACAGCTGTCATGATGCAACTGGGGGAATCTGAAGGAGAAAACGATCAGCGTGATGGTACCAACATCAGGCCATCCGCCTCAGGGAACGCTGGCCCCAGCAGCTATGACGAAGAAGAGGAGGAGGAACAGCTGGAGTTGGAGCAGGAATTTCATGCCACCACTGACGAGGGCCAGAGCGGTGCACGTTGGACTTCCACAATTCAGCGCGAATGGTCAGCAGAAGCAGACCAGGAGGAAGGTGACGACTATGATGCATCACAACAACTATCACAACGCTCACAAGAGGATGATGAGGATTCTGGTAGGACTCTTGCACACATGGCTCAATTCATGCTAGATTGCATTGAACGCGACCCACGCATTGTGCGCATTCTGGACAACACCAATTACTGGGTTTATACCCTTCTGGATCCACGGTACAAACACAATGTTCCAAAACTGCTTGAAGAAAGAGTCAGACAGGTCAAAATGGAAGAATACCAGCAGGCCCTTGTGGAGACTTTAGAGAGGAGATTGACATCCTCCCCCTCCTCTAGCCAGTTGTACGCCGACAGACTGACTTCCGCAAACCCAGGACGACCAGGAGGGCAGCAAACAACGCAAGCCGCAGCTAGTGCCCAAAAGGGAATGGTATCGGCAGTGTCCTTGGAGTGGGAAAATTTTCTGACACCCATGCAGCAGCAGCCCACTGAACAGCAAGCGTGCAGATCCACCTCCAACACCGATCGCCTGGAGAAGATGGTCAAGGACTACATGTCAGATGACGTAGCTGTGTCGAACAATCCATCTGCACCCTTCAACTATTGGGTATCGAAGCTAGACACCTGGCACGAACTGGCAATGTACGCAATAGAGGTGCTGGCTTGCCCGGCAGCCAGCGTTATGTCGGAACGCTGTTTCAGTGCTGCCGGAGGCATCGTCACAGATCGGCGTATCCGCCTCCCCACAGAAAATGCAGACCGTCTGACTCAAATTAAAATGAATCAATCCTGGATTGGAAATGACTACGCAACACTCCAGGACCCCAACCAAGTAACATGACCAATGAACATCTGGGATGGTGTAGCGTTTCCGGTCCCTGTTTATTGAACCTCTCATCTGTATTACATTTATGACTGCATGGCGGCAAAAAGCATTGCTGCTATATCCGCACGCTTTTTGTCCTCATGCAAGGCCTGGGTTGTTGTGTCTCAAAAAGCATGGCCTTCTCCTCCTGCGCCTGCTCCTGTTCCATCACGTGTGCTGCTGCTGCTGCTGGGTTAGCGTTGCCGGTCCCTGTTTATGGAACCTCTTATCTTTATTACATTTATGACTGCATGGCGGTACAAAGCATGCTATCCGCACGCTTCTTGTCCTCATGCAAGGCCTGGGTTGTTGTGTCTCACAAAGCGTGGCCTTCTCCTCCTGCGCCTCCTCCTGTTCCATCACGTCTGCTGCTGCTGGGTTAGCGTTGCCGCGTGGTCCCTGTTTATTGAACCACTTATCTTTATTACATTTATGACTGCATGGCGGTACAAAGCATGCTATCCGCACGCTTCTTGTCCTCATGCAAGGCCTGGGTTGTTGTGTCTCACAAAGCGTGGCCTTCTCCTCCTGCGCCTCCTCCTGTTCCATCACGTCTGCTGCTGCTGGGTTAGCGTTGCCGCTTGGTCCCTGTTTATGGAACCTCTTATCTTTATTACATTTATGACTGCATGGCGGTACAAAGCATGCTATCCGCACGCTTCTTGTCCTCATGCAAGGCCTGGGTTGTTGTGTCTCACAAAGCGTGGCCTTCTCCTCCTGCGCCTCCTCCTGTTCCATCACGTCTGCTGCTGCTGGGTTAGCGTTGCCGCGTGGTCCCTGTTTATTGAACCACTTATCTTTATTACATTTATGACTGCATGGCGGTACCTCATGCAAGGCCTGGGTTGTTGTGTCTCACAAAGCGTGGCCTTCTCCTCCTGCGCCTCCTCCTGTTCCATCTTGTCTGCTGCTGCTGGGTTAGCGTTGCCGCGTGGTCCCTGTTTATTGAACCACTTATCTTTATTACATTTATGACTGCATGGCGGTACCTCATGCAAGGCCTGGGTTGTTGTGTCTCACAAAGCGTGGCCTTCTCCTCCTGCGCCTGCTCCTGTTCCATCACGTGTGCTGCTGCTGGGTTAGCGTTGCCGGTCCCTGTTTATGGAACCTCTTATCTTTATTACATTTATGACTGCATGGCGGTACAAAGCATGCTATCCGCACGCTTCTTGTCCTCATGCAAGGCCTGGGTTATTGTGTCTCACAAAGCGTGGCCTTCTCCTCCTGCGCCTCCTCCTGTTCCATCACGTCTGCTGCTGCTGGGTTAGCGTTGCCGCGTGGTCCCTGTTTATTGAACCACTTATCTTTATTACATTTATGACTGCATGGCGGTACAAAGCATCCGCACGCTTCTTGTCCTCATGCAAGGCCTGGGTTGTTGTGTCTCACAAAGCGTGGCCTTCTCCTCCTGCGCCACCCTCCTCCTGTTCCATCACGTGTGCTGCTGCTGGGTTAGCGTTACCGGTCCCTTTTCCTGGAACCTCTTATATGTATTACATTTATGACTGCATGCCGACAAAAAGCATGTTACCTGTGCAAAGAAAACAGACATTTCCCGCATTTAAAAGACAGTTTTCCCTTTGAAACTTTAAAATCGATTTTCTCAAAAACTATAACCTCTTTTTGCTAAAAAAAAATTTCTTCTTGTACCCACTCTCAAGGTGCACATACCCTGTAAATTTGGGGTATGTAGCATGTAAGGAGGCTTTACAAAGCACAAAAGTTCGGGTCCCCATTGACTTCCATTATGTTCGGAGTTCGGGTCGAACACCCGAACATCGCGGCCATGTTCGGCCTGTTCGGCCCGAACCCGAACATCTAGATGTTCGCCCAACACTAGTTACAGGTCATAATTACCTCATGTAGTGTGGGATTATCCTTTCCATTTTGAATGCTTATTATATCTGCCTATAAAACACATTGGAGTATATTTATTAAATAGGGTTAACAGTTATATGCACAAACAGCTCATGTAAATTTTGTTGGGTGTTACCAAAAGCAATTTGTGTAACTTGCATTATACACACTACCCGCGTATTGCTTGTACAACAGGTGTTGTGCTATTTGCACAACATGCGTTATACAAGTAATGTTGATAGTGTGACATCCGTCACTCGCCAATCTTTGTTGCCATTAAATGGTCACTAAAAACTCACTTATTCTGACAAGCATAAGCTCTATCTTAGGCCACTCCTCCTTTGTCCTAAGATCAAATTGCACTCCTACTAGATATCGTAAAACACATTGCCTCTATATGTTTGTCGTATACTACCCCTCCTCTTGTTTCCCCCATTCCCTTTAGATTGTAAGCTCACTAGGGCAGGGCTCTCTCCCCCTTTTGTGTCCTGGGAATCATTATACATTTTATTCATCATGTTACTTTCATCACTGTCATTACCACTTCTGTATTTTGTATCATTTTTGTATTTTGTCACCAATTATGTATTTTGCATATTGGTGTACACCATTGTCTGTATTATTATGTATCCCATGTTTGTTTTTATTTTTTAAAGTTCCACTGAATATTTTGGCACTTCTTAAATCAATAATAATAATATTTGTAACACATGTTATATAGTTAGCATAATGCCCGGTAAAATGTACATGGACTATGTATGCACATGCATTTTAAGGTTATTTACTAAGTATACCTTTTGAAGTGGTCTTGATAAAATGCTGCTACACAAAATGTATGTTAATAATGTATTTATCAATTTACTACAGTATGTTGTGACTGAGTTGCCTGCTGCATACATGTTTTATTACTGTGACATAACAATCTAATGGAAGAATTGAAAAATCTGTTCAGCAATAGCTGAGTGAGTGCATAGCAGTGCTTTGTCTCATCTTGCCCTAAGGACTCTAGTTAGACTTGAATCTGTGGTCCCCAAAGTAAGTGAGATTTTCATACATATAAACATCTTCCTTTACCTATGCTTCAAATTGAGGAAATAGTTTAGGCTAGTGGAAAACATTTGCTAGAGTACTATCCTTATGTTAAAAATATAATTGTATTTTGGAAAACATGTATTATTTCAAACATTGAAATCAGGGCAGCCTATTTGGATGGTAGTATTTAATTTTAAATGCACAACTTAAAGTGGAATTAAACTCAGAACTTCCTTCTGTTCTTAACAATTAGGCACAGCATAACCTTTATGGAAAAAAAAGTCTTCACTACAATTTATGGAAATGCTAAAAAAAAAAAGAAGTTTTATGATGGTTTCACCTTTGCAGGTGGCACTGAAAGGAATTAAGCCTCAGTGTTTACTGATTGGGAGAGCTTCCCAGGCAGAGCTCCTGTTGTCTATTCACAGCTGCTGATATAAACTAATTAGACACTTTGATCTAACTACACAAACACAGCATGCCAAGCAGTGAATTTCTTCAGCAACCCTATGCGGATTAAAGACTTTTCATTATGTGCTGTACAAGAGTTTGGATCTGCTTTAAGAACTTACTCTATCTAATCTTTTTTTTTTTCTGTAAACATTATATAATGTGCTCTGTGACTGACATTTCTTATTAATAACAAAATCATTTGCTGGACTGGTCTGTTTGCTGGCATCATTAACAACAACAGCTATTGTTACTAATTGTATAGGACTACTTTAACCCAAACTAAGTTTAAGTTTGAAGAAAAAACACAAATGATCTGAAACAAAAGCTATACTAAGGTAAATGAGCTACAGACTGCAGATGTAAATTGTTTTGAAGATGTTAATTTATTTGCTGTCATGCCAACCCAGACAGAAAACTAAAGCAAAAATTGGCATGCGGAGCACACCGAAAGTCTGAAAAGAATGTTACAATTTTAAGAACAGTGAAAAACAAAATGTGTACAGTGGTGTGGAAGGGACAGTGCATACAGTTTAGTAGGCAACATAGACTATATGCATATATTTAAATATGGGGTAATTTGTAAACACTAAATGTTGTGGATGCTGTTATGTAATAAAAAAATAATTTCTGAAACTATCAGCATCAACACCATATATTGGCAGAGAATGGTTTGCTCTACTTGTTAACATTTTTCAATTACATTTATTTGTGCAAAAGATCAAAAACACTTAAAGAGGAGTTGTCAGCCATACTATCTCAGAAAAAAACCCACATATATAAGTAGATAAATACTTTGCGCTACTTACATAACAGATGTATTGCATAGTGATGCTCGGATACCCCTTTTTATTATTCGAGTTTGGTCAAATTCGAATAGTAAATTATTCAAATTCGGTCGAATATTCGAGTCGAATATTTTTTACTATTCGATTCGACCTCGGACTTCGAGGTCACTATTCGAGTCGGTATTCGAGCTCATTATTCGAGCTGACTATTCGAATTGGCCTTAAATAGCTTCCAACACTTGTTTTGAGGGTGAATGATGCAACAAACATCTTTTTTTCCAAGTAACAACAGCAAGTGATTATGTGGGGATGTTCCTTTAAAAAAAAAGGTGGAAAGAGATGAGAAGTTGTGTCCAAAATTCTGTTCAGTAGTGTATATACTTCTTCTTCTTCTTCTTCTTCTTTTGGATCACCTGCTCCTCAGGAGATCATCTTGCAGCACTGTCAGTGGTCCCCACTCCTCGGGGGTCCATTGGCTGCAGTACAGTCTGATTCCCTGCTCCTCAGGGAATCCTTGGCTGTAGTACAGTCATAATCACTCATACCACCAGTGATCACCCTTGCAGCACAGTCAGTGGTCCCGGCTCCTCAGGTGTCCACTGGCTGCAGTACAATCTGAATTCCCTGCTCCTCAGGGAATTCTTGGCTGCAGTACAGTCTGAATTCCCTTTACCTCAGGGGATCCTAGGCTATTTCTTACTGTTGATCACCTGCTCCTCAGGTGATCACATTCTCAAACACTGTCGGTGGTCCCTGCCTCTCAGGTGTCCACTGGCTGCAGTGCAGTCTGAATTCCCTGCTCCTCAGGGAATCCTTGGCTGCAGTATTGTCTGTATCTCCTGCTCCTCGGGAGATAACTCCTCAAATTACTGTTGCACCAAACACAATACCATATTGGGTGTCCTGTGTCTAGCTATACTAGTATTATTGGTGATTCTGCAGATCACCACATAATCAGGTATAGCATCTGTATTATTGGTGATACTGCAGATCACCAATAATCAGAAAAATCTGTGTTGCTGACACCAATCGTTACACTCATACTCCAAAAAGTGCACGTGCAAAGAGTTTTGCAGGTGTATCCCGCTTCATCAGGCAATAGAAAAGGAGCATATAACTGTGGGACAGAGAAGGCCGTCTCAGTAAGGCATGTATGGTCAATATTCACAACATAATATAACATAAAAATTATTCACAATATAATATAAACAAAATAATATAAGCAATAAACATTTTCTCAATAGAGAGACCAGTTTGAAACTAACAATTGGATTTGGGGGGTTAGGGGGTCAGGGGGTTAGGGGGTCTTCGTGTGCAATAGATAGGTCGGTGGGTGGTAAGAAAAGGCAGGCAACTATGGACATAACATTGCTAACGAGGGTGGATGAAAGAAAAGGAAAACAGCAATACAAAGTGAGACACCTGCGCAACGTGTTGCACTTGCACTTTTTGGAGTATGTAAATTACTTGTTGTTTGTTGAATACACACAGCCATGTTTTTGTGTCTGCTTGGAGGAGGTAAGTTTACCTCTGTCTCCTCTTGTTTTAACATTTTAGTGAATTTTATTCTACTGGTGCCTCTGTCTGCGTATACAGTTCCTGATTCCACCCCTGGTGGAAGGGTGTTGAACCTTACTTCCTATCTACAGAAAGTGACTTCTTAATCCTGAGTGGGGAGAGGTCTAATCTCCCCACCTGCTAATATATCGTAATATGAGAAATGAAGCTGCCACACCTTCCTGTTCTGGGTGCTTGACGTGTGGTAAGGCAGTACCACTAAATTATCATGAAACTGTAGGATACCTCAGCACACCAGTCTTTAATTTATGATGCAACGCACATTTTATTGTGCAATATTCCACTAATATCTGACAATTGTTTCGGGGGCCATGCAGGGTCCCCCTTTCTCAAGGAATGGGGCATAATACAAATGCACAAGTTAAAACACTTTATACTGTATACCAGACAATCATCTTCAAAAACCCACCCCCAAACCACACCAATAGTGACATCATTATTGACAGATTCCTCCCATTCTGAATGTAAACAAAACCACATTCAAAGGTCATATACACGATCAATATTATATATGCCATAAACTCAACCCTCCATATGTTGGTCGATACCATGCCTAATGTAGTGGTTATCTAGATGGTAACCCATGTTTGTGAGTATACTTACCTTCTCATATCCACTATTCACTATTACCAGTACATAATACACTACATTGGGCTTTCGGTGTCTCCATTGCTGTGTTTTTCTCTACATACCAGGAGTAGCATTTCCACAAAAATTAACTTGAACTGTGAACATTCTGAAAAACATATATTAAAGAAAAACATTTCCAGCAATAAGACCATTTTCCAGCATTAAATATATGTGAAGGATGGTAATCCAAACATCTTAATCAATAATTGTTTTTTCACTTAAATCTTGTCAGGAGGATGACATTCCAAATGCCATAGATGCTCTCAGCGTATCATTAAAGTTCAAGCAACTTTGGTAGTTGTCTTCATCCTTTTTTTTTTATTGTAATGACAGCTTTAAGACATGTAAGAAACTCAGTTGCTATGAGACAGACAGCAGTGGTAGAGCATGTCCTACCTGCATTTAACTATCATAAGAACAGATGGCTGGTGTGAAAAGACAACTGAGTAAAAAAAAAATGTATTTATTTTGTATAAAAAGGAAATAAGTTATCAACTTTATGAAAGTTCCGTTTCTTTTAAACGAGTTTTAAAATAAGGAAGTGTGAAAAGGATTTACATTCCAAATAAACCAAAAACAGAAAAAGGCAAATTCTGAAAGCAATCATGTTGATTCGTTAAAATTATAAGTATTACCTTATAAATAAATTTTTTTTTACACTGAAAAATCCTTTGGTAAGTCATGCTTGCCTGCAGCTGTACATACATACTTTTTTTTAAAACATACAGTGCTACCTGATCCAGGGGAGTCACTTACCACTGCTCCTTGATGCTTCTGTAAATTTTTCCTATTTTGTTAAAAAAAATGGCCACAATCCCGGGGTCACGATTAGAGATGGCTCGAACCTCCGATTTTAGGTTCGCGAATCTCGTTCGCGAACCTCCGCAAAAAGTTCGATTCGCCCAAATTTTTCGAACCTCAATTGACTTCAATGGGGAGGCGAACTTTGAAAACCAGAAATATTTAAAGCGGTCTAACACCCAGCATTTCAACATTGCTTTAATAGATTGCTTACAGCTTAAAAACTATTATGCCAGAATTTTGTTTAAGCAGAAATTCACTGAATAGTTAAAACTCAGCATTTTAGTGCTGTATTCAGCTAGGATTCCGCTTCCGAGCTGAGATTTAGATACAAATGTTTCATGTTTGGAATGTAAATAAATCTCTGCAAAGCCTGTCTGGGAAGCCCTCTGTGCTCTCTCAGAGAGATTTTTGCTTATTTACATTCCAAACATGATACATTTGTATCTAAATCACAGCTCGGAAGCGGAATCCTAGCTGAATACAGCACTAAAATGCCGAGTTTTAACTATTCAATTAATTTCTGCTTAAAAAAATTCTGGCATAATAGTTTTTAAGCTGTAAGCAATCTATTAAAGCAAGGTTGAAATGCTGGGTGTTAGACTGCTTTAAGGTGGCCACACACCATACAATTGTTTAAATACCTGTTCGATTTAAGAATTGCAATCAATTTTTCTGACTTATTGTAACATTTCAAAAATATGACCAATGTACCACACACCTTAGTTTAATGTTTCCCCAATTTTGATAAAAAATGATTGAAAACTCTGAGAAAATTGCTGGGGTGTGTATATTAATAAACTGACAATCTAACACACATCATACAATCTTTAGAGAAAATGAAGAAAAATATCTGGCATTCCAGATAGATAAAAATTGAAAAAAGCGGGAAATCCGATTGGATTTTTCAGTTGAATGAAAAAAAGATAGATTTTTTCGGGAGATCCAATCGTTTTTATCGAATTGCTGTAAAATTGGATCATTTTATTGTATCGTGTGTGGCCACCTTATATGCTGGTCAGAAAAGTGATGAAAAAGATGTTTCAAGGGGGTCTAACATCTGAGTTTTTGCATGGATGAGTGGAATAGATGCCAAAAGTTTCAGGGAAAAATCTGGATTTGATGCACAGCAGCTTTTTAAGGGCAAAAATCACATTGCATGCTAAATTGGAGGCCTAAAGTGCTTTAAAGCATCTTGCATGTGTATACATCAATCAGGGAGTGCAATTAGAGTACTGATTCACACTGGCACACCAAACTCACTGTGTAACACACTGCAAACAGCTGTTTGTGTAGTGACGGCTGTGCTGGACTAATGCGCACCATGGCGAGAGTGCAGGTGATGGCGGTTTTCCAGCCCATATGGTCTCCGGACTGAGGTAGCTCAATGACAGAGCAGTGACTGTCCAACTGATCGAATTTGGTCTGTCCACAATGAAGCAATAATCTTATTATCTTGGGTGCCCCCCCCCCCCCCCCCCGAGACACTCATATAGCCGTAGGTCATTGCTTCATTGTGATATGCAAGCCCCTTCACCGTGGCAAGATAACGATCATGAAGGGGAATTGACACATGTACATGCCTTTTGTTTTGTTGTTGCAGCTGCAGTGCAGCCAGAAAGATTAGGCAGGCAAGTACAAGCACCAGAAATTTCTTTATAGTGGCTGCTGCTAGCAGCCTTAAAAATTCAGGAATCCGCCTGGAAACCTGGACCCTGTTGGTGGTGATGGAGAGGGTAGTCAGGCGGCCGTCAGGCAGAGATGCTGTGTGGGGACCGATTTAGTCATGGAGCAGGCAGTCACATGGCATGCAGGCAGAGACACTGTGTGTGGGGACTGACTTAGTCTTCGGGCGGGCAGTAGCCCTCTGGGATCCATGCCTCATTCATTTTGATAAAGGTGAGGTACTGAACACTTTTGTGACTTAGGCGACTTCTCTTCTCAGTGACAATGCCTCCAGCTGCGCTGAAGGTCCTTTCTGACAGGACGCTTGCAGCAGGGCAAGACAGAAGTTGGATGGCAAATTGTAACAGCTCTGGCCACAGGTCAAGCCTGCGCACCCAGTAGTCCATGGGTTTATTGCTGCTCACAGTGTCTACATGCACACTAAAGGCCAGGTAGTCAGCTACCTGCCAGTCGAGGCATTGGTGGCCAGGGCCGGATTTGTACTTTTTACCGTACTAGGCCCATTTTCACCAGCCGCCCCCCCCCCCCCACCATATCAATACACAAATGCAAAACACAACAACCCCCCTCTTATATACCACCATTTAGCAGTGGGTCCTTCTCTGGTCGATTAGGTTTCTTTATTGTGCAAACGTGGCTGAGGACAAGTATGTCCGCACTGGGTATGCATAAGTGAGTTCGGTGCATACCCAGTAGAACTAAGGCACGTAGCTGTTTTCCTTCATGCATTTCATTTTACTGGGCATGTGTGGACCTTATTTGCACATGCCAAGTACAGACACCATAATGCTATAAAACAGCTATGGGGCGGAGCAGACAGCGGACGTCAATACGTCATACGAGGAAGTGAGCTGACCGGCCGGTCGGGAACAGTAGTGAGGTCGAGTGACGTACACCCTGCGGCTAGAGGGAGGATTAGGAGCGGCAATCCCGCGGACGTCCACCCCGCACTTGAATGGGCATTGGCAGGCAAACTGTTATACGCTGACAATACACCGGGACGCGTAAGTACAATTGTTAAAGCGCCCGGAGTTTGTTGATTGACAATATTACGCTATGTCATTTTTTTATGTTTTTATGGAGATACTTTTTATGGATTAAAAGAAGATTTAAAGCGTTATGGTGTGTGAGGCATTGACTGGCAGTTGGCCAAAGCGCAATTTCCACCTGCAATCCGAGGTGGGCAACATCTGGTGAGCGGTTTGGCATTTTCATTGTGGGAGTGCACTCACTGAGCACAGAGTGTTATCACTGAACACGGAGGGGAAAGTGTTTCTCACGTGGTGGTTTTGAATGCGAAAGTGGAGTGTAGAACGTTACTGCCCTATGTGAAGCTTTTTTATTACAGGTGGGACGTTAAAGTCAATTTTTTCATTGAGAGACGGCACAGGTCTGGAGAGCGCAGCAGTAATTTTATATACTCAAGTACAGACACGGTCACACTTGTGTACTGAAGATACCTATTCGTCCAGAGAGGGATACAGCACTAGAATAGTGGGGTATAGGGTGATATGTCTCTAGAGAATGTCCAGAGGCTCCCCACTACTAAGGGGAGTTTACAGGGAAGATGTCTGCCAGGGTAGGGTAAGAATAAATGGTCTAGCCAGGGTCAGTGTCTCCATAGGGGCAAACTGCAAACAGCCCCCAGCATGCCCCCCTCTATAAAGACACTTTAGCTTCCAGCATGTCCCCTCCTCTATAGAGGTACCACAACTCCCAGCATGCCTCTAGCCCTCCATAAAGGCATTACCGTTCTCATCATATGCCTCCCCTCCACATAGGCACCACAGCTCCCAGCATGCTCCTCCCCTTCCAGGGGCACCACAGTTCCTAGCATGCCCCTCCATCTCCTTATAGTATCGGTTGTCCCCCAGGGCCCCGGAGCTGGCTACCAGGCCTCCTCCATGTGAATTGAGACCAGGGGGTTACACCAGTCAGCCCTAGGGGACAACCCAATACTACATGGAGGAGGAGCATGCTTGGAACTGCAGTACCTCTATGGGGGGGGAGCACAGTGGTGCCTCTATGGAGTGAAGGGTGAAGCATCGGTACCTCTTTGGAGAGGAGGAGCATGCTGGGAGCAAGGGTACCTCTATGGAGTGGGGGGCATGCTGGTAGGAGTGGTGCTTCTATGGAGTGGGGGCATGCTGGAACCACTGGTGCCTCTATGGAGTGGGGAGGGGGGGCATGCTGGTAGCAGTGGTGCCTCTATGGAGTGGGGACATGCTGGAACCACTGGTGTCTGTATGGAGTGGGGAGGGGGCATGCTGGTAGCAGTGGTGCCTCTATGGAGTGGGGGCATGCTGGAACCACTGGTGCCTTTATGGAGTGGGGAGGGGGCATGCTGGTAGCAGTTGTGCCTCTATGGAGTGGGGGGCATGCTGGTAGGAGTGGTGCCTCTATGGAGTGGGGGCATGCTGGAACCACTGGTGCCTCTATGGAGTGGGGAGGGGGGGCATGCTGGTAGCAGTGGTGCCTCTATGGAGTGGGGGGCATGCTGGTAGGAGTGGTGCCTCTATGGAGTGGGGGCATGCTGGAACCACTGGTGCCTCTATGGAGTGGGGAGGGGGGGCATGCTGGAACCACTGGTGTCTGTATGGAGTGGGAAGGGGGGCATGCTGGGAGCAGACGTGCCTCTATGGAGTGGGGGTGGGCATGCTGGAACCACTGGTGCCTTTATGAAGTGGAATGGGGGGGCATCTTGGTAGCACTGGTGCCTCTATGGAGTGGGGGGCATGCTGGGAGCAGTGGTGCCTCTATAGAGTGGGAGTGGGCATGCTGGAACCACTGGTGCCTTTATGAAGTGGAATGGGGGGGCATCTTGGTAGCACTGGTGCCTCTATGGAGTGGGGGGCATGCTGGGAGCAGTGGTGCCTCTATAGAGTGGGGGTGGGCATGCTGGAACCACTGGTGCCTCTATGGAGTGGGGAGTGGGGCATGCTGGGAGCAGTGGTGCCTCTATGGAGTGGCGGTGGGCATGCTGGGAGCAGTGGTCCCTCTGTGGAGTTGGGGGGCATGCTGGGAGCAGTGGTGCCTCTGTGAAGTGGGGAGGGGGGCATGCTGGGAGCACTGGTGCCTCTGTGGAGTGGGGGGACATGCTGGGAACAGTGGTGACTCTGTGGAGTGGGGGGACATGCTGGGAGCAGTGGTGACTCTGTGGAGTGGGGGGACATGCTGGGAGCAGTGGTGCCTCTGTGGAGAGGGTGAACATGCTCGGAGCAGTGGTGCCTTTGTGGAGTAGGGGGGCTTTCTGGGCACAGTAGTGCCTGTATGGAGTATGGGGGAGCATGATAGGAGCACTGGTGCCTCTATGGAGTGGGGGTGGGCATGCTTGAACCACTGTAGCCTCTAAGGAGTTGGGGGGGCATGCTGGGAACAGGGGTGCCTCTGTGGAGTGGGAGGGGGGGGGGGCATGATGGGAGTGTGATATGGAGTGGTGCTGGGAGCAGTGGTGCTTCTTTAGACTAGAGGGGTATGGGACAAGCATGCAGTCACAGAAGCTACTCACAAGCAGGAACTCGCAAGCTGGCAGCTGCAGCAGTCACAGGATGCAGAAGTATTCCCAGCCAGTAATCCGATCCTCCAGATTCCTGCACTGAGGTGCCTCTTCTCTGTGTATGGGAAAGCTGCACCCAGAGCCATGCTTCTCTGCCTCGGCTCTTCCCATGTGAGGTGAGCTCCAGTTCCACTCACAACTTCCGAGCAGCTGATCACTCTCTTCCTCCCCACTGCTTTCCTGTCAGCCTCGGAAGGGTGGTGAGAAGGGACAAACAGCTGCTGTGGCCCTGCTGATTTCAGCACGGAGATCTCTCTGCTTGAGCCCTGGGGGTTTCTGATTCTGACTTGCTAACAATGTAGCCCCAGCGGCGTGAGAGATCTCCATGCAGGTGCAGCTGCTGTCCCTCCCTGCAGACTGGCCACTGTAATACCGCTGCCACTCGTTTCCAGACTCCTCTCTGTAGCCGCCCGCTGGCTGCCTGCAAATACAAGGACAGGCAGCAGTGTGCAAAGTGGGCGGCTGTGGATGGAACTGCAAATGGTCTGTCGCAACGTAGGGATAGGAAATGGCATAGGCGGCTCCCCACCCGCCCCAAACATTCTGGTGCCCTAGGAACCAGCCTTGGGGGCCTTTCCCTAAATCCGGCCCTGGGTGGAGGGTGGATCCGGAAGGGCTAAGGCGAGACGTTGGACTAAAGAATGTCCGCATGTCCGACATCACCATGAGATCGCTGGAGCATCCTGTCCTTGCCTGCGTGGGCATGGAAGGAGGAGAATTACTGGCAGTGGCACCTTTATTCCGTTGTGCTGTGACATCACCCTTAAACGCACTGTAAAGCATAGTTGCCAGCTTGTTCTGTAAGTGCTGCATCCTTTCTGCCTTCTGGTGATTTGGAAACATCTCCATCACTTTATGCCTATACCGAGGGTCTATTAGCGTGGCCACCCAGTACAGCTCATTCCCCTTGAGTTTTTTTATATGGGGGTCCCTCAACAGGCTGGACAGCATGAAAGATGCCATCTGCACAAATTTGGATGCAGACGTTAGAGATGGCCCGAACAGTTCGCCTGCGAACGGTTCCCGGTGAACTCCTGTGGTTCGCGTTCACGGAGAACCGCAAACTTTTCTGGAAGTTCGATTCGCCCCCATAGTGCATCATTAGGGTCAACTTTGACCCTCTACATCACAGTCAGCAGGCACATTTTAGCCAATCAGGCTACACTCCCTCCTGGAGCCACTCCACCACTTATAAAAGGCAGGCAGCATCAGGCATTGGACTTACTCGTGTGCCTGCAGTAATTAGAGAAGGGAGAGCTACTGCAGACTCTCATAGGGAAAGCTTAGTTAGGCTCTTGTTAGAATGTTAGCTTGCTCCTTGCTGATTCTTATTGCTAAACTAGCACCCCTCAATAGAGTTGGGCTGAACGGTTCGCCTGCGAACAGTTCCATGCGAACTTCCGTGGTTCGCGTTCGCGTCCCGCAGGCGAACCTTTGCGGAAGTTCGGTTCGCCCCATAATGCACATGGAGGGTCAACTTTGACCCTCTACATCACAGTCAGCAGGCCCAGTGTAGCCAATTAGGCTACACTAGCCCCTGGAGCCCCACCCCCCCTTATATAAGGCAGGCAGCGGCGGCCATTACGGTCACTCGTGTGCTGCCTGCGTTAGTGAGAGTAGGGCGAGCTGCTGCAGACTGTCTCTCAGGGAAAGATTAGTTAGGCTTAACTTGTTCCTGTCTGGCTGCATACCTGTTCTGTGAACCCACCACTGCATACCTGTGCTGTGAACCCACCACTGCATACCTGTGCTGTGAACCCACCACTGCATACCTGTGCTGTGAACCCACCACTGCATACCTGTGCTGTGAACCCACCACTGCATACCTGTGCTGTGAACCCACCACTGCATACCTGTGCTGTAAACCCACCACTGCATACCTGTTCAGTGAACCTGCCACTGCATACCTGTTCTGTTCAGTGGACCCGCCACTGTATACCTGTTCATTGAACCCACCACTGCATACCTGTGCTGTGAACCCACCACTGCATACCTGTTCTGTGAACCCACCACTGCATACCTGTTCAGTGAACCTGCCACTGCATACCTGTTCTGTTCAGTGGACCCACCACTGTATACCTGTTCAGTGAACCCGCCACTGCATACCTGTTCTGTTCAGTGGACCCGCCACTGTATACCTGTTCAGTGAACCCGCCACTGCATACCTGTTGTGTTCAGTGAACCTGCCACTGCATACCTGTTCTGTAAACCCGCCACTGTATACCTGTTCTGTTTAGTGAACCCGCCACTGCATACCTGTTCTGTTTAGTGAACCCGCCACTGCATACCTGTTCTGTTCAGTGGACCCGCCACTGTATACCTGTTCAGTGAACCCGTCACTGCATACCTGTTGTGTTCAGTGAACCTGCCACTGCATACCTGTTCTGTGAACCCGCCACTGTATACCTGTTCTGTTTAGTGAACCCGCCACTGCATACCTGTTCTGTTCAGTGGACCCGCCACTGTATACCTGTTCAGTGAACCCGCCACTGCATACCTGTTGTGTTCAGTGAACCTGCCAATGCATACCTGTTCTGTGAACCCGCCACTGTATACCTGTTCTGTTTAGTGAACCCGCCACTGTATACCTGTTCTGTTTAGTGAACCCGCCACTGCATACCTGTTCTGTTCAGTGGACCCGCCACTGTATACCTGTTCAGTGAACCCGCCACTGCATACCTGTTGTGTTCAGTGAACCTGCCACTGCATACCTGTTCTGTGAACCCGCCACTGTATACCTGTTCTGTTTAGTGAACCCGCCACTGTATACCTGTTCTGTTTAGTGAACCCGCCACTGCATACCTGTTCTGTTCAGTGGACCCGCCACTGTATACCTGTTCAGTGAACCCGCCACTGCATACCTGTTGTGTTCAGTGAACCTGCCACTGCATACCTGTTCTGTGAACCCGCCACTGTATACCTGTTCTGTTTAGTGAACCCGCCACTGTATACCTGTTCTGTTTAGTGAACCCGCCACTGCATACCTGTGTTGTTCAGTGGACCCGCCACTGTATACCTGTTCAGTGAACCCGCCACTGCATACCTGTTCTGTTTAGTGAACCCGCCACTGTATACCTGTTCTGTTTAGTGAACCCGCCACTGCATACCTGTTCTGTTCAGTGGACCCGCCACTGTATACCTGTTCAGTGAACCCGCCACTGCATACCTGTTGTGTTCAGTGAACCTGCCACTGCATACCTGTTCTGTGAACCCGCCACTGTATACCTGTTCTGTTTAGTGAACCCGCCACTGTATACCTGTTCTGTTTAGTGAACCCGCCACTGTATACCTGTTCTGTTTAGTGAACCCGCCACTGCATACCTGTTCTGTTCAGTGGACCCGCCACTGTATACCTGTTCAGTGAACCCACCACTGCATACCTGTTGTGTTCAGTGAACCCGCCACTGTATACCTGTTCTGTTTAGTGAACCCGCCACTGCATACCTGTTCTGTTCAGTGGACCCGCCACTGTATACCTGTTCAGTGAACCCGCCACTGCATACCTGTTGTGTTCAGTGAACCTGCCACTGCATACCTGTTGTGTTCAGTGAACCTGCCACTGCATACCTGTTCTGTGAACCCGCCACTGTATACCTGTTCTGTTTAGTGAACCCGCCACTGTATACCTGTTCTGTTTAGTGAACCCGCCACTGCATACCTGTTCTGTTCAGTGGACCCGCCACTGTATACCTGTTCAGTGAACCCGCCACTGCATACCTGTTGTGTTCAGTGAACCTGCCACTGCATACCTGTTCTGTGAACCCGCCACTGTATACCTGTTCTGTTTAGTGAACCCGCCACTGTATACCTGTTCTGTTCAGTGGACCCGCCACTGCATACCTGTTCTGTTCAGTGAACCCACGGCATCAGTGCGCATACCTGTGCAGTTAAGTGAACCCACCTACCTACGTGAGTGCACGCAGTGTGATATACCACTTCGTGCATACCCGATATGGACAAAACAGGTAGAGGAAGAGGTAGTGCCAGAGCCAGAGGAAGGCCACCCGGCAGGTCTGCGCGAGGTCGTGTAAATGTAATTTCGTGTGGACCTGGCCCACAGTACAGTGCTCGGAAGAAGGCACGTCCCCTCACCTCCCAAGATTGTCAGGACGTGGTTGAGTATTTAGCGACACAGAACACCTCATCTTGCTCAGCCACCAGCGCTACTACTAGCACCACTTCCGCTGCATTTGACACTTCGCAAGAATTATTTAGTGGTGAAATCACTGATGCACAGCCATTGTTGTTACAGCCAGATGAATTTTCACCAGCTCATATGTCTGAGTTACGCGGCAACACTATGGATGTAACGTGTCAGGAGGATGAAGGACCTACTGATGGTGCAAGTTTGGATTTGTCTGAGGCAAGCGAAGCTGGGCAGGATGACTACGATGATGACGGTAATAGGGATCCTCTGTATGTTCCCAATAGAGGAGATGAAGAGGGGGACAGTTCAGAGGGGGAGTCAGAGAGTAGTAGGAGGAGAGAAGTTGCTGAAAGAAGCTGGGGCAGCTCTTCGTCAGAAACAGCTGGTGGCAGAGTCCGGCACCATGTATCGCCACCTATGTACAGCCAGCCAACTTGCCCTTCAGCATCAGCTGCTGAGGTCCCCATAGTGCCCACATCCCAGGGTGGCTCAGCGGTGTGGAAATTTTTTAATGTGTGTGCCTCAGATCGGACCAAAGCCATCTGTTCGCTCTGCCAACAAAAATTGAGCCGTGGAAAGGCCAACACTCACGTAGGGACAAGTGCCTTACGAAGGCACCTGGAGAAAAGGCACAAACAGCAATGGGATGGCCACCTGAGCAAAAGCAGCAGCAGCACACAAAAGCAAAGCCACCCTCCTTCTCCTCTTCCTCCTCCATCAGGTGCATTATCTGCTTCTGCCGCTTTCTCCCTTCCACCTTCACAGGCACCCTCCTCCACTCCGCCTCTGCCCTTGAGCGGTTCCTGCTCCTCTGCCCACAGCAGCAGTCAGGTGTCCGTGAAGGAAATGTTTGAGCGGAAGAAGCCAATTTCGGCCAGTCACCCCCTTGCCCGGCGTCTGACAGCTGGCGTGGCGGAACTGTTAGCTCGGCAGCTGTTACCATACCGGCTGGTGGACTCTGAGGCCTTCCGTAAATTTGTGGCCATCGGAACACCGCAGTGGAAGATCCCAGGCCACACTTATTTTTCGAGAAAGGCCATACCCCAACTGCACCGTGAAGTTGAGAGGCAAGTGGTGTCATCTCTTGCGAAGAGCGTTGGGTCAAGGGTACACCTGACCACGGATGCCTGGTCTGCCAAGCACGGGCAGGGCCGCTACATTACCTACACAGCCCATTGGGTGAACCTGGTGGTGAACGATGGCAAGCAGGGCGCAGCGGACCAAATTGTGACACCTCCACGGCTTGCAGGCAGGCCTCCTGCCACCTCCTCTCCTCCTGCTACATGCTCTTCGCTGTCCTCCTCCTCCTTGGCTGAGTGGCAGTTCTCCTCTCCAGCTACACAGCCCCAGCTCCACAGGGCCTATGCTGCATGCCAGGTACGACGCTGTCACGCCATCTTAGACATGTCTTGTCTCAAAGCGGAGAGTCACACTGGAGCAGCTCTCCTGGCTGCTCTTAAGAAACAGGTGGATGAGTGGCTGACCCCGCACCACCTGGAGATAGGCAACGTGGTGTGCGACAACGGCAGCAATCTGCTTGCCGCTTTGCATATGGGGAAGCTGACACACATACCCTGCATGGCACATGTCATGAATCTAGTGGTTCAAAGATTTGTGGCAAAGTACCCTGGCTTAGCGAATGTCCTGAAGCAGGCCAGGAAGTTCTGTGGGCATTTGAGGCGGTCTTACACAGCCATGGCACGCTTTGCGGAAATTCAGTGCAAAAACAACATGCCGGTGAGACGCCTCATTTGCGATAGCCCGACTCGCTGGAACTCGACCCTGCTCATGTTCTCCCGCCTGCTAGAACAGAAGAAAGCCGTGACCCACTACCTCTACAACTACAGTAGAATGAAACAGTCTGGGAAGATGGGGATGTTCTGGCCCGACAACTGGACACTGATGGAAAATGCATGCAGGCTCATGCGGCCGTTTGAGGAGGTGACCAACCTGGTGAGCCGCAGTGAGGGCACCATCAGCGACTTAATTCCCTACGCTTACTTCTTGGAGCGTGCTGTGCGTAGAGTGGCGGATGAAGCTGTGAATGAGCGTGACCAGGAACCGTTACGGCAGGAACAGGCATGGGACCAATTTTCATCAGACCCAGCTGTTTCCTCAACACCTGCGGCAGCACAGAGGGGGGAGGAGGAGGAAGAAGAGAAGTCGTGTGCAGAAGACGAGTCAGACTCAGAGGATGATGAGCAAGGTGTTTCTTTGGGGGAGGAGGAGGAGGAGGAGGGGACAGCGGCAGGAGAACAACCTCAGCAGGCATCGCAAGGGGCTTGTGCTGCTCAACCTTCCCGTGGTATTGTTCGCGGCTGGGGGGAGGAGGTTGACTTACCTGACGTCACTGAGGAAGAGCAAGAGGAGATGGAGGGTACTGGATCCGACTTTGTGCAGATGTCGTCTTTTATGCTGTCCTGCCTGTTGAGGGACCCCCGTATAAAAAACCTCAAGGGGAATGAGCTGTACTGGGTGGCCACACTACTAGACCCTCGGTACAGGCACAAAGTGGAAAGGATGCAGCACATGCAGAACCAGCTGTCAACTATGCTTTACAATGCCTTTAAGGGTGATGTGACGGCACAACGCCAGCAAGGTACCACTGCCACTAATCCTCCTCCCGTGTCCACGCAGTCAAAGACAGGATGCTCCAGCGATCTCATGGTGATGTCGGACATGCGGACGTTCTTTAGTCCAACGCCTCGCCGTAGCCCTTCCGGATCCACCCTCCACCAACGCCTGGAACGGCAGGTAGCCGACTACCTGGCCTTAAGTGTGGATGTAGACACTGCTGTGAACAGCGATGAGGAACCCTTGAACTACTGGGTGCGCACGCTTGACCTGTGGCCAGAGCTGTCCCAATTTGCCATCCAACTTCTCTCCTGCCCTGCCGCAAGCGTCCTGTCAGAAAGGACCTTCAGCGCAGCTGGAGGCATTGTCACAGAGAAGAGAAGTCGCCTAAGTCACAAAAGTGTTAAGTACCTCACCTTTATCAAAATGAATGAGGCATGGATCCCGGAGGGCTGCTGCCCGCCCCAAGACTAAGTCAGTCCCCGCACACACAGCATCTCTGCCTGCACGCCGTGTGACTGGCTGCCTGGCCTTCCCCAAGAAGACTAAGTCGCTCCCAGTCCCTCCACACAGCATGTCTGCCTGCAGGCCGCTTGACTACCTTCTCCGCCACCACCAACAGGGTCCGGAACTCCAGGCGGATTGCTGAATTTTTTAGGCCGCTGCTAGCAGCGGCCGCTGTAATAATTTTTCTGGTGCGTGTACATGACTGCCTAATTTTTCTGGCTGCACTGCGGGCAGCTGCAACAACAAAAGAAAAGGCATGTACATGCGCCCATTCCCCTTCGTGATCATTACCTTGCCGTGGTGAAGGGGCTTGCGTATCACAATGAAGCAATGACCGGCGCCTAGATGAGTGTCTCGGGGGGCACACCCACGATAATAAGGTCGTTGCCTCATTGTGGTCAGACCAAATTTGATCAGCTGGACAGTCACTGTTCTGTCATTCAGCTATATCAGCCAGGCGACCATATGGGCTGTAAAGCCACCAAAACCTGCACTCTCGGCATGGTGCGCACCAGTCCAGCACGGCCGTCACTACACAAACAGCTGTTTGCGCTGCGTTACACGGTGAGTTTGGTGTGTCAGTGTGAAGCAGTACCTTAATTACACTACCTGATTGATGTATACACATGCAAGATGTTTGAAAGCACTTTAGGCCTGTCATTTAGCATTCAATGTGATTTCTGCCCTTAAAACGCTGCTTTGCGTCAAATCCAGATTTTTCCCGGGGACTTTTGGCATGTATCCCACTCCGCCATGCCCCCCTCCAGGTGTTAGACCCCTTGAAACATCTTTTCCATCACTTTTGTGGCCAGCATAATTATTTTTTTTTTCAAAGTTCGCATCCCCATTGAAGTCTATTGCGGTTCGCGAACTTTAACGCGAACCGAACCTTCCGCGGAAGTTCGCGAACCAGGTTCGCGAACCTAAAATCGGAGGTTCGGCCCAACTCTACCCCTCAACAGCTCTTTTGAGAGCTAATCTTGTTCTTGTGATCTATTTTTTTTGTGTGTGTGGCCCACTTGCATTATATAATGCAATGCCATCTGTTCTCTCTGCCTCCAAAAATTGAGCCGTGGAAAGGCCAACACCCACATAGGGACAACTGCCTTACGAAGGCACATGCAGAAAAGGCACAAACTGCAATGGGAAGATCACCTGAGCAAAAGCAGCACACAAAAGAAAAGCCACCCTCCTTCTCCTCTTCCTCCTTCAGATGCAGCATCTTCAGCCGTTTTCTCGCTTGCACCTTCACAGCCACCTCCTCCACTCCACCTCTGAGCTTGAGCGGTTCCTGCTCCTTTGCCCACAGCAGCCAGGTGTCCGTGAAGGAAATCTTGAGCGGAAGAAGCCAATTTCTGCCAGTCACCCCCTTGCCCGGCGTCTGACAGCTTGTGTGGTGGAACTGTTAGCTCGCCAGCTGTTACCCTACAACCTGGTGGACTCTGAGGCCTTCCGTAAATTTGTGGCCATTGGGACACCGCAGTGGAAGGTACCAGGCCACAATTATTTTTCTAAAAAGGTGATACCCAAACTGTACCGTGAAGTTGAGAGGCAAATGGTGTCATCTCTGGCACACAGTGTTGGGTCAAGGGTCCACCTGACCACAGATGCATGGTCTGCCAAGCACGGCCAGGGCAGGTACATAACTTACACAGCCCATTGGGTCAACCTGGTGACCGATGGCAAGCAGGGAGTACGTGGCTGTGAAGCGGACCAACTTGTGACACCTCCACGGCTTGCAGGCAGGCCTCCTGCCACCTCCTTTTCTCCTCCTACTCCTCCTGCCACATCCTCTTCGCTGTCATCCTCCTCCTTCTCTTTGGCTGTGTGGCACTTCAACCCTACTGGTGCTGCGATCTCCTCTCCAGCTACACATCCCCAGCTTTCCAGGGCCTATGCTGCATGCCAGGTATGACGGTGTCATGCCATCTTAGACATGTCTTGCCTCAAAGTGGAGAGTCACACTGGACCAGCTCTCCTGGCTGCTCTTAACAAACAGGTGTATCAGTGGCTGACCCCGCACCAGCTGGAGATCGGCAATGTGGTGTGTGACAATGGCAGCAATCTCCTTTCCGCCTTGAATTTGGGAAAGCTGACACATGTACCCTGCATGGCACATGTGTTGAATCTATTCATTCAAATATTTGTGTCAAAGTACACAGGCTTGGAGGACATCCTGAAGCAGGCCAGGAAGTTGTGTGGGCATTTCAGGTGGTCTTACACGGCCATGGCACGATTTGTGGAAATTCAGCGGAAAAAAAACTTGCTGGTGAGGCGCTTGATACGTGATAGCCCGACTCGTTGAAATTCGACCCTGGTCATGTTCTCTCACCTGCTAGAACAGGAGAAAGCCGTCACCCAGTACCTGTACAATTACAGTAGAAGGACACAATCTGGGGAGATAGGGATGTTCTAGCCCCCGAACTGGACACTGATGCGAAATGCATGCAGGCTCGTGCGGCCGTTTGAGAAGGTGACCAACCTGGTGAGTCGCAGTGAAGGCACCATCAGCGACTTGATCCCATACGCTTACTTCCTGGAGCGTGCCGTGCATAGAGTGGTGGATAAAGCTGTGGAGGAGCGTGAAGAGGAACAGTTATGGCAGGAAGAGTTGTGGGAGCAATTTACATCAAAATCAGATGTTTCCTCAACACCTGCAGCAGCACAGAGGGGGGAGAATGAGGAAGAGTCATGTGGCGAAGAGGAGTCATACTCGGATGATGAGGAAGGTGTTTCTTTGGAGGAGGAGGTGGAGGAGGCGGCGGCAGAAGAACAACCGCAGCAGGCATCGCAGGGGGCTTGTGCTGCTCCACGTTCCCGTGGTATTGTTCATGGCTGGGGTGAGGAGGAGGACTTACCTGATGTCACTGAGGAAGAGCAAGAGGAGATGGATAGTACGTCTGCATCCAACTTTGTGCAGATTGCGTCTTTCATGCTGTCCAGCCTGTTGAGGGACCCCCATATAAAAAAAACTCAAGGGGAATGAGCTGTACTGGGTGGCCATGCTACTAGACCCTCGGTATAGGCACAAAATGCCAGACATGTTACCAACTCACCAGAAGGCAGAAATGATGCAGCACATGCAGAACAAGCTGGCAACTATGCTTTACAATGCGTTTAAGGGTGATGTCACAGCACAACAGAATAAAGGTACCACTGCCAATAATCCTCCTCCCATGTCCACGCAGGCAAGGACAGGATGCTCCAGCGATCTCATGGTGGTGATATTGGTGGTGGTGGTGACATTCTTTAGTCCAACGCCTCACCTTAGCGCTTTCTGATCCACCCTCCACCAACGCCTGGACCGGCAGGTAGCTGACTACCTGGCCTTAAGTGTGGATGTAGACATTGTGAGCAATGATGAACCCTTGGACTACTGGGTGCGCAGGCTTGACCTGTGGCCAGAGCTGTCACAATTTGCCATCCAACTTCTGTCTTGCCCTGCCTCATGCGTCCTGTCAGAAAGGACCTTTAGTGCAGCTGGAGGCATTGTCACTGAGAAGAGTCACAAAAGTGTTCAGTACCCCAACTTTATCAAAATGAATGAGGCAGGGATCCCGGAGGGCTACTGCCCACCTGAAGACTAAGTCAGTCCCCACACACAGCTAGAGATGGGCCGAACGGTTCGCCCGCGAACGGTTCCAGGCGAACTTTAGGTGGTTCGTGTTCGCCAGTGAAGGCGAACTTTTGCGGAAGTTCGATTCGCCCCATAATTCTCTATTGAGCAGAACTTTGACCCTCTACATCACAGTCAGCAGGCACATTGTCACCAATCAGACTGCACTCACTCTTGGAGCTCCACCCCCCCCCCCCCCACCTTATAAAAGGCAAGGTTCTGCAGTCGTTTTACTCACTCGTCTGCCTCCAGTAATTAGTTAAGGGACAGCTGCTGACAGACTCTGCTAGGGAGAGTTTAGTTAGGATCTTGTAGGTTTGTTCTTAGCTGATTGTTATTCCTTATACTCCCTCCTCCCAGAGGGAGGAGGGTCTCATCTTCCAGGGAATTGTAGTATTTCAAAAGCCAGCTTACATTCTGTGGCTGGGAATTGAACCCAGGTCTCAGTGTGCGGTAGGTAACTCATTTAACCACTATACCACCAACCACACAACATGCTGAAGCCAGCCTAGCATGTACCATTATGATCAATCCAAGAAAAAAATTAGCTTGCTTAATCCACGGAATTGTACTATATCAAAAGCCAGCTTACATACCGTGGCTGGGAATTGAACCCGGGCTGGGAATTGAACCCAGGTCTAAGTGTGCGGTAGGTAACTCATTTAACCACTATACCACCAACCACACTACATGTTGAAGCCAGCCTAGCATGTACCATTATGATCAATCCAAGAGAAAAATTAGCTTGCTTAATCCACTGGATTGTTCTATATCAAAAGCCAGCTTACATACTGTGGCTGGAAATTGAACCCAGGCTGGGCTGGGAATTGAACCCAAGTCTCAGTGTGTGGTTGGTAAATCATTTAACCAGGCTGCTAGCAGCGGCCGCTATAAAAAAAAATTCTGGTGCGTGTACATGCCTGTGTAATTTATCTGGCTGCAATGCAGCTGCAACAACAAAACAAAATGCATGTACATGTGCCCATTCCCCTTTGTGATCATTACCTTGCCGAGGTGAAGGGGCTTGTGTATCACAATGAAGCAATGACCGCCGGATATATGAGTGTCTCGGGGGGTGGCACACCAAAGATAATAAGGCTGTTGCTTCATTGTGGACAGACCAAATTTGATCAGCTGGACAGTCACTGTTATTCTATCATTGAGCTACCACAGCCCGGCGACCATATGGGCTTGAAAATCGACACGGCCTGCACTCTGGCCATGGTGCGCACCAGTTCAGCACAGCCATCACTATGCAAACAGCTTTTTGTGGTGCGTTACACAGTGAGTTTGGTGTGTCAGTGTGAAGCAGTACTCTAATTACTCTCCCTGATTGATGTATACACATGTAAGATGTTTAAAAGCACTGTAGGCCTGCAATTTAGCATTCAATGTGATTTCTGCCCTTAAAATGCTGCTTTGCGTCAAATCCGGATTTTTTCCCGGGGAGTTTTGGCATGTATCCCACTCCGCCATGCCCCCTTCCAGGTGTTAGACCCCTTGAAACATCTTTTCCATTACTTTTGTGGCCAGTACAAATTTTTCTAGTTTTCAAAGTTCGCCTACCCATTTAAGTCTATTTCGGTTTGCAAAAGTTCGTTCGCAAAACTAAAATCGGAGGTTCGGGCCATCTCTACAGGTAGGTATATGCAGTGTGTATTACAATGTGCACCTGTCACACATAGACAGGTACCGGACAGGCACAGTGACACTGCATGCTCTCACGTAGGTGGGTGGGTGCACAGTGAACAACAGGTAGGTATATGCAGTGGGTATTACAATGTGCTCCTGTCACACACAGACAGGTACCGGATGGGCACAGTGACACTGCATGCGCTCAGCTCACGTAGGTAGGTGGGTGCACTGTGAACAACAGGTAGGTAGAATTATATGCAGTGGTGGGTATTACAATGTGCACCTGGCACACACACAGGTAGTCACTGACTGTGCTGGGCCTGGCAGTGGCACACACAGTAGGAATTACCAAGGCTTTCTATGCAACACAAGTGTCAGTGGTACACACCCAAAAAGAAAAATAGATCACAAGAACAAGATTACCTCTCAAAAGAGCTGTTGAGGGGTGCTATTTTAGCAATAAGAATCAGCAAGGAGCAAGCTAACAAGCCTACAAGAGCCTAACTAATCTTTCCCTATGAGAGTCTGCAGCAACTTTTTTAAAGGGGGGAGGGGTGGGGTCTCCAGGAGGTAGTGTAGCCTGATTGGCTACAATGTGCCTGTTTACTGTGATGTAGAGGGTCAAAGTTGACCCTCATGATACACTATGGGGGCGAATCGAACTTCCAGTAAAGTTTACGGTTCTCCGCAATCGCGAACCCCAGAAGTTCGCCAGGAACCATTCGCCGGCAAACCGTTCAGGCCATCTCTAGTTATTAAGGGGCCAGAGACTGCTGGTACCTAAGTGGTTAAGGTCTTTACTGGAGTTAGGATGTAACAACAGCCGCAGACTGTAATATAAATGGAATGTTCAGTAATATTACATTGTTAAATTGCTTGTGTGGTAAGAAAAAACATATACATTTTTAACAGTTATACTCAGAACATTGCTACTATTGCGATTTTACCCAATTTAACACAACACTGCTTTTACATATGTACCAGCATGATAGTTCATTTCAAAATTAAAGCCTAGCATATTAACACTTTTCTTGTGGGGGTGCTCTTTTATCTGTAACACGTTAATGCACTTAATTAGGTGTTGTAATTAACAGTATATTTTTATTAATACAAAATTGAATTACATATTAGTGGGGAGCTATTATATATACAAATTCCACCTGAAAGCACTTGACTGAATTAAATATACAGTGCATACAGTGTGTGTATATGCATGTTTTACAGCATATTAACTGTTTGGCTTATCTAGCTTTTCTTGTTCATTGCAGACAATTCCTTTCATTTCCAATGAGTCATAACAAAGGGAGAGAAAAGTAATTAGCAAAGTAAGAGGAATTAAATTAAAAAACTCACAAGACTGATAAGTATATAAATTAAATCACAATTATCTCTGTTTCCACGTTTCAGTTTTTAATTGATATTTACAAACTACATGAAAAGGTTTTATCTGTAGAGGTCATTCACTAATTTTTAATTATTTTATTTATTTTTATACTGGACACTCCAAGCAGACAATCTTCAATGCTCTTACCAGAAGCAACAATTAAAAATGTAGCAAAAGAATCGAAGCAGAAAAGAACAGAGCAACTAGATACTGTAATTACTTATTGAATTGAGTGAAGTAGAAAACAGTATTCTACTTCATGTTGCGAGAGTTGGATTGTTGAAGGGGGTTGTCCCCGAAAATGTGTAAGCATGGTGACCTCTACCCAGATGTTGAGATATAAAAAAAAAATTGTCTCTCTGAATGCTCACTTGCAGGTTCAACATTTGCCTGCTGGATTGCACCACAAGAGGTTCACTCATTACAGCTTACTATCCCTGGCCAGCGCCATTTTTGCCCATTCCCTCACTCACCTTCCCATCATACACATGGGGTGGGCTGCCATCACTGCAGTACATAGGGAGAATAGAGAGCTGGATAGGTGGCTAAATGGGCAGTGTATAGGAGAGCTTCTCTCTGATTGGCTGAGGTACAGCCAAATAGAGGGCTGCTCTCATACACAGTGACCAACCAGCTCTCTATTCTCCTGCAGTGAAATCAGCCCTACTCATTTAGTGAGTAAGCAGCAGGGAAAGGGGCAGAGGAGTTCCGGTCAGTGATCTGAAGGGTGCACGTTGGTGGGCAGATGACTAGTCCTTATTTGTAACAGGGTTTGTGAACGTGTAAACATTAAATGCTAGCTCATGGGTTTGAACGTTGGCTGGAAAACCACAATGCAAGCACTTCACCTATCACGTTCACTCTGCAAACTTCACCACTATTCAGCAGCAGATTTATACAAAAAGCTCACCAATGGACCATGATTTTATTGGATGTACATATATGCCTCTGATCGACTTAAGAATAAGAATTTCTGCCCTTCTGGAATTGTGTAGTACCATGATGAAGTTTTATGTAAAGGCACATTAGGTATGAGCATCTAGCCCACGTGTATGAATCTGAATAAAGTTTGTATGTATCACCATGTTCAGGGATAAAATACCAAAATAAACCCATTATTATTATTATCATTATTATTACTATTTTATTTTATTTTTTCCCCCAACTAAAATATCTTTTTTTCTAGGACAAAAACTAAATGCCTAAGCTCAAAACTCACCTCTTCAGGCAAACATATAATCTGACCTAAGACATACTGGGCCTGATTCACAAAGCGGTGCTAACAGTTAGCACCCTGGTGAAAAGCCCTTTATCACGCCTAAACTCAGTTTAGGCATGATAAGTTTAGGTGTGATAAGTTTAGGTGTGATAAGTTTAGGCATGATAAGTTTAGGTCTGATAAGTTTAGGCATGATAAGTTTAAGCACCAACTGCGTTAGCACCGCAGTGCACAGCTAATCAAAAGTTTTGCGCTAGCAAAGTCTGGTGCACTTCGCATAGAGTTTAATGGCGCTGCTTTGCAAGCGGAACTTTGCACGCTATCTACACTTATCTAAACTTAGCATGCCTAAACTTATCACACCTAAACTTATCACACCTAAACTTATCACGCCTAAACTGGCTTTTCACCAGCGTGGTGCAATGGTTATCACGCCTAAAGTCTCTAACTGGGTTAGCACCGCTTTGTGAATCGAGCCCACTGTCTACCTAATGTCCGAGCCTGATCTCATTCTCTCTTAGATAGCATGGCACCACAGCTTACCATCTTTTGTCAACTTTAGTTCCTTCCTTTAGGCACCAAGCTCATTTATGTGGGGTCTCAAAGCCAAATTTGAAAAAAAAAAAAACAAAGTTGCCTATTCAAAAGAATGCATGATCATTCCCAAAAATGAGTTCTTAATCAATTTAATTAAGGATGTATCCAACAACAATTAGTGACAAAAACAAAAACAAACATAAGTAAAACAGTAAGCAAATGAATATTCTCAAAAATAATTAATTACATAACCACAAATGTGAGTACTGTGACCATAGACAATAATTTGCCCACACAACTAGGTTCACAGAAAAAAATATAGAAGTAACAATGGCTCAGTTAATTAACAATAAGGTACTATAGTGCTAAGTTAATAATAAATATGTAAAAAGGTAACTATAAGTGTTATCTGCTCAATTAATCAACAAAAATGTTCTACAGTGCTAATTTACTAAAATGATATACCTGTTAACCACTTAATGACAACCAAACTTATAAAAATGTCCTGCTAGAGCCTCTTAACGGCTCCAGGACGTTTGATATAAGTCAACAGTGCTGCTGCCGCTGTGTGCAAGCACGTGCACGCTCCCGCACGTGTGCGTGCATGTGCACACTCCCGCGCATACACATGCACATGCGTTTCCATATGCGTGCACATGAAATTAGTGAGAAAAAAAACCATCTTTATTTTCAAATAATATATTGTCACCATACTTTGTACTAGGGATAAAATGTTATAATAACCAGGACAAATTGGCAGATAAAATGTGTGGGTTTTATGTACATCAGCAGTGTTTATATTAAAACTATAGGGGATGAAATTGGAAAAATAGTATATCTTTTTTCATTTTTTCCTTGTTTTTCCCTTTAAAATGCATACAAAATAAAGTAATTACTGAAAACAAATATCAACCCCAAAAAGCCTAGTGAAAAAAACAAGATATAGATCATTTAATTGTGATTAGTAGTGATTAAGCTATTGGCAAATGAAAGGGATGAGCACTGAAAGATGAAAATCACTCTTGTCCGTTAGGGTAAAAAACGCTTTGGGGTGAAGTGGTTAATCAACAATGAAAAAGTGCTTAAAATAAACCAGATACAGTATATTCATAGAAATAACTGGTCTACCCACCCAACCCAAACAAGTGAAGGCAGTTTTATTACAGGAGATTTGATGTGCAGAGCAGTTCAAATGTGATCCCTTTATACATTCAACCATGTGCTCAGAAGTTAAGTGTGTTTTTACGTACTCTTTTAGATGATAAAAATAGTTTTTTATCTGCACATAAAAATGTAGGTCAAGAATGTACTTTTGGAACATCTATGCAGACTTTCCAGAATTCATAAGTGAAAAGCATATTTTCACAAATATATAAATACCTTCAATGGTCTAAAGGTACAAAAGGTACCACTTGTATTAAAAAGAAATACCCTGTAAAACATTTTAATAATTAGTCTTAAATTGTAAATATTTCTATCAATATTCTAATAAAAGTATATATATATATACTGTGTATATATATTTATTTTATTAAAGAACAAAAGAGAACACCACATGTTTTTTGCTGTCTCTGTCCCTGTTGGAGAGAGGTAAATTTACTCGCAACAATTTGTAGCCAATCGGCAAATAGCCTATAACGTCCACAAAAAGGTCTCAGAGCAGGACATCAGTGGCAACAATGTACATAGCTACTCTTACCTACATTGCAGACCAATCCCATTATCGCTTCTGGCGTCCGCCCAAGGACTGAAGTAAATGTGGTGTCACGCCAATGCAACCAATAAAACAGCAGCCTACAATATCCGCACAAGAACTGTGAAATCAGTGTGCATAAGAAAGCAGTGCCATCTAGTGGATAACAAAAATATAGCAGTAAACCAGAAATTCCACATCAATCAATTGACTGAAAACATAATCCTTATTCAGGCCCTTGGGCTCCAAAGTGTCTATCCTTGTTAATCCAGAAACGTTTCCTTTTCTGAAGGGCATGTTTCTCAAAACACTCATACTAGCAAAATGTCTTTACTTTTTCATACTTGTATTTACTTAAACATTTTGTAATATTATAATGTATAATTTACCTAAATATAATGTGACCTTAAGCTAAGTACATACACTAGATGGCACTTCTTTGAGGTAGCCATTCAGGACAGCAAAGAAGTGTTTTCAAACATCTCTAAACATCACCCAGAGATGCAGCACACTGGATCGTAAGCAAGAATAATACCTAAACAACGCTCAAGTTCATTGTTCCTTGTCCACTGTCCACCATCCCCTCATTCATCCACTCTCCTCCACCGTAGTAACTGAACATGTTTGTTCAACATTCAACCTCCCACTATCGACCAAGGAATCGAGTCCTGATACCTGCAGGTGACAGTAAGTTTTTTGTGTACCTTTGCTGTTGCAATCAAAGTCTTCAGACTTTGCTGCTGATAATTAGTACCTATTGTCCTCTATGAACATATCTTTACTACACCATAGAACAAGACTTGATTTAAATTGCATAGCCTGCCAGTCCAATGAGCAGATTAGCTGTAATCAAACTCATTTTTCTAATATGGAATATTTTCTTTCAGGAGACTTTGTAACAAAAAGTTAGTTAGGCCTTATAAATTAGTATTAGCACCTCAGCATCAACTGAATAAATTGTAATGAAAGCTTTTATAATCCATATGTATTTTGGCTTGAAAAAGCATTTCTCCTGAAAACCTATTTGTTACAATTCCCACATTTTGGCATCCATAGAAAAGGGTACAGGACTCTTTTTTGCGGATGCCAGCATGTGGGGATAGGATTTCTATTACATTTCGGGGAAAAACGCGCACTAACGCGTACTAACGAGTACCAATGCACAAATGCATGCACAACATAGCAGATCTAGTGTAGAGGGAGCCTTATAGTTTAGAGAGTGTATGTGAAGAGACTGCCACTTCAGCAGACATGTGACACAACAGAAGTGCAGCCATTCATCCAGGTTCATTGCTGTAACACATTTTAAATCAGCTCATTGTGGAAAGAAATGTGTCTCCTTTAATCCCCACAAATATCTATATATATAATAATCAGCATGAATTATACAAGCATAAGATGCAGCCTATTGCTTTTAAACTACTTTCTTTAGCATTCCTTGACCTGCAGTTGGAGCCAGCTGTCACAGTACACATTAATGGCAGATTTCCAACAGTCTTCAGTGTTTGTGAAATAATTCGTATCTGAGTAAGATGAGACAGGATATACTGTACATTCCTACCATATGTTTAAAAGGCAGTGCTAATGAAAAGTCTTTTAATTCCAAAGTCCTTCTGCTCCTCATGTTCTTTTTTTATCCATCTTTTCATGGCTCTCTACCCAAGATTCACTTCATTTAAGTGCAGTAAGGACATAGTAAAGGCACAGAAATGAGTGAATATAATTGAAATGCATTGATCATTAATAGTGACAGCTTTTTGTATTCACCCTCTTTATGGCACAATGAACACTCAGCAAGTATAAAGATTATCAGGAATGTTACATCTATGTCTGACAGCATTGCCTTGCACCCACTAAGACAGGGGTTCACCATTTACCAGTAGGAATGACATCTGCAAAGGAGAGTGCCTTATACTGGTTTTGAATTGTTTACGTGCATGAGAAGAACAGTGGGGCTACATCCCTATTTGCCTCTTTATGATGGATGCTTCTTGAAAGAAATTGGCAGATTCAGCTATTATCAGCTGTTGAGTGCTTCTATGATGCTTGCCTCACCCACTAATCCACAGTTACTCCAAAGTGCTCCAGAATACCCAGTAAGCTCATGGTTCAAAACCATAAGGGACTAAAAGAAATTAAAAAAAAGACTAAAAGAAATCCCCCCCCCCCCCATTAAAAAGCAACACTGAGCATAATTGACCTTCTTAAAACAGAAGATGTATGCAATAATTCATCTTTAAGTTAACAACTGTAGTTTCCCATGATGCCTCACTCCAAAATATGCTAATCATCTCTTTTGCAACTGAAGCCAAGCCCACATCCAGAACTGCTAGTGTATAGCAGCATATAGCTAATATATTTTACAGAGCCACAAAAACTCAAAATACATAAAGGGCTTGATTCACAAAGCGGTGCTAACTGTTAGCACGCCTGTGAAAACCCCCTTAGCACGTCTAAACAAGCTTTTCGCGCATAAAACTTTACGCGCGCAAAACTTTATGCGCGTAAAACTTTACGCGCGTACTGCACAGAGCGCAGGGCGCTCCGCGCGAAGTGCCCATTAAAGCCTATGGGACTTAGCGCGTGTAAAACTTTGCGCGCGCAAAGTTAGCGCGCGATCTGATTGAGAAATCCGGTGCTAACCTACTTAGCACCCTGGTTAGAGCGTCTAAAGACTTTAGACGTGCTAAGTAGGTTAGCACCGCTTTGTGAATCAAGCCCATAGTCTGTTTCAGACTATCTTGTCCTCATCAGTGCATGGAGGGGATTGATGTGGCTCTATGGGATAGAACTTGGTCCAGTACTACAGAATACCCAAAAAACTCATGTTGGCCCAGAAGATTTATGCCCCTAAAGCCATGCTCACATTCATAACCACTGGTATATCGCAAGCCTATAGTTTTAAGAAGGGAAATTATACTCTACAGTGCTCCATTCTTTAATGATTCAAAGAGCGAAAACTACTAGGTTTGACTTAGAACAAACCACACTTGTCTAGAGCTTTGTTCAGACCTTTTGTATTTCTGCTTTCACTACAGGTATTAAATCTGATAAATGTCAAATAGCTCAAATGTGGGAAAAGTTGGTGCACATGGGGAGAAAATAGTTCCATAAACTTGTCTATGAATTCATAATCACAATTTTCATGCAACCTGCCAACGAAATATATATATATTAGCAGAAAAAAGAGAGTTGGCTCTTGGGTGCATGAAAAGATTAAAAAACCCTTTATTAATTAGAAAAACATCTATAGAAACATACAAAACATCATAATAGAAATATATAAGAACAGGTAGATCAAATAACCCCGACAATTGCACTCAGGAACTTAATGAGGCTGCAGTCCTCAAAAAAATCAAAAGGGCCCAAAAAAAGCACCAGAAGGTTATCTGTAACAGCATGGGTTCTAGTGGCCAGCAACAGAATTGGTTAGTCCGGAGAGCACTTGATGCAAAGCAAATGACCGGATGAAACAACAGCAGATGGAGTATGGTGTTTGTAAGGCATCTGTGTCATTCAGACAACACATATCACTTTGTTGTATCAGCAGTTAGTAGGGCAAAGCAAGCATGCATGCAGTCCTAGTGTCCCTCAATCGCAGGGGCAAATGATGAAAAGTGCTTGACATGAGGCAAATAGCCAGATGAGACAACAGCAAATGGGATATAATGTTTGTTGAGCATCAGTGACATTCAGGCAGCACGTATCACTTCATTGTATCAGCAGTTAGTATGGCAGAGCAAGCATGCATGCACTCCACAATGTCCCTCAATCGCAGGGACAGATGATGATATGCACTTGATATAAAGCAAATGGCAGGTGTAAGCAGCATGAAGACAATGCACACAGGTAAATCACTGCTGAGCGGCTCAGATGCAGGCGAGTGCCCAGCCCATAGTTACCATCCTGTTGCTGAATAGTTGCAATGGGTCCTGGAGCAATGTCAGGGAGAGCCAAGTGCTGTCAAAGGCCTGACATGTTTCGCCGCCTCTCGCGGCTTTTTCAAAGGCAGACAGCGGCAAGTGTATCCATCACACCATAATGGCGTCTATATATGGGCTGTATCCGCTCCGGGCACACCCATCCCCAACCACGTCACCGCCACCACTCAACGCCTGCGCCGGGAGGGCGCGCCACGCGACCAGACGTCGCAAGGCACGCCCCCCGCGCCCAGGCGGAAGCGCACGTAGCAAGCCGCCGGAACGCAATGCGCTCCACTCGGACAAAACCACGGCATCAGGAGGCAGGAAGAGGGCGGGACGGGGGAGCCCCGAGCGAATAAACAGACCAAGCAAAATAAACATTCACAAAATAATAAAAACTGAAAACAAATGTACGTATTTATACATAAATAAAGTTGATCCTTATGATGCAGATCTTCTCCAATACTGATCATTTGACATAAGTGGGGACTCCGCGGGTCAACTGCAGACAAAGGAAGAGGACTAAGAGAAGGGGAAGGGGAAGGAATATAACAGAAGAGGGAAGAGAAAGAAAAACGAAAAAAAAGGGGGGATAATAAAGGAGGGGGGGAGGGGGGGGGAGGGGGGGAGGGAAAAGAAAGAGAAAAAGAAAAAGGAAAAGAGAAAAAAAGAGCAGCAGACACACGGCCACCCAACACAGCCTGATCTAATACTCAAGCTGACCGACTCAAAGGAAATCAAAAAACCATAAATAAATATAATCCAATAGTTTCAAATCTTGAGGTCAGGGTAAAGAGGGTGGTCCGAAAAAAATGTGTATATAAACACTAAGACTAAGCTTAAAAATGTCCAATGAATGATTGGTCATAAACAGTGTCACAGGGGAGGAAGAGTCGCGCACAGGTCCAATGGACACAAGTGAAACCCGTGGACAGAGTGCATGGGGAGGGGAAGAGGGAGGATGGGGAAATGGGGGGAGGAAAGGAGGGGGAGGGGGGAGAGAGAGGAGGGAGAAGGAAGGGAGGGAAAAGGGAAAAGGGGGGGGGGGGGTTGGGGGGGGGACAGGGGGGGGGACGGGGAATGCAGCAGCCCAGACAGAACCAGCCCAGCCTAGCTGGACAAAAACACACGATAGTTAATACTATCGTTCAGGCCCTTTGGTTCCGTTGCCCTTAAATTAAAAATCCATCTCGATTCCAATTGCAATAATTTCTTATCTATGTCTCCACCCCTTGGATGTATATGGATTCTATCCAAGCCCACAAATTTAATAAAACTGGGATTACCTCTGTGTTCAAGATGTACATGTCTGGAGATAGGGGACTTGAAATTACAAGTTGTGATGTCGTCAACATGGTCCTTGATTCTCTCCTTAAAGGCTCTTGTCGTCTTGCCAATGTAGAAACATCCACATTTGCAATACAGGAGATATATAACTCCAACTGTGTTGCAATTCACAAAGTGTTGCAACCACCATTCACGGCCATTTGGCAGCATCACTGTCTTGCCAACTAGGAGGTAGCGACAATACACACACCCTCCACATGTGTAAGTCCCCGTCACTGGACAGTGTCTATTTGGTCCACTCTTACCCCAGAAATGGCTAGAGGTGAGTTTATCCCTTAATGTTTGGCCACGTCTATAGGTGACCTGGGGGATAGGAGATATAAATTCCCTAAGATTTCTGTCGGATGTCAGAATGTGCCAGTGACGACGGAGAATCCCCTCTACCTCACTCTTCTGATCATTAAATCGAGTGATCAGTCGTGTTGTAGTGTTGTGATCAATTTCTTTGGGCTTTTTCACTAATAAATCAGTACGATCAGTTGCCTTAGCACGTTTGTAGGCTTTTTTAAGCCATCTGTCTTTATAGCCCCGTTCCCTAAAACGGGAACGTAATAATTTTGCTTCTTTCTCAAAAGCCACATCATCTGTACAATTCCGACGTAACCGAAGATATTGGCCCGTAGGTATTCCTCGTATCGTGTGCTCTGGATGAGCACTACTGGCGTGTAGATAGGCATTAGATGCCGTAGGTTTACGGAATAATTGGGTGGATAAAAGTCCCTCCGCACTGACATCAATTCTGACATCCAAAAAAGGGATGGAGTGTGAACTACATTCCATAGTGAACCTGAGATTCCAATCATTTCGATTCAAGATCAAAATGAATTCGTCCAAAAGGGCCTTACCACCCGTCCAGAACATGACCACATCGTCGATATACCTGTGCCACGACACGATGTGACACAGGTACCCGACGAGCGCGTCATCCCCGAAGAGGTGTCGTTCCCAATCCCCCAGGTACAGGTTGGCAAGCGACGGGGCACACGTAGTTCCCATCGCCGCCCCCTGCACCTGGAGGTAGTGGGTGCCATTAAACATAAAGACATTGTTCTGCAAGATAAAAGACAGCAGATCTAAAATGAACTGGTTGTGCGGGGACTCATCAATTCCCATCTCCGAAAGAAATTTACTGACTGATCCGACTCCCCTATCCTGTGGGACACTGGAGTAGAGGGCCTCCACATCCAGGGTCACCAGAAGTGCATTCGTTGGAAGCTGTAAACCTTCCAAAATACCTAACAAGTGCAGCGTATCGCGTACAAAGGATGGTAGGCGATGCACGTGTGGTTGCAGATGTTTATCTACATACACACTAATTTTTTCAGTTAGAGAGCCGTTGCCCGAAACAATGGGCCGGCCGGGAGGTCTAGATGGATTTTTATGTATTTTTGGTAGGGCATAAAAAGTTGGTACCACCGGGTGTTCAACCTTTAAGGTTGAACCCACTTCAGCTGTGATAATTCCTTTACCAACAGCATCATCAATAATGTCAAAGAGTGTCCGTTGATTCCTGATGACCCTGGATGCGGGGACCCTCCGATACCATTCACCATTGCTCAAAATCCTCTGACACATGTAGATATATTGTTCCGTGTTCATGACCACCACGTTCCCCCCTTTATCAGAAGGTTTAATGACAAGATCCCTTTTTTCCTGAAGCTCAGATAAAGCTGACGCTTCACTTTCGGAAAGGTTAGTCCTTTTGTTCTTCTGGATCCATAGATTCTGGATGTCTTTCTCCACCAGAGAAATAAAAGTGTGTACACTAGGGCACAAAGTAGAAGGGGGGAACGTGGTAGATCTTGGACGGAATTGTTTGTTAATCTGCTCACTCATCATAGCATTAGATGCACTGTATCCAAAAAGATCTTCCTCCTCCCCATAGTCACTTTCCTCACTTAATTTAACCAGGTCCATCAAGGCCCGGTAGTCACGATTAGACCAATCCTTCCAGTCAGTGATTACTCCCCCTAAAGGGGCCTCATTTTTCTTTTTACATAGAGTTTTGAGGGTAAGATTTCGTCCGAACAAATGAAGATCCTTCACAAAATCGAAACGATCCAGATTCATGGTGGGACAGAACAAAGGCCCTTTGACAGAAGGTCATTCACCCCCTGTGATAATACATGGCCTGATATATTCACAACTTGCATATTTTTGTGATTGCTGGATTGATTCGTGTGGGAAGGAGCTATCAGTTCTACATGTTCGGTTCCCCGTCCTCCCCTAAAAAAATAGAGGAGGACTGAGAATCCGAGCCACCACATGCTCCCAAAATGGGCTCACTCTCCTCCTCCAATGAATCACTGGCACTAGTAGTGAGATATTTATTGATAGGACCAGTTCTAGGTTTATTCTTTGTTTCAGTCTTTTCTTTCTCTTTCTTTTTTTTACTATCCCTATATTTAACTGACTTCGGGAGATTGCTACCAGTAACTGACCTAGTAACAGGTCGACCAGGGATTTGTGGATGCTGCCCACTAGATGACACTGAGGCCTCACTCCCCCCCCCCCCCCAGGGATGAGTCCGAGTCCTCTACTGCACCAGGGTCACCCCGAGCCTCAGCAGGTGGATTCTGTGACGGGTTTTTGGGGAGGATTATGAGGAAATACTGTTTTTTTGCCCTTCGGGGGTGGTTTACCCCACCTATAGGCATATCCCAGTTTATATGCTGTTTTGTCACCTTCTAGCTTGTTATCCTTCCTGGTAACCAGTTCCTTATTATATTTCTCAATATGAGACTTAAGTTTACTGTTCCTGGTTAGAAACAAAGGATGTTCCTGAACGTTAGACAAAGAAGTTAAGATGTCTGAGATTTTTTGATCGATCTCCGACAAATCCGTCTTCTCCACTTCTTGCATCAGCTCTAACATGACCCTCGAGCAGTTTTCAAAATTGTCCTCCCATCTCTGTTTAAAGTTATCGGACAAGGTTTTTCTTAAACGGAAAAATCTGTATCCGCAACCACAGAGGTGCTTGTCTTTCTGATAAGTAGTTCTCATTAAATTTTATATTCCACCAGATTCGGCTTTTTTGTTCGTATAATTTCTCCAACTTTCTGAAACTGGAATTAATCAACTGCTCAGCATTCCTCGCCCCCCCTGTCACGGGCACACTCATCTCCCACCTGTCGCACAATCTCCTCCCACTGTAACATGACCAAAAGTGAAAGGACAAAAAAGAAATATAGGACCAACACACAACTCAAGAACCTGACCTCAAGATCAGAAAAAAAACCCCAGACCAAGAAGTCCCACAAAAAGGGGCTAGGGACCCCAAATATGATAAATGTCAAATAGCTCAAATGTGGGAAAAGTTGGTGCACATGGGAAGAAAATAGTTCCATAAACTTGTCTATGAATTCATAATCACAATTTTCATGCAACCTGCCAACGAAATATATATATTAGCAGAAAAAAGAGAGTTGGCTCTTGGGTGCATGAAAGATTAAAAAACCCTTTATTAATTAGAAAAAACATCTATAGAAACATACAAAACATCATAATAGAAATATATAAGAACAGGTAGCTCAAATAACCCCGACAATTGCACTCAGGAACTTAATGAGGCTGCAGTCCTCAAAAAAATCAAAAGGGCCCCAAAAAAAGCACCAGAAGGTTATCCTGTAACAGCATGGGTTCTAGTGGCCAGCAACAGAATTGGTTAGTCCGGAGAGCACTTGATGCAAAGCAAATGACCGGATGAAACATCCAGCAGATGGAGTATGGTGTTTGTAAGGCATCTGTGTCATTCAGAACAACACATATCACTTCGTTGTATCAGCAGTTAGTAGGGCAAAGCAAGCATGCATGCAGTCCTAGTGTCCCTCAATCGCAGGGGCAAATGATGAAAAGTGCTTGACATGAGGCAAATAGCCAGATGAGACAACAGCAAATGGGATATAATGTTTGTTGAGCATCAGTGACATTCAGGCAGCACGTATCACTTCATTGTATCAGCAGTTAGTATGGCAAAGCAAGCATGCATGCACTCCACAATGTCCCTCAATCGCAGGGACAGATGATGATATGCACCTGATATAAAGCAAATGGCAGGTGTAAGCAGCATGAAGACAATGCACACAGGTAAATCACTGCTGAGCGGCTCAGATGCAGGCGAGTGCCCAGCCCATAGTTACCATCCTGTTGCTGAATAGTTGCAATGGGTCCTGGAGCAATGTCGGGGAGAGCCAAGTGCTGTCAAAGGCCTGACATGTTTCGCCGCCTCTCGCGGCTTTTTCAAAGGCAGACAGCGGCAAGTGTATCCATCACACCATAATGGCGTCTATATATGGGCTGTATCCGCTCCGGGCACACCCATCCCCAACCACGTCACCGCCACCACTCAACGCCTGCGCCGGGAGGGTGCGCCACGTGACCAGACGTCGCAAGGCACGCCCCCCGCGCCCAGGCGGAAGCGCACGTAGCAAGCCGCCGGAACGCAATGCGCTCCACTCGGACAAAACCACGGTGTCAGGAGGCAGGAAGAGGGCGGGACGGGGGAGCCCCGAGCGAATAAACAGACCAAGCAAAATAAACATTCACAAAATAATAAAAACTGAAAAACAAATGTACGTATTTATACATAAATAAAGTTGATCCTTATGATGCAGATCTTCTCCAATACTGATCATGTGCATCGCCTACCATCCTTTGTACGCGATACGCTGCACTTGTTAGGTATTTTGAAAGGTTTACAGCTTCCAACGAATGCACTTCTGGTGACCCTGGATGTGGAGGCCCTCTACTCCAGTATCCCACAGGATTGGGGAGTCGGATCAGTCAGTAAATTTCTTTCGGAGATGGGAATTGATGAGTCCCCACACAACCAGTTAATTTTAGATCTGCTGTCTTTTATCTTGCAGAACAATGTCTTTATGTTTAATGGCACCCACTACCTCCAAGTGCAGGGGGCGGCGATGGGAACTACGTGTGCCCCGTCGCTTGCCAATCTGTACCTGGGGGATTGGGAACGACACCTCTTCGGGGATGACGCGCTCGTCGGGTACCTGTGTCACATCGTGTCGTGGCACAGGTATATCGACGATGTGGTCATGTTCTGGACCGGTGGTAAGGCCCTTTTGGACGAATTCATTTTGATCTTGAATCGAAATGATTGGAATCTCAGGTTCACTATGGAATGTAGTTCACACTCCATCCCTTTTTTGGATGTCAGAATTGATGTCAGTGGGGAGGGACTTTTATCCACCCAATTATTCCGTAAACCTACGGCATCTAATGCCTATCTACACGCCAGTAGTGCTCATCCAGAGCACACGATACGAGGAATACCTACGGGCCAATATCTTCGGTTACGTCGGAATTGTACAGATGATGTGGCTTTTGAGAAAGAAGCAAAATTATTACGTTCCCGTTTTAGGGAACGGGGCTATAAAGACAGATGGCTTAAAAAAGCCTACAAACGTGCTAAGGCAACTGATCGTACTGATTTATTAGTGAAAAAGCCCAAAGAAATTGATCACAACAATACAACACGACTGATCACTCCATTTAATGATCAGAAGAGTGAGGTGGAGGGGATTCTCCGTCGTCACTGGCACATTCTGACATCCGACAGAAATCTTAGGGAATTTATATCTCCTATCCCCCAGGTCACCTATAGACGTGGCCAAACATTAAGGGATAAACTCACCTCTAGCCATTTCTGGGGTAAGAGTGGACCAAATAGACACTGTCCAGTGACGGGGACTTACACATGTGGAGGGTGTGTGTATTGTCGCTACCTCCTAGTTGGCAAGACAGTGATGCTGCCAAATGGCCGTGAATGGTGGTTGCAACACTTTGTGAATTGCAACACAGTTGGAGTTATATATCTCCTGTATTGCAAATGTGGATGTTTCTACATTGGCAAGACGACAAGAGCCTTTAAAGGGATACTGTAGGGGGGTCGGGGGAAAATGAGTTGAACTTACCGGAGGCTTCTAATGGTCCCCCGCAGACATCCTGTGCCTGCGCAGCCACTCACCGATGCTCCGGCCCCGCCTCTGGTTCACTTCTGGAATTTCAGACTTTAAAGTCAGAAAACCACTGTGCCTGCGTTGCCGTGTCCTCGCTCCCGCTGATGTCACCAGGAGCGTACTACGCAGGGCTAGTATGGTCTGTGCCTGCACAGTATGCTCCTGGTGACATCAGCGGGTGCGAGGACACGGCAACGCAGGCGCAGTGGTTTTCAGACTTTAAAGTCTGAAATTCCAGAAGTGAACTGGAGGCGGGGCAGGAGCATCGGTGAGCGGCTGCGCGGGCACAGGATGTCTGCAGGGGACCATTAGAAGCCTCCGGTAAGTTCAACTCATTTTCCCCCGACCCCCCTACAGTATCCCTTTAAGGAGAGATTTAAGGACCATGTTGGCGACATCACAACTTGTAATTTCAAGTCCCCTATCTCCAGACATGTAGATCTTGAACACAGAGGGTAATCCCAGTTTTATTAAATTTGTGGGCTTGGATAGAATCCATATACATCCAAGGGGTGGAGACATAGATAAGAAATTATTGCAATTGGAATCGAGATGGATTTTTAATTTAAGGGCAACGGAACCAAAGGGCCTGAACGATAGTATTAACTATCATGTGTTTTTGTCCAGCTAGGCTGGGCTGGTTCTATCTGGGCTGCTGCATTCCCCGTCCTCCCCCCCCTCCCCCCCCCCCCCCAACCCCCCCCTTTTTCCCTTTTCCCTCCCTTCCTTCTCCCTCCTCTCTCTCCCCCCCCTCCCCCTCCTTTCCTCCCCCCATTTCCCCATCCTCCCTCTTCCCCTCCCCATGCACTCTGTCCACGGGTTTCACTTGTGTCCATTGGACCTGTGCGCGACTCTTCCTCCCCTGTGACACTGTTTATGACCAATCATTCATTGGACATTTTTAAGCTTAGTCTTAGTGTTTATATACACATTTTTTTTCGGACCACCCTCTTTACCCTGACCTCAAGATTTGAAACTATTGGATTATATTTATTTATGGTTTTTTGATTTCCTTTGAGTCGGTCAGCTTGAGTATTAGATCAGGCAGTGTTGGGTGGCCGTGTGTCTGCTGCTCTTTTTTTCTCTTTTCCTTTTTCTTTTTCTCTTTCCCCCCCCCCCCCCCTCCCCCCCCTCCCCTCCTTTCCCTCCTTTATTATCCCCCCTTTTTTTCGTTTTTCTTTCTCTTCCCTCTTCTGTTATATTCCTTCCCCTTCCCCTTCTCTTAGTCCTCTTCCTTTTTCTGCAGTTGACCCGCGGAGTCCCCACTTATGTCAAATGATCAGTATTGGAGAAGATCTGCATCATAAGGATCAACTTTATTTATGTATAAATACGTACATTTGTTTTCAGTTTTTATTATTTTGTGAATGTTTATTTTGCTTGGTCTGTTTATTCGCTCGGGGCTCCCCCGTCCCGCCCTCTTCCTGCCTCCTGATGCCGTGGTTTTTGTCCGAGTGGAGCGCATTGCGTTCCGGCGGCTTGCTACGTGCGCTTCCGCCTGGGCACGGGGGGCGTGCCTTGCGACGTCTGGTCGCGTGGCGCGCCCTCCCGGCGCAGGCGTTGAGTGGTGGCGGTGACGTGGTTGGGGATGGGTGTGCCTGGAGCGGATACAGCCCATATATAGACGCCATTATGGCGTGATGGATACACTTGCCGCTGTCTGCCTTTGAAAAAGCCGCGAGAGGCGGCGAAACATGTCAGGCCTTTGACAGCACTTGGCTCTCCCCGACATTGCTCCAGGACCCATTGCAACTATTCAGCAACAGGATGGTAACTATGGGCTGGGCACTCGCCTGCATCTGAGCCGCTCAGCAGTGATTTACCTGTGTGCATTGTCTTCATGCTGCTTACACCTGCCATTTGCTTTATATCAAGTACATATCATCATCTGTCCCTGCGATTGAGGGACATTGTGGAGTGCATGCATGCTTGCTCTGCCATACTAACTGCTGATACAATGAAGTGATACGTGCTGCCTGAATGTCACTGATGCTCAACAAACATTATATCCCATTTGCTGTTGTCTCATCTGGCTATTTGCCTCATGTCAAGCACTTTTCATCATTTGCCCCTGCGATTGAGGGACACTAGGACTGCATGCATGCTTGCTTTGCCCTACTAACTGCTGATACAACGAAGTGATATGTGTTGTCTGAATGACACAGATGCCTTACAAACACCATACTCCATCTGCTGTTGTTTCATCCGGTCATTTGCTTTGCATCAAGTGCTCTCCGGACTAACCAATTCTGTTGCTGGCCACTAGAACCCATGCTGTTACAGATAACCTTCTGGTGCTTTTTTTGGGCCCTTTTGATTTTTTTGAGGACTGCAGCCTCATTAAGTTCCTGAGTGCAATTGTCGGGGTTATTTGAGCTACCTGTTCTTATATATTTCTATTATGATGTTTTGTATGTTTCTATAGATGTTTTTCTAATTAATAAAGGGTTTTTTAATCTTTTCATGCACCCAAGAGCCAACTCTCTTTTTTCTGCTAATATAGGTATTAAATCTGCTTGACTTCGTACATTACTAAAAAGGAAATTAATATTCTGGTCAAGCACAAATTCAACTTCAAATGCTAGGACTTCAACTAAGTTAACATTTTTTATACATATATACATATTTTTAATCGTTAACTAATGTGTAGGTTGGCACAAATGCTAGTTTTAAATACTACTTGTAAAAAATATATATATTTTTTTAATTTTCACGTTAGCTCCTTTTCCCAAGTCCAAAAAATAAACACAAAAAACTGGATTTCCCCACCTACAGACCCCTACCAGCCAGCCAGTCATTCATCCAGGCATGTAGGTTGGTGTTCAGCAGGAAAGAGTAAGTAAGTCTGTGCTTCCTCCACTCCCTCTGGTCACTGGCACACCTATGTTAAATTTTTTCCTCAATCATGAATACAATAATTGAAAGCTCTTAAAAAAATTGATAGGAACTATACATCAAGTAATTGACAATCCATCACACACCATACAATTCTTGATAAAGTTGGTGTAACGATCAGTGATAGCTCTATCAACACAATAGTCAGTAAGCTTTATTAAATGTGTAACACAGGTGTTTGGTGCATACTTTTCAAATGGTGAGAACCACCAGTAGCAAGCAGATCCTTCAGTGGTGAGGGCCCACTGAAGGAAGTAGACGGACTCCCCAGTGGCGAGGCCCACTGAAGAGATATAGGTCAGACAGGCAGAGATCGGCAACAGATCAGATGGGCAAAAGTACAGAATTGTGAGGCAAGAATCAGAGTCAATATACAGGCAGAGGTCAGCAGCAAATCAGATTGGCAAAGGTACAGAATCGAGAGGCAAGAATCAGAGTCAATATACAGGCAGAGGTCGGCAGCAGATCAGATTGGCAAAGGAACAGAATCGTAAGGCAGAAGAGTAGTAAGAGGCAAGGCAAAAGGTCAAAATACAATACAATAATATGTTTTTCCTAAGCTAAGTGCGAATCCCCGGGGTCCTGCCGGTACAAACACACACGGAGCTGACTAAGGTCTGAGTGCTAACACTGTGAAGTATTTGCAACAACAGACAATGAGCTACTGACATCCCCAGGTTTAAATACAGACAGGCAATCCAAAGCTCCCGCCCAGAACGCTTCCACCAATCAGTGAGGAGATGCAGCAGCCAGGTGTCAGCTGACCGAAAGGTCAGCTGACACGTCTACTGTGCCCATAAAGGTCCTGCCGTTCCCTGCGCAAGCGTGCCACCCTCTGTTCATGCGCCGGTGAGAGACCAGTGCGAGATGACTGCGATGATGTGGCGGCGGCCGCTGTGACGTCAGACCCGGAAGCGGCACTCACGCTGCAGCCCGCAGCGGAGGTAAGCCCGCTAAGCCAGACAGTTGGTCTAAAATTTCCAACATGTCCAATCTCCAAAAATTGTAAAACAACTGGAAATTTGATTGATTTATCGATTGAAAACAAAGAAACACTCTCAATTTTTTGGGACAACCAATCAAAATTATTGAATTGGTGAAAAATGGGATCTTTTAATTTTATGGTGTGTGGCCCCCTTAAGACTAGAAAGGAGGGAACATTAACGTGAACCTCCAGACTAAAAATCTACTCAGCAGCACTGAAAAGGCTTGGGGCTTGATTTACAAAAGCGTGCTAACAGTTAGCACTCTGGTGAAAAGCCCCTTATCACGCCTAAACTAAGTTTAGGCATGATAAGTTTAGGCATGATACGTTTAGGCGTGATAAGTTAAGGCGTGATAACTATAGCACCAACGGGTTAGCACCGCAGTGCACAGCTGATCAAAAGTTTGGCGCTAGCAAAGTCTGGTGCGTGCGAAACGTCGCATAGAGTTTAATGGCGCTGCTTTGCGTGCAGGACTTTGTGCACGATCTAAACTTATCTAAACTTATCACGCCTAAACTTATCACGCCTAAACTTATCACGCCTAAACTGAGTTTAGGCGTGATAAGGGCCTTTTCACCAGCGTGGTGCAATGGTTATCACGCCTAAAGTCTTTTAGGCATGATAACTGGGTTATCACCGCTTTGTGGATCGACCCCATGGTGTTTCTTTAACAGTTTCACAGCATCAGAAGTTTGTTTTTCTTATCAACGCCTTATAATTAGCTGCACAAAAGCTAAGCTCCGCCCCATCAAAGAAAACTGCCCGGGCATTTTTCTTCTGAAACTGTGCAAAGCATGATGGAATTTCTGATGTTGTTGTTCTCATTGTATAGCAACTGGGAAAGGTGATCAGGACACAGGACAGTTGGAACTGTGTCTCATGCTCCCTGTCATCTCCTTTCAACCAAAAAGATGGCTGCCCTCATGAAATCACAAACATTTGCCTGTTCTTTTAAAACAGGGTGGGTAAGAGATTATATTACCTATCTATATTAATTAGCATAACTAATGTAACTTAATGACAGTATGTTTGTTTAGGCTTAAGTTCCTCTTTAACCTCCCTAGCGGTATATTAAAAACCGCCAGGGGGCAGCGCTGCCGTTTTTTTTGCTATATATTTTTTTAAAATCATGTAGCGAGCCGAGCGGCATCCCCCCAGCCCCTCTGCTCGCCTCCGGCGATAGGCGATCAGGAAATCCCGTTCAAAGAGCGGGATTTCCTGGAGGGCTTCCCCCGTCGCCATGGCGATGGGGCGGGATGACGTCACCGACGTCATGGACGTTGTGACGTCTAAGGGAGTCCCGATCCACCCCTTAGCGCTGCCTGGCGCTGATGGGCCAGGCAGCGCAGGGGCTAGGGAAGGGGGGCTGTACGGCGGCGCGGATAGCGGCGATCGAGCGCGGGGCGGCGGCGATCGGTGTGCTGGCGCAGCTAGCAAAGTGCTAGCTGCGTCCAGCAAAAAAAAATTACGCAAATCGGTCCAGCAGGGCCTGAGAAAACCTCCTGCGCGGCTTACCCCGAACGTACCGCCAAGGAGGTTAAAGCTTTAAAATGCAGTGGTTCACTATTTTCTCGATACAGTTACAAGCCAAAAACTTTATGAAGATATCTAAAATAGGTGAGTTCTGTCAGAACTTCTTTAGCTTACCTGCAAGTAGAGATGGCCTGAACCTCAGATTTTTGATTCGCAAACCTCTGCAAACGTTCGTGAACATGCAAACTTTTGGGAACCGCAATAGACTTCAATGGGGAGGCAAACTTTGAAAACTAGAAACATTTATGCTGGCCACAAAAGTGATGGAAAAGATGTGTCCAGGGGTCAAACATCTGAGTTTTTGCATGGAGGAATGGGATACATGGCAAAAAGTCCCGGGGAAAAATCTGGATTTGACGCAAAGCAGCGTTTTAAGGGCAGAAATCATAATGCATGCTAAATTGGAGGCCTAAAGTGCTTTAAAACATCTTGCATGTGTATACATCAATCAGGGAGTGTAATTAGAGTACTGCTTCACACTGACAGACCAAACTCACTGTGTAATGCACCGAAAACAGCTGTTTGTGTTGTGATGGCCGTGCTGGACTAGTGCGCACCATGGTGAGAGTGCAGGCCATAGCAGTTTTCAAGCCCATATGGTCGCCGGGCTGAGGTAGCTCAATGACAGAACAACAGTGACTGTCCAGCTGATCGAATTTGGTCTGTCCACAATGAAGCAACGATCTTATTATCTTTGGTGTGCCACCCCCCGAGATACTCATATAGCCATAGACGGACTGGCCTGGGGGGACAGGGGGCGATTGCCCCCCGGGCCGCCTCCTGCACCTTTCATCAGGGCCACCAGGATTTTTTTCCTACTTGTCATATAAGCGGCTCCCTCTCCCAGCCCGAATGCAGTGAGTGTTCGAGGTGCTGCTAAGCAACAGAGGTCCTGCCCCCTGCCTGTAGTAGCAGCCAGCCAGTGAAGAGAGAGCAGAGGTGGCTCTAGCGCGTCATTTGAAGTGGCCAGGCTGCCGGAGGGTTCTAGTGCTGCCTGGTGAAATGAACTCTGCAGTTTCTCCCTCAATCCAAGATTCCCAGCCTCCTGCCTCTTGAAGTTGGAAGGGACAGGACACAGATCACTGCAGCCAGACATCAGCCACCAGACAATGTTCTTTGTAAGCCGACACCTCCTCTCCTCTTCATTTGTTTGCTCTGTTTTGAACTGGCCAGCTCTGTGTACATGTAACCCTTTCACTGCTGCCTGCTAGTTTTAGCTTTTTGCAGCACTGGCTCTTTGTATGCATATTTATATATTCTTCTAGTTTGACTGCACACTGATATACTGTACTATATCACTAACACTTACTACTTTACTTAAAGAGACTCCGTAACAAAAATTGCATCCTGTTTTTTATCATCCTACAAGTTCCAAAAGCTATTCTAATGTGTTCTGGCTTACTGCAGCACTTTATACTATCACTGTCTCTGTAATAAATCAATGTATCTTTCCCTTGTCAGACTTGTCAGCCAGTGTCTGGAAGGCTGCCAAGTTCTTCAGTGTTGTGGTTCTGCTATGCACTCCCCCCTCAGGGGGGAAAGAAACACACAAATGATCTCTTGAGATTCAAAAGGAATGCTGTATACAGCCTGCTTGTGTATGGATGTATTTTCTATGTGTGGACATACTGTACATCAACCTACTTCCTGTTTTGGGGGCCATTTTGTTTGTTTATAAACAAACTTTTTAAAACTGTTTTTAACCACTTTTAATGCGGCGGGGAGCGGCGAAATTGTGACAGAGGGTAATAGGAGATGTCCCCTAACGCTCTGCTATGTTTACTTTTGTGCGATTTTAACAATACAGATTCTCTTTAAAGGACTTCCGATGCACAATAAAAAAAAATCTCTTTTTTAATCGTGCTTCTCCCGGCCGCGAGCAGCAGTCACAGTCCCTTGCTGCAGCCCTGGTCCTCTTCAGTGTCCCTGCTGGCCATCTGCAATGATGTCTACCTGCTGGCAGGGTCGGTTCTTCTGCGCCTGAGTCCACGTCATCTGGCGCATACTGCGCCTGAGCATTAGTTTTGCACACGCCCAGTATGTGCCAGATGTGGACGCGCAGGCACAGAAGACCCGACCACCTGGCGGGTAGCCATCATTGTGGACGGCCAGCAGGGACATTGAAGAGGACCGGGGCTGCAGCAAGGAGCTGTGACTGCTGCTCGGGCCCAAAAGAAGCCCTAGGTGATTAAAAAATAGATTTTTTACTTTGCATTGGAAGTACTTTAAAGGAAACCTTAAAGTGTACCTGAGTTGTGTACTGGTGTATTTATACTTACCTGGGGCATCCTCCAGCCCCATGAGGTGCTCCCTCGCTGGCCGCTTTGTTGTCTTGTAATATTACACAACCCCCTCCTGGTAATCTAGCCAATCGCAGCCAGTCATGCGCTTCTGCACATGCCTGTTTCCCTCACCATTCCCTCTCCCTGCTGTCCTTCTTGTCCCTCTCTGATATCCATTCAGCAGCTGTTCCCTCTGAAAGCTGCATGTGCCTCCTGAATTGTGCTCCCACAGCCGGGAGCATTCTGCGTTTGCGAAGTTGCTAAAAATTGGTATTGCGCATGCGGCGAACATTTCCAACTATGGAAGTGTGATCAGGGAGGCGTGTGGCCATGCCTGGTCCCTCACCCTCTGCAGGGGCCTCAGGCTGAGCTGTCCCTTTGCTCCACAGCCCCCCTTAAGAGTAGTACTCACATGTCCTCGATCCAATGGCAAATCTCTCTGCTCTCCTCAAGCTGAGAGTAACTATGGTGACTTTCCTGTCGCTTAGCCTCCAGGTATCATGGTTACTCCCAGCGCGGCCGGTTCCATGATAAGCGTTCTCCTATCTTCCTCACTGGTATCCCCTACTGCTGGATTATATTGGTCACATCATTACGCTACACTGGCATTAGGAGGGCGCAGGCAGAGGAGGACGCTTATCATGCAGGCACCCAGGAGTAGGTGAGATGACTGCTGCTCTTCCCGCTGCGGGGATTGGGGAACCAAAGGAGCCATAGTGGGGGGAACACAGGAGCCATGGGGGTGGGGCACAGGGGGAACAAAAGTGACACAGGGAAAAAAGGAACAAGGGACATGAGGTGACACAGAGGGAGATAAGAGACAGAGGGGGACAAAAAAGGCACAGGGGGAATAGGTGACATAGAGGGGACAGAGGAGGCACAGAAATGACAGTGTTCTGACTTAAGAACAGATTTAGATTAAGAACAAACCTACATTCCCTATTTCCTCCATTAACCAAGGACTACCTGTATTTCACAAGCCACTTTATTAGGTACAGTATGTCTTGCTAGTACTGAATATATTCTGTTTTTGCCATCAGAACTGCCTTAATTTTAATTCTTTATGGCGTTCCTCTGAGATTTTTGGTCCATACTGACATGTCATGCAGTTGACTCCACCCACAGCATGCCATGATCACGCCCATTTTTGTCATTTGTTGTCCCCCCCCCCCCCTCAAGGGCCTCTGGGTTGCATTTCCCCCCCAGGCCAAAAGGTCCCAGTCCTCCCCTGCATATAGCCGTCGGTGATTGCTTCATTGTGATATGCAAGCCCCTTCACAGTGGCAAGGTAACAATCACGAAGGGGAATTGACACATGTACATGCCTTTTGTTTTTTTGTTGCAGCTGCAGTGCAGCCAGAAAAATTAGGCAGGAATGTACACGCACCAGAAAAATTATTATAGCGGCCGCTGCTAGCAGCGGCCTTAAAAATTCAGGAATCCGCCTGGAGTCCTAGTGGACCCTGTTGGTGGTGGCGGAGAAGGCAGTCAAGCGGCCTGCAGGCAGAGATGCTGTGTGGGGAACAACTTAGTCATGGGGCAGGCAGTCACACGGCGTGCAGGCAGAGGTGCTGTGTGCAGGGACTGACTTAGTCTTCGGGCGGGCAGTAGCCCTCTGGGATCCATGCTTCATTCACTTTGATAAAGGTGAGGTACTGAACACTTTTTTGACTTAGGCGACTTCTCTTCTCAGTGACAATGCCTCCAGCTGTGCTGAAGGTCCTTTCTGACAGGACGCTTGAGGCAGGGCAAGACAGAAGTTGGATGGCAAATTGTGACAGCTCTGGCTATAGGTCAAGCCTGTGCACCCAGTAGTCCAAGGGTCCATTGCTGCTCACAGTGTCTACATCCACACTTAAGGCCAGGTAGTCGGCTATCTTCCGGTCCAGGCGTTGGTAGAAGGTGAATCCGGAAGTGCTAAGGCCAGGCATTGGATTAAAGAATGTCCACATGTCCGACATCACCATGAGATCGCTGGAACGTCCTGTCCTTGCCTGCGTGGACATGGGAGAAGGATTGCTGGCAGTGGTACCTTTATTCCATTGTGCTGTGACATCACCCTTCAATGCATTGTAAAGCATAGTTGCCAGCTTGTTCTGCAAGTGCTGCATCCTTTCTGCCTTCTGGTGATTTGGAAACATCTCCACCACTTTGTGCCTATACCGAGGGTCTAGTAGCGTGGCCTCCCAGTACAGCTCATTCCCCTTGAGTTTTTTTATACAGGGTCCCTCAACAGGCTGGACAGCATGAAAGACACCATCTGCACAAAGTTGGATGCAGACGTACTATCCATCTCCTCTTCCTCAGTGATGTCAGCTGATTCTGTTCTCCTCCTCTTCCCAGCCACGAACAATACCATGGGAAAGTTGAGCAGCACAAGCCCCCTGCGACGCCTGCTGCGGTTGTTCTTTTGCCTCCTCCTCTTGCTCCAAAGCAACAACTTCCTCATCATCTGACCCCTCTTCCCCACACGACTCTTCCTCTTCCTCCTCCTCCCCCCTCTGTGCTGCTGCAGGTGTTGAGGAATCTTCTGCTTCTGCTGAGCATTGATCCCACAACTCGTACTCCTGTTCCTGTTCATGCTCCTCCACAGCTTGATCCACCTCTCTACGCATGGCATGCTCCAGGAAGAAGGCATATGGGATCAAGTCGCTGATGGCAAATTCAATGCGACTCACCAGGTTTGTCACCTCCTCAAACAGCAACATAAGCCAGCAGGCATTTCACATGAGTGTCCAGTACTTCGTCCAGAACATCCCCATCTCCCCAGACTGTGTCCTTTGACTGTAGTTGTAGAGATACTGTTTGATGGCTTTCTCCTGTTGTAGCAGGTGGTCGAACATCAGGAGGGTCAAATTCCAGCGAGTCAGGCTTTCAGAAATCAAGTGTCTCACCGGCAAGTTGTTTCTCCGCTGAATATCGGCAAAGCATGCCATGGCCATGTAAGACCGCCTGAAATGCCCACACACCTTCCTGGACTGCTTTATGGCATCCTGTAAGCCTAGGTACTAATCTCTGAATTACGAGTTTGAGCACATGTGCAATGCAGGGTACATGTGTCAACTTTCCCAAATTCAACGTCAAAATGAGATTGCTGCCGTTGTCACATAGCACGTTGACGATCTCCAGCTGGTGCGGCGTGGGGTCAGCCACTGATACACCTGTTTGTTCAGAGCAGCCAGGAAAGCTGCTCCAGTGTGACTCTCCGCTTTGAGGCAAGACATGTCTAAGATGGCGTGACACCGTCGTACCTGGCATGTAGCATAGGCCCTGCCCTGGGAAGCTGGGGCTGTGTAGCTGGAGAGGAGATTGCAGCACCAATAGAGTTGAACTGCCACTCAGCCAAGGAAGAGGATGACAGCGAAGAGGATGTTACAGGAGGAGAGGAGGTGGCAGCAGGCCTGCCTGCAAGCCGTGGAGGTGTCACTAGGTCCGCTGCACAGCCACATACTCCCTGCTTGCCAGCAGTCACCAGGTTGACCCAATGGGCAATGTAAGTAATGTACCTGCCCTGACCGTGCTTGGCAGACCAGGCATCTTCCTCAAGCTTAATCTTCCTCAAGGCTTTAGCTATATACTTATAGTTACTACTTACCCACTACTTGCAGAGCTATGTTCTTTATGTACATAAAAGGGTATTACACAAGTTGTGAGTTTGACTACATTTAAGGTCATTTAAAGCAATCTTGAAGTGTTAAAAAAAAAAAAAAAAAAGAAACATATTTACCTCATTTACCTTCTCGTAACTTTGTACATCATACCATTCACGCACCGGGTCTCACAATGTCTTCTAAGTGTAAATGTGGCAGTAAATGTGCTTGACCATACTGGACACGCACAAATACAGCCATAGAGAGGAGCAGTTAAAAAGGGCGCAGATGGCCTCCTGTATAAAAGGGCACCCTCTATTATAGCGGATACCCTTCTAAATAGGACGCATTTTAAATGGGGGATAAGGTAAGGTGCAGGAGATTAAATTTAGCAGCGGTGTTAAAGGTGTTTGCACTATGAGGGAGGTTTACATTTTAGGCACCACCAGGGTAGGGTTCTGTGTGAGAGGAGGGAGAAGTTAGGTCATAGTAAAATATTGGTAAATATTACTGATATTTTATCATTTGAATGAAGTAGTAGAATATCGGTAAATGTACCAATATTCTACTACCACTATCCAGCAGCATCTTAATCAGTTGCCTTTTTGTAAGGTATGCCCATGGAGACCCAGTTTCCCCACATGTGAATTCTAAAGTGGAATTGCAGCCTATTGAATTCAATACGCGGTTTCTAAATTTGCATGCAGGGGAATGCAGCATTTAATTGCTTACCACATCCAAGCCCGAGAGCCACCCATGCGTATGCGCATTAACACAAATGCCGGCATCCATCTCCGAAACGGATATTGGCACAAGTGTTGACGGGGCCTTAAGCAGAGGTTACAGCAAATAGAAGACTTAGATATGAACAACAGCAAGGACTAATGCAGGAGATGAGCTTTTAAACTCTGTCCCACTAAGTAAAAGACAAAAACCTGTATTTTTTTAATGATACTATGTTGCAAAAATATAATTAAAATAATACATTGATGATGTTTTTTTGTATTTTTTATGGGTACACTGAGAAGACAAAGTCTGATTTTTTGCTGCTCACTTTATTTAGAAATAAAATCAAATTCAAAATTTCAATTTTCTCTTAACACAGTATCTAGCTAGCTCCACAAAGTCTGTCAGGGGAGCACACCAAAGGTACATTATGCAGAGGTTGCTTCAGAAATCTTTAGGTATTGTAACACAAGTCTGCCTTTTCACACACACTGAAGGATTGTAGCAAGCACAATAATATGGCAGTGCTAGCAATTTCAGCTTTCATACAGAGAATAACTGCTTGAAAAAGAGGTCATATCCATTTGCTGCGCTGAGCTGTAAAAACCTCATCTGGAATTCATGAGCTGTTGCACTGCTCTACAAAGCTCAGGGAACATCTAGTAAGTTGTTTCAGTTTTTCCAAACCCACAGAGAGAGTGCAGTTATTATTACTTGACTGGATACATTGTTTGTTCACCTATCTCTAATCAGTTCTGGTAAGTACATATTGATCATTGATTTGAAAAAGCAATAAATGATCTCCAACTCTGGTAGTTAAATTTGCTTTTCAGCAAATAAAATCATGAATCATCAACCAGCCTATGTGATATCTTGCAGTGAATACATTACAATGGCAGAGGACATTTCTGACAAGAAATATAAAGTGAGAAGAATATGCAACTGTCATGTATGTTTATTTTTTTTTTTTTAATGCTACCTGTCAAGGTCTTTTTTGGCTTCAGTAGTTTCTGAGTCACATACCTGGCTGGAATGAGCAGGCAACCACTGGGAATTCACTAAAGCTAGATTTCTCAATCTGTCTTCTTACACTAGGTTAATAAAGCATTAAAGATATTTAAAGGTTATTAAACTGAGAGGAATATGGCAGTCACCATCATTTTAAAAATGCAGTCTGGTTGTAATTCTGATGTTTTGAATCATAAATTTGAGTCACACACTAACATCAAGCCAATGGTGTCAGTATGGATTCAAACTTAAGTTAGTACGCTGCAGACCTAAATTGTATTTTCTATGTAAAATGGCGATAATATGTGATTAGTAGAGATAGCCCGAACCTGCGATTTTTGGTTTGCGAACCGTGAACTTACGCAAAAGTTCGGTTCGCACGAACTTTCGCGAACCGCAATAGACTTCAATGGGAAGGTGAGCTTTGAAAACTAGAAACACTTATGCTGGCCAGAAAAGTAATGGAAAAGATGTTTCAAGGGGTCAAACATCTGAGTTGTTGCATGGATGAGTGGGATAGATTCCAAGAGTCCCGGGGAAAAATCTGGATTTGACGCAAAGCAGTGTTTTAAGGGCAGAAATCACATTGCATGCTAAATTGGAGGCCTAAAGTGCTTTAAAACATCTTGCATGTGTATTCATCAATCAGGTAGTGTAATTAAGGTACTGCTTCACACTGACACACCAAACTCACCGTGTAACGCACCGCAAACAGATGTTTGTGTAGTGACAGCCATGCAGGCTGTGGCAGTTTTCATACCCATATGGTTGCCGGGCTGTGGTGTGTGCTCAATGATATAACAACAGTGACTGTCCAGCTGATCAAATTTGGTCTGTCCACAATGAAGCAACGACCTTGGGTGTACCCCCCACGAGACACTCATATAGGTGGCGGTCATTGCTTCATTGTGATATGCAAGCCCCTTCACCGCAGCAAGGTAACAATCACGAAGGGGAATTGACACATGTACATGCCTTTTGTGTTGTTGTTGCAGCTGCAGTGCAGCCAGAAAAACTAGGCAGGCATGTACACGCACCAGAAAAATTATTATAGCGGCCTCTGCTAGAAGCCTTAAAAATTCAGGAATCCGCCTGGAGTCCTGGACCCTGTTGGTGGTGGTGGAGAAGGCAGTCAGGCGGCCTGCAGGCAGAGATGCTGTGTGGGGAGCGATTTAGTCTTGGGGCAAGCAGTCACACAGCGTGAAGGCAGAGGTGCTGTGTGTGGGGATTGACTTAGTCTTCGGGCGGGCTTTAGCCCTCCGGGATCCATGCCTCATTCATTTTGATAAAGGTGAGGTACTGAACACTTTTGTGACCTAGGCGACTTCTCTTCTCAGTGACAATGCGCTGAAGGTCATTTCTCACAGGATGCTTGAGGCAGAGCAAGAAAAAAGTTGGATGGCAAATTGTGACAGCTCTGGCCACAAGTCAAGCCTGCGCACCCAGTAGTCCATCGCTGCTCATCTTGTCGATGGTTCTTCCTCTACCATTGTTAAAGAAAGCATATGGCCGGGGAGTCAGGGTTCGATTCTGGTCCGGAGTTGGAGTCTGAAAAACTGCTAACACCGCACATCCAAGGAAGGCAGCAGGCATGGCATGCAAGTCCCGAGGTAGTGACAAAAAATAACAACACAGTAGGACTTACAAAGCCCTGCTGTATATGAGACGAATCAATTTTAAATCCTTTAACGAGAATCTGTTATGGAGGGCAAGTCTGCCATCCATTCAAGTGAAAGGTATGCACTGACTGCCAGGTATAATACAATGTGCAGTCACAGATGCAGTGAAAGGTATGCAGTGCCAGTGACTGGTATTACAATACAATGTGCAGCTGTCACACAGGTGCAGTTAACAGGTATGCTCGGAGTAGTATATTACACAGCGTGCAGTCACACAGGTACTGTGAACAATTATGCAATGACGGGTATTACAAATGTGCACCTGTCACACACACACACAGGTACCGGACAGGCACAGTGACACTGCGTGCGCTCACGTAGGTAGGTGGGTGCACTGAAGGGAACAACAGGTAGGTATATGCAGTGATGGGTATTACAATGTGCACCTGTCACACACAGACAGGTACCGGACAGGCACAGTGACACTGTGTGCACTCACTTAGGTAGGTGGGTGCACTGTGAACAACAGGTTGCATATGCAGTGATGGATATTATAAATCTGCACCTGGCACAGCAGTAATTACCACCAAGGGGCCAAAGGCCAGCTGCGACTGACTGACAGGGCTGTATATAATGCAAGTGGGCCACACAAAAAAAAAAAGATCACAAGAACAAGATTAGCTATCAAAAGAGCTGTTGAGGGGTGCTTTTTCAGCAATAAGAATCAGCAAGGAGCAAGCTAACAAGCCTACAAGAGCAAAAGTTCGAGTTGGCGCGAACTTTGCGAACCGCAATAGACTTCAATGGGGAGGCGAACTTTGAAAATTGCAAACATTTATGCTGGCCACAAAAGTGATGGAAAAGATGTTTCAAGGGGTCTAACACCTGGAGGGGGCATGGCGGAGTGGCCAAGCCAGCTGTCAGATGCCGGGCAAAAGGGTGACTGGCAGACATTGGCTGCTGGCTGGATAGTGTAACCCAGGACGCCTCTGATGTAGGCGTCCTGGGTTCAAATCCTGGCTCTTCCTACTCCGTAAGCCAGCACCTATTCAGTAAGGAGTTAATTGGGCAAGACTCACTAACACTGCTACTGAGTGCGCTCTTGTGGCTGCCTCGCAAGCGCTTTGAGTCTGACAGGAGAAAGGCACTATACAAAAAAAGGAATTATTATTATTATTCTTCCGCTCAAAGATTTCCCTCATGAACACCTGGCTTCTGCTGTGGACAGAGGAGCAGGAACTGCTCAAGGTGAAAGGTGGAGTGGAGGAGGGTGGCTGTGAAGGTGCAAGGGAGAAAGCGGCTGAAGATGATGCACCTGAAGGAGGAAGAGAAGAAGGAAGGTGGCTTTGCTTTTTTTCTGTGCTGCTTCTCCTCAGGTGCTCTTGCCGTTGCAGTTTGTGCCTTCTCTCCATGTGCCTTCGTAAGGCAGTTGTCCCCACACGGGTGTTGGCCTTTCCACGGCTCAATTTTTGGTGACAGAGAGAACAGATGGCATTGCTCTCATCTGAGGCAGACACAAAAAAAATTCCACACTGCTGAGCCCTGGGGTGATGGCACTATGGTGGCGTCAGCAGCTGACATTGAAGGGCATGTTGGCAGCCTGTCCATAGGTGGCGATACATGGCGCCAGACACTGCCACCAGCTGTTTCTGACAACGAGCTCCCCCTGCTTCTTTCAGCAACTTGTCTCCTCCTACTCCTCTCTGACTCCCCCTCTGAACTGTCCCCCTGTTCATCTCCTGTATTGGGAACCCATGTGACATCCATATCATAATCATCATCATCATAATCATCCTCTACAGCTTTGCTTGTATTAGAAACCTCCAAAACTGCACCAACAGCAGGTACTTCATCATCCTCCTCCTCACACCTTACGTCCATAGTGTCGCCTAATTCAGACATATGAGGTGGTGTAACTTGTTTAGCGCCTTCATCTTGTTGTATCAATAATGGCTGTGAATCAGTGAATTTCCCACCAAATAACTCTTGTGAAGATTCAAATGTAGTGGATGTGGTGCTTGGAGTAGCGCTGGTGGCTGCGCAAGATGAGGTGTTCTGTGTTACATAGTCAACCACGTCCTGACAATCTTGGGAGTTGATGGGATGTGCCTTCTTCTGAGCACTGTACTTTGGTCCAGGGTCACACAAAATCACGTCAGCACGACCTCGAACAGACCTGCCGGGTGGCCTGCCTCTGGGTCTGCCTCTGGCTCTGCCTCTGCCTGTTGTTTTGTCCACATCGGGGGGGATGAAGTGAAAGGTATGCACTGACTTGACTAATACAATGTGCAGCTGTCACACAGGTGCAGTGAAAGGTATGCAGTGACTGGTATTACAATACAATGTGCAGCTGTCACGCAGGTGCAGTTAACAGGTATGCATGGACTGGTATATAAAACAGCGTGCAGTCACACAGTTGCAGTATACAGGTATGCACGGACTGGTATTACAAATGTGCACCTGTCACACACACAGGTACCCTGAACAGGTATGCAGTGACTAGTATTACAAATGTGCAGCTGTCACACACACAGGTACCGTGAATATGTATGCAATGACTGGTATATAATATAACACTGCGCGCGGTCATGTAGGTGCACTAAACAGGGATGCAGTGACTGGTATCAATGCTCAGGGATGCTCGGGTAGTACTTTTTAACCTCCTGGGTGATAATCCCGAGCTGAGCTCGGGGTATGTCGCGCAGGAGGAGTTCTCAGGCCCTGGTGGGCCGATTTGCATAATTTTTTTTGTTACACGCAGCTAGCACTTTGCTAGCTGCGTGTAACTTCCGATCGCCGCCGCTCGCCGCCGATCCACCGCTCGCCGCCCTGCCGCGCAGCCCCCCCCCTCCCCGACCCCTTGCGCAGCCTGGCCAATCAGTGCCAGGCAGCGCTGAGGGGTGGATCGGGACTCCCTCTGACGTCACGATGTCCATGACGTCGGTGATGTCATCCCGCCCAGTCGCCATGGCGACCGGGGAAGCCCAGCAGGAAATCCCGTACTGAACGAGATTTCCTGCTTACTCTGATCGCCGAAGGTGATCAGAGTGGGTGGTGGGATGCCGCTGCGCAGCGGCTATCATGTAGCGAGCCCAGGGCTCGCTACATGATTTAAAAAATAAAACATTTTTTAAAAAAAGTGCTGCGCCCCCTCCTGGGCGATCTAATTGTGTCGCCCAGAGGGTTAAAGCCCGAATGTATTTGGATCCAGGTACCCAGATACCCGGATCTGATTCGGGCATCCGGATCCGACCTTGCGGATATCCGTGACAACTCGGATATCTGACCAAATTACCCGCAGGTACCCAACCTATTCGGGATAGAAAAACCAGAAGTGCCCTTTAAATAGCTTTAAAAAGGAATTTTTAGGGTAAATGATGCATGTAAGCATCATGTTTTTTTAAAGGGAAACACTAATTTATTATTTGGTTAACATCAATTGAAAGAAAAAAAAAGGGCCTGTAAATTATTAACATCAGATCGACGGTCATGCAGCCCACATTGTGTCCAAAGTCCAACCGCACAACTGGGACATGACAGTTTTCAGCCCAGACACCTCCAAAAAATGACACCGCAATTGTGTTTTGGGTTGAATATAGGTGGTGGTATCAGCAGTAGTGGCCTGTGGCACCGTGGCGGTGGGAGCCAGCGCCAGCTTGCTTCAGCCTCTTGAACTCCTCATGCTCAACAACATGTTTTTTAGCCAGATGGGTGATGAAGCTGGAGGAGCCATACTTGTAGGGGTCACAACCTCTGCTCATCTGTAGTTTGCACACATTGCATATGGCAAACTTGCTGTCCAATGAGGGCAGAGTGAAAAAACGCCAGATTGGGGAGGTAAAGATTGCCCTGCAGCCTGAATGGGATGCTGCTGCTTTTCTCTCTGTGGTGGTTGGGGGTTGAGTAGTGCAGCTGGTGGTAGCGGCAGAAGGATGTGGGTCCCGCATTCCATGGCCACTGTCTGCAATATTGATCCTCCGTGCCAAACCCACCGACGCATTCTCCACTTCAGAGTCAGAGCTGACATCCCCATCCTGTGGATGGTAGTCACGGTCCTTCATCCCATCATCAACATCATACCCCCCTCCTCAAAACCCAGAACATCCTTCTCAAACTCCTTGCGGCTAACAGCCCTGAGTTCAATTGTGGCGCCTGGAGCGAAAAGCTCGCTGACTGAGGGTAGGCTGCCCACTGGGGTCGACACTGACACAGCAGACCTTCTGAGGGTGGCCGTAATGTTGCTCTTTGTCCTCTTGCCCTTGCTGCCCCGCCCCCGGCTGCTGGTGCCAGCAGACATAGTACAACTTATACGTGATGATGTCACCAGATGATGTGGGGTACTTTTACTTTAATAAAATCGGGGTTGGACTTTAAATCAAATCAACACGGAGTGACAGACCTCAGAGTAGAGGACAGACAGTGCACACTATCTGTCTAACTGTCACACTGACAATGCTCAGCACAGCAGCACTGCAGTAATCTGTAGTAAGCTAACACAGTACTACTCTCTAACAACTAACTACACTACTAACTACAATACAATAACACAGTAATCCTATTCCCTAACCTATACTGTCCTGCTGGCCTGCACAGCACACACAGACACAGACAGGACCTAACTGAGTGAATGAAATCAAACAATTACAACAATAGAACAATAGTGTAGTGAAGGTGTTTAGCACTCAAAGCTTTAGGTTTATCACTGTATACAGCACTTGCTAAGCCAACAGCACTGGAGCAAGTCTGTCAGTGAGCAGCCAGTCACACAAGCAAGGACTATCTGTCTCATCATGTCAGCTATACCTTACTATACAGGGGGGCTGGCCAGGGTTCCCTTCTGTGATTGGGTGCCAGGGCTTAGGCTTGGAGGCCTCTGATTGGCTCAATGAGGTCAGGTGGGGCTGGCCAGGGTTCCCCTCTGTGATTGGTTGCTAGGGCTTTTGCTGGGAGCTGCAACGATTGTGGAACTTTCTCCGTGATCAGCGCACAATGCGTGCGCTGATACGGCGGAAATCCTCCACAAGCGTGTAATTGCAGGAACCCAGCAAAAGGTGCTACGCACCCGTAGAGGGAAATTCCTGTCGGCAGATGGCGCTGAGGAGTGCAGAGGAACCAATCCTCTGTACCTCCACAAATGCCAGACAGGAATTGTACGAAGTGCAGAACGCAATCGCAAGGGAATCGATTGCGAATGAGAACGAGCAAAGGGACAGGTTGTATGTGTGTGTGCCAACCTAGTCGCCACCCCGCGACAGTGCACACACAACAGCAGATATGAAATAGGAATGTGATCGCGAGAGGTGCGATCGCCAGACGTGACACAAGGCAGATTAGAACAGAATACGAGGTTAGCAAAGGCACAGCAAATAATACAATGAGAATAACAAGGAAAATAACAAACGCTAACTGAACGCAAACACCGCACTCATTCGCAACAGTGCACGCGTTCGTGCGCGGTCTCCACGTGATAAGCACAATAGAGACAAGCACGCCTAACTAACCAAGACAAGACAGACACCACCCAAATGCGCTTGCTACACGGTTGCCTTACCGCAGGCAGCAGCAAGCGCACGCAAACAGACAGACAACGAGAATCGATCAAACAGGAACCACTGCTCTTACCGTCAGAGCCAGTGCGAACCAGGTATCAGAAAGATCCACTGCTCTTGCTGTCAGAGTAGTGTGATCCAAGCACACGACAAACAGAAGGAGTAACCAGCAGCGACCGCAGCCGAGGTTAACTCCAAGATCCAGACCAGAGGAATCCACTGCCACTAACGCTAGGGCAAGTGCGATTCAGACAGACAGAACAGAAGGATCTGCAGCACTAGCGAAAGTGACTAGCGCGATCCAGGAAGACAGAACAGAAGGATCCACAGCACTAGCGCAGGATGCCAGTGCGATCCAGGTACAGAGTAGCAGGACAGAAGGATCCACAGCACTAGCGCAGGATGCTAGTACGATCCAGGGAGGCAGAACAGAAGGATCCACAGCACTAGCGAAAAGAGGCTAGCACGATCCAGGGAAACAGATCAGAAGGGGCTACCAGCAACAACCGCTGTTGCGGTTAGCACCCAGACATACAGAACGATTTCCTGTCGCTGGGACAGGACCATCGCAACAGACAAACAAAACAGATAAACAATCCTAACTGCACTAGGGAAACCTGCCTAGTGCAAGTTCCAGGAATAACTCTAAGCTGATCTTCAAACAAAGAGCATGGCTGACACCCCTCCAGGAGTGTTACACAGGACTAAATCCTTATGACCAGCCAAGCATTGTGGGAAACACATAGTACTTATAGTACACGCCTCCAATGAATGTAGCCAGGCAATTTGCATGACAACGTATGCAAATTCCTCAGCAAGCACAAGCTCCTGCAGCATGCAAACCTAAACAATGGCCAAAAAGCTGCCTGCCTGCACAGGCAGCCGAGCAGATCATTACAGGAGCCCTCTGATTGGCTCAATGACATCATCTCCTTACTTTCAGTACCCGGATCCGGATATCTGTAAGTACCCGGTTTATGTGGCCAGATACCCGCAGATAGCTATCCGGATCTGGGCCCAGGTATCCGGATCTGGATCCGACCCGGATAGCGGAAAAATGGTCGGATATCCGGGTTACCAGGAGCACAATCTAGGACACCGCAGTCGTACTACTCAGGGTCATAGCGACCTGGAAGTAGTACAGGGTCAGGTTCAGGAACCGTTCGCCGACATCTCTACTGGTATATACCACTGCGTGCTTCTGTCACGCAGCTGCAGTAAACATAAACAGGTATGCAGTAATTGGTATTACAAATGTGCAGATGCCTGTCACACACATGCAGTGAAAAGGTAGGCACTGAATGTGCTGGGCCTGGCAGTGGCACAGTAGAAATTAGCAAGGGGTCAAGGGCCAGCTTTTACTGACTGACAGGGCTGTATATGCAAGTGCCAGTGCCTCAGTGGGACACACACATAAAAAATAGATCACAAAAACAACATTAGCTCTCAAAAGAGCTGTTGAGGGTTGCTTTTTAGCAATAAGTATCAGCAAGGAGCAAGCTATCAAGACTAACAAGAGCCTAATTAAGCTTTCCCTAATGTCTCTGCAGCAACCTCTCCCTTCTTCAATTACTGCAGCCACACGAGTGAGGGAAATGGCCGACGCTGCCTGCCTTTTATAAGAGGGGGGGGGGGGGGCTCCAGGAGGGAGTGTAGCCTGATTGGCTACCATATGTCTGCTGACTGGGATGTAGAGGGTCAAAGTTGAGCCTAATGATGTAGTATAGAGGGCTGGTCGAACTCGCATATAGTTCGCGGTTCACCGCGAACGCGAACCACCGATGTTTGTGCAAATCGGTTTGCCGGCAAACCATTCAGGCCTTGTCTAGTGAATACCTGGCAATTCTGTCTTTTAAACATGGATTTTTTGAGACAAAATGTTTTTTTAAGATAGCTCTGCAACCTCAAATAAATATTATATTGTTATCTAAATCGTTTATTTATTTATTAAAAACAAACAAACAAACAAACAAAAAACCCACCATGGACCCCTTTTCAAACACATATTGAACCATGCAGTTTGGGTGACCATACTGAGAGCATAGCTCCTCCCCCAAGTCTACGTGAATGTCAGGATTGGGGTTTACTTTGCAGGGGACAAGGGTTCTTTCCCATGCCTATTTCTCTAAAAAATTAGTGACATAAACAAATTGTGGGCTATATGGCTATCTGATTAATTCAGTAGTAGTAGAGTCAGCATCATCTATAGTAAAAATGTTTATTTATTTATTTTTATTTTAAGATTGCTGTAGATGGAAAATATGGAAAGATAATATTTTACTGCATGACACTAAATACAATTAAAGCTATTTAAACACCAACATTTGTAGTGTGCATTTCAAACTGCCTACTCTTATAAGCATCTCAATAAACATCTATAAGGGATCAAATATATTCCTCTGCATACTGTGTAGATTGATCTTAACCAACACAAAAACACTGACTGTACAGTATAACAACAGTACAAATCATTCTCTAATAACCCCTTCACCTCCAAGCGTTTTTTTTCCCTTAAAGAGAACCCGACGCAGGTTCTGAGAATGCAATCCACGTACCAACGCTGGATCTGCCTATACTGCCCAGCTTCTGTTGCTATTTCAATCCCCCCTAAGTTCCCCCTGCGCTCTGCAATCCCCCATAAATCACAGCCGCGCTGTGCGGGCTGTGTTTACCTCTGTATTGTCACTCTGCGTGCTAGCCCCGCCACCTGCATAGCTCCGGTCCTGCCCGCGTCCCTTCCCTCCAATCAGCGGGGAGGGAAGGGACGTGGGCGGGGACCGGAGCTATGCAAGACGCGCGGCAGCACATCTGGGTCTGCGGGTACGGCTATGGGATTCGCAGCCTCCCGCACCATTTTCAGATGCAGATGCCGGCCGAATCGCTAGCGCAGGTGATTCGGCTGGTGGCGCTATTGATCCCTATGGCAGAGTTTCCCCGCGAGATTTGCCTGCGGGGAAACTCTGTGGATTCGGCGCGGAAACTGCGCAAGTGGAAACGGGCCCTGAGGGCTATTCTATAGTTCAACTAGGTCCCATATAGAGAAAAACTGCATTTCTGAATATTTAACGCTTTCAGGCAGAAAAAGAAAACAGCAACATAACCTAATTATTTGTATGCTTGACACTGTGTACACATGTCTATCTCATCATATCACATGTCACCTTGGGTATACTTTAAGACGAAAATCTCCTAGTAGGAATAATCATTTTTTCTGGGAATATGACAGTTTAGACTGCAGTCAGAGTGAGTGACATGAGATTTGTGAGGTAAAGCTCATTTCATGAGTTTATTATGAGGCATAGAGGAAATGCATAGTGTATATACAGTGGGTTGCAAAGGTATTCGGCCCCCTTGAAGTTTTCCACATTTTGTCATATTACTGCCACAAACATGAATCAATTTTATTGGAATTCCACATGAAAGACCAACACAAAGTGGTGTACACGTGAGAAGTGGAACAAAAATCATACATGATTCCAAACATTTTTTACAAATCAATAACTGCAAAGTGGTGTGTGCATAATTATGAGGCCCCCTTTGATCTGAGTGCAGTCAGTTGCCTAAAGACATTGCCTGATGAGTGCTAATGACTAAATAGAGTGCACCTGTGTGTAATCTAATGTCAGTACAAATACAGCAGCTTTGTGAGGGCCTCAGAGGTTGGCTAAGAGAATATTGGGAGCAACAACACCGTGAAGTCCAAAGAACACACAAGACAGGTCAGGGATCAAGTTATTGAGAATTTTAAAGCAGGCTTAGGCTACAAAAAGATTTCCAAAGCCTTGAACATCCCACGGAGCACTGTTCAAGCGATCATTCAGAAATGGAAGGAGTATGGCACAACTGTACACCTACCAAGACAAGGCCATCCACCTAAACTCACAGGCCGAACAAGGAGAGCGCTGATCAGAAATGCAGTCAAGAGGCCCATGGTGACTCTGGACGAGCTGCAGAGATCTACAGCTCAGGTGGGAGACTCTGTCCATAGGACAACTATTAGTCATGCACTGTACAAAGTTGGCCTTTATGGAAGAGTGGCAAGAAGAAAGGCATTGTTAACAGAAAGCATAAGAAGTCCCGTTTGCAGTTTGCCACAAGCCATGTGGGGGACACAGCAACCATGTGGAAGAAGATGCTCTGGTCAGATGAGACCAAAATGGAACTTTTTGGCCAAAATGTAAAACGCTATGTGTGGCAGAAAACTAACACTGCACATCACTTTGAACACACCATCCCCACTGTCAAATATGGTGGTGGCAGCATCATGCTCAGGGGGGTGCTTCTCTTCAGCAGGGACGGGGAGGATGGTCAGAGTTGATGGGAAGATAGATGGAGCCAAATACAGGGCAAACTTGGAAGAAACCCTCTTGGAGACTGCAAAAGACTTGAGACTGGGGCGGAGGTTCACCTTCCAGCAGGACAATGACCCTAAACATAAAGCCAGGGCAACAATGGAATGGTTTAAAACAAAACATATCTATGTGTTAGAATGGCCCAGTCAAAGTCCAGATCTAAATCCAACCGAGAATCTGTGGCAAGATCTGAAAACTGCTGTTCACAAACGCTGTCCATCTAATCTGACTGAGCTGGAGCTGATTTGCAAAGAAGAATTGGCAAGGATTTCAGTCTCTAGATGTGCAAAGCTGGTAGAGACATACCCTAAAAGACTGGCAGCTGTAATTGCAGCAAAAGGTGGTTCTACAAAGTATTGACTCAGGGGGCCGAATAATTACGCACACCCCACTTTGCAGTTATTTATTTGTAAAAAATGTTTGGAATGATGTATGATTTTCAATCCACTTCTCACATGTACACCACTTTCACTTTGTATTGGTCTTTCACGTGGAATTCCAATAAAATTGATGCATGTTTGTGGCAGTAATGTGACAAAATGTGGGAAATATATATATATATATATATATATACATATACATATTGCTAAACCACTTTTAGAAAAAAAATGTTTTTTTGTTTTTCTTTTACTGGAATTTATTTATGTCAAAAATTATTTTTTTATGCTAGAATTCAATAAACTTATAAAAAAACACATGACAGGAAAACAGTATATTGTACATACACCTTACTCACCCTTATCTTTTTTATGCCGGTATAAAATAATGTATTCTGTCTACAGGCTACTCTTACTGGGTCTCTTCTTCATTCAAAGTCATAATTATGCACTAAAGTTTAGGGAACAAAAGATCCACATATCTTAATACCAGGACTGCCAGCTGCAGTATGAATGAATCTCACAGGGATTTATTATAATAACAATGAATGATAGTTGTGGTGGTAAGGGTGACATAAGCAATTGCAGATCATGTCTTATCCTGTAAAAATGTCACAGTCTGCAAAAATAGATCCATAGTTGCGACTTGCCAACTTCAAATGTTCTTTCTTCTGAAAACCACACTGAAAGCATCTAGATGAGAGATGCCAAGCTTCAGCACTGTCTAGCGATTGGTACAGTACCTTGCTCAAATTAACTAAAACAAAACAGAAGGGCAAGAGTGGACTGCTAAGAACTGCAAACAAAGCTTAAATAATAAACTGAGCAGGAAGTTGATAGTATTCATGTACAAAAATGCAGTGTGTCTCCTTTTTAACCCTCAGTAAAACGCTATACACTTCTCCTTACTTTTAAGATTGCTTGATTAATCTGTCATGTAATCGAAAGACTATTAAGCCTGATAAGTATAACAGCTCAATACTTGCATTATTATCCGTCTATCACTCCTTGCAATCAACGTGCAATTTATTTAAGTGCATTATTCTTAACCAAGTACTAATTTGTTGCACTTTAAAAAATGCAATAATAGTCCCTTATGCTTTGCACTATTGAGATTTTCACTAAGAAAATTACACATCTTGTTATTTCCCCTCCAGAATAATCCCATTTTATACTCACATTATACATTTTGATAATGCACAAACTCACTTGACCAGTAATATGCCTACAAAAAGCATAAAAAACATCCTTGAACACTGAAAGAGGGGAAAAAAACAGTTGTTATTTTTTTCTTTTATAAATTATTATTAGTCTCTTATTAGTTACTAATAATAGTTTACAAAAAATGCTAGTCTCTGCTCTGTCCAATGTTCCCTGATGTACACTGCAGATTTATGACATATCAGGCCAGAAAACAGATTCACTACTGAAGTAGTGATGTTATACCCTGGCCTACTTACCAATAGAAGCTACCTCTGAGGGGTAACACATAACTGACCCTTCTATCAATTTAATTGCCCGGCTGTGCTTTAGAAATTGCGGGGATGTATCTCTTTAGCTAGAAGTGAGACACATTTGTTATGATGGCTCTTACATAATCTGTCTCTAATAAATACCGGTAGATACTTCTTATCAATGATTGCCCTCATTTTCTGTTTTACTGAATTTAATTCCAATAGATAGGAGTTATCAGGAGCACCTTTGTGTCTATCTTCTAATTGATAAAGTTGGTGTGACAAGGGGGACAGCTTAGCTGGCACCCCTCTCTCTCTAATCAACCTTGTGCCGTGTTTACTGAACAAGCCTCAGACTACTCCTTTAAAAGCTTCACATTGTATGGATTGGCTGATGGGAATGGAGTTTTGAAATCTTATGAACTCTGAAATGGAACAGATTATCTATCTGGAGCAAATAGGATCATGTAAAACTTAGGGATAGGAGAAGCAGCAAATTGGCACTAAATGCGGCAGGGATAGATCAAAAACCACATTGGGCTTACCTGCAATGTGCTCCAGGACAGTCCATAAATTCCAAGCCAGAAAGGAGAGAGAGATGGGCACAGCTGCGTAAAATACCCTTTATTGTGGCTGGGTGGACACAATGGTTACGGCAGTGGGGGGAAAAGGAGATGTTTGACAGCTGTTTCACAGGGATTAACCCTGTTTCATCAGAAGCAGGGTTAATCCCTGCGAAACAGCTGTCAGACATCTCCTTTCCCCCACTGCTGTAACCAATGTGTCCACCCAGCCACAATAAAGGGTATTTTACGCAGCTGTGCCCATCTCTCTCCTTTTTGGTTTGGAATTTAAGGATCATCATGTAAAACATTTTCATTGAGCTGCCAAGTCCATGGTCTGGGTGATCAGGGCATTGACAAGAGAAGTAAATTGGTGAGTGATTGGACTTTTCTCTCTCTTTCTACCCCCCCACCATCCCCCCCCACCCACACACACACACACACACACACACACACACACATGCACGCGCACACACACACACACACACACACACACACACACACACACACACACACACACACACACACACACACACACACACACACACACACACACACACACACACACACACACACACACACACACACACACACACACACACACACATCTTATCAGTAAAACACCTTTTGAGCCACCAGCAAGTAAGGAAATATTATCAATAATTTTGATAGTAATTTTTGGTACTTTTTCAAATGCAGAGTTCTGATCAGTTATTTAACAGAAGATGAAAAATATTCTCTTGGAGAAAAAGGGAATTGGATCCGGCCCTCTGTGAGAAACCTTCTGGTTTCACTTTGTGGCACTTTGCTACATATTTCGGCGGGATGGCTGAATGCAGGAGGGGGACCCTAAGAGAGGAAGGAAGGATAAATGGCGGGCATCCCTCCCTATCCTTACTGTCTTCAACAAGGTCCTCCTCGGCTCTCACTCAGTCTGCACAGGCTCCCTCTCTTCCTCCTATTTGGTTGCATTTTCTATCATGCAGCACATGCAGCATGCTGGGGCCTCTCTTGATCTCACTCAATCAAGCGGAGCAGCACCATGGGAGGGGGCAGAGCTTCTTTTCACGGCCACACAAGTGAGGTGAACTTAGCAGACAGAAGCTGATTTCATTGTGAGGCTTCAATGTCATAAGTGGGGCCCACCAGAGTATTCTACGGCTCTGTGGCCGCCCATTCTGGCCCTGGTCCTGATACACAAACCCTTACAGCTGAAACAAAACTATATATATATATATATATATATATATATATATATATATATATATATATATATATATATATACATATATATATATATATATATATATATATATATATATATATATATATATATATATATATTCAACACTAGCATCAGTTCTACACATTCACTACATAACACGTATAAACACATGCACTGACATAAAGGTCATCCTCTCACGTGTAACTTTCATGGAATGGAACATTTCTGTACAATAAGAACTGTACCTTGAGAATGATTTCACACAATGTCATCACAAATGCATGACAAGTGTAATTATCTATGCTTAAATGTATAATTAGTCAAAGTGCTGATGGTTTCCAGCAAAGAAATTTTACAACTTTATCTTCTCAGCTGTTTCTATTGTACATAATTAAACATAACATTTATCCATTTATGTAAACATATTTCACTCTTAGTTCTCCATCACCAGATATTGGGGTATATTCACCAACCTACGGTGAAATTGCTGTGTGCTGACAGCACTCTTACAGCGATTTTACAGGTGTTTATGCAAGTTCATAGTGCTACTCACATTATGACACACAAAGGGCTCAATTCTCTAAAGTGTGATAACTGCTATCATAGCAGTTATCATGTGAGCTGCCACGCGCAAAGGGTAGCGCGCAAACAGCATTACTTCACATGATAAGTAAAAGTTTGCTTTTCACGTGAAAAGCACACGTGATCGCATGCAAACCTTCGCTCATCACGTGAAGTATAGCTGTACTCTTTGCGCGCGACAGCTCGCATGATTATGGCTGTAATAGCCGTTATCACACTTTAGAGAATCGAGCTCAATGTGTGAATTGCTTGTATAACCCATGTTACGCTATTGTAATGTATATTATACTGGCAAAAAGTGTGTTGTGCACATAATGCTAGTTGTGCTAAGTGTGCAATGCATGCTGTGCTTCAGTTGCATTATCCAGTCCACCCAGTCAATCTGGCTACCATGGTCCCTGGCACAACAATCAATCCAACTACCCAGTCCCACTTGCTCAAGTAATATGTTCTTATCAGTCCAATTGTCACTTAATAATTTTCTTCCTAACTATCCAGTCTATCAGCCCAATCCAAAATTAGTTACCACTGCCCCTTTCCAATGTATCTGTTAGTCCGGTCCATAGTATGTCATCCTTGACCCTGTCAATCCAGTGTGCCAGTCCAGTCTCAACCCATGCCAAACACCTTTGCTCCTGTCCTTCCTATTGTTAGACCTGCTGCAGTCTGCACTGCTATGCAACTCTGCATGAGGGGAAAGAGGGCTTTGTTGAAAAACTGAAACCATTTAAATGATCATAGTGGTCATGGGATCAGGAGCCAAATAACATCGCTCCTTAACTCTGCCAGTATATGTAAGGTGTCAGTTTAAAAAAAATTTTTTTGCATCTGGAGTGCACAACTGAGGTGGAATTAGATAGTCTATGGTAAGTGAAATCTGCATTCTGTCAGCAGTAATAGGGCACAATCAGGATTTGAATTACTATAATCCTGAGATGGTTAAAAGTAGTGCACACTGAACGGTAATCATCATAGAGGTACAAAAGAATGTCTTTAAGCCCCTACTACCCCCTGATACCATCCTTGTGGCTATACTATTTCCTGTTGCAACCTGAAAATTGCAAGTTCATAAGTTTCCAGGCCAAATGCCCCTTTACAACATATTGTGGAGGCCTAAGACATTTTAGAGGTGTGTCTGTTTTCCCATTATGTAGAGATGGCCCAAACCTCCGATTTTCGGTTCGCAAACCAGGTTCGCGAACTTCCGCGAAAGGTTCGGTTCGTGCGAACTTTCGCAAACCGCAATAGACTTCAATGGGGAGGCGAACTTTGAAAAATAGAAACGCTTATGCTGGCCAGAAAAGTGATGGAAAAGATGTTTCAAGGGGTCTAACATCTGAGTTTTTGCATGGTGGAGTGGGATAGACGCCAAACGTCCCGGGGAAAAATATGAATTTGACGCAAAGCAGCGTTTTAAGGGCAGAAATTACATTGAATTCTAAATTGCAGGCTTAAAGTGCTTTAAAGCGGTATTGTCACCATAAAAATCAAATTTCAGCAGCAACTGGTCTGAGTGTATTAAGTGATAAAGATGCTAATCCTGCATTCAAAACTTTTTTTGCTGTTATGGTTTGGAGTTATCACATACTTTAGGAGCACTGGACCTAGTGCCAAACAGTGCCAAAAAGTTGAATGCTCGGAGTTCTTTTGAATGCTGGAAGTTCTTTTAATATATAATATATTCTTCCTCTTCCTTTTATTTCCCTGCCTTGCTGATCACTTGTGTTTACAAGCAAGGCTGAGGTGACTCAGTGATTGGATGTGTAAATAAAAAAAGACTCTGGGAGGGGGGCAGCTAATGAATACACAATGAGCAAGAGAAAGGAGGGGGGAAAACAAGAGTCAGGGAGGATATAATGTCAGCATTATCTTGGCAAGATGGCCACTGCCTAGACTAGGATTTTCTGCTATTCCTTTGTAAAACTCACAGGAATCATTACATGGATACTATAGCACAATACATCTGTTATGTAAGTAGAAGTAGTATTTATCTACTTATACAGGGAGTGCAGAATTATTAGGCAAATGAGTATTTTGACTACATCATCCTCTTTATGCATGTTGTCTTACTCCAAGCTGTATAGGCTCGAAAGCCTACTACCAATTAAGCATATTAGGTGATGTGCATCTCTGTAATGAGAAGGGGTGTGGTCTAATGACATCAACACCCTATATCAGGTGTGCATAATTATTAGGCAACTTCCTTTCCTTTGGTAAAATGGGTCAAAAGAAGGACTTGACAGGCTCAGAAAAGTCAAAAATAGTGAGATATCTTGCAGAGGGATGCAGCACTCTTAAAATTGCAAAGCTTCTGAAGCGTGATCATTGAACGATCAAGCGTTTCATTCAAAATAGTCAACAGGGTCGCAAGAAGCGTGTGGAAAAACCAAGGCGCAAAATAACTGCCCATGAACTGAGAAAAGTCAAGCGTGCAGCTGCCAAGATGCCACTTGCCACCAGTTTGGCCATATTTCAGAGCTGCAACATCACTGGAGTGCCCAAAAGCACAAGGTGTGCAATACTCAGAGACATGGCCAAGGTAAGAAAGGCTGAAAGACGACCACCACTGAACAAGACACACAAGCTGAAACGTCAAGACTGGGCCAAGAAATATCTCAAGACTGATTTTTCTAAGGTTTTATGGACTGATGAAATGAGAGTGAGTCTTGATGGGCCAGATGGATGAGCCCGTGGCTTGGATTGGTAAAGGGCAGAGAGCTCCAGTCCGACTCAGACGCCAGCAAGGTGGAGGTGGAGTACTGGTTTGGGCTGGTATCATCAAAGATGAGCTTGTGGGGCCTTTTCAGGTTGAGGATGGAGTCAAGCTCAACTCCCAGTCCTACAGCCAGGTTCTGGAAGACACCTTCTTCAAGCAGTGGTACAGGAAGAAGTCTGCATCCTTCAAGAAAAACATGATTTTCATGAAGGATAATGCTCCATCACACGCGTCTAAGTACTCCACAGCGTGGCTGGCAAGAAAGGGTATAAAAGAAGAAAAACTAATGACATGGCCTCCTTGTTCACCTGATCTGAACCCCATTGAGAACCTGTGGTCCATCATAAAATGCGAGATTTACAAGGAGGGAAAACAGTACACCTCTCTGAACAGTGTCTGGGAGGCTGTGGTTGTTGCTGCACGCAATGTTGATGGTGAACAGATCAAAACACTGACAGAATCCATACATGGCAGGCTTTTGAGTGTCCTTGCAAAGAAAGGTGGCTATATTGGTCACTGATTTGTTTTTGTTTTGTTTTTGAATGTCAGAAATGTATATTTGTGAATGTTGAGATGTTATATTGGTTTCACTGGTAAAAATAAATATTTGAAATGGGTATATATTTGTTTTTTGTTAAGTTGCCTAAAAATTATGCACAGTAATAGTCATCTGCACACACAGATATCCCCCTAAAATAGCTAAAACTAAAAACAAACTAAAAACTACTTTCAAAAATATTCAGCTTTGATATTAATGAGTTTTTTTGATTCATTGAGAACATGGTTGTTGTTCAATAATAAAATTATTCCTCAAAAATACAACTTGCCTAATAATTCTGCACTCCCTGTATATATGTTTTTTATTTCTAGGTTAGCATGGGTGTCGCTTGTTCTTTAAAACATCTTGCATGTGTATACATCAATCATGAAGTGTAATTAGAGTACTGCTTCACACTGACACACAAAACTTACTGTGTAACACACCGCAGACAGCTGTTTGTGTAGTGATAGCCGTGCTGGACCGGTGCACACCATGGCGAGAGTGCAGGCCATGGCGGTTTTCAAGCCCATATGGCAGTGACTGAGTGGCCAGCTGATCAAGTTTGGTCTGTCCACAATGAAGCAACGACCTTATTATCTTCTTGTATGTAGGTAGGCATAGGTACTGGTAGGTGTCCCAGTATAGGTAGATAGGCATAGGTAGGTGTCCCAGTATAGGTAGATAGGCATAAGTAGGTGTCCCAGTATAGATAGATAGGCATAGGTAGGTGTCCCAGTATAGGTAGATAGGCATAGGTAGGTGTCCCCGTATAGGTAGATAGGCATAGGTAGGTGTCCCAGTATAGGTAGATAGGCATAAGTAGGTGTCCCAGTATAGATAGATAGGCATAGGTAGGTGTCCCAGTATAGGTAGATAGGCATAGGTAGGTGTCCCCGTATAGGTAGATAGGCATAGGTAGGTATCACAGTATAGGTAGATAGGCAGGGGTAGAGTGTTCCCTATAGAGTGTTTCCTATACATGCACATATACACCAACAAACTCACCCCAGTAACAATAAAAGTGATAATAAATAATACACATAACACTCTTTCCCATTTTATACGCCATGGCTCTTGTTTATTAAGTGTTTCCTAAATTATGACTTCCATTCAATATAAATAAGCAAATGAATAACACCATAACATAAAATAATTACTTAAAGGGGAACTGAAGTAAGAGGTATACAGAGGCTGCCATATTTATTTCCTTTTAATCAATACCAGTTGCCTGGCAGCCCTGCTGGTCTATTTCTCTGCAGTAGTATCTGAATAAAACCAGAAACAAGCATGCAGCTAGTCTTGTCAGATCTGACTTTAAAGTCTGAACCACTGAAACTCCTGATCTGCTGCATGCTTGTTCAGGGTCTATGGCTAATAGTATTAGAGGCAAAGGATCAGCAGGACTGTCAGGCAACTGGTGTTGCTTAAAAGGAAATAAACATGACAACCTCCATATACCTCTCTCTTCAGTTCCCCTTTAAAGGTAATGAACTTACCTTAAAAGTAAGGTGAATGTTTTTTTTTAAAAATACTTAAAATACTTTTCATGGTGTATATGTTCTGGTGTATGCGTCTCTGGCCGCAAATGTAGCAAAACAGTTAGTTCATTTAATTAAATGAAGCTGGCGGCTCCGCCTCCTCTCCTCCGCCCCTGCCTCTCTCTCCCTTCTTCGGGCAGCCGGCGGGGACACGCGTGTCCCCGAGAGTCGTTCGTGGCGGCAGGAAAGCAGAGCGGGGAGGCTGCAGACATTGCTTCTGCCGGCACCCGCTCTGCAGGGACGAACGACAGGATTGCCTGCCGCGACGAACGACTCTGGAGGGGACACGCATGTCCCCCGCTGCCAGTATCGGGGAGGAGAGAGAGGCAGGGGCGGAGGAGAGGAGGCGGAGCAGAAGCCGGGCGGCTTCATCCTTCTACATTGCCGCCAGCTTCATTTAATTAAATTAACTAACTGTTTTGCTACATTTGCGGCCAGAGACGGCCGGAAAACTACATTAATAATCAAAGGAAACATTCCATTCCTAACATTGGCCGCTGCGCTGCGGCCACTTCGCACATTGGCCGGCCAGAACCCGAAGTGGCCGGCCAGAACTAGAAGTGGCCACACTTCGGGTTCTGGCCGTAACATATACACTACTTTTTTTTATATTTTATTTATTGTGTTTCTTCCCTCTGTATCACAAGGGGTGGGTCTGCTTATCCTATGCAGTTAATTGGTAGCCTACATTGGAGTAGAGAGTGCGCTACACCAAACTTTCAAATGAAGCTTGGTCAGACTAAACTATGCCAGCAATTTTTAGTATGTCTAGACCAGTTGTTCAGGATCATGCATTTTTGTTTACCAATAATGCCAAGCATAGGAGAACCATAGCAAATCAAGATCAATCTGAAATAATGTGTGTAAAATTTAGAAGAAAACAATGAGGCACTTAACAAAAATACAATTCAATTCACATATTTATAGATGCAAGCAGGGGCGTACCTAGAAATCCCCGGGCCCCCCTGCAAAAAAAAATCTGGGCTCCTCCCCCCAGGGCCCGCTCAGGGACTTTAGGGGGCAGGAGGGCTCGCAGCCAAAGAGGAGAGTGTGGCAGATCGGTGGGGAGGGGTGGAATACCCCCCCTCCCCCATCTCGGGCTCTCCTCTCAGCGCTCCCCCTCCTGCAATCAATTATTGGTGGCAGCGGGCAGCAGCAGCTTACACAGAAAGTTGCATGAAGAGATCTGAAGACCTCCAGTGAGAAGGAGGTAATGTATTCAGCCTGCCGCCACTGCCGCTGCTGCCCGCTGCCACCAATGATTGATTGCAGGAGGGGGAGCGCTGAGAGGAGAGCCCGAGGTGAGGGAGGGGGGGAATTTACCCCCTCCCCACCGATCTGCCACACTCTCCTCTTAGGCTGCGAGCTCTCCTGCCCCAAAAGTCCCTGAGCGGGCCCTAGGGGGGCCCCGGGCCCCCCTGCCACGGCAAGGGTCGCATCCCCTATTGTTGTGCCAGTGGATACAAGTTAAGGGAGTTTATATTAATATTCCTATGGGCTTATTTACAGGAACATAGCCAGCAGGGAAGTGACAGTATTATAACAGATTAACATTTCTTTACAAATCGGTCCCTTAAAGGAGAAAAAAAACCTGTAAAATACATGTAAACACATACTTATAAGAAGTACACTTTTCCTAGATGAATATGCACTATAAATTACTTTTCTCCTATGTTGCTGTAATTCAGTAAGCAGTAAAAATCTGACAAATCTGACAGGTTTTGGGATAGTCTAGCTCCTCATGGGGTATTCTCTCGCTCTCTTTTTTTTTTTTTTTTTTTTACAAAATAACTCCCTGGAAAGAATCTATACAATGATGTCTGCCTGCCTCTCTAGTCATTTGCACACTATCCTTGCTAGTTGGATTGAGAAGCTGTCTTTTAACAAGTGCTTTTGCAATAAAAAAAAAACGCACATGAAGAGAGATAGACTAGTCCAAAACCTGTCATTTATCTACTGCCTACTATAAATGATAGGAGCATAGGAAAAAAGTAATGTATACTGCATTTTACTCTGGCACAAATGTACTTCATGTGCATACGCATTTTGCATTTTATAATTTTTTATGATAGTGGTCCTTTAACGTTTGAATACATTGCTTACAAGCCTGTATCCCAGCCACGTTGATCTCATGCTTCTCAATGAGTCCTGCCCCACTCTAGCTACTCTTCTCATTGTATGTCAGTGATGTCAAACATACTAAATGCATAGGGTGATCACAAGTTGTCTTTTTTAAAGAAAAATAGCCAATGGTTTCCTCCATACTTTGCTTATTTTAGGATTCCTTTAGTAGCGTTGTGACATTGGAGAACCTAAAAGCCTAAATGTGTGATCAACTTGAAACATTATGTTCTTTTGGACTTCTCTTTAACCATTTAAGGACCAGCAGTCTCTGGGCACTTAAAGACCAGAGACAGCTCGTCCAATCCCGACGAAATACCGACGAATCGCCGCACATACCCACCGCAACCGCCGTCATCTCCGCTCGCCGAGACCCCCAGGACATAGACTCTGCCGTCTCTATGACGGCAGAGTCATGTGAGCCGGTCAGGAGCCGCTTTCATTGGCTCCTGACCCTGTTTTTCAATGTAAGCCAATGGGAACGGCTTACATTGAAAGACAGGGCCAGGAGCCAATGAAATCGGCTCCTGACCCGCTCACATGACTCTGCGGCGAGAATCATCGGGTTTGAGCGGTGCGATCGGCGTGGAGCAGCGGAAACGGCGGATGATGTGATTGAGATCTACGCCCTGCCAGCCAGGAGCTAGTGTTGGGCGAACAGTGTTCGCCACTGTTCGGGTTCTGCAGAACATCACCCTGTTCGGGTGATGTTCGAGTTCGGCCGAACACCTGACGGTGCTCGGCCAAACCGTTCGGCCATACGGCCGAACTAAGAGCGCATGGCCGAACGTTCCCCGAACGTTCGGCTAGCGCTGTGATTGGCCGAACGGGTCACGTGGTTCGGACCCGAACGCGCTCTGATTGGCCGAACTGTCACGTGGTTCGGGTAAATAAATACCCGAACCACGTCATATCTCCGCCATTTGTCTGTGGGTTTAGCTTTGGGTAGGCAGGCAGGGTAGTTTGCGCTCCAGCCACGCTAGCCAGGGTCCCCCCTGTCATTGTGTCACTGCTGGGAACAGTAGTACACCGCTTGCTCAGCCACACTATATAGCATTCTGTTTACTGCCACTCTGTGTACCTCGCTCAGCCACACTATATAGCATTCTGTTTACTGCCACTCTGTGTCTGCTGGGAATAGTAGTACACCGCTTGCTCAGCCACACTATATAGCATTCTGTTTACTGCCACTCTGTGTACCTCGCTCAGCCACACTATATAGCATTCTGTTTACTGCCACTCTGTGTCTGCTGGGAATAGTGGTACACCGCTCGCTCAGCCACACTATATAGCATTCTGTTCACTGTTCTGTGTCTGCTTGGAATAGTGGTACACCGCTCGCTCAGCCACACTATATAGCATTCTGTTTACTGTTCTGTGTCTGCTGGGAATAGTGGTACACCGCTCGCTCAGCCACACTATATAGCATTCTGTTTACTGTTCTGTGTCTGCTGGGAATAGTGGTACACCGCTCGCTCAGCCACACTATATAGCATTCTGTTCACTGTTCTGTGTCTGCTGGGAATAGTGGTACACCGCTCGCTCAGCCACACTATATAGCATTCTGTTCACTGTTCTGTGTCTGCTGGGAATAGTGGTACACCGCTCGCTCAGCCACACTATATAGCATTCTGTTTACTGTTCTGTGTCTGCTGGGAATAGTGGTACACCGCTCGCTCATCCACACTATATAGCATTCTGTTCACTGTTCTGTGTCTGCTGGGAATAGTGGTACACCGCTCGCTCAGCCACACTATATAGCATTCTGTTCACTGTTCTGTGTCTGCTGGGAATAGTGGTACACCGCTCGCTCAGCCACACTATATAGCATTCTGTTCACTGTTCTGTGTCTGCTGGGAATAGTGGTACACCGCTCGCTCAGCCACACTATATAGCATTCTGTTTACTGTTCTGTGTCTGCTGGGAATAGTGGTACACCGCTCGCTCAGCCACACTATATAGCATTCTGTTTACTGTTCTGTGTCTGCTGGGAATAGTGGTACACCGCTCGCTCAGCCACACTATATAGCATTCTGTTTACTGTTCTGTGTCTGCTGGGAACAGTAGTACACCGCTCGCTCAGCCAGAGTATATAGCATTGTGTTTACTGCCACTCTGTGTACACCGCTCAGCCAGACTATATACCATTGTTTACTGACACTCTGTGTACACCGCTCAGCCAGACTATATACCATTGTTTACTGACACTCTGTGTACACCGCTCAGCCAGACTATATACCATTGTTTACTGCCACTCTGATTCTGCTGGGAACAGTAGTACACCGCTCGCTCAGCCAGACTATATACCATTGTTTACTGACACTCTGTGTACACCGCTCAGCCAGACTATATACCATTGTTTACTGCCACTCTGATTCTGCTGGGAACAGTAGTACACCGCTCGCTCAGCCAGACTATATACCATTGTTTACTGACACTATATAGCAGACTATATAGCATTGTGTGTACACCGCTCAGCCAGACTATATACCATTGTTTACTGACACTCTGTGTACACCGCTCAGCCAGACTATATACCATTGTTTACTGCCACTCTGATTCTGCTGGGAACAGTAGTACACCGCTCGCTCAGCCAGACTATATACCATTGTTTACTGACACTCTGTGTACACCGCTCAGCCAGACTATATACCATTGTTTACTGCCACTCTGATTCTGCTGGGAACAGTAGTACACCGCTCGCTCAGCCAGACTATATAGCATTGTGTTTACTGCCACTCTGTGTACACCGCTCAGCCACACTATATAGCATTGCGTACTCTGCCAGTCAGTGTGTATATTGCTGGGATCAGTAATACTCCACTCACCGTCAACCACTATATGAGCTCAACATGAGTTCCCCAGAGACCTCCGCTGTGAGCAGCACTCCCAACAACAGCAACAGCCAACGCCCCACGCAAGCTATAACATCCACCCCAGCAGCCAGTGGTCAGCAGCAGCCCTCCCCGGAGGAGAACGTTGTGTCCATCAGTCCGTCGCCAGAGCGATTAATGAGGGCTGCCATTGAGGAGATGATGGGGCCTGATGTGGAGGAGGAGGTCTGGCTCAGGCCAGCATCCCAAGTTAATGTTGAGGACGATGAGGGGTCTGTGTCTGGGGATGTTGGGGTGGCAGAGGTGGTGGGTGGGTCAGACTCAGGAGAAGAGTTGTATGATGAGGATGATGATCGGGACCATCTGTATGTGCCTCAGAGTCCGACCCCGGAAAACATGTTGTATCGTGTGTTTAGGTACTAAAATCTGCGTTCCCTCCCAGTAGTGTTGGGCGAACAGTGTTTGCCACTGTTCGGGTTCTGCAGAACATCACCCTGTTCGGGGTGACTATATAGCAGACTATATAGCATTGTGTTTAATGCCACTCTGTGTACACGGCTCAGCCACACTATATAGCATTGTGTTTACTTCCACTCTGTGTCTGCTGGGAACAGTAGTACACCGCTCACCCGCCACTGTATAGCATTGTGCTCTGTGTCACTGCTGACAATAGTGGTACACCGCTCACCCACCACTGTATAGCATTTCTGTACTGCCACTGTACTGCTGCCAGTCAGCGTGTACTTTAAGGATAAGTGAAATGAGGAAGAAATCCGGTGAAAGAGGGAGGGGCAAGGGAAGAGGTGTTTCCCCTGACGGTTCACGTACAGGCCACAGGGGAGCACCCAAGAAAACCCACTCAATACTGCCCATGTTGTCCAGGACAACAACCCTCACAGATCCAAAAGAACAGGACCAGATAATTACTTGGATGACCTCTCAAGCGTCCAGCAGTGGGTTAAGCAGCACCAGCACATCACGCACGAGGTCCGAGTCCTCAGCCAGTTAAAGTCTGGGCTTTCTTTGAAGACTGCACTGAGGATGTTACCATGGCGATTTGCAAGGTGTGCAAGACCCGCCTGAGCAGGGGGAAAAGTATTAACAACCTCTCCACCACCAGCATGAGCCGCCACATTCTATCCAAACATCCCACTCTGTGGGCAAACGCGGCAGGACAGGGTACCACCAGCAACACTGCCTCCCTTGGGTGCACCAGACTCACCACCAGACCCGCCTCAGCAGCAGCAGTAGCCCAGCCATTGCGTGGTTCACAACATTCACAAACATCAGACGATGCTGACACTGTCACTTTCCGGACTAGTGCTCTTGAGGTCTCCCAGTGTTCATCAAACACAACAACCAACAGCCCTTCGGTGTGCAGCGCTACGGTTGAGTTGTCTGTCTCTGAGATGTTTGAGCACAAGAGGAAATTGCCAGCAAATGACCCCCGGGCCGTGGCAGTAACAGCCAGCCAGCATAGCCAAGCTTCTGGCCTGCGAAATGCTGCCATATCGAGTGGTGGAGACAAACAGCTTCAAGGGCATGATGTCAGTGGCCATCCCACGTTACGTGGTTCCCAGCCGCTACCACTTTGCGCGCTCTGCAGTGCCTGAGTTGCATGAGCACGTGGTCAGCTAAATAACCCGAAGCTTGAAGAATGCCGTTGCCTGCAAGGTTCACCTCACCACTGACACCTGGACGAGTGCGTTCGGCCAGGGTCGATACATCTCCCTTACCGCGCACTGGGTGAACCTTGTGGAGCCTGGCAGCGATTCCTCACCTGCTACGGCGCGGGTGTTGCCCATGCCGCAAACAGCTGGATAACAACAGCAGCACCTACCTCTCTGACTCCTTCTCCTCCAACGCATCTCAAAGCTGTACCTCATCCGGAAATGCTAACCCAGCACCAGCAGCAGTAGGATCGTGGAAGCAGTGCAGCACAGCTGTTGGCATGCGTCAGCAAGCGTTGCTGAAGCTGATCTGCCTTGGGGATAAGCAGCACACAGGGGAGGAAATTTGGAGGGGAATAAAGGAACAGACGGATTTGTGGCTGGCACCGCTGGACCTGAAACCGGGCATGAAGCTAGACACCTGGCACGAACTGGCAATGTACGCAATAGAGGTGCTGGCTTGCCCGGCAGCCAGCGTTATGTCGGAACGCTGTTTCAGTGCTGCCGGAGGCATCATCACAGATCGGCGTATCCGCCTCTCCACAGAAAATGCAGACCGTCTGACTCAAATTAAAATGAATCAATCCTGGATTGGAAACGACTACGCAACACTCCTGGACCCCAACCAAGTAACATGACCGATGAACATCTGGGATGGTTTAGCGTTTCCGGTCCCTGTTTATTGAACCTCTCATCTGTATTACAATTATGACTGCATGGCGGCAAAAAGCATTGCTGCTATATCCGCACGCTTTTTGTCCTCATGCAAGGCCTGGGTTGTTGTGTCTCACAAAGCGTGGCCTTCTCCTCCTGCGCCTCCTCCTGTTCCATCACGTGTGCTGCTGCTGCTGCTGCTGGGTTACCGTTGCCGGTCCCTGTTTATGGAACCTCTTATCTTTATTACATTTATGACTACATGGCGGTACAAAGCATGCTATCCGCACGCTTTTTGTCCTCATGCAAGGCCTGGGTTGTTGTGTCTCACAAAGCGTGTCCTTCTCCTCCTGCGCCTCCTCCTGTTCCATCACGTGTGCTGCTGCTGCTGCTGCTGCTGCTGGGTTACCGTTGCCGGTCCCTGTTTATGGAACCTCTTATCTTTATTACATTTATGACTACATGGCGGTACAAAGCATGCTATCCGCACGCTTTTTGTCCTCATGCAAGGCCTGGGTTGTTGTGTCTCACAAAGCGTGGCCTTCTCCTCCTGCGCCTCCTCCTGTTCCATCACGTGTGCTGCTGCTGGGTTAGCGTTGCCGCGTGGTCCCTGTTTATTGAACCACTTATCTTTATTACATTTATGACTGCATGGTGGTACAAAGCATGCTATCCGCACGCTTCTTGTCCTCATGCAAGGCCTGGGTTGTTGTGTCTCAAAGCGTGGCCTTCTCCTCCTGCGCCACCCTCCTCCTGTTCCATCACGTGTGCTGCTGCTGGGTTAGCATTACCGGTCCCTTTTCCTGGAACCTCTTATATGTATTACATTTATGACTGCATGCCGACAAAAAGCATGTTACCTGTGCAAAGAAAACAGACATTTCCCGCATTTAAAAGACAGTTTTCCCTTTGAAACTTTAAAATCGATTTTCTCAAAAACTATAAGCTCTTTTTGCTAATTTTTTTTTTCCTCTTGTACCCACTCCCAAGGTGCACATACCCTGTAAATTTGGGGTATGTAGCATGTAAGGAGGCTTTACAAACCACAAAAGTTCGGGTCCCCATTGACTTCCATTATGTTCGGAGTTCGGGTCGAACACCCGAACATCGCGGCCATGTTCGGCCTGTTCGGCCCGAACCCGAACATCTAGATGTTTGCCCAACACTACCAGGAGCCCACCAATACAGAGCGTAGATCTCAATCACTGCGGTTCTTAAATGGTTAAAGTGACACATAAGTGAGAAAAAAAATTGGATGTGTAGTACTGATAATTAATAGAACATTATTAGCAAAGAAATCAGTCTCATATTTTATTTTTTTTAGATATATAGCTTTTTTTTAGAGCATTGCATAATTCTCTAATATTTGCAATTACAAACCACTCTCTGTATTTTAAACTATAACACAAGCAAAGCTAATGACCCTTTCAACTTCCCAGGAGTAAAAATGTTATCTAAATCTGTCTCTGGCTGTTTCTTTGATGTATAAATGTTTCAGAAAGCAGCGACCAAATGGGTCGTGGAGCTCAGATAAGCTCTTTTGCATATATAACAACTGAAGTTTCTTAACTCTTTCTGTACTGGAAACCATATCTGTGCTGCTAATGTTCTATTTCTTAGTTATACTACACATACAAATCATTATATCATAAGTTTATTTTCACCTCAGATTCCCTTTAAATTATATTATATGCAAACAAATAAGATGTACATTTTTAAAATCTGTCAAAAGTACTACAATAAAGCAGAAGACAAAAATAGAAGGCAACACAAATTGAAAATCTCGGTAGAAGAAAGCAATTGTCTAAATTTGGATGGCAAGCGTGCCATAGATGCGTTTGAGACTTCATTAGCACTACATTCATTAGGACTTATTCCAAACTGGTATAACTTGTAAATCTTTGAGGTCTGACATGTAAGCCCTCAGAAGCATCCTATTGCCAGGGAGATGTCAACCATATTTCACAAGATTATATTTATCTGCACTGCAACTAAGTAGTGTTGTGGACTGAATGAATAGGTGTTATCAGACTGATTTTTCTGCTGCAATGCAGGTTTTCTTCTTTATTTTTGCATTGGTTAATAGAAAACAGTTTGACATTAAAAAGCTCTCTAAAAACAGGATGCTCAGGTCAAGCAATAAATTGAAGACAAACGATACAGCAATTAATTGTGTTGTCAACAAAACCATATCTAGGCATTTTTTTTCTTCATCTTTTATCGCTTGGTCTTTCCAATTGTCATTAACTTTATATTGATGTGTAAATGTAGAAGGTTGTTTTTAATACACTGAAACAATTTGCAGAAAAAAAGCAGTATTCTAAAATGTTTTGTGCATATAATCATTAAGCCTGAATGTAATAAAGGGGACAAATCAGTTTTTATTTGCTCTTGATCTATATTTCTATGTTAAAATAATCTATATATTTCTTATTCCCACTGTATTGATTTTTTTTAGTAATAGTACTGAACAAATTCGTTTTTAAAGGTAAATATTAACGTACGTATTTAATCCTGTAAATATTAACATAAAATAAGTAGATTAAATACATAAAAATCCATCTTACCATTACTGAACACTATTGTATTTTTTTGGGACTATAAGACTCACTTTTTCTCCCACAAAAGTGGGGGAGGAGGTTGGAAGTTACTGCGTCTTATAGTCCAAAAGCTGGGAGTTCCTGACTTGTGAACGCCTGCCAATATGAACCTCCAAACCTGCCGCAATGTTGGTGACTCCCTGTACTGTGCCCATGCAGTAGGAGGACACAGGGGGACAAACGGAGGACACATGGGGACACAAAGGGGCATAAAGGAGGACACAAGAGGGACAGAGGCAGACATAGGAGGAAAAAAGGGAGACAGAGGAGGACACAAGGATACACAAGAGGTACAAGAGGGCATGAAGTACAAAGGGGGCATGATCCACAAGATGCCCCTTCACCAAGGATGCACCAGGTTAAGTTTACATATTTTTCCCCTGGTTTTTGTCCTCTAAACCTAGGTGCATCTTATGGTCAAGAGCATCTTATAGTCTGAAAAATACATAATGAAAAAGGGCTAGCTATTGTGATGATTTGCTCAGCTGCCTGTGCAGGCAGGCAGCTTTTTGACCATTGTGTAGGTTTGCATGCTGCAGGACTCTGGAAAAAAGGGCTTCTGTCAGTTTTGCAGCTTGTGCTTGCTGAGGAATTTACATATGTTGTCATGCAAATTGCCTGGCCACATTCATTGGAGGCGTGTACTATAAGTAATATGTGTTTCCCACAATGCAGGGCTGGTAACATGTATTCCTTCCTGTGAAACACTCTGGAGAGTGTCAGCCATGCTCTTTGTTTGAAGATGAGCTTAGAGTAATTCCTGGAAACTGTGCTAGGCAGGTTCCCTAGTGCAGTTAGGATTGTTTATCTGTTTTGTTTGTCTGTTGCGATTGTCCTGTCCCAACGGTGGTCGTCAGGAAATCGTTCTGATCTCTGTTCTTGGAGCATAGCTGGTGGAGCGGTTGCTACCAGCTATCTCTTCTGTTCTGCCTCTCTGGATCGCACTAGCATCCTGCGCTAGTGCTGTGGATCCTTCTGTTCTGTTGCTCTGTCCCTGGATCGCACTCGCTTCGCGCTAGTGCTGTGGATCCTTCTGTTCTGCCTCTCGCGCTAGTCACTTTCGCTAGTGCTGTGGATCCTATCTCCCGCCTGTTCCTGTTTTCGTATGTCTGTCTTGTCTGCTACGAGCGCTTGCTGGATGCTCGGTGAGGTTACCGTTGAGCAAGCACTCGCGTCCTCTGTTTCATGTTTGTCTGTCGATGGTTAGTTAGGCGTGCTTGTCTCTATTGTGCTTATCACGTGGAGACCGCGCATAACCGCGTGCACTGTTGCGAATGAGTGCGGTGTTCGCGGTTAGCTAGCATTTGTTATTTTCCGCATTTCCTCATTGTATGATTTGCTGTGCCTTTGCTATCCTCGTATTCTGTTCTGATCTGCCTTGTGTCACGCCTGGCGATCGCACCTCTCGCGATCGCGTTTCTGTTTCGTATCTGCTGTTGTGTGTGCGCGGTCGCAGGGTGGCGACTAGATTGGCGCACACACATACAACCTGTCCCTTTGCTCGTTCTCATTCGCAATCGCTTCTCTTGAGATTGCGCTCTGCGCTTCGTACAATTCCTGTCTGGCATTTGTGGAGGTACAGAGGATTAGTTCCTCTGCACTCCCCAGCGCCATCTGCCGACAGGAATTTCCCTCTACGGGTGCGTAGCACCTTTTGCTGGGTGCCTGCAATTATACGCTTGTGGAGGATTTCCGCCGTATCAGCGCACGCGTTGTGCGCTGCTCACGGAGAAAGTTCCACAATCGTTACAGTATGAACAGCCCAACCCAAAACCCCAGTGTAGACGGAATTTGTCGAGTTTGGGTCCTGTGTCTTTAAGAGCTTTAAAAGGCTAAATTCAGAGACCAAGGCGGAATTTCTTTCTGAATGTGTGAGGTTTTGTCTGAATCCCACCTTTCAGATTTATGATCCATCCACGTCGGCTCTTCTGTTTGCCTATGTGCTCTTAAAAGACGATTTGTTCACCTGGGCGTATGATCTGTTAAAAATCAATTCCTGGAATGATAATCTGTATCAGTTTCTTGCAGTGATATTCTCTCACTGGTTTAAACTGCCTGGCTTGCCACCTGCTCTGATTGAGTGTGTAGCTGCTGATAGGTCAGCTGATCTTTCCCTTCCATGCAAAACCTTTCAGTATGACAATCAGTTCAATGTGTCTGTTGCCACTTCAGGTTTTAAACAGCAGACATGCAAAGTTGCAAAAAAGGGAAAAATTAAAAAGCGCAAGCATCTGAATAAAACACTCCCTAATGATGTGTATGATGATGTTGTTCAATCTCCAGTTTTTTTGCCCCAATCCAAAGCTTATGTGGATCCTGCTATAGGTAGGATCGCACACTATATTAAAGCAGTTAAAAAATCTGTTCTTGTTCCTGAACTCCACCCATATGGAGATTATCTAGATACTGGCTTGTTTGAACCTCCATTTGCCTCATGGGATGTTGGGGCCTTATTGGAGGAATTCGATTTTGATTGGAAAGCCTTTTGCGATTTTTACATCGCAAAAAGCGAAGATGTCTTGAATGCTTGTCTCGATTCTATGTACCTTCTGATTGATTCCGATGAATGTGACAAGGATGATGTGGATCTGGTGATCTATGTATGGCAAACGATTTTGGATGAGTTGCACACACACCAACCAATTGATTCCAATAAAGAGACATCGTTGTCGGATGATTGTTCCTGCCTTTCTGGGGTAAGGCATGAGGGTCTTGACTTTGTGCAATCTGAAATGAATGAGTATGCCGCTGTGGTTGATTCCTGTGCGAATCCTGAAGGATTCTCTCCTGACAGTGTGCAGTTTGAATCTGTGCGATCTGATGCCTGTTTCTCGGATGTTCCTGCAGATTGTGATTGGCATGAATCTGCCGGTTTCTTCAAGGATGTGTGGGATCCTTTTTCATTTAGAAACAGATCTTTGAGATCTTCCGTCTGTGACCCTGCTATGGGGAAATTTTCTCGACTATGCAGCATCAAAAGTAAAATGAATATCCTACTAATATAATAAATGGGAAAGTTCGGATGTTTGGATGTTTGGATGTTTGGATGTTTGGATGTTTGAATGTTTGGATGTTTGTTACTCGATCACGCAAAAACGGCTGAACGGATTTGAATGAAATTTGGCACACACATAGTACATTACCTGGAATAAAGTATAGGGTACTTTTTATTCCCATAACCAAAAAGAGACAAATACAAATTTCGCTGGAAAATGTAAACTGCAGCCATACACTGTTACACTGGAGGTGTGTTTAGCTTCTAAGGGTAGAATGGTTAATTTGCATATATCCAGCAGTGATGCACTGGGAGACATCTCAAGCTCACTCCAACCTGAATTATCGCAAATTCTTTCTGTTTTAAGAAAGCAAACGTTTGTTTTTCTTAACATCTTAGTAAGGGGGCTTTTAGGACCATTGTAGTCAGTTACACACTCCAATGAGTTCTGGGTAACCATGAGCTTGCTGGGTCGCATGTCCCTCTCGGTGTTACAAGCCCTACTGCATAGAACCAAATTAAGCTATGCCATGCAGTGATAAGGATCAAACAATCCAAAACAGTCTGTATGCATGTTGGATTATTATGGTTCTGTACAATTTAACAAGCTGACACATCATTGCATTTCAGCAGTTCTGGAGGTGTGTTTAGCTTCTAAGGGTAACAATGGTTAATTTGCATATTTTTAGCAGTGATGCACTGGGAGACATCTCAAGCTCACTCCAACCTGAATTATCGCAAATGCTTTCTGTTTTAAGAAAGCAAACTTTTGTTTTTCTTACACTGTTAATGGTAGGGTTCTCAAGCTTTGCACAGTTGGTCGTTGGGTGACTAGGGTTATTATTCAGAAAAGTGGTTGGAGCCTATAAAAGCCAATCAAAATTCACCTAATGATTTTCAAGGGGAATATTTACATTTCTGCCATTCTTGCACTGTTAATGGCACAAGCCTCAAACCTGGTATAGTTGATCATTGGGTGACTAGGGTTCAATTTCAGAAAGGGGGTGGAGCCACAAATAGCCAATCAGATTTGTTTCATTCCAATGCAAATTATTGTTGCCAAACACCGCAAAGCTCACAAACTTGGTAATTGAGTAATTGATTAATTGTGTGTTAGGGTTAGGAAAGTGGGCACAGCCAACACCAGCCAAATACATAAGCGAGCAACGCCGGGTCATAAGTGGGCGGAGACAAATACAAATTTTACTGGGAAAATGTAAACAGCAGCCATTCTTACACTGTTAATGGTAGGGTTCTCAAACTTTGCACAGTTGGTTACTGGGTGACTGGGATTAATATTCAGAAAAGTGGGTGGAGCCTACAAAAAACAATCAAAAATTACCTATTGATTTTTCAGGGGAATATTTCATTGCTGCCATTCTTGCACTGTTAATGGCACAAGCCTCAAACCTGGTACAGTTGATCATTGCATGACTGGGGTTTAAATTTATATAAGGGGGTGGAGCCCCAAACAGCCAATCTGATTTGTTTCATTTTAATGCAGGTTATTGATGCCAAAGACCGCAAAGCTCACAAACTTGGTCATTGAGTAATTGAGTAATTGTGTGTTAGGGTTAGGAAAAGTGGGCGCAGCCAACACCAGCCAAATACATAATCGGGCAATGCTGGGTCATCAGTAGGCGGAGACAAATACAAATTTCACTGAGAAAATGTAAACTGCAGCAATTCTTACACTATTAATGGTAGGGTTCTCAAACTTTGCACAGTTGGTCACTGGGTGACTGAGATTATTATTCAGAAAAGTGGGTGGAGCCTACAAAAGCCAATCAAAATCCACCTATTAATCTTTAAGGGGAATATTTAATTGATGCCATTCTTGCACTGTTAATGACACAAGCCTCTTGCACTGTTAATCACCTGTACCTGGTACAGTTGGCCATTGGGTGATTGGGGTTCAAATTCAGAAAAGGGGTGGAGCCACAGCCAATCAGATTTATTTTATTTCAATGCAAATTATTGATGCCAAAGACCTCAAAGCTCACAAACTTGGTCATTAAGTAATTTTATGTTTGGGTTAGAAAAAGTGGGCGGAGCTAGCACCAGCCAAATACATACCTGGGCAATGCTGGGTCTTCAGTGGGCGGAGACAAACACAAATTTCACTGGGAAAATGTAAACTGCTGCCATTCTTACACTATTAATTGTGGGGTTCTAAAACTTTGCACAGTTGGTCACTGGGTGACTGGGATTAATATTCAGAAAAGTGGGTGGAGCCTACAAAAACCAATCACAATTCACCTATTGATTTTCAAGGCAAATATTTAATTGCTGCCATTTTTGCACTGTTAATGGCACAAGCCTCAAACCTGGTACAGTTGATCATTGGGTGACTGGGGTTAAATATTTAGAAAAGGGGTGGGGATACAAACAGCGAATCAGATGTGTTTCATTTCAATGAAAATTATTCATGCCAAAGACCACAAATCTCACAAACTTGGTCATTGACTATTGACAATTGTGTGTTAGGGTTAGAAAAAGTGGCCACAGCCAACAGCAGCCAAATACATACCCGGGAAACATCAGGACATCAGTGGGTGGAGAAAAATAAAAATTTAACTGCCAGAATGTAAACTGCAGCCATTCTTACACTGTCTGTCAATGGCAGGGTTCTTAAACTTTGCACAGTGGGTGACTGGGATTAATATTCAGAAAAGTAGGTGGAGCCTACAAAAGCTAATCAAAATTCACCTATTGATTTTCAAAGTAGTGGAGCCACAGCCAATTATTGATGCCAAAGACCGCAAAGCTCACAAACTAGGTAATTGTGTGTTAGGATTAGAAAAAGTGGACAGAGCTAACACTAGGCAATTACATACCCGGGCAACGCCAGGCGACCAGCTAGTGCCTAATAAAGTTTATCCTGTTGATGTCGCTATTTCTTCTGCAAATGAGTCTCTGTCTCACCCTGTTCTCACCTGTAAGGGCCCGTTGCCTGGGGACAGTTGCTCCAGCGTTTCGGTCCTAGATGCCTTGCAGTCTGCTCCGCAGATCACGGAGGTTTGCGCTATGGAAGCATCAGTTTCACAACCTAAAGTGATTTTTGATTTGCAGGTCTTGCGTCCTGGCTCCTCGGATTTGACATTGTTGGCCGAATCTAAGAGTGAGACAGCGCTTCGGTTTTGCGAATCTGACTATGAAACATTTTTGCTGGGTCCAGAGAGAGTTTCTCTGAGCCTGCCCTGTACTATGAATAACAATATGATGTCCAATCACACTGACATTTGTGAGTCCCTTTCTTGCTCTGAGGGAAGTGCTGATTCTGCACCCTGTACTCTGGATGAGTCAATGTAGCCTTGCTTAGAATCCCATGCAGTGTCCCTAGAGGCTCGTCTAGGTATTGCCACTATACTCACCTGTTTTTCTGCAGTTTTGGAGTTGCAAGCTAGTTTGACTGCTACGCAGAATTTATGGGTGCAGCGAGATTAAAGTTAGGGAGTCAGTGTGTGGTCCAGTGAATATTCCTGTACGTTCCGCTCATGATGATGACATTCAGTCTCAGTTTATGGTGGAACCTTCCCTGGGACATCTGCCCTGTTCACAAAATAAAGTTCCAGTTTTGCCCTGTAACATGGATAGTACAGAATCCTTCTTAGAAAACTTGAAAAATGATGTTCCTGAGGTCTTGTTTGATGTTCTGGAGGTCTCCGAGTTCCTCCCAAAGGGTGCAGAACTTGTAGGAGATGTCTCCTGCCCCCCAAGTCCTTCTGAGTTGTTGCCCTCTTCCGTAGGCATTGCTGCCTTGCTGGCTACCTTTTCAGCTCTGGTGGAGCTTCAGTCATGTGTAGCCAATGATGATATTGCAGTCACAGAAATTTCCGAATTTGAATCCGAGTCTTCTTTTGAAAGTCCCGTGCTTGAGACCATTGCTCATGATGATTCTCTGCCCGGTCCTGGTTTTGGTTTCCTCGTGTCAGACTCCGAGGTTGGCAGTTCCCCAACATGTCCTGAGGTTTCTCCTGTGCTGGTGTACCCCAATGTGCTCTGTAACCCAGAAAGTCCAAGTGTGCCTCGGTTACCAGCATACTCAGATGCTTCCTCGGTGAAGATATGTTCTGATTTAGCCTGCCTGCTTGCATGCCCAGAAGTGGTCCCTGAAAGTCTTGATCTTGATGGGTGTCCTCGTAATTCTGAGTCTAGAATTGTCATTGGTTCCATAGGGGTTCTTGATAGTTCTCCATGTGAGCCTGGTGATTGTTCTGCCCTCTTGGGATCTCTGTGGAGCTTCAAAAGGTTCTGGGAGATTCCGGGAGAAATTTTGCTTGGTACCCTGGATAAGATCAACGGTGGCTTTTGTGTTGTAAGGGACACTTCGAACAGGTTTTGTGGCAGATTTGGTATTTTCGGACGCTCCTTGGAAGGTGGTGGGTATTGTCTGGAGGGTTTCGGTGGCTTCTTCTCTGGTATCCACAGTCCTGATGGGTGTTACGCTGAGACTTGTAGTGCTGATGGGCATGTTTCGGTGGCTTCTGTTTCCGATGAGGTCGGTTTCGGGTGGACTGACTCTGGAATTGGACCTTGTCGGGCTGTCCCGACCTTCATGAGTCTTCAGTTTGAGTGTGTTGCTAATAGCAGTTTTGAGGGTCATCTGGAATTCGACCCTGGAGGGGGGGGGGGGGTACTGTGATGAGTTGCTCAGCAGCCTGTGCAGGCAGGCAGCTTTTTGACCATTGTGTAGGTTTGCATGCTGCAGGACTCTGGAAAGAAGAGCTTCTGTCAGTTTTGCAGCTTGTGCTTGCTGAGGAATTTGCATACGTTGTTATGCAAATTGCCTGGCCACATTCATTGGAGGCGTGTACTATAAGTAATATGTGTTTCCCACAATGCTGGGCTGGTAACATGTATTCCTTCCTGTGAAACACTCTGGAGAGTGTCAGCCATGCTCTTTGTTTGAAGATCAGCTTAGAGTAATTCCTGGAAACTGTGCTAGGCAGGTTCCCTAGTGCAGTTAGGATTGTTTATCTGTTTTGTTTGTCTGTTGCGATTGTCCTGTCCCAACGGTGGTCGTCAGGAAATCGTTCTGATCTCTGTTCTTGGAGCATAGCTGGTGGAGCGGTTGCTACCAGCTATCTCTTCTGTTCTGCCTCTCTGGATCGCACTAGCATCCTGCGCTAGTGCTGTGGATCCTTCTGTTCTGTTACTCTGTCCCTGGATCGCACTCGCTTCGCGCTAGTGCTGTGGATCCTTCTGTTCTGCCTCTCTGGATCGCGCTAGTCACTTTCGCTAGTGCTGTGGATCCTATCTCCCGCCTGTTCCTGTTTTCGTGTGTCTGTCTTGTCTGCTACAAGCGCTTGCTGGAGGCTCGGTGAGGTAACCGTTGAGCAAGCGCTCGCGTCCTCTGTTTCATGTTTGTCTGTCGATGGTTAGTTAGGCGTGCTTGTCTCTATTGGGCTTATCACATGGAGACTGCACATAACCGCGTGCACTGTTGCGAATGAGTGCGGTGTTCGCGGTTAGCTAGCGTTTGTTATTTTCCACATCTCCTCATTGTATGATTTGCTGTGCCTTTGCTATCCTCGTATTCTGTTCTGATCTGCCTTGTGTCACGTCTGGCGATCGCACCTCTCGCGATCGCGTTTCTGTTTCGTATCTGCTGTTGTGTGTGCGCGGTCGCAGGGTGGCGACTAGATTGGCGCACACACATACAACCTGTCCCTTTGCTCGTTCTCATTCGCAATCGCTTCTCTTGCGATTGCATTCTGCGCTTCGTACAATTCCTGTCTGGCATTTGTGGAGGTACAGAGGATTGGTTCCTCTGCACTCCCCAGTGCCATCTGCCGACAGGAATTTCCCTCTATGGGTGCGTAGCACCTTTTGCTGGGTGCCTGCAATTATACGCTTGTGGAGGATTTCCGCCGTATCAGCGCACGCGTTGTGCGCTGCTCACGGAGAAAGTTTCACAATCATTACAGCTATTTAAGAGTCTGATTTTGTAGTTTGAGTGTTGATATCTGATCTCCCTCTTTATTATTTTAACATTCCTTCTCACACTTCTGTCTATAACCAGCTGTGAAGTAAAATTTCTAGACCAAGATTTAAATGTACTATCTAATACCTTAGTAGTCAAAGTCAGATGTTATTTTTGTTGTTTGTTTGAAACAGGCTGAGTTAAATAAGTTAGTAGGAGGTTGTGTGAGGGACAGTGCTTTTGCTTGGGTTGCATTGTCCTTAATGTTCAGACTGCAAAGGGAAAAACACAGATTACATTTTCTGAGAAGTGACTCCAATGTATGTGGCATCCGCTAATCAAACCCCTACAGGGGAGTGCCTACTAGTGATGGACAAACATCGAAGTTTGCAGCGGGCTTCATAGACTTTAATGGACAGGCTAACTTCAAAACTTTCAGGGCATCTCTTCAGCCACAATTTCTTTAAAAAAAAGGTGTGAAAAGTGTACCAAAACCTGGACAGTGACATTATGGAGGAGGATCAACTGCAAAATGGTCGGCAAAATATACATATTTAATTTTAGCAGTTAATAGCAAAGCCCCATACATGTTAGAAAAACCAAATTTGCAGGGTATGTTAAGGAGGACAGTGGAAACACGAGGAAAATTGATGTTAAAGTTGGAGGAAAAAGTCTATATTTAAATGCAGTAAGGTGACAGATAATGTATTAACATGTACTATTTATATAAATGTATTTATGCATTTATTTTTATATATTCAGACTGTGGGAAAGAAAAAAAAAATGTATATAATGATATCAGGGTGCTGTGGATGCTCCAGGGTGCCGGCGTGGGTAACTGCGATAGATGCGGTGGGTGGGGAGGAGAGTGTGAGCCCCTCAGGGACGGAGCTGTAGCGATATTAAGTACTAGCGGTTCTGCGGCGTAGCATATGCCGCATAAGAGGGTAGTGGGCAGGAAGGGGGAATTGGACACAGCGGCGGGAAGGGGGGTCAGACCCCCCCTCCCTCACCTGGGTCCCCCATCTGCGCTCCCCCTCCAGCTTAAGCTCAGCAGCAGCCGCTGCCGCTATTAGTAAGAGGCAGTGGGCGGGGATGACTCACCTCTTCCACGTTCCAGCGTGCATTCCACTGTCGTCACTTTCTGCAATGCCGTCCACTTACAATACAGTGGGTGGCATTACAGGAAGTGACGACAGTGGAACGCACGCTGGAACGCGGAAGAGGTGAGTCATCCCCGTCCGCTGCCCCTTGTTAATTGCAGCGGCGGCTACTGCTGAGCTTAAGCTGGACAGGGAGCGCAAATGGGGGACCCAGGTGCCTAATACCCCCTTCCTGCCCGCTACCAGGCATGCTCAGATGTACCAAAATTCGGTTCGGGTGCATTCGAATTCGGGACCGCATGACATTCGAATTCGCATTCGACCACGAAATTCGGTTCGAATTCATATTCAGTTCGGGGTTACGCCTCAAAATTCGGTAAAAATTTGTGTACGCGAATTCGGGTTTTTTTTGTGTGTTTTTTTAAAGGGAATTCACATTGAAATAGGTGTACTTAAAAAAACAAAACTAAAAACATGACGTGTGGCACTGGCAGCAAGCAATGCATTGTGTGGACCCTGGCGGTGGGACCACTGACAGCAGGAGGATAAATACAGCAGCAGGAGGATAAATACAGCAGCAGCAGGAGGAGGAGTGATGTGTGGCACTGGCAGCAGGCAATGCATAGTGTGGACCCTGGCGGTGGGACCACTGACAGCAGGAGGATAAATACAACAGCAGCAGGAGGAGGAGGAGTGACGTGTGGCACTGGCAGAAGGCAATGCATAGTGTGGACCCTGGCGGTGGGACCACTGACAGCAGCAGGATAAATACAACAGCAGCAGCAGGAGGAGGTGGAGTGATGTGTGGCACTCACAGCAGGCAATGCATAGTGTGGACCCTGGCGGTGGGACCACTGACAGCAGCAGAATAAATACAACAGCAGCAGGAGGAGGAGGAGTGACGTGTGGCACTGGCAGCAGGCAATGCATAGTGTGGACCCTGGCGGTGGGACCACTGACAGCAGCAGGATAAATACAACAGCAGCAGCAGGAGGAGGTGGAGTGATGTGTGGCACTGACAGCAGGCAATGCATAGTGTGGACCCTGGTGATGGGACCACTGACAGCAGGAGAATAAATACAACAGCAGCAGGAGGAGGAGGAGTGACGTGTGGCACTGGCAGCAGGCAATGCATAGTGTGGACCCTGGCGGTGGGACCACTGACAGCAGCAGGATAAATACAACAGCAGCAGGAGGAGGAGGAGTGACGTGTGACATTGACAGCAGGCAATGCATTGTGTGGACCCTGGCGGTGGAACCACTGACAGCAGCAGGATGAAAATGAACGCGGTGTAATATGTTGCCACTTTATAAATACAATAAATACATAAATAAATTTATAGGTAAATCAATGCAGCAGGCCAGCAGCAGCAGGAGGAGTCAGGTAGAAATATAATAAATACATAAATAAATTCATAGGTAAATCAATGCAGCAGGCCAGCAGCAGCAGGAGGAGTCAGGTATAAATACAATAAATACATAAATAAATTCATAGGTAAATCAATGCAGCAGGCCAGCAGCAGCAGGGGGAGTCAGGTAGAAATACAATAAATACATAAATAAATTCATAGGTAAATCAATGCAGCAGGCCAGCAGCAGCAGGAGGAGTCAGGTAGAAATACAATAAATACATAAATAAATTCATAGGTAAATCAATGCAGCAAGCCAGCAGCAGCAGGAGGAGTCAGGTAGAAATACAATTGTAACGATCGGTGTAACGCAGAGAGGGTCTGATTATTGGTGATCTGCAGTATCACCAAAAATACAGATATATACCTGATCATTGATGATCTGCAGTATCACCGATAATCAGATATATTACTAACCTCTGGACACCTGAGTGATATGAGTGTTTGGTGCAACAGTAATACTTTGAGGACAATATCTGGAGGACAGGTACAAAGGCAGTAAGGAATCCTGCACTAGAGAACGAGTACCTTTCCTGCAGCCTGAGAATCTCCCGCAGGGTGGAGTCAGGCTGGGAGAGGGAAGGACCAGAGCGTGAGCGACACCAATAGGAGGATGTCACTGACTGATCTGTGAACTATCTCTTTACTGGAGAGATAGTTCTCAAGGTCGGGTAAGCCAGGTCGGCAACACACGGACATACAAAGTACAAAGACAGGAGGCTGATTCGGTAATCTTAAGGCACGCAGGGTTTGGCAACAGAGTATCAGATATAGCAGAGTACCGAATCAGTGAACAGAAGAGTGGTCAGGAAAGCAGTAAGTCATAACAGATAATAAACAATGCCTAGTCTTGGGTGTGAGCTCCATGATCATCAACACCCTGGAACTAGTCTGACATTTAACAGAATTATAACCCAAGTCCCTAATCTTGGGTGTGAGGTCCGTGATCATCAACACCCTGGAACTAGTCTGGAGTATAACAGAAAGGTAACACAAGTCCCTAATCTTGGGTGTGAGGTCCGTGATCATCAACACCCTGGAACTAGTCTGAAGTATAACAGAATGATAACACAGATTCTGACAAAAAGGTCTGAGTGCTTCCATGTAGTGATCGCAATGGCAGACAACCAGCGAATGACCAGCACCCGGTATATATAGCACAGCGCTCTCCAGCGCCTCCCCTAAGTGCTGGACCAATGGGAACTGGTTGCATCGTCAGCTGATCGGCTTGGTCAGCTGACTCCCTTCTGGCTGTCATAAAAGTTCTGCCTCTCAGCGCGCGCGCGCGTCCTTCTGAACCTGTGTGGACTATCAGTCCCAGCCACACCAGACATGTGTTGTGTACCACCCGCCGCGCTGGACACGAACCAGCCACACCGCTATCAGGGCATGCGTCGGTTTCTCCACGTTTAGCCATACTGGCAGATGTAGGCCTACGCGTGCAAACCGCCGCTTTGGATGCGGAATCAGCCGCCTTGTTCTGAGCACACGCGGCGGCTTTTCCGCGTTTTCTCACAACAATAAATACATAAATAAATTCATAAGTAAATCAATGCAGCAGGCCAGCAGCAGCAGGAGTCAGGTAGAAATACAATAAATACATAAATAAATTCATAGGTAAATCAATGCAGCAGGCCACCAGCAGCAAGAGGAGTCAGGTAGAAATACAATAAATACATAAATAAATTCATAGGTAAATCAATGCAGCAGGCCAGCAGCAGTAGGAGGAGTCAGGTAGAAATACAATAAATACATAAATAAATTCATAGGTAAATCAATGCAGCAGGCCAGCAGCAGCAGGAGGAGTCAGGTAGAAATACAATAAATACATAAATAAATTCATAGGTAAATCAATGCAGCAGGCCAGCAGCAGCAGGAGGAGTCAGGTAGAAATACAATAAATACATAAATAAATTCATAGGTAAATCAATGCAGCAGGCCAGCAGCAGCAGGAGGAGTCAGGTAGAAATACAATAAATACATAAATAAATTCATAGGTAAATCAATGCAGCAGGCCAGCAGGAGGAGGAGGAGTCGTCACGTATGGCAGGCAGCAGGCAATGTATTGTAATTCCCAGGCAGGCACCTCATGTCCTCCTTTCACCGACAACAGGTGCCAGGAACGTGCCTTCTATCCAGGCCTGGTTAATCTTCAAAAATGTCAGTCTGTCCACGCCCTCTGTGGACAGACGAGAGCGCTTCTCGGTGACCACGCCACCGGCCGCACTGAACCACCTCTCAGACAGTACGCTGGAAGCGGGGTAAGACAATACCTTCAGGGCGTACTGCGCAAGCTCCCTCCAGATGTGCAAGCACTCCACCCAGTACTTCATGGGGTCCACAGGCTCTTCGCTGCCGGTGTCAAGCCCACTGAAGGACCCCATGTAGTTGGCCACCATCCGGATCATGCGCTGGCTGTGACTCTCACCGAAGGTGGCTGCTGCCCGCACCTCCTCTCTCGGCTGCTGTACCTTCATGTAGAACGCCTGCGTCAATGACAGCAGGTCTCCTGGGCGCCTGATGCTGCTGCTGGCCGCAGGCAACAGCTGCTGTGCTGCTGGCTGCTGGACAGGGACAGAGGGAGTGGAAGGCGGTGGGAAGGCTTCCTCCAGTCGCCGAACAAGGATCTCCTGCAACTCCCTTGCTCGCTGCTCACGGTCTCTGGCAGGCAGAAACTGATCCCACCTCCCCCTCAGCCGTAGGTCCAGGATCATGCTGATGCAGGCGTCCTCCCTCGCTTGCATCCGCTTGACCCTGGGGTCTGTGCGCAGGCAGCGCAGCATGTGCGCTGCCATGGGGAACAGGGTGGACCGTCTAACAGAGACATCAGGATCAGCGTCCTCCTCCTCTTGCCCCTGAGACTCTTCCTCCTCTCTCCACCCTCGCACCACTGCTGCTGCGCTCCGATTTTCCCCCCCAGCAGCAACATCCAGCACCTCCAACTCCTCCTCCTCCTCCACCAGGGACTCAAATACCTGCCGAGCAGTGGACTGCGCAGGCGGCTGCTGTTCCAGCTGCTTCAGGGCCTCCTCACCCAAATCCACCAAATCGCCAAGTGCCCTGTCCAGTAGACAAACAAAGGGCACCCACTGGCAGAGGGATGCCCGTTGTTTACTCACCAGGTTGGTTCCCTGCAGGAAGGGAGCCAACACCAAGCAAACCTGCTGCATCTGCCCCCATTGCGCGTTGGTGAGGAGCTGGAGTGTGGTGCTGCTTCTGCTGCCGGTGCCGGCGACAGTGGCATCATAGATGTACCGGTTGACAGCCCTCCTCTGCTCAACCAGCCACTCCAACATCGCCAGGGTGGAGTTCCAGCGAGTTGGCACATCTATGATGAGGCGGTGTCGTGGCAGGCCCACCTGCTGCTGGATGTCTGCCAGTTTTGCTGCGGCAGCTGCTGAGCGGCGGAAAGTGCGCACAATTTTCTGTGCCGCTTCTAACAGCTCCTCCATCCCCAGGTAGATGCGCATGAACTTTTGCACCACCAGGTTCAGGACGTGGGCCAAGCAAGGGACGTGGAGCAAGTCTCCACTGCTGATGGCAGACAGCAGGATGGCGGCATTGTCGGACACCACCAATCCCACAGTGAGGCCTCTGGGGGTCAGCCACATCCTCTCCTACTCCCTGAGGTACCAGAGTTTTTCCCCAAGCTTTTCATCTCCAGCAGCGCTTGTCAGTGGCGGGCCTTCACGCTGCTGGAGAGACGGGATCGCTTGGTGGTGGGAGCTGCTGCTTCTCCCCTGACCCCGCGCGGTGGCACCACGTAGTGGGCGACTGGTGCTGCTGCGCCTGAGGATGGACCTGCTGCTTCCTCGCTCGAGCTTTCCACCAAGCTGACCCAGTGGGCCGTAAAGGACAGATAGTGCTCTGTCCCAAACTGGCTGCTCTAGGAATCCATGGTTATGTGGATCCGCGCACTGACAGCGTGATCCAGCGCGCGGCCCACGTTCTCCATGGCAGAGCGGTGCAGTGCTGGGATCGCCCTGCGGGAGAAATAGTGGCTGCTGGGGACTTGCCACTCTGGGATCCCAACCTTGCAGCAGCGCTCTGATGTCACTCCCCTCCTGCACAAAGGAATATGGCAGGAGCTGGGAGCACATGGCCCAGGCAAGCAACCCGTTCAGCAACTGGATGCGCCTGTGGGCGGGAGGCAGCACCTTGGCCACACCGGGGAATGCTTCGCTGAGCAGGGTCTGGCGGCGTTTGCCTGCACGGGAGGATGAGGAGGCCACTGTGGAGGGAGCTGATGAGGCCACTGAGGACTGGCTCTCCCGGGGGGGGGGGGGGGGAGTGAGTTGCTGCTGTGCTCCTGCTGCTGCTGCTGCTGCTGGATGGGCAGGAGGGGCTGCTGCTGCTGCTGGATGGGCAGGATGGTCGACTGCTGCTGCTGAAATCTGTGCAGTGGCTGTCTGGCTCTGGCCACTGCCTGCACCACTTTGCATGAGCTTCTCCAACTTATTAAAGTCCTCAAAATGTCTGCTCTGTAAGTGGGTCTGCAGGCACGAGGTACTCTATTTGTGGATATCGCGACCTCTGCTGAGACTGAGATTGCAACTGTTGCAAATTGCACGGGTCGGGTCCACTGGGCACTTGGTGAAGTACCGCCAGACTGGGGACTTCAACCTGCTCTTTGAGCTTGAGGGCAGGGGTTTTTGGGTGCCCTTGGAGGATTGTGCCTTTTTGGTTGTAGTTAGAGGTTTGCTGCGGGTGGTGGTAGCGACTGAAGCAGCAGGCTGTAGCTCCTGCCTTCCATGCCCTGTGCTGGCCGCCTTGCTGCTGCCGCGTCTCTGCGCCAGAGACGCTCCTCCTCCGATGACGAGCTGCCTTCAACCAACTGTGCTGGTGGTACTGGTGGCACATAGGGAGGATCTATCAAGTCATCATCATCAACCCCAAACAAATCCTGTGAGCCCGACTCAACCAACTCCTCTACCCCAACATCCCCTGCATCACACCCCTCCTCCTCAGCGCCAACAACAAACTTCTGAACCTCAAACTCCTCCTCCTCCTCCTCCTTGGATGGCCCCATCATCTCCAACTCATACTTCTCCAAAACATCCCGGTACATGGTCACAGTCTCAGGGGAGAAGAGCGTGCTTATTGAGGGCAGGCTGGTCGATGGGGTCACCGTGACCATGGCCTCAAGCGCTGGTGGAGGCCTGCTGCGGACAGGAGTGCTGGTGGCACTAGTCTCGCTGGTGCTGGAGGCCTGGCTGGAAAAGGTGGCTTCCTGCCCAGCCACCATTTCCACCACAGCCTGCACCTGACTCTCCCCAATGGGCCGTGGGCGACGACCCGTCTCAAAGATGGGCGCAACACGCTGCTGTTGTGCCTCTGCTCCCTCCTCCCTGTAGTCAGTGGCTGGCGGCGGACCAGTCCCAGACCTGCTGCTGTTGGCAGTGGCTCCAGCAATGGCGCTTCCTCTCCTGGTGGTGCTTCGCCCTCTACCTCTACCTCTGCCAGTCATTGTGTACTATACAAATACAGTAAAAAAAATAAGTGGAAGAGGGCGGGAAAGGGTGTAAACTTTAATAAAGTCTGTGTTGGTGGTGAATAGTAGTAGTAGTAAGCAGTAGTAGTACGCACGCAGGTAGCTAAGAAACACCGAGCGTACTACGCTACAAGTAAGTCGTGCGGCAGACAGTTGGTGACAATTACAAACGGTCACACACGGTCAGATGCAATTAATCAATAGGCTCGGGCAGGCGACAGACAGTCACAGGTCACTCACAAAAACGGATGCTAGTGGTGGCCTGTATGTGTTGTAACTCTTATTTATTACACACACTACAGATGATAATAAAATCACACAGTAAAAGTGAAAAAAAATATAAGTGAACGGGTACTAGTAGACTAGTAGTATAGTAGTAGACACTAGTAGTAGTAGCACGCACGCAGGTAACTAAGAAACACCTAGCGTACTACGCTACAAGTAAGTCGTGCGGCAGACAGTCGGTGACAATTACAAACGGTCACACACGGTCAGACGCAATCAATTAATAGGCTCGGGCAGGCGACAGACAGTCACAGGTCACTCACAACAACGGATGCTGGTGGTGGCCTGTATGTGTTGTAACTCTTATTTATTACACACACTACAGATGATAATAAAATCACACAGTAAAGGTGAAAAAAAAATAAGTGAACGGGTACTAGTAGACTAGTAGTATAGTAGTAGACACTAGTAGTAGCACGCACGCAGGTAACTAAGAAACACCTAGCGTACTACGCTTCAAGTAAGTCGTGTGGCAGACAGTCGGTGACAATTAGTGATGGGCGAACACCTGGATGTTCGGGTTCGGGCCGAACAGGCCGAACATGGGCCAGATGTTCGGCATGTTCGGCCCGAACCCCGAACTCAATGCAAGTCAATGGGGACCCGAACATGCCGCAATATGGCCCCCCTATGGGGTCGCAAGCATAAGGGGGGAGCATGCCCCGATCGCGGGGGGGGGGGGTCGGAAATTCCCCCCACCCCCTCCGCTAGCACTCCCCCCTCTGCCCGCTTCCCCATAAAAAAGTTGGCGCGTACCCTCGTATGCGTCATCACGTAGAGGACGTGAGGTCAGAGAAAGGGCGGAAGTACCACAAGGGTACTACCGCTGAACCGCCCGCTGCCTGGCCTCAACGCGTCATACTCGGACTCCTCCTCCTCATTCACACCACTGCCAGCCAGCCACTGCAGCAGCCACCACCGGTAATATTTAACTTTACGCCAACTTTTTTATGGGGAAGCGGGCAGAGGGGGGAGCGCTAGCGGAGGGGGTGGGGGGAATTTCCGACCCCCCCGCGATCGGGGCATGCTCCCCCCTTATGCCTGCGACCCCATAGGGGGGCGGTATTCGGCCAAACAGGGCCCTGTTCGGCCGAACAGGGGCCCTGTTCGGCCCTGTTCGGCCGGGCATTTAGTAGTTCGGGCGAACCCGAACGGTTTGGCCGAACACCATCAGGTGTTCGGCCGAACTCGAACATCACCCGAACAGGGTGATGTTCTGCAGAACCCGAACAGTGGCGAACACTGTTCGCCCAACACTAGTGACAATTACAACAATCGGTCACACACGGTCAGACGCAATCAATCAATAGGCTCGGGCAGGTGACAGACAGTCACAGGTCAGGTCACTCACAACGGATGCTGGTGGTGACCTGTCACAGTCAGTAACTAACTAACACAGTACTGAAACTAATAAAGTAACAGACTACAGCAGTAATAATTAACTAAACTAGTACTACTAAGTACACACCTAACTAGAATCCCTAACCTACCTAAGCTAGTAGTAGGCTAAGGCTACCTAGGCTAGCAGGCCTAGCCTGCACACAGACTAACACTAGCCTAGCACAGTATACACGATACACTAGCTGACTAAAAACAATCAAAATACTAGCTAACTATATAAGACAACAATAAATGTGTTTAGGAGGTGTTTAGGAAGCAAAACGCTAAGTTTAGCAGTGAAAAGCACTTGCTCAGACACTGCACAGCACTGGAGAATCTCTCAGTACCAGCAGCAGTCACACAAGTGCGTGGCTCCGCAACATGGCCGCCGCCTTATATAGAGGAGGGGAGGGCCAGGCTCCCCTCCTCTGATTGGTTGCTAGGGTTGCCAGGTCCTCGGCAGGAGGACTTCTGATCGGCCCAATCACGTCATCCCCGAATCCCAAAGCCGAAACCGAACCCACAGCTCCATCCGGCCGAATTCGAGTGCGCACATTCGGCAGGCTTCGTAATCGGGTTCAGCTCGGATTACAGCATTCGGGTTCGGGTTCGCATGCGGCAAACCCCAAAAATACCCAAATTTTTCGGGGAAACTTCGCATTCGGGGTCCTGCTGAGCAACCCTGCCCGCTACCCCCTCCAGCTCGGCAGCAAGTCTAGGACCGCCCCTGAGGGCAGGGCGCTACTTCTTCATAATAATAATAATATGCCAAACATTTATATACCGCTTTTCTGCTGTTGGCCTCAAAGTGCTCTGGGATGTGCTCAGGAGGCCACCCTGCAGTGTTAGGGAGTCTTGCCTTGAACTCCTTACTGAATAGGTGCTGACCCTAACCAGGATTCAAACCCTGGTCTCCCATGTCAAAGGCAGTGCCCTTAACCAGTACTCCATTCAACCACTTGCTTGGACTGGCCCCTTCTTCTTGTTTGGACTGGCTCCTTCTACTTGTTTGGACTGGCCCTGGGGGCAGGGCACTACTTCTTCTTCTTGCTTGAAGGTTGAGGCACTTAGCCTATTATATATGTAGATAATAGATAACTAGAGCTTAACATACCAATGGGAATCCTCCAGATAGTTCATAGACCAATGGGGAGCCCAGGAGGGAATTTTACAGAAGCTTAGGCTCTAGCTAAACTTAGTATAGCTGTGACGGGAAGCAGCGGTGTGTCGGCAGGTGCGCAGGGATCTTCAATTGAGTTAACCAATCAAGTTAACAGAGGATATTGGCAAATGACATTTCTGAGGATATTGGCATGGGAACATTTTTTTTAAAGGTAAGTATTCATGGTTCTATTTCTTTTGTTCTATTTTTTCATTGTTGAGTTTTTATTTCCCTTAAAACCTTTGTGGAAATGGGTAAGGGGTACTATGTACCCCTATATTCATTTCTCCTGGGGAGGTGACAGGCATCTACTTAAAAGACCTCAGAGTAGAGGCAAGAATCCAAGAAAGACATAAAACTAAGGATGCAAAGATCTCATTTTATCACAAAGCTGTTTAGTGGTGTGATGATGATGATGATGATAATGATTTTGGACTTATGCAGTGCCAGCATTTTACTAACATGTTAACAAAGATTTTGGAGTCTGTGCAAGATCCAGAGGGGATGTGCTTAGGTCTAGTTTATAATGGACACAAAACCGCCAAACATCACTTTTTCTCCACCAGAACCATGAGGGCAGTGGATTCCATTCCTTGTGGTGTCCAGACTTGGTGATGCTATTTAAGAATAGGGGATGAGGATGTGTGTAAGAGACTGGGGGATTTGCTTCCAGTTAAACATCTCAATGCATGGTGCATGACCCTATCCAGACTGTACATGGCATAGACATCAGGACTTTTAGTTTAATCACCTTGAAAATTGCAGTCCTGTGAAATGCAAAATCCAGAAAGTCTAACTACTGAAGAAAAAAATCAAATAAGCAACTTGATCTTACATATTTTGTACTGTACAGAGCAACCTCTGTAATGCTGTGATAAATATTGTTATTAGATGAATAAAGGGAGTCATTATGCAGCCTTCAGCAGATGCCTCATTTTTTAAGTAAATTGGGATATTTGTGTCGAAGTTCTGCACATAGGATTAATACTGCGTCTCTTTTAATGGGAGCTGCAGTGGAATAAGTTGCATCACAATTACCTGAATGGCTTCTCATCACCATGCATAACAACAGAATGCAGTATATCACAAGTCTCAAAGATATATCCTAAAGGATTGCTGTACCAAGGACATGACCTTATCTGACTTCACAAATCTTTGTAGTTTCTTATCAGAAGCAGTGTTTCTCAGTCTTTTTAAAGGGATCTCATTAAATTTGTAAGCTATTGTTGCTGCTTAAACTTGAACTTAGAACTTTCTCTCTGCTCTAAAAGATTAGCAGCAGCATAATAACTTCTAAAGAAAAATATTTATTTGTTACAGCTGATAGAAATACTGCAATATATCTGCAGTGTGTCTACTTCCTACTTTCTTGGAAACAGAAATAGGGTTATTAGCTGCTCTGCCGAGACTGTTGAGATTCCTGAGCTGACAGAGCTGAGAGATCAAATTAGATTTGTGATAAGTCACAGATGGGGGGAATTATACAGGCTAAAGTCTCTAAATACATACAGGGTGGATTTTTCTATGTTTTACTTCTGTACTGTGCAAGAGTTCAGGTCCACTTTGAAGTATACCAGACACTTCCTCCACAATAATAAAGACAGGTCGATAAAACACAGAATACAGCTCCTACATATTATAGATTTGTTTTACATTTTATAGTATAAATATTAGCAAGTATGTAACAAGACTTACAGAAGCACAAAATGGTCCTAGCAGGGTGCTGGATTTTAAGTATAAGGCTAGATTCACAGTGGTCAGTTGCATGAGGCACGCATTATAATGAGTGTGAACTGCAATAGAGACGGGACATAGACTTTAATAAGCTTTGTATTAAATCTATGTCCAGTCTCCATTGCAGTTCACACTTATTATAACAGGCATGTTATGCAACTGACCACTGTGAACCTAGCCTCAGTAACTTTCTATACAGAGTAAAAAAATAGGGGAGTGTGGGGCAGACTTAGAGGCAAGGGTGGACAATAGATAGATAGCACTGGAAAAGACAGAGCAAAATCAGACAGGGGAGAAAAGGATTGCACATCTAGAGTTATTATTATTATTAGTAGTAGTAGTAGTAGTAGTAGTAGTAGTAGTAGTAGTAGTAGTAGTAGTAGTAGTAGTAGTAGTAGTAGTAGTAGTAGTGGTAGTAGTAGTAGTAGTAGTAGTAGTAGTAGTAGTAGTAGTAGTAGTAGTAGTAGTAGTAGTAGTAGTAGTAGTAGTAGTAGTAGTAGTAGTAGTAGTAGTCGTCGTCGTCTTCGTCGTAGTAGCTGTGGTAGTAGTATTAGTAGTAGTAGTAGTAGTAGTAGTAGTATTTATTGTATTTAGAAAGTGCCAACATATTTTACAGCGCTGTACAATAATTATACTGAGAACCATAGTGAGAGGGCTAACGCTTGTACCAGAGCCTGTACTTCATCCCAATTCACTTATATTACCATATTAACCTATTTTGGTTTCTGGACGTAGAAACTACGTCCAGAAACCATGCGCGGTACCGTGACCGATCGAGCGCGTGCACGCGCACTCCCGGCTGCGGATTTGGTAGCCACGGAATCAATGTATCGGGCTATGGTGCCCGATCACTGATTCCTCTCCCCCGCTGAAAAAGCGACAGCTTCTCTCGGAAGCTGTGCTTTTTCTGGCCGTTGCCTCCCCACTGCGTCACTCTAAGCGTGTGTTACGCTTAGAGTGACGTCATGTAAACAAACTCATGGCCGCCATCTTGTGGCCAAAAAGTAAAACTACAACTAAAAGTAAAAAAAATTGAAAACAACACACAATTACATTATAAAACTATAGTTTACATCCAACCCTCCCAAAAATACCAAAATAAAATGTTTTAATATAAAAAAAAACATTACAATAAAAAAAAAAAAAACATGTAAATATTTACTTAAGGGTCTAAACTTTTTAAATATCAATGTAAAGATGAGATATTTCTATATTTTTTTTTATTTTAAACTTGTAAATAGTGATAGATGCAAAACGGAAAAAATGCACCTTTATTTCCAAATAAAATATTGTCGCCATAAATTGTGATAGGGACATAATTTTAATGGTGTAATAACCGGGACATATGGGCAAATACAATACGTGAGTTTTAATTATGGAGGCATGTATTATTTTAAAACTATAATGGCTGAAAACTGAGAAATAATAATTTGTTTCCCTTTTTTTCTTATTCTTCCTGTTAAAATGCATTTACAGTAAAGTGGCTCTTAGCAAAATGTACCCCCCAAAGAAAGCCTAATTGGTGGCAGAAAAAAACAAGATATAGAATAGATCAGTTCATTGTGATAAGTAGTGATAAAGTTATAGGCTAATGAATGGGAGGTGAACATTTCTCAAGTGAAAACGACGGAACGCGAATGGGTTAAGGGTATACAAAACACTGGGAAAACTGCGTAACACATACCAACTGAGAGGAACTGTACTAAAACTATATTACCCTGACATGAGATAAGAATCCTGACATGACATGTGACGTGTACTTGACGTGACATGTGACATGATGAGATAAACATATGTACATATAGCACTAGCCATTCTGAGAAATTATCCCTTTTTTGATTTACAGTACAGCAAGAGCCAAAAAACTTGAGTAGTTATCTATGCAAATGAGCTTCTTGTACCGGCAAAAAAATAATAATAAATAAAAAATATATATTTATACAGTGGGTTGCAAAATTATTCGGCCCCCTTGAAGTTTTTCCACATTTTGTCACATTACTGCCACAAATATGCATCAATTTTACTGGAATTCCACGTGAAAGACCAATACAAAGTGGTGTACACGTGAGACGTAGATCGAAAATCATACATCATTCCTAAAATTTTGTACAAATAAATAACTGCAAAGTGGGGTGTGCGTAATTATTCGGCCCCCTGAGTCAATACTTTGTAGAACCACCTTTTGCTGCAATTACAGCTGCCAGTCTTTTAGGGTATGTCTCTATCAGCTTTGCACATCTAGAGACTGAAATCCTTGCCCATTCTTCTTTGCAAAACAGCTCCAGCTCAGTCAGATTAGATGGACAGCGTTTGTGAACAGCAGTTTTCAGATCTTGCCACAGATTCTTGATTGGATTTAGATCTGGACTTTGACTGGGCCATTCTAACACATAGATATGTTTTGTTTTAAACCATTCCATTGTTGCCCTGGCTTTATGTTTAGGGTCATTGTCCTGCTGGAAGGTGAACCTCCGCCCCAGTCTCAAGTCTTTTGCAGTCTCCAAGAGGTTTTCTTCCAAGTTTGCCCTGTATTTGGCTCCATTGATCCTCCCATCAACTCTGACCAGATTCCCTGTCCCTGCTGAAGAGAAGCACCCCCAGAGCATGATTCTGCCACCACCATATTTGACAGTGGGGATGGTGTGTTCAGTGTTAGTGGGGAGTGATGTGCAGTGTTAGTTTTCCGCCACACATAGCGTTTTGCATTTTGGCCAAAAAGTTCCATTTTGGTCTCATCTGACCAGAGCACCTTCTTCCACATGGTTGCTGTGCCCCCCACATGGCTTGTGGCAAACTGCAAACGGGACGTCTTATGCTTTCTGTTAACAATGCCTTTCTTCTTGCCACTCTTCCATAAAGGCCAACTTTGTACAGTGCATGACTAATAGTTGTCCTATGGACAGAGTCTCCCACCTGAGCTGTAGATCTCTGCAGCTCGTCCAGAATCACCATGGGCCTCTTGACTGCATTTCTGATCAGCACTCTCCTTGTTCGGCCTGTAAGTTTAGGTGGATGGCCTTGTCTTGGTAGGTTTACAGTTGTGCCATACTCCTTCCATTTCTGAATGATCGCTTGAACAGCGCTCCGTGGGGTGTTCAAGGCTTTGGAAATCTTTTTGTAGCCTAAGCCTGCTTTAAATTTCTCAATAAGTTTATCCCTGATCTGTCTGGTGTGTTCTTTGGACTTCACGGTGTTGTTGCTCCCAATTTTCTCTTACACAACCTCTGAGGCCGTCACTGAGCAGCTGTATTTGTGCTGATATTAGATTACACACAGGTGCATTCTATTTAGTCATTAGCACTCATCAGGCAATGTCTATAGGCAACTGACTGCACTCAGATCAAAGGGGGCCGAATAATTATGCACACACCACTTTGCAGTTATTTATTTGTAAAAAATGTTTGGAGTCATGTATGATTTTCATTCCACTTCTCACGTGTACACCACTTTGTATTGGTCTTTCATGTAGAATTCCAATAAAATTGATACATGTTTGTGGCAGTAATATGACAAAATGTGGAAAACTTCAAGGGGGCCGAATACTTTTGCAACCCACTGTATATATATATATATATATATATTTCTAAGGGATGGTCGGAAGTGTCGATTTCCGCCATTGTCATTTCCGCTATTGCTGATTTTCTGCCAATGCTGATTACCAATTTTGCGGATTTACGTTTTCCGATTTTCCAAGGAGTCTTTTTTTTTGCATTCTCCGAATACTTCCAAGTTGATTCTGCATTCTCTGATTGGTCCAGTGTTTCTGAGTTCTGTGATTGGGCTAAAATTAGCAAGTTTCCCTTTTACAATTTTCAATATGTTTTTTGGGTTTTTTTTTTTTTCATTCTCTGATTGGCCAAATAGTCCCAAGTTGACTCTGTGTTCAATGATGGGTCCAATGCCTCCAAGTTCTGTGATTGGGTAAAATTATGAGTTGTGATAATGCAGTATTTCCGCAGAAATCCGATTTCCATTTTCAAAATTCCGATTGGAAATGTTGATGTCGATTTGAAATGAAATTTCCGCAGAATCTGAAGTGCAGACCTCTCCTGAGTTCTAGCATGAATTTGAAGCAAAAAGTCCTGAATATTGACTGTTGTTGCATGTTAGAAGCAACAATATCGTGCGGATTTGTTTGGGATCCAGGACTGATGAGTATTGGGAGAAGGGTGGACCTTGCACACCACTCCTCCAAGTTCAGGCCTGAGTCCAGCAGAGAGGGGTGTTAATTGTCTCACCTGCATGAATTGCATAAGTGGCTGTATGCAGTGGGCTGTGTGTAGAGCAAGAAGGCTCCTGAAAGGCTGGGCAGCCTAGAGGGCTGCCAGGCCTGTCGCAGCAAGGACGCTGCTGTACTGAAGTGCTGGAGGGAGTTGGACTCCAATACTTGTAATCCAGGAGAAGCCTGGATCAGGACTGCCATTAGGCCTGAGGAAGGGTGTCACTGAAGAGCAGGTTTTTTTTATAGGAAAAGGGTCATGTGACACATCAAACTTATTGGGAATATCACAAGAAAAACAATGGTGTGCTTGGTTTTTACGTAACTGTATTCTTTCATGGGTTATTTACAAGTTTCTGACCACTTTTAAAATGTGTTCAATGTGCTGCCTATTGTGTTGGATTGTCAATGCAACCCTCTTCTCCCACTCTTCACACACTGATAGCAACACCACAGGAGAAATGCTAGCAGAGGCTTCCAGTATCCATAATTCCAGGTGCTGCACATCTTGTATCTTCAATGCAAAGACAATTGCCTTCAGATGACCCCAAAGATAAAAGTCTAAGGGGGTCAGATCAGGAGACCTTGGGGGCCATTCAACTGGCACACGACAACAAATCCACTTTCCAGGAAACTGTTCATCTAGGAATGCTCGGATCTGACACCCATAATGTGGTGGTGCACCATCTTGCTGGAAAAACTCAGGGAACGTGCCAGCTTCAGTGCATAAAGAGGGAAACACATCATCATGTTGCGATTTTGCATATCCAGGGGCCTTGAGGTTTCCATTGAAATCTTTGTACCCCATATACCACACCATACCATTAATTTTTTTGTTCCAACAGTCTTGGAGGGATCTATCCAATGTGGGTTAGTGTCAGACCAATAGCGGTGGTTTTGCTTGTTAACTTCACCATTCACACAAAAGTTTGCCTCATCACTGAACAAAATCTTCTGCGTAAACTGAGGGTCCTGTTCCAATTTTGTTTTGCCCATTCTGCAAATTCAGTGCGCCGATCTGGGTCATCCTCATTGAGATGCTGCAGTAGCTGGAGTTTGTAAGGGTGCCATTTGTGAGTATCTAATATCCGCCAAAGGGATGGTTGACTAGTGCCACTCTCCAGTGACATGCGGCGAGTGCTACGTTGTGGGCTCTTGCTGAATGAAGCTAGGACAGCCACTGATGTTTCTTCATTAGTGACAGTTTTCATGCGTCCACAGTTTGGCAAATCCAACACTGAACCAGTTTCATGAAACTTAGCAAGCAGTTTGCTAACTGTAGCATGGGAGATGGGTGGTCTCCTAGGGTGTCTTGCATTGAAATCTGGCGCAATGACACAGTTACTGCGTTCACCAGACATCAACACAATTTCTATCCGCTTCTCAAGTGTTAATCTCGGCGACATGTCAATGGCTGTAAACAAAGAGAAACTGGTAAATAACTCATGAAAGAATAAAGTTACATTAAAACCAAGTGCACCATTGATTTTCTTGTTAAATTCCCAATAAGTTTGATGTGTCACATGATCCTCTTCCTATTGAAAAAACAAAAGTTGGATTCAAAAGGGCCAACTTCAAAATGGCCGCCATGGTCACCACCCATCTTGAAAAGTTTCCTCCCCTCACATATACTTATGTGCCAAACACAGGAAGTTAATATCACCAACCATTTCTATTTTATTAAGGTGTATCCATATAAATGTCCACCCTGTATATATATATATATATATATATAGGTTTATGTTACTAATGTTATATAAGCAGCAGTACTAAACATACAATTAATTATTATTAGTTTTTTTTTTCACTTTATGGTTTGCTTAAAAACTATCAGAAAGCTAATCAGAAAAAATGGCCTTAAGGCTATGGCAAGCAAAGCAGTATTAAATACCCAGATGTATCTACTCTAAATCTATTCTAGCGATGCATAATAATTACTTGCAGGAATGCTGTCTGTTATACACAACATAGAAACACAGAGGGCCTACCTGCCTGTTAACACACTCAGTGATTAAACATCAGCAAACAACTCCCCTGTCCCCTCTCCTACAGACTCAGGCAACAATAAAAATATTAATGTTCTTTCCTTTGCAAAGTCTCCCAAACTATGCAACTTTAATCACAAATGCACAACATTCAACAGCACTACACCTCATTGCACTAAGTAAGATCTAAATCTAAAAGGGACGCTGACCTTGCCTACATCTCCTTTTATACTGCTATCACTGGGTAAAGACCAGAAAACATCAGGAATTTAGTCAGGTGCATGTCACCACCAAGACAGAAAAAAGAGATTCATGCTCTACATATACTATGTTATATGCTAATAAAATCTGTTAAAATACACATAAAAAAGAACATAAAAAGCATTCTTTAGTAAAACACAGTGTTGCTCTCCACGGCCTTGTCATCTCGGTTAACCAGTGATCACGAGCTGTTTTACCTGATCATGAGGTCGGATTCTGAATTCATGATTGCCTCTCGATCATGGATTCAGTTTCTGAATGCACCGTGATCGTGGTCCAAATCAAGCGTGTGACCACGGATTTAGCTGTGATCACGGTTGTGATTATAATCTGAAAACCCGACGACTTTAGCGGTTAATAGAAAAGCTCCCTTACATGATATAAACACCAAATTTGCAGGATATGTTAATTAGAACAGTGGGAACAAGGGGAATTTTTTTTCAAGTGTCTGAGAAAATCGATTTTAAAGTTTCAAATAGTATACATTTCAATGCAGCAAATAACAGTTAATGTATTTACCGCATTTACATGTATACTTTTGTCCATTAAAACTTCCTTTGAAACCTTAAAATCGATTTTCTCAAAAACTATAGTCTTTTTTGAAAAATATCCTCTTGTTCCCACTTCTTAACATATCCTGCAAATTTAGAATAAGTTGTAGCCACTGATCACCTTTATAATCCATGCAATTTTGGTGATTGTAGCATGTATGGCTGCTTTGCTAGTAACGTTAAAGTCAAATCCGTGATCACAACAGTGATCACGGATTCTACAGTTAATCACGGCTAAAATCTGAATCAAATTCGTAGCTCCGATTGAAATCTGGATCACAATCACTGCGTATCCGGATTTCAATTCTGCTGTGGCCAGATTTACTTGAACTCGTGATTGGGGGTATCCGAGCATCACTGGTTGACTTTGAAATTGAAAGGACCCTATGCCAGCAAGTATTCTATGTTTTAGATTTTCCCAAAATGTGTTTACTTAAAGGGATACTGTAGGTGGGTCAGGGGAAAATGAGCTGAACTTACCCAGGGCTTCTAATGGTCCCCCGCAGACATCCTGTGCCCGCGCAGCCACTCACCGATGCTCTGGCTCCACCTCCGGTTCACTTCTGGAATTTCAGACTTTAAAGTCAGAAAACCACTGCGCCTGAGTTGTCGTGTCCTCGCTCCCGCAGATGTCACCAGGAGCGTACTGCGCAGACACAGACCATACTGGGCCTGCACAGTATGCTCCTGGTGACATCTGTGGGAGCGAGGACACGGCAACGCAGGCACAGTGGTTTTCTGACTTTAAAGTCTGGAATTCCAGAAGTGAACCGGAGGCGGGGCTGGAGCATCGGTGAGTGGCTGCGCGGGCACAGGATGTCTGTGGGGGACCATTAGAAGCCCCGGGTAAGTTCAACTCATTTTCCCCTGACCCCCCTACAGTATCCCTTTAACCACTTCAGCCTTCAGTGTTTTTTTACCTTATGCATCCGAGCAATTTTCACCTCCCATTCATTTGCCAATAACTTTATCACTACTTATCACAATGAAATGCTCTATATCTTGTTTTTTCTGCTAACAATTGGGCTTTCTTTGGGTGGTACATTTTGGTAAAAAAAAAAATTATAAATGCATTTTAACGGGAACACTAAGAAAAAATGGAAACATTTTGTTATTTCTCAGTTTTCAGCCATTATAGCTTTAAAATAATACATGCAACCACAATTAAAACCCACATATTTTATGTGCCCATTTGTCCCGGTTGTTGCACCATACAATGGTTCTAATTTAAAAGAGATTGTTGATAAATAAAGTTTGGTCTTTATTTTCCTTTCTTTTATTGATATCTCACAAGGGATGCAATGTGCACACATGCAAAATTAAACTGACTGCATACGTGTTTATAAATATAAGAATTCTAGCAATTGCACCCTCGATTCGTGAAACACTATATAGCAATAAACTGGGTAATCCCTGGTGCACACCACAGCAAGGGCACACATAACAATTTTCTATTTTCACTTGTAAGCTTGAAGTACTTCTTTAATTACTGCCATTCTAATACATAAAAGAGACAAACCGAGAGCCCAATATGGTGTAGTAGGTATTAACCCAGGAGGAATATAAATGAAGGTAAGTATTATACTTACAAACACGGGTTACCGCAAAGGCAACCACTGTATAGGCAGGTGGGGAGTACAAGCCTGTCCCCACTCAGGATTAAGATGTCGCTCTCTGTGATAGAAGAAAGGAGGGTATGACACCCTTCCACCAAGGGTGGTTCGCTGGATAAACCGGTGTACAGAGGCGCCAGTAGAATAAAAGATGATAAAAGGTTTAAAACATCTAGGTGGTGGTGGTGGACCAACCAACCCAAAACAGACACGATGCTGTCAGTTCAAATTAACGGAAATTTATTCACATACTCCAAAATACTGCGACGCGTTTCTCGGGTCAAAAGCCCGCTTCCTCAGGCATTAAAAAACAGGAGTATCTCACAGCTATCTGTCCTGATCAGGCTCAGCACCTCTGAGGAAGCGGGCTTTTGACCCGAGAAACGCGTCGCAGTATTTTGGAGTATGTGAATAAATTTCCGTTAATTTGAACTGACAGCATCGTGTCTGTTTTGGGTTGGTTGGTCCACCACCACCACCTAGATGTTTTAAACCTTTTATCATCTTTTATTCTACTGGCGCCTCTGTACACCGGTTTATTCTAATACATGTTTCTCATATCCTGAACTCATAATCTATTCCCCAAACAAGTAAAAGATTATTGCATTTAGGCACTGATGAGAAAAAAATCACAAATGCATTAAGGACATCAGAAACGTACAAATAATAAACCTTGGAAGTCAGCAAAGTTTTATTGGACTGAGCAATGAATTAGAATACAATTTGTACTACTTTCTTTAAAATCAATGTCCTTCAAAAGTTGCATAATACTATTAATGTTCCTCAAACTAACAGTTTAGTTACTTGAACCACACAATCTCCAGTAGGTTATTAGGCCTCCTGAAATGTTTAATAAATAAGTTCAGAAACACTGGGATGAGAAGATCCCTGCTTGGCTGGGAGCTCCAGAGGCAATATAAGTCTGATTTTGAATATCATTCCAAGTCTAGAAGATATTAAGGGCCCGTTTCCACTATCGCAAATCGAAATTGGGATCTTTGCTTCCAAAGAAGACCAGGCAGCAGTATTGCAAACACCCTCTGGCCTAGAAAAGTTCTGTGATATTCTTCAAATCTCGCAGGTCGCTCTCCCCGACTGGTACAGTGAATTCCGCTTGCCAAAAATCCTTCACCAGAAGTACTCTGCAGGGGCAATTGCAGGAACAGAAACTTTTACTAATCGTAAGGCCCACTGCCCACGAGGCAGAGGAGCAATACGCAGAAAGTGTAATACCCGCAGCTCTACCCCAGCGAGCTCCAGAGAAAGCTCCAGAAGGTGAGATGGCAGCGAGTCTTCTCACTCTCCATCAGGGACTGACAGGGCCTAAAACCAAGTATCTTGATGTGCACTTGAGCTACCCACAGAAATGGCTCTACTAATATTATTCCTTTCTTTTCACAGGCTAATAGTAAAGTTCTTATGATTTATATAAAACTAACCTTTCTATCCTAGGTTTTGGACTAGAAAATTTGTTAACTGCTCTCTGGGAGTCAGTTTTACTTCTTATGTTTAAAATAAGTTTCACAGACTGAAGATACTTTTAGGTGTGTCAGTTGCATAAGATATACTTACCTTATCTGTTTTTCCATGTAATTTGCACAGGATCCCGATGACTCTGTTGCATTGGTTATATTTGAATAATCTTAGTCTGCCCTCTCCACCTATGTTTAAGCGTTTTGCTGTGCCTAAATTTAGTTAGCAACTTTTTTTTTTGCAACTGGTGAGGAGCATGGGTTAGGTGGGAGTCCGCAGGACACATTGTGGACCTTTTTTTTTCTATTCTCATTCCTCAATATAGGCTGAATTTCCTTGCAGATGCTTTCGCTGATCCGAGATTAGGTTGGTGCTCAGCATTTGCTAAGAAATTTGGTTCTCGTTTGTTCTCCCCGACAGCTTCTCCCCACCATGCGTAGTTTTTCACTGCTTTGTACCGTATACTTTTCCGAGTGATTATACCCCATTTTTATCCTAGTGTATCAGGTTACACCACCAGATTTATTGGTTGTACCCAGGGATAGTATTCTCAGTTCTGTATGCAATAGTGTTACACAGGTTTTATACCTCCTTTACCACATCCATTATAGTGCCTTATCTTTATACATACGATTCTGAACAGACCAATCGGACTGCATGACGGGTTTCTCTCATACTGATTTTCTTTTTCTTGTTCTGTTTTACCATATTTTCCGCCATATAAGACGCTCCGGAATATAAGACGCACCCAAGTTTGGAGGGCAAAAACCAGGGAAAAAAAAATACTAAACCTGGTGCGTCCATATTCCAGGAGCGTCTTGTACATATCCTTCTGTGTGTCCTAATGTGTGCTCCTGTGCTTTCCTTCTGTGTGTCCTCCTGTGCCCCCATGTAACCTCATGTGCCCCCCATGTGTCCTCCTGTGCCCCCATGTGTCCTGTGTGTCCTCATGTGCCCCCCATGTGTCCTGTGTGTCCTTCTGTGCCCCCTCATGTGTGCTTCTGTGCCCTCCATATGTCCTCCTGTGCCCCCATGTGTCCTCCTGTGCCCCCCATGTGTCCTCCTGTGCCCCCCATGTGTCCTCCTGTGCCCCCATGTGTCCTCCTGTGCCCCCATGTGTCCTGTGTGTCCTTATGTGCCCCCTCATGTTTGCTTCTGTGCCCCCATATGTCCTCCTGTGGCCCCCAATGTGTCCTCATTTGCCCCTCATGTCACCTCTGTGCCCCCCATATGTCCTCCTGTGGCCCCCAATGTGTCCTCATTTGCCCCTCATGTCGCCTCTTTGCCCCCCTCATATGTCCTCCTGTGGCCCCCAATGTGTCCTCACTTGCCCCTCATGTAACCTCTGTCCCCCCATGTGTCCTCTTGTGCCCCCCTGCCTTCTCCATGTGCCTTCCTCCCTCCCACCCGAGTTTTCTGATCCCCCGTCCCCGAGTGTCAATAGCCCCAACTTACCTTTAACATGCTCCAGCACCGATCCCAGATAATTGCGCTGCCCCCCGCTAGCATCCGCTCCCTCCCTCTTGCGGATCTGGCCCCCCCGGGTGTGTGAATCAGTAGCGGCAGCTTACCTCCACAATGCGCCCGCGATGAATGGAGACATCCCTCTCCCCAGCACTTCGCGCTCTAGTGACTGGCTTGAACCGTGCGTCATCAGTTCAAGCCAGTCACTAGAGCGCGAAGTGCCGGGGAGAGGGATGTCTCCATTCATTGCGGGCGCATTGTGGAGGTAAGCTGCCGCTACTGATTCACACACCCGGGGGGGCCAGATCCGCAAGGGGGAGGGAGCGCATGCTAGCGGGGGGCAGCGCATTTATCTGGGATCGGCGCTGGAGCATGTTAAAGGTAAGTTGCGGCTATTGACACTCGGGGACGGGGGGATCAAAAAACTCGAGCGGGCGGGAGGGAGGAAGGCAGGCACACAAGCAGGCACTGAAAGGCAGGAAATCCCCGATGTGGCGGCGGGTCAGCGGTTCGTAGCGGCGGGCGTTCGTAAGTCGGGGATTCCCTGCCTTTGCCGTATATGACGCAGGGACTTTTTCTCCCTATTTTGGGGGGAGAAAAAGTGCGTCTTATACGGCAAAAAATACGGTACTTTTCTTTTCTGAGGACAATCATGGCCCCTCTTTCTATTACTACATACAACGTGAAAGGTCTCAATAGCCCCAACAAGAGGCATTCTCTCTTCTTAGAACTACACAATCTTAACTCAGATGTGGGTTTCATACAGGAAATGCACTTTCAATGGAATAAAATCGCCTCGATTAAAGATAAACACTTCACGCAGATTTATCATGCTACCAATGCTACTTCTAAAACTAAGGGAGTCATGACTCATGATTATCTTTCACAAACGCATATCATTTGAACTGTTGAACTCAGTTTATGACAACAAGGGTAGATTCCTTTTCCTTAAGGGGAAAATGAACAATGAACTAACCACACTAGCCTCAATCTTTACACCAAAGTCCAAACAACCGAGTTTCCTGAGATCTGTCCTACTCCAAACTAAATTGAAGGGATTCTGTGAAGTTCTCTTGCTGATAGGAGGAGATCTCAATGTTTCTTTAGACCCTATTATTGATACCTCAGATGGTAAATCATCTCTTCCTTATTCTGCCCTGAAACATATCAAACACTCCTTGATTTCTATGCAATTGATAGACTCATGGAGACTCGCAAATCCCTCTGGAAGAAACAACTCCTTTTTCTCATCCCTACATCGAAAATGCACTAGGATACACTATATCTTTCTTATGCAAAGAGACCTTCACAGACTCCATAATTCAGAAATTGAAGTGTCTTCCATCTCAGACCATGCTCCAATAACTACCAGGCTTCACCTGAAGGGAACACAGTCCAAAAAATGGATCTGGAAACTCAATCCTAACATCCTTGCAGGGGATGAGGCAGTTCATAAGATATCATCATCTTTAAAGGAATATTTTGACTTGAACTCAAACGGTGAAACAAAACCCATGGTTACCTGGGAAGCTCATAAACCTACCATCTGAGGCTTGTTTATAAGTTTAGGAGCCCAGCTTAAGAAGGAGTTGGAGGGTCTCATCAGCCATCAGGTTCAGGTGCTACATGCATTGGAACTGGAACATAAAAAAGCTCCTAACTCTACTGGCATAACTAAAATAACAGAAGCAAGACAGGCTTTACTAAGGGCCCTAAACAGAAAGGCCCAAAAAGCTTTCTTGCACAGAAAAAAAGACTTTCTATGAACAAGGTACTAAGCTCCCTGAAGTCTATTCCATTTTGGGCCTACTTGCAAATTAGAAGTTACCTACAACAGCTGGGCAAAAAAAGGTGTTCTGTCACGATCATTTACTTCTTTTGAAACTCTCTGTATGCAAGCCACTCCCCAAAGACACCTTTTATCTCGTTTCTATAAGTTTATCATTGATAGTACCCAAAAACCCAAATTCTTATTTAAATATAACTGGAAGAGGATCTTAAATAAGCAATAATCGTATGATGACTGGTCTAGAATCTGTACCCTTACGTTCAAGAGCTCGCTGAATGCTGCCACACAGGAATGCAATTTTACACTCCTCTTTTGGTGGTACAGAACACCAGTGGCTCTACATAACATGTTTAGCTCTGTTTCTAATATGTGCTGGAGGTCTAACTCAGAGGTGGGTGACCTACTACATATATGGTGGACATGTGGCAAAATTAGGGGGTTTTGAATTGATGTGCAAACCTACCTTAGGAAAATCACAACTCTTGATTTACAATTACTTCCAGACCAATTTTTGTTGCATATGGGTAAAGGCGCTTTACACCACTACCAGTCATCCCTAGCGTGCCACATGCTTAACACTGCGAAGGCCTGTATTCTACTATTGTGGAAGTCACCAAGTCCCCCTACACTTAAATTATGGTTTGGAAAAATTAGCCATACCTATAAAGTTGAAGAACTGGTAGCTCTGAAAGCTCTCAAAGGAGATACGTTCTATAACACATGGGCATTATGGATAGATTTTATGGATAGTGAAGATTATAAACAAACATTAACTCCCACTCCTCCCACTTTCACTTAGATGACAGACCTTAGAAAATAACCTCTCAACCCTATAGTTCAACTGCCTCCTACCCCACTGCTTCCTGCTCAACTTGGTAATATGATGTTAGTATCTAAGTATTTCTATGATCTGGCCAAACGATATCTGTCTAATGATTTTCTCATGGTACTAAGATACACCATCCAGCAATCTTAGAGCTATATACTGATGTTTTTTTTTATTTTCTTCATTAGTACCCCCATCGGTATCAAACTTTTTTAATTGCTCAAATCTCTACCCTTCTCGACTCATTGCTCTAGCTTTACCATCTTCCATTTACCCATAGTAGTAACTGACAACTTTTTGTGATGTCTGACATATATTTTGATATCTTAAAGTGAGACCCGTCTGCAAGCCAACGGGGGGGTAATATGCTAATATCATCTCTATTATGTAACCTGTGGATTGGATGTCTGTGCTATATACACTGTTGTGTACTTCTATTCCAACCTATGCTATGTATATCCTACACTTTCATGCTGTACTACCTTGCAAAGAAACCCTTTGTTGGGTTCTTGTTATTGTGGATTTTTATATCTTAATAAAAATTGTTTAAAAAAATAAAATAAATTTAAAGTGTACCTGAAATGGGAAAATAAAAAGATGTTATACTGACCTGGGGCCTCTCTCCAGCCCCATGAGCACCGATGCATCCCTTGCCATTCTTCTGAGTGCCTCTGTTTGCTTGGTATCGGTCACAGTAATCGGGCTTAGTTGTGCCAGTCAGCTCTTCTGTGTATGCAGATTAATGTTGTAGTGTTATAATGTAGAGCCCATAGGTTTTTTTTTATATCCAGTAAGGCTTTTCTAGCCTGTCACAGTATTTTGTTATCCCTTTCTCTTCCTTTTTGTTCTAGTCTCCTGATCACATATTCGCCTATGCCATCATATGTGATCTCCGGATGAGCTCCTTGCCCAAGGATTGGGCTAGGGCTCTGGGGGAGAAGTGGAGGCTTTGCAACCCTTCTCTTCCACAGCTTTCCATTCCATGGACCATGCGGGTTTGTATAGATCAGGCTTTTAAACCCCACATGGTCCAGGGTCTGAAATGTGACTATACCAGCCTGCATAGTTGATAAAAGGATAAGAGACTTTGGTTGGGGCACCCAATGTCATTTAATTTTATTACTGCAAGCCATAGGTATACTTGCCAGGGATTCTTATACAGCAACATTGCAGCTATACAACAACACCTAGACAAAGTGTTGCCAGTACCACCGGGTTTCCAGGTGGTCATTACACACTGCATACTGACCACCTGGAAACCCCAGCATGAAATTAATTGTTCTTTCTTTTGATACATGTAAATTTACACTACCGATAGGTAGATATGTTATGTGCCATTTAACCTTCATTTAAACAAAAACATTTTGCTACCATAACTTCAAAATAGAATTTCTCAAAAACTCAAAAAATAAATCTTAACCCCCACTTCCCCCTGCTTCCATTGTTCTTCTAAACATACCTAGCTAATTTGGTGATTCATTTCTAACATGTATGGGGGCATTGCAATTAACCGCTAAATTTGGTGTCATTGACTTTAATGTATCTGCAAGGACGTTTTCACAGCATTTGCAGAACAATCATATTTTTGAATACATTTTTGCAATAATTTCAGAAGCATTCTCCGTCATTCCTAGTTCCCTTTAGAGGCCCCCAAATCTCCCCAGCAAATTTGGTGATAATACTATATTTATGGGCATTATAATCAACTCAGATATGAGCACCAAAAATGTCACCTCTAGACCTATCTGTTGAAATTCAACCTTCTTAGAATATTCATCAAGTTTTGGGGGTTAATACCATTAATCAAACTACGTTTGGACACATATGCTCATGCCTGTTCAGGTATACATCAAGATTGAGGTTGGTGTGCTATATCAACACTCTATAAACCAAAAATACTTCTCTTGAGGAGGTTTGTTTAAAATGTATTTAATATCAGCATATGTTGTTTCACTGCTCTGTGCAAAATAATCTGGAGACGTTCTGGCATTTGGATAATTTTGCACCTGTTCTGCTTCCTGTTAAATAGAAGCATTTCTTGCTGTTTCTTCTACAAATAAGACTCAGTTTACATGGCACCTGTCAGCAATTATCTAAATGGCCCAATCACACTACCGTCGTCCAAGAAAGGTTGTTTGTACAATTTAAAGCCACATAGGATATGGATTTATATGTTTTCTCTCCTTTCTATAATGTTCAAGGATTTATTTTTTTTTGCTAAATACTGCAATCAAACTTAGTTTATATAGAATGTTTTTCAGTGTTAAAGAGAAACCGTGACCAAGAATTTAACTTCATCTCAATCAGTAGCTGATACCCCCTTTCCCATGAGAAATCTATTCCTTTTCTAATACGGATTAACAGGGGTCTCTGCATGGCTGATTTTATGGTGAAACCCCTCCCACAAATGATGTCAGCGCCTCACAGTTACTGACAACACACTGTGGGAGCCTTGTTGCATTGTGGGAAAGAACAGCTGTTTACAAATGCCCCAAAAAAGCAGCTTCCAGTTACATTACTTGCCAGCAGTATAGATTTCACCATGTGAAAAATTTCTGAATGTAATTCAGGGAGAGGAAAGATTTTACAATGAGCAAACACTGACTAAATCATTTATACATAATTATTGTTAAAAATGAAGCACTTTTTTATTACATTATTATCATGGGAGTTCCTCTTTAAGATGTCATGTTTTAATTCCTTATAACTGCTTTTGTGTTAAACCTCTATTTATACGAATGGGCCAGTATACTTAAAGAAAAACTCCAACCTAGAATTGAACTTTATCCCAATCAGTAGCTGATACCCCCTTTTACATGATAAATATAATGCTTTTCACAAACAGACCATCAGGGGGCGCTGTATGACTGATATTGTGGTGAAACCCCTCCCACAAGAAGCTCTGAGTACCGCGGTACTCTGGGCAAACTGCCACAATGTAACAATGTTCACAGACAGAAATGAGCTGTTTACAGCTGTCTCTAACAGCCAAAACAGCTAGGAGCAGCTGCATAACTTGCCCACAGTAAAAATGTCACCATGTAATAAATGTCAGAATGTAAATCGGGGGAAGGAAAGATTTTACAATGAGTAAACACTGACTAAATCATTTATACATAATTATGGTAAAAAATGAAGCACTTTTTTTAACTACATTATTTTCACTGGAATTCCTCTTTAAGAGCAGATGCTGGCTGTCATATTTGAAAGTGGTCAAGCAAATACAGTATCTTGGAAGCTATATGTGGATGAGAAGCATGCACATGTTTTGAAGTGTGGGGAAATGCAGGCAGGTCTACAGTGTCTGAAAGGCATCAACCTTTTGGCAGCCCCACCTTATTTCCTGTCAGATAAATCCGGGCAGTGATGCCTCAGCCAGCTATTCTTGTGCTGAATCACTCAGCCTGTCAGCCTACATGCAGTGTATCACAGGAAGCACTTTGAAATTTACCTCATCTGGATGCAGGATCAGATATTCTTTTCCACCCCTTTGTGGCACTGTGTGCTGCTGACACCATCCTCGTGGTCCTGATTATATAATATGACTGATGATCGGGACACAAAGGAAGATAGCCACATACAGCTCTGCTCCATGGTGGAGGAGGAGAATCTATCATGCATCTGGAATAACTAAAAATCAAAAAGCTCTGTGTGCTACTCTGCATTTAGGCTGGCAGGCAAAGTGTGACGGATTGCGGAGAAACCGCCGCGCGTTCTGACAGTAAGGCGGCGGAATCCGCGCACAGATTGGCGGTTTCCCCGCAGCAACATGCTTCTGGTTTGTCTGGACCTTAGTAGTGCACACAGATGGAGAGCTACGCACGTGCGCGCCGCAAGACAGGCTCTTTATGCCAATAGGAGAAGGGTCAGCTGATCGAGGCGGTCAGCTGATCCCAGCTCAGCAGGTGATTGGTTGATGGGAGCTGGGCGGCGCTGTGGAGCGCTTTACTATATATATCTCCTGCTGTTCAGTTGCTGCTTGTCTGGCGTTGCGAATACCTATGTGTTAGCACTCAGACCTTAGTCAGATCCTTCAGTGTGGTGGAACCAGGTGGACCTGGGAATCCACACTTAGCCAGTTTACTGTGTATCATCTGTGTTATTCCTTAGACCAGTTCCAGGGTGTAGAGACCACGGACCTCACACCCCAGACTAGGAATACTGTGTATCATCTGTGTTATTCCTTAGACCAGTTCCAGGGTGTAGAGACCACGGACCTCACACCCAGACTAGGGAACCTGTGTTATCATTCTGTTATACATCAGACTAGTTCCAGGGTGTAGAGACCACGGACCTCACACCCAGACTAGGGAACCTGTGTTATCATTCTGTTATACATCAGACTAGTTCCAGGGTGTAGAGACCACGGACCTCACACCCAGACTAGGGAACCTGTGTTATCATTCTGTCATACATCAGACTAGTTCCAGGGTGTAGAGACCACGGACCTCACACCCAGACTAGGCATTGTTTGATATCTGTTATGACTTATTGCTTTCCTGACTTTCCCTCTGCTTTCTGATTTGGTACCTTGCATTTCTGATTACCTGTTGCCAAACCCTGCTTGCCTTGGATACCGAATCAGCTTCCTGTCTTTGTACTTTATCTGTCTGTGTGTTGCCGACCCAGCCTGCTCGACCTTTCTGGCTGTCACCCACCCCTTGGGTGCTCAGCCTCCCTGCAGGGGCCCCCTGCTTCTCAGAGGGGGCACTGCTGCAAAATCAGTCAGGGTCTCCTTCTCCTAGAGTCCTTGACTGCAGTAGAGTCTGTCTCTACTCATTGGACCACCTGCTACCCCGGTGGTCCAATTACTACTGTTACACCAAACACTTACACGCTTCAGGTGTCCAGAGGTTAGCAATATATCTGTATTATCGGTGATTCTGCAGATCATCAATAATCGGGTATATATCTGTATTCTTGGTGATACTGCAGATCACCAATAATCAGATTCTCGCTGCGTGCTGACACCAATCGTTACAGAACGCCAGACCAAACCAATATGGACGCACTTAGCAGTCGTCTTGACACACTCACTACCTCAGTGGAAAACCTCATCAGAATGATGGACGGTCAGCAGGCCCAGATCTCTGCTTTATCTGGGTCACTACAAGTCCTTCAGACGACTGTAAATTCAGTGCGATCCCCTCCTGTTACAGACTTGAGAATGTCTGTACCTGAAAAGTTTTCTGGCCATAGATCTGACTTTCAGAATTTTAAGAATCGTGTAATGTCATATTTTGAACTGAGGCCTAACCTGTCAGGAACAGAGGCACAGAGAATTATCTTTATTAAGACCTTACTCTCAGGGGATGCTCAGACCTGGGCGTATAATTTAGCGTCAGGGCATGAAGCACTCAGGTCAGTTGAGGAGTTTTTTAAGTCCATGGCCATAATCTATGATGATCCAGACATTTCCTTTACCGTGGATCGGAAGTTGAAAACCTTGCGCCAGGGCAAGGATCCTGTGGAGGTTTATGCAGCGGAGTTCAGGAAGTGGTCGGTGTCGGCCAGGTGGGGGGCTTTTGCATTGCTGGATTGTTTCCTATCACGGTTATCAGACGCAGTCTCTGGATTGATGTTGGGATACCCTGAACCAAAAACCATTGAGGAAGCAATCTCGCTGGCAGTGCGGGTTGATCGTCGGTTATGATATCAAAGACAAACCCGCGGTAAGGACCGAATCAGATATGTCTCCTATACCACTTCTCCACCGGCCTCACCGCCACCTGAGCCAATGCAAATTGGTCAGTCCAAATTAACGCGGGCAGAGAGGAATCGCAGGAAAACAGAACAGCTCTGTTTGTACTGTGAAGAGGAGGGTCATAGAGTGCAGAATTGCCCCAGGAAGTCGGGAAACGCTGCCGCCTAGGAGTAGTCAGAGGTAATACCCTAGGCGCGCAGTCTTTACCTCTACATGACAATCGTCTGCTACTTCCCTGTTCTGTCACATGGGAGGGTCAGACTATTTCCACTGAAGCTTTCATTGATTCCGGTTCAGCAGCTAATTTTATAGATTACGAGTTTGCTAAAAAATTGGGAATACCCATGCTCCCCTTGGATCAACCGATCCTGGTCACTGCTGTAGATGACTCTCCTCTGCAGAGTAGACACCCCTTATCCCGTACCCCAAGTTTGCAACTCAGTGTGGGGGTATTACATGGGGAGAATCTGCAATTTCTGGTTTTGCATATGGCAACCTCTACTATCATTCTTGGCATGCCCTGGTTACAAATTCACTCACCTCAGATAGACTGGGCTTCAGGTCAGCTAACAAGCTGGTCATCCCATTATTATCATCATTGTTTAGCGAAAGTAACCTTGGGTAATACCAACATTCAGGTTGAAGGTGTACCGAGACAATACGCAGAATTTGCTGACATCTTCTGTCCTAAGTAGAGATGAGCGTAATGACCTAATTACGATTTTGCGAAATTTCGCGTAATTAGTGTAATTACGATTATGGCCGTAAGTACATAATCGTAATGAAGAAGGATTTCGCGAAATTTCGCGTAAGCGTAATTTTCGCGTAATTTTCGCATTACAGTCGTATCATGCCGTAATTTCGCATTAAACGCTACCGTAATTTCGCGTTAAACCGTAACGCTCCGTATAATATAAAAAAGCCGCCGACTTTAAGGGTTAATAGCAAAGCCCCCTTAAATGCTAAGAGCCTCAAATTTGGAGAATATATTAAGGAGATCAGGAGGAATAAGAGGAAAAAAAATTTTTTCAAAAAGACCTTATAGTTTTTGAGAAAATCGATGTTAAAGTTTCAAAGGAAAAATGTAAACATTTAAAAACCCGCCGACTTTAACGGTTAATAGCAAAGCCTGCTTAAAGTTTAGGAACACCAAATTCCCAGGGTATATTAAGGGGATCAGTGGGAATAAGAGGAAAAATTTTTTTTTCAAAAAGACCTTATAGTTTTTGAGAAAATCGATTTTTAAGTTTCAAGGGCGAAAATGTCTTTTAAATGCGGAAAATGTCAGTTTTTTTTGCACAGGTAACAATAGTGTATTATTTTCATAGATTCCCCCAAGTGGGAAGAGTTTTACTTACTTCGTTCTGAGTGTGGGAAATATAAAAAAAAAACGACGTGGGGTCCCCCCTCCCAGACCTCTTTAACCCCTTGTCCCCCATGCAGGCTGGGATAGCCAGAATGCGGAGCACCGGCCGCGTGGGGCTCCGCACCCTGACTATACCAGCCCGCATGGTCCATGGATTGGGGGGTCTCGGAAGGGGAGGGGCAGCCAAGCTTTCCCCTCCCCCTCCGAGCCCTTGTCCAATCCAAGGACAAGGGGCTCTTCTCCACCTCCGATGGGCGGTGGAGGTGGAGGCCGCGATTTCCTGGGTGGGGGGTTCATGGTGGAATCTGGGAGTCCCCTTTAAAAAGGGGTCCCCCAGATGCCCACCCCCCTCCCAGGAGAAATGAGTATAGAGGTACTTGTAGTACCCCTTACCCATTTCCTTTAAGAGTTAAAAGTAAATAAACACACAAACACATAGAAAAAGTATTTTAATTGAACAAAAAACATAACCACGAAAAAAGTCCTTTAATATTCTTAATTAACCATTAATACTTACCTGTCCCTTTAAATAAATGATCCCACGCAATATCCTCGGAAATGTTCTATCAGTTACAATGTAACAAAGTTATTACAATATAACAACTTTGTTACATTGTAACTACGCCGCACCCGACGTCACTCACCGCCGCCGCCGCCGCCGCGTCTGCGCTGCAGGACCCGACAGAGCTCTGAGCTATAGCTCAGAGCTCTCGAAAGCATCTTTGTATTTGGGCTCCAAGGAGCCCCATTGGTCCTTAGCAGACCAATGGGGTTCCTTCTGATTTGAAGGAACCCCATTGGTCTGCTAAGGACCAATGGGGCTCCTTGGAGCCCAAATACAAAGATGCTTCTCAGAGCTCTGAGCTATAGCTCAGAGCTCTGTCGGGTCCGTGCAGGACGCTAAGTCCCCGCCGGCTCCGCTGCCCTCCCCGCCTCTCCCACATGTCACCCACATGTCACCCACATGTGGGTGACATGTGGGTGACAGATGTGGGCGGGGTGGACAGCGGGAGCTGCGGGGACTTAGCGTCCTGCACGGACGCGTATGCGGCGGCTGAGCGGCGAGTGGCGTCGGGTGCGGCGTAGTTACAATGTAACAAAGTTGTTACATAATAACTTTGTTACATTGTAACTGATAGAACATTTCCGAGGATATTGCGTGGGATCATTTATTTAAAGGGACAGGTAAGTATTAATGGTTAATTAAGAATATTAAAGGACTTTTTTCGTGGTTATGTTTTTTGTTCAATTAAAATACTTTTTCTATGTGTTTGTGTGTTTATTTACTTTTAACTCTTAAAGGAAATGGGTAAGGGGTACTACAAGTACCTCTATACTCATTTCTCCTGGGAGGGGGGTGGGCATCTGGGGGACCCCTTTTTAAAGGGGACTCCCAGATTCCACCATGAACCCCCCACCCAGGAAATCGCGGCCTCCACCTCCACCGCCCATCGGAGGTGGAGAAGAGCCCCTTGTCCTTGGATTGGACAAGGGCTCGGAGGGGGAGGGGAAAGCTTGGCTGCCCCTCCCCTTCCGAGACCCCCCAATCCATGGACCATGCGGGCTGGTATAGTCAGGGTGCGGAGCCCCACGCGGCCGGTGCTCCGCATTCTGGCTATCCCAGCCTGCATGGGGGACAAGGGGTTAAAGAGGTCTGGGAGGGGGGACCCCACGTCGTTTTTTTTTTATATTTCCCACACTCAGAACGAAGTAAGTAAAACTCTTCCCACTTGGGGGAATCTATGAAAATAATACACTATTGTTACCTGTGCAAAAAAAACTGACATTTTCCGCATTTAAAAGACATTTTCGCCCTTGAAACTTAAAAATCGATTTTCTCAAAAACTATAAGGTCTTTTTGAAAAAATTTTTTTCCTCTTATTCCCACTGATCCCCTTAATATACCCTGGGAATTTGGTGTTCCTAAACTTTAAGCAGGCTTTGCTATTAACCGTTAAAGTCGGCGGGTTTTTAAATGTTTACATTTTTCCTTTGAAACTTTAACATCGATTTTCTCAAAAACTATAAGGTCTTTTTGAAAAAAAAATTTTTCCTCTTATTCCTCCTGATCTCCTTAATATATTCTCCAAATTTGAGGCTCTTAGCATTTAAGGGGGCTTTGCTATTAACCCTTAAAGTCGGCGGCTTTTTTATATTATACGGAGCGTTACGGTTTAACGCGAAATTACGGTAGCGTTTAATGCGAAATTACGGCATGAACGAAACGCGAAATTTCGCGTTGAAAATTACGCTTACGGTATTTTCAATTACGATTTTAATGGCAATTTCGCTACGCTAATTTCGCATCGTAATCGCAAATTTCGCATGCGTAATTATAGTAATGCGAAATTACGAAAATTTCAGCTCAACTCTAGTCCTAAGTCAGCGGACAACTTCCCACCCATCGTGCCTTCGATTGTCCCATCGATCTGAGATCTGGTTGTATGCCGCCCAGAGGTCATCTTTATAACCTGTCTGGGCCGGGGAAACTAGCTATGCAGGAATACATCAGGGAAAACTTGGCGAAAGGGTTCATTCATCCCTCTCGTTCACCAGCAGGGGCAGGTTTCTTTTTTGTAAAGAAAAAAGACGGAGGCCTCCGTCCTTGTATTGATTATCGAGGCCTGAATAAGATCACAGTGAAAAACCGCTACCCTTTGCCATTGATTGACGATTTGTTCACGCAGGTGACCAACGCCAAGATTTTTTCCAATCTAGATCTCAGGGGTGCATACAATCTAGTCCGCATTAGGGATGGTGACGAATGGAAGACGGCCTTCAACACACCCGACGGGCATTACAAGTACCTAGTGATGCCCTTCGGGTTGTGCAACGCACCGGCCGTCTTCCAGGAGTTAATTAATGAGGTGTTCAGGGAAGTGTTGGGGAAGTTTGTTCTGGTCTACTTGGACGATATACTAATCTTTTCGTCCAATCTATCTGAACATCGCCAGCATGTTAGATGGGTTCTAAAAAAGTTAAGACAGAATCAACTTTATGCCAAACTGGAGAAATGCCTGTTCGAGGTAGAGTCAGTAGCCTTCTTGGGGTACATTATCTCCACTTCTGGTCTCTCGATGGACCCAGGGAAAGTTTCTGCTGTCCTGGAGTGGCCTCAGCATGTGGGGCTGAAGGCACTTCAGAGATTCCTGGGGTTTGCTAATTACTACAGAAGGTTCATTAAGGGGTATTCTACCATCATCTCTCCTCTTACCAGTCTCACCAGGAAAGGGGCTGACACTCATCACTGGTCACCAGAAGCTCATGCGGCCTTTTTGACCCTAAAGAAACTGTTATGTTCTGCCCCAATACTGAGGCATGTTGACGTCGCCTTTCCCTTCATTGTAGAGGTTGATGCCTCAGAGGTGGGGGTGGGAGCTGTGTTGTCTCAGAGGTCAGGTTTGCAGGGCAAGCTGCACCCATGTGCCTACTTTTCTCGCAGATTTTCACCCGCCAAAAAAAACTATGACATTGGCAACCGGGAGCTCCTGGCCATCAAATTGGCGTTCAAGGAATGGCGACACTGGTTAGAGGGTGCAGAACACATTATCACAGTTTATACAGATCACAAGAATTTGGAGTATATTGAGGGGGCTAAGAGAATTAGCCCTCGCCAGGCCTGGTGGTCCCTGTTTTTTGCAAGATTCAGATTTGTAATCACGTATACTCCTGGAAGTAAGAATGTCAAGGCCGATGCTCTCTCCAGGTGTTTTGAGCCCGAGTCAGTGCAGCCTGCAGCCCCTGAAACCATCCTACCCCCAAAGGTAGTTTTGGCAGCCACTGAGACATGGAGAGATTGCACAGCCACATTGAGTCCCTACCAACAGGATGTTCCAGAGGGAAAACCTGAGGGGGTCATGTTTGTGCCACTGCCTTTCCGCTTACAAATCCTGCAATTCTTTCATTCTCACAAGAATGCTGGTCATCCTGGAGCCACCAGAACCCAGGATCTAGTAGCTAGATGTGCCTGGTGGCCTACCTTGGTTACAGATTGCAAGGAATTTGTAAGAGAGTGTGCGGTATGTGCGAGAAGTAAACCCTCTCGTCAGGCCCCTGTTGGCACTTTACAGTCCTTGCCAGTCCCCAATGAACCCTGGACTCATATTTCCATGGATTTTGTGGGTGAACTCCCTCGGTCTGAAGGCAAGTCAGTCATTTGGGTGGTAGTGGACCGTTTCAGTAAGATGGCACACTTTGTCCCTTTGAAAGGACTCCCCTCGGCCCAGGAATTGGCTGATCTCTTCATCCTGCACATCTTCCGGCTGCATGGCATTCCGGAAAATGTAGTGTCAGATCGGGGAGTCCAATTTATTTCAAATTTTGGAGGGCCTTTTGCCATCAATTAGACATGGAACTCGCATTCTCATCAGCCTACCACCCACAGACCAACGGTCAGACCAAGAGAGTTAACCAATCGCTGGAACAATTCCTCAGGTGTTATGTTGCTGATGCGCAAACTGATTAGGTAAAGTTTTTGCCATTCGCAGAGTTTGCGCACAACAATCTGAAGAGCTCTTCTTCTGGGTTCTCCCCATTCCAGGTGGTGTCAGGGAGATCACCTAAGTTTGCTCCTTTGTCGGTCGCATCTACTCCTTTCCCAGCTCTTGAAGATTGGCAAAGGGCTTCGAAAGAGATTTGGGGAATGGTTAAGAGGAACCTAGGGATTCTCGCCTGGTGCAGAATTCTGTGCAGTATCTGGTCCACTGGAAGGGATATGGCATAGAGGAGAGATCTTGGGTGCCAGATTGTCGCACGCATGCGGAAGAATTAAAGAAAGAGTTCCATGACTTACATCCTGGGAAGCCTGGTGGAAAGTGTCCGGAGTCCACTCCTGGGGGAAGGGGGGGGGGGGTACTGTGACAGATTGCGGAGAAACCGCCGCACGTTCTGACAGTGAGGCGGCGGAATCCGTGCACAGAGCGGCGTTTTTCCCGCAGTAACAAGCTTCTGGTTTGTCTAGACCTAGTAGTGCACACAGATGGAGAGCTACGCGCGCACGCGCCGCAAGACAGGCTCTTTATGCCAATAGGAGAAGGGTCAGCTGATCGAGGCGGTCAGCTGATCCCAGCTCAGCAGGTGATTGGTTGATGGGAGCTGGGCGGCGCTGTGGAGCGCTTTACTATATATATCTCTTGCTGTTCAGTTGCTGGTTGTCTGGCGTTGCGAATACCTATGTGTTAGCACTCAGACCTTAGTCAGATCCTTCAGTGTGGTGGAACCAGGTGGACCTGGTAATCCACACTTAGCCAGTTTACTGTGTATCATCTGTGTTATTCCTTAGACCAGTTCCAGGGTGTAGAGACCACGGACCTCACACCCCAGACTAGGAATACTGTGTATCATCTGTGTTATTCCTTAGACCAGTTCCAGGGTGTAGAGACCACGAACATCACACCTAGACTAGGGAACCTGTGTTATCATTCTGTTATACATCAGACTAGTTCCAGGGTGTAGAGACCACGGACCTCACACCCAGACTAGGGAACCTGTGTTATCATTCTGTTATACATCAGACTAGTTCCAGGGTGTAGAGACCACGGACCTCACACCCGGACTAGGGAACCTGTGTTATCATTCTGTTATACATCAGACTAGTTCCAGGGTGTAGAGACCACGGACCTCACACCCAGACTAGGCATTGTTTGATATCTGTTATTACTTATTGCTTTCCTGACTTTCCCTCTGCTTTCTGATTCGGTACCTTGCATTTCTGATTACCTGTTGCCAAACCCTGCTTGCCTTGGATACCGAATCAGCTTCCTGTCTTTGTACTTTATCTGTCTGTGTGTTGCCGACCCGGCCTGCCCGACCTTTCTGGCTGTCACCCACCCCTTGGGTGCTCAGCCTCCCTGCAGGGGCTCCCTGCTCCTCAGAGGGGGCACTGCTGAAAAATCAGTCAGGGTCTCCCTCTCCTAGAGTCTGCAGTAGAGTCTGTCTCTACTCATTGAACCACCTGCTACCCCGGTGGTCCAATTACTACTGTTACACCAAACACTTACACGCTTCAGGTGTCCAGAGGTTAGCAATATATCTGTATTATCGGTAGTGGTGCTCAAATACCCCTTTTTAAAATTCGAGTTTGGTCGAATTCGAATAGTAAATTATTCGAGGTCAGTCGAATATTCGAGTCGAATAATTTTTACTACTCGATTCGACCTCGGACTTCGAGCTCACTATTCGAGTCGGTATTCGAGCTCATTATTCGAGCTGACTATTCGAATTGGCCTTAAATAGCTTCCAACACTTGTTTTGAGGGTAAATGATGCAAGAAACATCTTTTTTTCCAAGTAACAACAGCAAGTGATTATGTGGGGATGTTCCTTTAAAAAAAAAAAGGTGAAAAGAGAAGTTGTGTCCAGAATTTTGTTCAGTACTGTATATACTTCTTCTTCTTCTTCTTCTTCTTCTTCTTCTTCTTCTTCTTCTTCTTCTTCTTCTTCTTTATCTTCTATCTTCTTCTTCTTCTATATCTTCTTCTTCTATATCTTCTTCTTCTATATCTTCTTCTATATCTTCTTCTTCTATATTGTCTTCTTCTTCTTCTTCTTCTTCATCTTCTCCATCTTCTTCATCATCATCTTCTTCATCTTCTTCATCATCATCTTCTTCTTCTTCTTCTTCATCTTCTTCTTCTTCATCTTCATCTTCTTCATCTTCTTCATCTTCTTCTGCATCTTCTTCATCTTCTTCATCTTCTTCTTCTTCATCTTCTTCTTCATCTTCTTCATCTTCTTCATCTTCATCTTCTTCTTCTTCTTCTTCTTCTTCTTCTTCTTCATCTTCTTCTTCTTCTCCTTCTTCTTCTTCTTCTTCATCTTCTTCTTCTTCATCTTCTTCATCTTCTTCTTCATTTTCTTCTTCTTCATCTTCTTCTTCTTCTCCTTCTTCTTCTTCTTCTTCATCTTCTTCATCTTCTTCTATATCGTCTTCTTCTTCACTTATTTCTCTTTTCAATTTTTTTTTTACAGAAATGCAGCTATTTTTGAGCGTAACAAATAGCTGGTGGCGCACGCATGTTGGAAGCGCCATTGTATGTGCTCCCTGGCAGTGGAAACACACAGACAGCAGGAGGTAAATTCAGCAGCAGGAGGAGGAGGACGAGTGTGTGGCAGCAGGCAGTCAATGAGGCAGGCAGCGTGACATAATAGCCCTGGTACCTAGCGGTGATACCAGGGCTGTAAATAAACACAACAGGAGGTCCCAGACAGCGGTCGTGCAGCCCACATCGTGTCCAATACACAACTGGGACAACACAGTTTTCAACCCGGGCACCTCAGAAAAATTAAACCTTTTTTTTTTTTTTTAATGGTTTTTTGGTTTTGTTTGTACAACCAATTACACAGATATATAGCTATTGTTTGACGTAATAGCTGGTGGCAGAGTGGCAGCAGAATGTAATTCTGCAATTTCTGTGTACCCTGGCAGTGGGAAACACAGACCGACAGCAGCAGCAGCAGGAGGAATGGAGGAGTAATGTGAGCAGCTATTGTTTGACGTAATAGCTGGTGGCAGTGTGGCAGCAGAAGGTAATTCTGTGTACCCTGGCAGTGGGAAACACAGACAGACAGCAGCAGCAGGAGGAATGGAGGAGTAGTGTGAGTGTGGCAGCAGGCAGGCAGCGTGACATAATAGCCCTGGTACCTAGCGGTGATACCAGGGCTGTAAATAAACACAACAGGAGGTCCCAGACAGCGGTCGTGCAGCCCACATCGTGTCCAATACACAACTGGGACAACACAGTTTTCAACCCGGGCACCTCAGAAAAATTAAACCTTTTTTTTTTTTAATGGTTTTTTGGTTTTGTCTGTACAACCAATTACACAGATATATAGCTATTGTTTGACGTAATAGCTGGTGGCAGAGTGGCAGCAGAATGTAATTCTGTGTACCCTGGCAGTGGGAAACACAGACCGACAGCAGCAGCAGGAGGAATGGAGGAGTAGTGTGAGTGTGGCAGCAGGCAGGCAGCGTGACATAATAGCCCTGGTACCTAGCGGTGATACCAGGGCTGTAAATAAACACAACAGGAGGTCCCAGACAGCGGTCGTGCAGCCCACATCGTGTCCAATACACAACTGGGACAACACAGTTTTCAACCCGGGCACCTCAGAAAAATTAAACCTTTTTTTTTTTTTTTTATGGTTTTTTGGTTTTGTTTGTACAACCAATTACACAGATATATAGCTATTGTTTGACGTAATAGCTGGTGGCAGAGTGGCAGCAGAATGTAATTCTGCAATTTCTGTGTACCCTGGCAGTGGGAAACACAGACCGACAGCAGCAGCAGCAGGAGGAATGGAGGAGTAATGTGAGCAGCTATTGTTTGACGTAATAGCTGGTGGCAGTGTGGCAGCAGAAGGTAATTCTGTGTACCCTGGCAGTGGGAAACACAGACAGACAGCAGCAGCAGGAGGAATGGAGGAGTAGTGTGAGTGTGGCAGCAGGCAGGCAGCGTGACATAATAGCCCTGGTACCTAGCGGTGATACCAGGGCTGTAAATAAACACAACAGGAGGTCCCAGACAGCGGTCGTGCAGCCCACATCGTGTCCAATACACAACTGGGACAACACAGTTTTCAACCCGGGCACCTCAGAAAAATTAAACCTTTTTTTTTTTTTAATGGTTTTTTGGTTTTGTTTGTACAACCAATTACACAGATATATAGCTATTGTTTGACGTAATAGCTGGTGGCAGAGTGGCAGCAGAATGTAATTCTGTGTACCCTGGCAGTGGGAAACACAGACCGACAGCAGCAGCAGGAGGAATGGAGGAGTAGTGTGAGTGTGGCAGCAGGCAGGCAGCGTGACATAATAGCCCTGGTACCTAGCGGTGATACCAGGGCTGTAAATAAACACAACAGGAGGTCCCAGACAGCGGTCGTGCAGCCCACATCGTGTCCAATACACAACTGGGACAACACAGTTTTCAACCCGGGCACCTCAGAAAAATTAAACCTTTTTTTTTTTTTTATGGTTTTTTGGTTTTGTTTGTACAACCAATTACACAGATATATAGCTATTGTTTGACGTAATAGCTGGTGGCAGAGTGGCAGCAGAATGTAATTCTGTGTACCCTAGCAGTGGGAAACACAGACAGACAGCAGAAGGGCAGTACACAGCAGCCCACTGTAGGTGTAAAATGTGTGGCTGCAGGCGACGTAATAGTCAAACTGAACCAGGCTGGCTTAGTGAGCAGGAGCCAGGAGGTGGTAAAGGGTGGTAAGGCACATTAACGATGGTTCTTAGCCAGTTCATGTCCCCCTCTCGCCGACAACAGGGGCCAGGAACTCGCCTTCCACCCACGCCTGGTTCATCTTGAGAAACGTCAGTCTGTCCACAGACTTGTGAGACAGACGTGAGCGTTTCTCGGTGACCACGCCACCAGCTGCACTGAAGCAGCGCTCGGACAGCACGCTGGAAGGGGGGCAGGAAAGCACTTCCAGGGCGTACTGCGCCAGCTCGCTCCAGATCTCCAGGCGCTTGACCCAATACTCCATGGGATCAACAGGGGCATCGCTGTCAAGCCCGCTGTAGGACCCCATGTAGTCAGCCACCATGCGGGTCAGGCGCTGGCTGTGACCGGAGGAGGATGCTGCTGCATCATGCACCTCCTCTCTAGTCACTGCTGCCGGAGCCTCTATAGTCCTGTAGAGCTCGTGGCTGAGAGACAGCAGGTCTGTGGGGCGCTTGCTGCTGGATGCAGGCACCTGCTGCTGCCTCTGTGCTGGCTGCTGGACAGTGGGGGTGGAAGGCTGGGGGAAGGCTTCCTCCAAGCGCTCAACAAGGGCCTGCTGCAAGCTCCTTATTTGTTGCGCTGGGTCTCCTCCTGCAGGCGGCAGGAACTGGCTCAACTTCCCCTTGAGGCGTGGGTCCAACATCATGCTGATCCAGATGTCCTCCCTCTGCTTCATCTGGATCACCCTGGGGTCCTTGCGCAGGCACGCCAGCATGTGCGCTGCCATTGGGAAGAGGCGGGCCATGTGTGCTGGCACATCGACGGCAGTGCTGTCCTCCTCCTTCTCCTCCTCTGCCGCCTCATCCTCTCTCCACCCCCGCACCAACTCAGCTGCGCTGTGCTGATCCCCCTCATCAGCAGCAAGGTCAGGGACCTCCACCAAGTTCTCCTCCTCCTCCCCCTCAGAGGTGGACTGTGCAGCTGCTTGCCACTCCTGCTGGTCCAAGGCTGCCGCTCCCTGTTCCAGCAAAGCATCGAGGGCCCTGTTCAGCAGACAAACCAGGGGCACCCACTCGCAGACCATAGCATGGTCCCTGCTCACCATGTTAGTGGCCTGCAGAAAGGGAGCCAGCACTAAGCACACCTGCTGCATGTGCCTCCAGTCATCATCGGGGACGATGGACGGGATGTTGCTGGTCTTGTCCCTTCTCCGAGCGGCGGAAACAGTGGCCAGGGCAAGGTACTGGTTGACAGCGTGCTTCTGTTCAACCAGACGCTCCAACATCGCCAGGGTGGAGTTCCAGCGAGTCGGAACGTCAAGGATCAGCCGATGGCGTGGCAGCTCCAGCTCCTTTTGCACGTCTTCCAGGCTCGCACAGGCTGCAGCCGAGCGCCGGAAGTGACGCACAACGTTCCTTGCCGTTTCCAGCAGTTCGCCCATCCCCTGGTAGGTGCGCAAGAACTTTTGCACCACCAGGTTCAGCACGTGGGCAAGACAGGGGATGTGGGTCAGGTTTCCCCTGTCTATTGCGGCAACCAGATTGGCCCCATTGTCGGCCACCACCTCTCAAACTCTGAGGCCTCTGGGGGTCAGCCAAATCCTCTCCTGCTCCTGGAGTTTGGCCAACACATGGGTTGCCGTCAGCTTGGTCTTCCCAAGGCTGACCAAGTGCAGCAGCGCTTGGCAGTGGCGGGCCTTCACGCTGCTGCTGAGGCGGGGGGTTTGGCCAGGTGTGCCGGAGGATGGCAGAGGATCGGAGGAACCTGCTGCAGTTCCCCTGACCCTGCGGGGGGGCACCACCCACTGTGTTGCTGCTGCTGTGCCCGCTGCTGCTCTCCCATCCTCACTCCCTTCCACCAAGCTGACCCAGTGGACAGTGAAGGACAGGTAGCGGCCTGTCCCGAAGCGGCTGCTCTAGGAGTCCATGGTGACGTGGACCCTTTCACCAACCGCGTGCTCCAGTCCTCGCTCCACATTGGCCATCACAAAGCGGTGCAGTGCAGGAATGGCCTTGCGGGCGAATAAGTGTCTGCTGGGGAGCTGCCAGTCTGGGGCTGCGCAAGCAAGCAGCGCACGCATGTCGCTCCCCTCCTGCACAAGCGTGTACGGCAGGAGTTGGGAGCACATGGCCCGTGCCAGCAAGCCGTTCAGCTGCCGCACGCGACGGCTGCTGGGAGGCAGAGCCCTAACCACCCCCTGGAAGGACTCGCTCAAAAGGCTCTGGCGTGGCCTTTTGCTGGCACGGGAATCAGCAGACACAGCAGAGGAGGCCACTGAGGACTGGCTGCCAGAACAGGCCTCAGTGTCGGCGGCAGGAGTTGCAGAGGGGGGAGGAGCAGTGCGTTTCCGCACTCCTGCTGGTGCTGCTGGAGGAGCAGGAGGGTGGGTGGCTGCTGTTGCTGCTGCTGGTGCTGCTGAAGGCTGTGCAGTGATGGGTGTGGTGCCACTGCCAGCACCAGATGCCTTCAGCCTCTGGAACTCCTCATGCTGGTGGAAATGTTTCGCAGCAAGGTGGTTGATGAGTGAGCTGGTGCTGAACTTTAAGGGGTCTGCACCTCTGCTCAACTTCCGCTGACAGTGGTTGCAAGTGGCGTACTTGCTGTACACTGTGGGCATGGTGAAAAAACGCCAGATTGGTGACAAAAACGACCCCCTACGGCATGGAACCGCTGCTGCCTGTCTCCCTGTGGTGGTTGGGGGGGGCTTGGGTGCGGCTGGTGGTGGTACTGGCAGATGCTGCTGCTGCTGCTGCTGCTGAGCCTGAGACACCAGCAGGCTGGGGGACCTGCCTACTGCTGCCAATGCTTGCAATTATGCGCCTCCTTGCATGGCCCACAAGCGCATCCTCCTCCTCCTCCTCAGAGCTGCTGATGACGACATCCCCTGGAGCTGGTGGCACCCAGTCTCTGTCTGTCACCGTGTCATCATCATCCTCCCCCTCCTGAAACATGTCCTGCTGGGATGATGACCCCCCAAACTCCTCTCCTGATGCATGGATGGGCTGCTTGACTGTCGCCACAGTCTTGCTGTCCAATCCCTCATCCCCCAAAGTGCCCATCAGCATCTCCTCCTCAAGATCGCCAACAACAGCAGACAATTTACTCATGATGACTGGGGTCAAAAGACTGCTGAATGACAGGTCGGCGAGTGACGGTGAACTGGCCTCCTCCCCAGGCCCTGCTGGGCGGCTGCTGCGAACAGGGGTGGTGGTGAGGGTGGAGGCCTCGGATGCAGAGCTGATGGCGGGCTGCTCATCCTCCATCATCAGTTGCACCACAGTGTCTGCATCCTTTTCCTCAATGGGACGTTTCCGACCCGGCTGGAGGAAAATCGGAGCAGGTGCTACACGCTGTTGCTGCTGCTGTGTCTCTGCAGCGTGAGTTGCAGATGCTCCTGCTGGGCGGCACCCAAGGCGTCCACGGCCAGTGGCTATGGGAGGAATGTTAGCCACTGACGCTGCTGCTGCTGCTGCTGCGGAACTGTGCATGGTGGCGCGGCCGTGCCCGCGGCTTGCCACAATGCTGCTCCCTCTCCTCCTGATTCCCTTGCTGCCCTTCCCCTTGCCCAAACCGTGCTGGCTGCCACTTCCAGACATCTTCGATGTTTTGGGCGTAAACACAAACGTTTTTAAAAAGGGTGGGTGAAAAGTGGGGTACTTTAATGGAGTGGGTTGGTGGGTGAGGTGACTGAGTGAGTGTCCTGACTCCCTAGTACAGTAAGTAAGTAGTAACAGTCAGGAAGTACAACTAGCAGTTACAATAATCAGTAGTAATCACAAGGAAATAGAGTGTGTGTACACTACAGACAGTGAGTGCACGCACGCGCAAACACGCGCAGGAGCTGGCCTATGAACAGAGAGTGAGTGAGTGTCCCTAGTACAGTAAGTAAGTAGTAACAGTCAGGAAGTACAACTAGAAGTTACAATAATCAGTAGTAATCACACGGAAATAGAGTGTGTGTACACTACAGACAGTGAGTGCACGCACGCGCACACACGTGCAGGAGCTAGCCTATGAACAGTGACTGAGTGAGTGTCCCTACTACAGTAAGTAAGTAGTAACTGTCAGGAAGTAGAATTTACAATAATCAATCAGTAATCAGAAGGAAATAGAGTGTGTGTACAGTACACAGACAGTGAGTGCACACACACACGCAGGAGCTAGTAGCCTATGAACAGTGACAGTGAGTGTCCTAGTACAGTTACAGTATATAACTATTCAGAAGGAAATAGAGTGTGTGTACTACACAGACAGTGAGTGCAAGCACACGCAGGAGCTAGCCTATGAACAGTGACAGTCAGTGAGTGTCCTAGTACAGTTACAGTATATAACTATTCAGAAGGAAATAGAGTGTGTGTACTACACAGACAGTGAGTGCAAGCACACGCAGGAGCTAGCCTATGAACAGTGACAGTCAGTGAGTGTCCTAGTACAGTTACAGTATATAACTATTTAGAAGGAAATAGAGTGTGTGTACTACACAGACAGTGAGTGCAAGCACACGCAGGAGCTAGCCTATGAACAGTGACAGTCAGTGAGTGTCCTAGTACAGTTACAGTATATAACTATTCAGAAGGAAATAGAGTGTGTGTACTACACAGACAGTGAGTGCAAGCACACGCAGGAGCTAGCCTATGAAGACAGTCAGTGAGTGTCCTAGTACAGTTACAGTATATAACTATTCAGAAGGAAATAGAGTGTGTGTACTACACAGACAGTGAGTGCAAGCACACGCAGGAGCTAGCCTATGAAGACAGTCAGTGAGTGTCCTAGTACAGTTACAGTATATAACTATTCAGAAGGAAATAGAGTGTGTGTACTACACAGACAGTGAGTGCAAGCACACGCAGGAGCTAGCCTATGAACAGTGACAGTCAGTGAGTGTCCTAGTACAGTTACAGTATATAACTATTCAGAAGGAAATAGAGTGTGTGTACACAGACAGTGAGTGCAAGCACACGCAGGAGCTAGCCTATGAACAGTGACAGTCAGTGAGTGTCCTAGTACAGTTACAGTATATAACTATTCAGAAGGAAATAGAGTGTGTGTACACAGACAGTGAGTGCAAGCACACGCAGGAGCTAGCCTATGAACAGTGACAGTCAGTGAGTGTCCTAGTACAGTTACAGTATATAACTACAATACAAAATACAATCACTAAGTAGTAAAGGACAGCAGAAATACTGTCTAATACTATCTAATACTGTCTAAATACTAATGAGAAATAAACTAACAGAGGACAGGAGGACAGCTGCCCACACAGGCAAGGCCCTGAGGCCTAAAGCTGTAAGCCTGCAGCAGCTGTCTGAGTCTCTCTCTATGTAACACAAAAGCTACTAACTAAAATACAAACAACGAAGGGAAATCTTGCGCTTCTGGGCACCGTGAGTGTAGGGGCAAACAGATAAATGGTGATGTTTTCACACAAAGGGCAGCTCCTTCAAGCCCGGCTGGAAGGCATTCTTGGATAAAAACAGAAAAATGGAAAAGCGGAGGAGCGCTCCATAGTGTAAAACAGATTTATTAGGTTAAAATGCGCATAAAACAATTGCACTTACTAGAAAGTAGATGCATAAGAGCATATCAAATGAGGGCAAAGCCCTATTCCTGGAACCCTGGGAGGCCGCCTTCTACGTGCTCCGTGGCCTGCGGAGATCGTGGTCCAGATGGAAAGGACAAGAGGAGGCTGACCCTGGGGAGTGATGCGTGCTGGTGGCGTCACAACGCGTTTCGGCGAGTCCTCGCCTTCATCAGGTGACGCCACCAACCAGCACGCCGGTTTAAATAGAAATGAGTTATGGGTTGACCCAATAAGGGTTGCCATGGCGACCAGTGGGAGGTCGCAACGGCAGGAAATGATTGTTAGACTGCTAGTCTATAGGACCAATGGTATGGCTTGTAATAATGAGAGTGCTGACCCCAGTGGAGGGAAAGTTGACCACTGGCTGAAATAGCTCAGCTGACCATCCGGGGGAGTGGCTGAAGGCAACAGCAGAGGCGGCAGGTTGCCTAGCAACCCCCGTGTATAACGGGGGAAAAAAAGAATGCCGATCTAAATCTCAGGCTGCTCCGATGGAGCTCCAGCGTGGCCCGTATAGTCGGAAAAAGTGTGCCCCAGATGGGAATGGGGGATATGGCAATTAGAGTGAACAGATGTCTACTTACGAGAACTTGTTTGTGGAGGCAGTGGGCGGGAGTAACACAAAATACGTGATCTCTGTCCGGGGATAGGCGGCGTGGCCAGGGGGGCGGGGCCCTGGGGACGTCAGGTCTCCAGGACGGCGTGACTATGGGCGGGCTGGGGGAAACCTCCGTGTGATGGAATAGAAGGGGAGTTCCGCTGGGAGGCGGGACTGTTGTTGTGTGTCAGCTCGTGACACATGAGAGGCGTGGGGATGCCGGGGGAGGGGAGGAGGAATGCCGCTGGGAAACAGGGCTGCTATTGTGTGTCAGCTCGTGACACCTAAGGGGCGGGGTGTTGGTCATTGTGTTGGAAAGGGAATACCCCGTATAATGTGAGAACAGATACCGCTGGGGGGGCGGGGACCATGGAAAAGAGGTCGGGAGCTGTTTATGTATAAGGTGAACGTCCTTAGGCTATGTAGGAAAGTGAACTGGAATACACATAGAATCCATATTAATGCGGACCACTGTGTGAGGTTAAAATGAAAACTGCCAATAAGCTTCATAAGGGAATTATGAAGCTTATTGGCAGTTTTCATTTTAACCTCACACAGTGGTCCGCATTAATATGGATTCTATGTGTATTCCAGTTCACTTTCCTACATAGCCTAAGGACGTTCACCTTATACATAAACAGCTCCCGACCTCTTTTCCATGGTCCCCGCCCCCCCAGCGGTATCTGTTCTCACATTATACGGGGTATCCCCTTTCCAACACAATGACCAACACCCTTAGGTGTCACGAGCTGACACACAATAGCAGCCCTGTTTCCCAGCGGCATTCCTCCTCCCCTCCCCCGGCATCCCTATGCCTCTCATGTGTCACGAGCTGACACACAACAACAGTCCCGCCTCCCAGCGGAACTCCCCTTCTATTCCATCACACGGAGGTTTCCCCCAGCCCGCCCATAGTCACGCCGTCCTGGAGACCTGACGTCCCCAGGGCCCCGCCCCCCTGGCCACGTCGCCTATCCCCGGACAGAGATCACGTATTTTGTGTTACTCCCGCCCACCGCCTCCACAAACAAGTTCTCGTAAGTAGACATCTGTTCACTCTAATTGCCATATCCCCCATTCCCATCTGGGGCACACTTTTTCCGACTATACGGGCCACGCTGGAGCTCCATCGGAGCAGCCTGAGATTTAGATCGGCATTCTTTTTTCCCCCCGTTATACACGGGGGTTGCTAGGCAACCTGCCGCCTCTGCTGTTGCCTTCAGCCACTCCCCCGGATGGTCAGCTGAGCTATTTCAGCCAGTGGTCAACTTTCCCTCCACTGGGGTCAGCACTCTCATTATTACAAGCCATACCATTGGTCCTATAGACTAGCAGTCTAACAATCATTTCCTGCCGTTGCGACCTCCCACTGGTCGCCATGGCAACCCTTATTGGGTCAACCCATAACTCATTTCTATTTAAACCGGCGTGCTGGTTGGTGGCGTCACCTGATGAAGGCGAGGACTCGCCGAAACGCGTTGTGACGCCACCAGCACGCATCACTCCCCAGGGTCAGCCTCCTCTTGTCCTTTCCATCTGGACCACGATCTCCGCAGGCCACGGAGCACGTAGAAGGCAGCCTCCCAGGGTTCCAGGAATAGGGCTTTGCCCTCATTTGATATGCTCTTATGCATCTACTTTCTAGTAAGTGCAATTGTTTTATGCGCATTTTAACCTAATAAATCTGTTTTACACTATGGAGCGCTCCTCCGCTTTTCCATTTTTCTACTAACTAAAATACAATGTCTATCTAACTAACAACAATATAGGTGTGTATAGGAGGTGTATGTGAGCAAAAACGCTAGGTAAATGACCACAATAGAGCTCTTGCTAGGCCAAAGCACAAAGGAGCAACTCTCTCTCTATGCAAGTCTCAGGCAAGGACGGAGAAACAGAACATGGCGGCCGCTATTTATAGGGTAGGGGCTGGCCAGGGTCCCCCTCTGTGATTGGCTGCCGTCAGAGGGCCTGGGAGCCCTCTGATTGGCTCTAAGGACATCAATCTGGGCTATGACGCTATTCGAGCTCTGTATTCGAGCTCGAATAGCGCCGTTTGCTCGAATAGCTCGAATAGTGAATGGGCTATTCGCGTTTACTCGAATAGCCCATTCGAATAGCTGCAGCTATTCGGAGCTCGAATACCGAGCTCGAATAGCTGGAAAAGAGCTTGAATATTCGAGCTACTCGAATATTCGAGCTCTGCTGAACACCACTAATTATCGGTGATTCTGCAGATCATCAATAATCGGGTATATATCTGTATACTTGGTGATACTGCAGATCACCAATAATCAGATTCTCTCTGCGTGCTGACACCAATCGTTACACAAAGGAAGGCACAAAAAGACACAGTTCATTTTCATTGCGCACTTTTTAGAATTCTTCAGGGAAGTTACATTCAACAATAGGGGACTGAAGGATGGTATGGGAAAACGCTATAGGATCCAGAGACTTCCCTTGTCTTAGGTAAGAAAAAGTATGTGAAAATTCAATTAGAAGGGGGCACCTCTTGTACCAACAAATACAGTCCACTAAATGTCCACTGCTGCTCAAGATATGAAAGCCACCACTTCACCCAGTAGTTATGCACTACTACTATGCAAGTGGCTGCTAAGACCTATTATGTGGTCTACCCAGTGGTGGGCTGAAATCTTGCATATGTCAAATTTTGCATTGAAATTCGCAATTACGCATCGTAATTGTAATGCAAAATTTCAGAGAAAATTTGTAATTAATTTTGTATATAATAGTAATATTAAATTATTTTGTGTAAATGTTCGCGTAATTTTCGCTAAATTTTGCATAATTTTGTCTGTCCTTTAGCGGTTAAAGCAAAGCCCCCAAAGATGATAGTTCAAAAAGATTTTCCCCAAAAACTTTGTAGTTTTTGAGAAAATCGATTTTAAAAATGCAAAGAAAAATGGTTTTTAAACTGTAATTTTTCTGAGTTTAAAAACTATTTTTTCTTTGTATTTTTATTGATTTTTTCAAAAACTACAAGGTCTTTTTGGAAAATTAATTTTCTGACTTGTACCCACTATTACTCCTTAACATATGTAGAAATTTTGGCGTAAATAGCATGTATGGGGGCTTTGATCTTCACTGCCAAAGTCGGCACAAAATTACGCAAATATGCAAAATTGTATGCGAAATTACGAATGACTATACGAAATCAATTGAATTTACAAATCATAATTACGTATAGACATACCGTATATACTCGCATACAAGCTGCATTTTTGACCCCCAAAAAGGGGGCTAAAAGTTGGGGGGTCGGCTTGTATGCGAGTCTTAGTGGTGGTCCTGTGGTGGTCCGTGCCCCCCTGGTAACGGCGAAACACTTTGCCGCTAAAGGAAGCCGCGCTCTTTCCTGCCTCCTGCCTCATCACAGCAGCAGCGCAGGGCTGCTGTGATGCACTTATACGCATGGAGAGGGGAACCCAGATTAGAGGAAGCGGCCGCTGGCTGAGCAGGTAATAGCAGCGGCGGCCACGGGGGGAACGGGGGGAGCGGGGAGGGGGGATGCTATACTGGACACTACCTACCTATACTGGGCACTATACTAGCTATACTGGGCACTATACTAGCTATACTGGGGCACTATACTAGCCATACTGGGCACTATACTAGCTATACTGGGCACTTTACTAGCTATACTGGGCACTATACTAGCTCTACTGGGCACTATACTAGCTATACTGGGCACTTTACTAGCTATACTGGGCACTATACTAGCTATACTGGGCACTATACTAGCTTTACTGGGGCACTATACTAGCCATACTGGGCACTATACTAGCTATACTGGGCACTATACTAGCTATACTGGGCACTATACTAGCTATATACTGGGCACTATACTGGGCACTATACTAGCTATACTGGGCACTTTACTAGCTATACTGGGCACTATACTAGCTATACTGGGCACTATACTAGCTATACTGGGCACTTTACTAGCTATACTGGGGCACTACCTACCCATACTGGGCACTATACTAGCTATACTGGGCATTATACTAGCTATACTGGGCATTATACTAGCTATACTGGACACTACCTACCCATACTGGGCACTATACTAGCTATTCTGGACACTACCTACCCATACTGGGCACTATACTAGCTATACTGGGACACACTGGGGGGATCATGCGGCCTGCACCAATCCAGCATTTCCTACCCCCGGCTTATATGGGGTCAATCATTCTTTCCTGGTTTTTCAGGTAAAAGTTGGGGGGTCGGATTATATGCGGGTCCGCTTATATGCGAGTATATACAGTAATTGTGAAAATTTACATGAAATTTAGTGTAATCGTAGTTAGCTTATTACGATCATCACTGGATCTACCCACGCTTTGGAACACTTCCTGGCTGTCCCCCACCTCTGTGGCAAAAAGTTGGTGCCCCTCCTCTGTTGCAAGAGTTGGTCACCTCAGATCATGACAGCATGTATTCTGAGACCATTCCTCCAGTGAATAAAGCTCCATGTAGTGTAAAAAAGTTTGTCTACAATAGTTATAAAAAGCAATTGCACTTACAGATTCTTAATGTTAAAACAGCACAGCGTTTGTTTGTTTTTTGTTTCTTTTTTTGCGGGCTCTCCCCCATCTGTTCGCCACCAGCAGGCAAGTTCTCCCTATGTATCCACCCAGAGAGGTAATAGTTAAAAGAATGGCTACTCATCTCCATTGCAAAACTTAAATAGATATGGGTCCTCCTAGGCATTGGAGGGGGTGGAGATAACACAATAGTATGTTGAAATGGAGAAGGCAAAGGAAAATAATTTTCAATTTTTTGCATGCTCACATATTTCCATGTGGGAAAATGTGTTTTCTCATGCCCATATGTTTTTGTGACTATTCTCATATGTGCAAAAATGTGAAAAAATGGCCATATTAGAATCAGAATCAGAATCGTTTATTTTGCCAAGCATGATTGGTCATGCCCGGAATTATTTTTGGCACATACATATAGCTCGGGAAAAAGACATATAAAAGGGACATATAATAGAGAAATGGATCAATGACAGCAACAGCAGAAGCAATCCGTTTGCATTACATTACATTATATAACATTATACATCGCAGTCTATTAATTGACCCCAGGATGACCAGCGGTTAATCTTGTTGGCTGGGTGGTTCGGTCGACTTTTCGGCCGTGGCCCGGCTTGTTCCACCGTTTGTTAGGGCTTGCACCGATGGAAGTATGTGGAGGGAGTTTAAGTAACTGACCGCCGATGGGAAAATTACATGTGGTATACACTGACCAACTGCACAACATTTGTGAATTGTTATAGCTGCTTTGTTAAGAATATGTGTAATACAGACATGCATTATCAAAGTACATAATACCACATGCATCTTGTGTTGCATGTTAAAACTTTATGCAAGCACTGTGCAAGTAACTTAATCAATTATAATGTGTTTGGAAATGTAAGTTTCAAATCTCTCGTTTTGTACAAGCTTCCCTGAAACCAATCCAAAATGTTCAGTTCAGTTCCAGTGTAAATATAAAGTTGTAAAAATGAATTCTGGGCATATATTGAAAAAGAAAGAGAAGGGGACAAAAATGAATTCGCTTTTTCACATAAGCTAATAAGCTTCCCTAAAAGGAAAATTTACAAACAAGAGTAAAGCAAAGGGGTGCTTGGTGCTTTTAAGTGTATCCTCTAGCACTGGCACTTGAAATGCACTTAAAATAAAAGCATAAAAGATTTGGTTGGGCACCTCTCAGTAGGACTAGTATATGCACTTTGTTCAATATCCTCTAGTACCCTGATCAACTCTTCACATCAACTAAGAAACTTCCCTCATAGGAACATATACTAACCACAGGAAAACAAAGAGACACTTCTAAGTGTATCCTTAAGCACTGATACTTCAAATAAAATTATAGAAAATGTGATGCTTTGACACCTCTCAGTAGAACCAGTATATGCACTTTGTTCAATAATATCAGCTGGCACACTGGTGTAGTAGCTGTAGTAGTTCTCTATCTGTTATCTAAGTTACTGGCTGTTGCAGTTTCCTTTACATGTCATACTTCCAAATAGAAATCTGTATGGAACAATTAGCTCCAGGCCAATATTGAAGCATCCTTGTGGGGAAGTAACATGCTCTTTATTTTCACAGGTAAATTGATTTTAAAACTATACTGTGGAAAAAAAGTTTATAATATGTTTTGAAGGGAATCCCCACTCTGCTATATATCAATCATTAAAACAAACCTGAGGTTAGATATTTACCTAAAAACAGGGAAGAGTCTGAATCTTCGAGAGGTTTCCCATGTCCTCCTCAAACCCACTGCCACTTACTGGGACCATTATTTAGCCATTAGTAGACCTAAGCCCGTTTAAAAACACGCTCTAGAGGTATCTCACTGCCGCCACTGCCGCATGTCAGCGCACACATGCGTGCACCCGCGTCATGCTCCCGCCGCGTGCACCCATCTGCCCGCCCCCACTGGCGCCATCCTCCTCCTGTCCCAAAGGCTAAACATGCACAGTAGCCAAAAACACGGGACACTGGGACAGGAGGATGACACAGGGACAGGTAGGGTTTTATTATATAGGATGCTCCCTTTTGTGCATGAGCACAGCCATACCTTACCTGTGTGAGTACAACCACGACTGTGCAGAAGCATGGAGTTTCTCGTGGATAAGTTGCTTAGGCTTACTGTGCAGGCACGGCAGTATGTTCAGAGGGTCCGTGCATGGCAGCAGTGGGTACAAGGAGGACACAGGAAGCCTCTGGACTATCCAGTGGAAATCGGAAAACGGAATTTGGAAATTGGATTTCTGCGGAAATACTTAATTACTGCAATTCTGTAATTTTAGCCCAATCACAGAACTCAGAAGCAATGGACCAATCAGAGAATGCAGAAACAACTCGAAAATATCTAGCCAAAAAAAATTACATAAAAAACACTACTTGGAAATCAGAAATCCAAACTCGGAAATAGGATTTCTGTAGAAATACCGCATTACCAAAACTCTGTAATTTTAGCCCAGTCACAGAAATCTGAAGCATTGGGCCAATCAGAAAATGCAGAGTCAACTCAGAAGTATTTGGCCAATCAGAGAATGCAAAAAATGACCAAAAAAAAACCCCACTACTCGGAAATTGGAAATCCAAACTTGGAAATCTGAAACTGATTGGAAATCCGTGGAATCAGTAATTGGCATTGGCGGAAATCGGTATGTCTGCAAAATAGGAAGTCGACATTTCGGACTATCGCTATAGGTAAGTATCTAACTTGTGGGTTGTTTCTGTTGAAATAGCATTGTGCTAAAATTCTTTCAGCTGGAGAAATAAAGGATTACTTAACCACTTGGAGGAGTACTAGACCTATGGTAGGTGCAAGCTGATACTAAACAAAAATACATATGGTGGTGGCTGTACAAAGAGAAACCTAGTACCCATCAAATCTATTTCTTATACATGTTTTTATTTGAAGTGCCAGTGTTGTTTCTCTATTATTTTCATAGTCATCCTGGACTGAATCGGGAGCTGCTTCAAGTGGTGTGAACATTAGACTGAATAAGCTGGAAACTCGGAAACAGCTTCCTTTGAGAAAACTATCAGGACAAGTGAGTGAATATGTCATTTTGCTGTCTACAAAAATCCTAGTGGTTCTGGGCCTTCATGACTTGATTGGCAACTGTGCAATTCCTACTCCTTCCTGGATCTCCAGCAGTACTCAGCTATCTTGCCAGAAATGGGTAAAGTGTTTATTATTATAGCCCCAAAACAGAGACACTTGTTTAATGTTTTGTTTCTTTATATAATCAAAGTCTACTTTGCATCAATAACATATCACATGTGAAGGTATGTCGATTTTATACTGTCTGCATATTGTGTTTATAATTTATGACAGGTATTCAGTGCAGGCACATTGTACGCATTGCTCACCATTTTATTTTTCATATTTATATCATAATGAATCCACTAATATGATTTTAATTATTTTAATATTAACCACCTGGGCAATTGCAGTGTTTATGATGGACTCCCCGTATGTCCCACCCTCTCCATGTATCCTCCTCTGCCCCATGTACTGTATAAAGGCTGGTTCACACTGCAAGAGCTTTTTGTAAGGGCTTGTGATTTTAAAAGCTCTTGCTAATGTAATGCTAGGGGCTCGATTCACAAAGCAGTGCTAACCCAGTAAAAGACTTTAGGCGTGATAACCATTGCACCATGCTGGTGAAAAGCCAGTTTAGGCGTGATAAGTTTAGGTGTGATAAGTTTAGGCGTGAAAAGTTTAGGTGTGATAAGTTTAGATAAGTATAGATCGCGCGCAAAGTCCCGCGCGCAAAGCAGTGCCATTAAACTCTATGCGAAGTGCACCAGACTTTGCTAGCGCAAAACTTTTGATCAGCTGTGTACTGCGGTGCTAACCCAGTTGGTGCTATAGTTATCACGCCTAAACATATCACGCCTAAACTAATCATGCCTAAACTTATTATGCCTAGTGAGGCTCCCTATGCGGAAGGAATTTTCTCATTTGGCCCTGCAATTGGCCTGATGAAGCGGGCTGTGACCCGTGAAACGCGTTGCCGCTTGTGCTAATAAAAATCTTTTGTAATATATTACAGAGATTTCGTCATTGAGGTAAGCTACCTCATAATATCAATTGTTTTTAGCTGTTTTTAAACGCTTTTAATATCCCAGGGCGCCTCTTTCCTCTATTGTGTTATTATGCCTAAACTTATCACGCTTAAAATGAGTTTAGGCGTGATAAGGGGCTTTTCACCAGTGTGCTAACTGTTAGTACCACTTTGTGAATCAAGCTTTATGAGTTTGTTCTAACTTGAGCAATGTGATTTTATAAAGAGCCCCTATAGCATTGCATTTACAAGAGATTTTCAAATCACTAGTGTTAAAAAAAAGCTCTTGCAATGTGAACCAGGCCTAACTATGAGAAGTGGGAGCTCGGCTCACCTAATCAATGGCTCCATCGGTGATCACAGGCCTTTCCTCACCTTCACTGCACCTCTACTGCCAACTTCTGTAGATGATCAGTACAAGCCTACACTAGAGGCGTAGTGAAGGAGAGGAGAGGTCTGTGATCACCACTGGAGCTGTTGATTAGGTGAGCTAAGCTACTGCTGCTCACAATTATTGCACAAGGAAGAGAAGGACACATGGGAAGGGAGGTGAAGTGGAGGACAAAAATGGGGAGGAGCATAGCTCAAAGAAGGGGCAGAGGTGGATACACAAAGAGAGACGGGGACACACTGGGGACAAAAGGGGATGCATGGGGACAGAAGGGGACACACTGGGGAAAGAAGGGGAGACAGAAGGAGAACACAGGGGACAGAAACTGACACTCTGGAGCAGAAGGGGATAAACGGGGACAAAAGGGGACACACTGGGGGCAGAAGGTGACACAAAGGTGAAAGAAGGGGACACATGGGGGCACATGGGGACAGAAGGGGAAACATGGGGATACAGAGGACACAATCATTGCGGGTGAACATCTACAAGATGTTCCTGGACCATGGATGCAGAAAGTTTAGTATATATATTGTTACCTAGTTTTTGCCCTCTAAACCTAAGTGTGTCTTATATTCTAGAGCATCTTATTAAAAATATTGTATATTTGCATTCATATTTGAGCATTTTTTTTCTGTTTGTGATTATTCCATTTAATTATTTTTACATGATTTTGTGTTTCAAGCTTTTATTAAACTCAAAATGTATACTAGACCCTTGCTTGACACATTTTGACAATTTACATAAAAAAAAGGTTATGGAAATTAATTGAATCCCTTTTTGCACAGAAATCCAGCAGAAACTGAATGCCAGGGAGGTTAAAGAAAATGTAATGCATTTAATTTATGTCTTTTTCAATGCAAGGTTTTGATTGATAGGGTTCTTTCTGTAGCAGGTTCTGCTGCAAGGGAAAATAGTTACAGAGAGAACCCAGTTAAAGAGGAAATGTACACAAAATACTGCAACTTAATGAATAACATTGCTTATTTTCTACAGTCAGGCCCGGATTTACCTGATAGGAGCCTATAGGTACAGATGTCCTGGCACCTTAAACTTTGCCCTCCATTAACCTACAAACCCCCATGGAACTGCAAAACAGGCTGTCCAGCTGTCACTTATCCCTTACTTCCCTTGGCCACCATAGGTAGCTACAGGTGTCCCTCAAGATTAAGTAGCCAGAAGTACCCTCAATAATTAGTAGCTAGAGGTGCCCCCAAGTATCAGGTAGCTAGAGGAACCTCAGTATTTATTAGCTAGTGGTGCCCCTGACTGAAGGGAGATGTGGTTAGTGTAACACTGAGAGCTGGGTGAATAACCTCTCTTTTACACTCTCATAAGGACTCTGCATAGGGAAGAAGGGAGGCACTTGGGGAAGGGAGTAAGCCGCCACATTTCCATCATCAGGCGCCTGTAGGCACATGCCTACAGCAAGCATGCCGACATTCCCGGATCTAGAACTGTGCCATGTCCTTCAGGTGGCAGACAGTAGCAGGCAGCATCCCCTGTTCAGAGAGCTGGCGATCTCTGTCACACTGCCATACATTACCTAATGCTGCTCTCATCATGCCCAGAGAGTCGCTGTGCAGACACCCCACTTTGCTCTGCTCTGCCTCAGCTCGTGTGTGTGCAGCTGGTGGGGAGGCTGCTAGCTACCAATGTGTGATAGTGAAGCAAGTGAGCAGACTCTCTCCCTCCGTGCAAGCAGTTTCAGCTTCTTCCTGTGAGGTACAATATGCCATCTCTGCACAGGGGAGAAAAATGTACACCAGCACGCTTCCTTGCTAGTTAAGAGTACTGACATTTTAATTTATTGCAGCTTGGCCTCTGTCCTCGGAATAACAGCCACTCTTTGCATGTCTCTTTCTATACTGGACACACATAGCAGGCAGCATCTGTTCACAAGGAATGTCAGCTTTGCCTCATAGTTTGCACAGAGGCTTCCCTGTAGTACCATCCCCCATCCCCCCCCAACTCTCGGTGTGCAGGCTGATGTGGGGAAACTTCTTCACAGGACACAAGGGGTGAGGAGGGGACACTATGGGGGATGCCGGCTTCTCCTTTCTAGCACTGGGTAGTTTAGAGCTGGAATCCCCAAACCAATATTTGGACCATGTGGGGAAATGTGTATATGCAGTATATTCTTATATATGCTTTGTAGCATAACTATAGCCAGCATAATACAGTACATTTGCAGTATTTCATGTATATACATTTGCTCCTGCTGCTGCTATTTGCTAGGCTTGTGGGGGTGGGGCCTGACAAGAAACCTTATGTATGCTGCGGGGGGTAGATCTCATGGACTCTGCAGGTTGAAAAGTAGCTCGCCAGCCGAAAAAGTGTGGGCACCCCTGCTCTATACGTATTCAACACGGGTGTGTTCAGTATGTTTCTAATAGTCACACTCTTCCTTCTCCCTGTTCTCCTGGCCATGTACATGTGCATCTAAACTTGGTTTGCGAGAATAAAGTCCATGTATACCCAGCAGAACAATGCACACATTTTTCACTTCAGGCTTGAGTGCTTAAAGAAAACCTGAACTGAAAATTAAAAGTCAAAATAAGCATACACAAGTCATACTTACCTCCTGTGTAGTCTACTCCTCAGTTTCTTTCTCCTGTCCTGCGTCCTGTTTGTTTACTGTGATCAAGGGAATTTTCCGTCCTCCATTTTGAAAATGGCCATTACCCATAACAGCTTTCTGGTCAGCACACAGTTAAACTGTAACATCACCCACTTGAGCCATAGGGAAACATGGACATTACCTGGTACATCAGTTTTCCTCTCAGCTATAACTGACAGAAACTGATATTTTACTGACAGCAACTGATATATTTCAGATCTGACAAAATATTGTCAGAACTGGAAGGGATAATTGTCAGAAAAAAATGGTGAGCTTCTGAGAGGTACTGATGGCAAGGTAACTATGCAATGTTCATTTGAAGTTACCTCATGTGTTTATTTTAAATATTTTTACTCAGTACAGGTTCTCTTTAAATTCACTGGTCATGTGTGGATGTTACTCACACATGCCCAGTATGGCAGTGCCAAAAGAAGAAGGGGCTGTGGAGGAATAGTATGATCAAAGAGGATCTGAGAAGTTAATGGACCATCCTCAGGCTCTCTACTACTGACGTAATTATCCAAATTTGCCTACCCTCCCATCACAGATTTGATTAAAGGGGAACTTCAGCCTAAACAAACATACTGTCATCAAGTTACATTAGTTATGTTAATTAGAATAGATAGGTAATATAATCTCTTACCCACCCTGTTTTAAAAGATCAGGCAAATGTTTGTGATTCATGGGGGCTGCCATCATTGTCATGGGGGCAGCCATCTTTTTGGTTGAAAGGAGGTGACAGGGAGCAGGAGACACAGTTCCAACTGTCCTGTGTCCTGATAACCCCTCCCAGCTGCGCGCGCTAGGCTTCAAATGTCAAATTCAAAATGTAAAAAAAAAATTGCACCAAAACAGCAGGACGAGAACAACAACATCAGAAATCCCATCATGCTTTGCACAGCATCAGGGGAAAAAAGCCTGGGCAGTTTTCTTCTGTGCAGCTAAAAATGAGGCTTGTATAAGAGAAACAAAGTTCTGATGCTGTGAAACTGTTAAAGAAACACCAAGCCTTTTCAGTGCTGCTGAGTCGATTTTTAGTCCGGAGGTTCACTTTAAAACCATTAAGGTCCTTAGAATACCATTTCCACTATCCAAAACTTAAAATATGTTATTCCTAGAACTGGTCATTCGTGCTTTCAGCTGCGCTTATGGAAACGCAATCTAAGGAACATCAGACAGTGCATAGACTACAGTGTCTGATGTCTCCATACATGCGCTGCGATTCACCAGTGAATTGCAGGTTGTGTGCATGTTTGCCTGCATTTTGGGGCGATTGCGTCTGCAATCCCATTCATTATAATGAATGGAATAGAAAGAGCTTACCCCCCTCCCCCCGGGAGTCACGGCTCTGCAGTGCATAATTGGAAATGAGCCCTTAGTGTTTGGCTATTGGATGATTTCATAATTGTGGAGTGGTCCTGCGTACTTGGTTAGAAAAAGGAATAAAAAAAAAAAACAAGCAAAATTTAATGATAAAAAAATCAACTACCTGTATCTTAAAGCGGAATATAACCCTGCATTTCAACTTTGCTCTAAAATATTATTTACAGCATATTATATGCAAAAAGCATTTTTTTTTACTAGACCAGCATTGGAAGGGTTAAACACAGAGGTTTAAAGTTCCGTGGAGAGATATGCAGAAGTTCAGATTGTTACATTCTATTTAGTTATATGTATCTATTGAGAAATGTTACACACTCTTTGGCTGTCCTCCAGCTCTTCTCAGTCAGAGAGAGTGAGTCACATTCAACACTTAGATACATTTATGTAAACAAAATGTATCTATTTCAGCTTCGGATGCGTCTGCAGAAATCTCCAGGAAATGTAAAGCCCTGTGTAACTCTTCCAATGCTGGTCTAGTAAAAAAAAAAAATACTGGTTGCATATAATATACTGTAAATAATGTTTTAGAGCAAAGTTGAAATGCAGGGTTATATTCTGCTTTAAGTCAGAAGAAAATTGCTTATGATAAAATGCTATATAAAATGTGATCCCTAAAACATTTTTCTCTTATCTAAACCAGCTAATGTGAGCTGAAAATTTCCAAATTGATTTTCTTGAGTCCAAGTAAAGATAAGAAAAATTATACACACCATTCCAGTCTATCCAGAGAAACAAAGGGAAGCATTTTCTAGCAAATTAAAAAGGAAAATAGAGAAATGTTATATTTAAATAGATTACGTTGTAGAATAGCTGGACAGCCCAACAAGCCAGGCTTCATAACTAATGCAGTGTACAAACGTCAGATTGTCAGAAGCATGGCCAAACGTCCATAGCATATTAATGTAGTATTCGGTTCAGTCTGTAAACACCACAGTGGCCCTTTTGGTTGCTATAAACTACATTTTTTTTCAACAAATTAGTTACTTCCTTTATTTAATTCACTTTTTCTCCTACATTTTTTTACTAGGAGATCATTTTTCATCTTCTGTTTAAATTAACTTTTCAGCACACTGCAATTGAACAGGTACCAAAAAGTAGATGAAAAAGTACTGTCAAATTACTCTGAGTATTTTGTTGCTCACTGGTGGCTTAGAAGGCATTTTATTGTTTGGGGTGAAAATAGCACCTGGGAGAAAACTTGGGAGAAAAAGTGAATTGGTTACCCACATGCAATTCCCTTTTTCACATGGGTTTTCTCCTTGGTGATATTCACACCTTGCCAATAAAGTACCCTTTAAACCACTAGCAAGCGAGAAAACACTAAAAATTATGTAAATAGTACTTTTTAATCTGAGTTTTGGTACTTTTTCAATTGCAAAGTGCTGAAAAGTTATTTTAAAAACAAGTTGAAAAAGTATTTCCTAGGAGAAAACTCAGGAGAAAAACTTAATTGCATATGGCCCTTGGTGTTATATTAAATATAATATTTGAATCTATTAAATATGTGCTATGACTATGGCATTTAAAACCCTTATCACAGGGTCACTGGTGCATTTAGCCGGGGGTTACCAATGTTTGGAATACCCCCTTGAGACTCCCGTACCTTTCAAAAAAATTACCTGAAATTGCTGAAGCGGGCAAGCTGGTAAATATACAGAGGCTTGCCTCCTGCAGGGTCTGTGGGAAAAACTCAGCTCTCCCACCATTGTAAAGACTGATGTGGACAGCTATATAAGGTATTTCACAGGTTGAAACATTTTTGACAGTCCCTAGACTCCAGGAGGGCTGCGTTCTGACTTGTGTGAGAGAATGACTGCGACAGGAGTCCTATTGCAGCCAAGTAGCCTCTATGTGATGTGGGACTGCAATACAGATAGGCTCTCTGCTCTATCTCAGTCTCTCCACTCCTCCTCTCTCCCTCATTCACCCCTGTTTTCCCCCTTCCCCTAGTGCTGGCTGGATGTGTCTGTGCTGCCATGAATTGCACCTTTGTGACAAAAAGTGTGTCTTCTGATATGAACATTAAATGTGGAGATATGTTTGCTTTCTATGCTGTGTTGTAAAGTTAGGTGTTAAAAGGCCCAGCACAACTGCAAGGGTTTGTTTGTCTATTCATTGCTGAAGATACTATTTAGATGGCAGTTGGTATTTGGTATTGCTTTAGGGCAGACAGATACATAATAAAAATATATAAAGAAGTAGCCCTCAAAATGGATCTGAGTTTGTACACACCTTAGAAAGCTTTGCTCTCTTATAAAGTACCACTCACTATGGGCCTCAAAAACATGAACACCAGGCTCAAAAACAAAAGAGAAGAAAAAGCTTCCAGAGGCCTCAATGATCCGTATACAAGCACAAAACTCTATTTGGAGAATAACAAACACAGCAACCAATACTAAAAGCAATTAAAATCGGAGTCCCCAGAGTTCCCCACAACACCCTCACATGCAAACCACCATTCACACAGACCACTCAATGCATTTATGATCGAACGCTGCAGCGTATTGACCAACTTAGTCGATTGAACCTCAGTAATTCTGCAGATCTCACTATATAGGGAAGTCCTGTAAGGTCTGAATAGATCAGTATTCGAAAGACATTTTTGAGTGCACTCAGATCAAAAAGGGGCCCATGACAAAAGATATACTTGCTCCAGATGATTCAATAGTATATGCAGCTAATGCTGTCACACTTATCCAGTACATCAACCGTTTCAGAACTGAGTGCTCAGATTTTCAGACACTTCTATACAGGTCACAATCAGTCCGCAGAGAGCTCATAAGCGGCCACAGCGCTGGCAGATAAAGCAGTTCATATGCTCTCCATGAAGCTTCAATCCCCAAGCTTTTTGGTCACAATGTATGCAGACGGATGGCAGGTGTTAGCCTCAACTTACGTTGTCCTGGGGGTCCCCCACACTCTGCAGCCCACGCATTATCGGCAAGTCCATCTGCCTCTCTACCTTCTTTTGCTGCAGCAGTCCGTCAGAGCAACAAACGTGGTCCGGGCTGGAGTCTCGCGCGATCTACCCACTCACAGTGTCACGTGACAGCAGGGATCCAGTGCGCAGTACGCTTGGAGTGATAAACGAGGCCGGCCTCCTGGGACTCCTCCCACTTACATGTTTCGCCCAATTAGCTTCCTCAGAGTGACGTCAGGGGGGGGGGGGGTTATATGCAGCTTGGGACTATACACATGCAAAGAGGGATATGCATCTTGGGATAATGCACGTGCAGCTAAGTGGTATGCAGCATGGGGCTGTACGCATGAAAAGAAGTGGTATGCAGCATGGGATTATACTAATAACAGTGCATGTTATATTTCTGTGCAAAGCGGTGACTGTGAATAAGTGCCAAAGTTGTATGCATAAAAGAAAAAGGGAAACTAGTGTTACACTGGCATAGAATTAAGTTTACCCAGTGGTTGAGTAGAGAATGATACGAGAGTGCCCATGGTCTGACTGTCTGGAATATATCCAGTTAGTGTAACTCACTTATAGAGGGGGGGGGGGGGGGCGCTGCTAGAAAGTGAATGTCTCTCAAAGGGGGGGTGGGGCCCAAATACAGACCTACACTAATATGTTAATACACACAGTGCAAGATAGGGTCAGGGCTTGTTATGCCCATTGCCATAGGACAACATGAGAGCAGTTATGATGTGAATTTGGGAGAGATTGTTAAAATAACAGCTCTGTGATTGATAATTTAGGTGGCTGAATAACACAAATAAGGTGAAGATTACATAATCCCTTACTAAAGGACAGACAAATGTCCATAGTGGATAGTGTACTGGTTAAGGGCTCTGCCTTTGGCACATGAGATCTGGGTTTAACCCTTAGCTCTTCATTTTCAGTAAACCAGCACCTATTTCTGTAAGGAGAACTTGCGCAAGACTCCATAACACTGCTACTGCCTATAGAGGGATGGAATTGAGAGGATATATATATATATATATATATATATATATATATATATATATATATATATATATATATAACAGATTCTGGGGTATAAAAAAGCCAGCTCGAGACTTCCTGATTATAATCTTACTAAAGACATTCAACACAAATCAGATCTAATCTAATCAGTAAAAGTAAAAGATTGTCGCCAGCAATTTTCGGGAAATTAAAAGATTAAAACAAAAAAGACACCAGAATGATACTAGTCATTATACATTATGTTCTACAGATTCATTAGATGCTGTAGGATGTTAAGTGTGCAGACTGTAAATCCAAAACATCTCCCTAGATTTTAGTCATTCAAATCTGTCATAACTGGGAGATTTTATGACATGTTCAATTGGTATTAACCTTTTGCCGACCGCGTCACGTCGATGGGCGTGGCCGCGGTGGCAGCCCCAGGACCGCCTAATCCTGAGGCTCTGTTTTGAATGAGATCGCGCACATGCTGCGCGCGCATCTCATTCTCGGAGGGCGGAGCTCCGCCCCCTCTTCAGTCTCCGAGCGGCTATTGCCGCTCGGGAGACTGTTAGACGGCGTAATCGCCGTCTAATTACCCATACAGCGCTGCGATCAGCAGCAGCGCTGTACTGGGGACAGCCGTGTGACACGGCTGTCCCCTCCTGAACTGAAGCCTATGACAGCTGATCACAGGGATTGGCCGGCGGGGGGAGGGAGGGAGGAGGGTATACAACAGGGCAAAAAACCTGTTTTTATTTAAAAAACAAACAAACACAAATAAACAAACAAACACTGGGGGGGGGGGCATCAGACCCCTCCAACAGAGAGCTTTGTTGGTGGGGAGAAAAGGGGGGAGGAATCACTTGTGTGCTGTGTTTTGCGGTCCTGCAGCTTGGCCTTAAAGTTGCCAGGCCAATTTAACAAAAATGTGCCTGGTCTTTAGGGGGGTTTAACACAGCAGTCATCAAGAGGTTAAGATCAGGAGATTAGGGTCTGAAACATGAAATTTGTTGAAATGGCAAGAAACACTGTATTTTGCAAACCTCTTTTCTTTATTACGCCTATGTTTGCAAATTCTAGTTCTCAAAAAATGTGTAGCTCTGCTCCGCCTACATACTGAAGATCACAGGGACACGCCAAAAAATAGGCCACAAAATTCATATCACACCCAATTCTCTGTAGAATAGGAAATTCCTCTTTAGTTATTTTGGAATTAAAATAACTTATTAGATTGCAAATGATATTGCAACAATTACTTCTTGCTATTGCACTTATATGAGCCAAATTTCAATTTATGTCTGCCTTTCCACCAAATGAAATAAAGCCGCAGACTAAATATTTTGCTTAAAGAGACTCTGAAGCGACTTTTAAAAGAGCTTTTTACCGTATATTCTACATGGACATGTTTGTCCCTGCTAAAACGCCGCTCTCCCGCGGCAGAACGAGGGGTCTTTACCCCCCAAATCCCCTCCGTAGTGCCCGGGGATTGCTTTCTGCTTCAGGCAGGGCTAACGGCTGTAGCCCTGCCTCTTAGCGCGTCTATCAGCGCTGACCGCCGCCTCTCCCCGCCCCTCTAGGTCTTCCTTCACTGAGAGGGGCAGGGGGGAGGCGGAGATCTGCCGCTGATAGATGCGCATGGAGGCAGAGCTACAGCCGAAAGCTCTGCCTCCAGGAGCAGCAAAATATATGACCAAGCTGGTCATGGATTTTGCAGGGGGATTTGGGGGGTAAAAACCCCTCGTTCTGCCGCGGGAGATCGGCGTTTTAGCAAGGGCAAACATGCCCATGTAGAATATAAGGTAAAAAGCTGTTTTAAAAGACGCTTCAGAGTCTCTTTAAAGTGTACGTGGAGTGAGGAAAAAGAGTTACATTTAACCTACCCAGCGTTCAATTTCCCCAGGATTTCTGTGCAAACAGTGATACAATTTATTTTCAAAACTTTTTTTTTCCTGTAACTTGCCAAAATGTGTCAAGCAAGGGTCTAGTATACAGTGCAGGAGAGTATTGATGTGCATGCATATTTATACTGTTCACAGCTTTTTTTTTTGAACGGACATTTCTGTCCATACCGCTAGGGAGGTTAAATGCTCACCTCACAAGTGGGAATCCTTTGGGTAGTTTATAGGCTGCCCCATCCTCCTCGACCCCACTGATCCAGCACGGAGACCCTCCAAAAATATTGGACAAGGACTTGTACTGTACAATATGTTCACGCAGCTGTGCTTCTGCCTGTGTTTCAATGGGATGGAATCTTATCTATATATATAATAGAGTAAGTGCCTCAACCTTCAAACAAGAAGAAGAAGTAGCGCCCTGCCCCCAGGGCCGGTCCAAGCAAGAAGAAGGGGCTGGTCCAAGCAAGAAGAAGAAGTAGTGTCATATCAGACCAAGGGCAAAGAGGGATAATTTGCATATTCAGCAGCAGTGCATTGTGGGTAACCACAAATATTCACTTATAGCGGAATTATTGCAGATTTGCTTCTGTTTTAAGAAGGAAAATTACACCAAGCTTTGCTTTTTTTAGTAGGATGGATTTTAGGTCTCTTTTATCCCCCTATACATTCTTAGTAGTTTGGGTCACCCTGAGCAGATTGGTTACTCTGTTGTACTGGTCCAAGCCCTATCTCATACAGCCATATCAATTCCTGCTATAGCTATCATTCATGAAAGTGCTGTTGGTATGGAGAATCAGTGTGGGAAAACACCACTGCTGGTGTTTTAGACTTCTAGCTGCTGATTCATAAAAAAGTATCCAGGTGCGGTAGCAGTGTGGAGATTTACCAAACTAGGCTGGCGGTAGGCTTGCAGCGACACGGAAGCCGCTGAGTTGATACATTTCTCCATGTTCCGCTCTACTGCAGCTGCCTGGAAGGTCTCTCTGTCTCCATTCACTTAACATTGTTATCGCCACATCAGAGGGAGCAGTACTTCCCGATCTCACACCGCTTGCGGTGATCTTTATGAATTAACATTTTGCTACATTTTTTACAATAATCACCGCACAAGGTGGTGAATTATCGCTCTGCTCGGTAATGTCAGCTTTTGATGCGGAAGGAACCTTTATGAATGCAGATTTTGCTACGTGTGCAGGAACGTCAGCTGTTTTAAGCATTTCCGCATGCGGAAATGCTTTATGAATGATAGCCTATGTAGGGATGAGAACCAAACGTCTGAAATAGGCTGTCACATGTGGGTTTGATATGACTGTGTAATACTTAAAGCTATAGGCTTGCTTGGCTTACTAAGGAATAATTTGCATATTTAGTAGCGGTGCATAGTGGGTAATCACAAATGTTCACTTATAGCTGAGTAATTGCATATTTCTTTCTGTTTTAGGAAGGCAAATTACACCAAGCTTTGCTTTTTTTAGTATTAGGTCTTTTTGGTCCCTTTTATCCCCCTATACATTATGAGTAGTTTGGGTCACCCTGAGCTGCTTGGTTACTCTGTTGTGCTGGTCCAAGCCCTATCTCATACAGCTGTATCAATTCCTGCCATGTACTGATGAGGAATAAAAGTCTGAAACAGGCTGTCTACATGTGTGTTTGATATGACTGTGTAAAATGTAAAGCTATATGTTTGCTATACACCATTGGCTCTGGATGCTTGCTTGGCTTACTAAAGGGAAAATGAAAGTTTTTGCATATTTATTAGCAGTGCATTGTGGGTAACCGTAAATGTTCACTTATAGCTGAATAATTGCAAGTTTCTTTCTGTTTTAGGAAGGCAAATTACAACAAGCTTTGCTTTTTTTAGTAGGAGGTATTTTTGGTCCCTTTTATCCCCCTATACATTACGAGTGGTTTGGGTCACCCTGAGCTGCTTGATTTCTCTGTTGTACTGGTCCAAGCCCTATCTCATACAGCCGTATCAATCCCTGCCATGTACTGATGAGGACCAAAAGTCTGAAAAAGGCTGTCTACATGTGGGTTTGATATGACTGTGTAAAATTTAAAGCTATATGCTTGCTATACACCAGCGGCTCTGGATGCTTGCTTGGCTTACCAAGGGGGGAAAGGGGTAATTTTCATATTTAGTAGCAGTGCATTGTGGGTAACCACAAATGTTCACTTATAGCTGAATTATTGCAGATTTCCTTCTGTTTTAAAAAGGCAAATTACACCAATACAGTGTGCGGCATTGCAGGAAGTGACAACAGTGGAACGCACGATGGAACACGGAAGAGGTGAGTCATCCCCGCCCGCTGCCTCTTACTAATAGTGGCGGCTGCTACTGTGCTTAAGCAGGAGGGGGAGTGCACATGGGGGACCAAGGTGAGGGGGTGGGGGGGGGTTCCTGCTGAGCTTAAGCTGGAGGTAGAGCACACATGGGGGACCCAGTTGAGGGGGGGTCCAACCCCCCTCCCCACCGCTGTGCCCAATACCCCCTCCCTGCCCTCTACCCTCGTATGCGGCGTATGCTACGCCGCGGGTCAGCTAGTGTTATAATAATTAGTGAGTCTTTAATACACAATGCATGCCTGAAGCCTATTAATACAGCAGTTTTCTCTAGTAGAGTAGAGTTGTGATTTTCCTTATAAGAAGTGACCTAAGAGTTATGACTCCAAACATTCTCTGGTAGCTGGTAACTATGTACCTCTAGATGGGTACAGTAATACTGGGAGTGACACCAGTGTCTTATGCAAAGCATTCCAATGTTTAACCAGTGACCACAGCTTTTGAATGCTGATAATGTAGTTTATTGGTAATTTGAAATCTCTCCAAAATGTATTTAATTTATTGTTTTGGTCCTGATACTTACATTTTCCACCTGCCACTCCCTGTAGCTATTTGTTTCTCTGCCTAATTACCCTGAACATTTCCTGATTGCTCTTTTTTGTAATCTTGTTTTGTTTAATAGACTGGCACTTTATCTGCATGTACATCAGAAAGGTAGAAATAGCGTCCCGTACTGAATGTGCCAAATGCTTTTGAAAACATTATCCGTTAATTGTACTTTGTAAAGGCTTTGTGGCACCTGCATGTCTCTCTTTACCCTATAAAGAATGTAAGCATAGAGTCAAGCTAATTCATTCCAACAATTCTGGAGTGCACAGAAATTAGGAGATGCCATAAAGATTGGCATATTGTACTACATTTAAGAGCTGGGTTTGAAAACCAATTAGGTGTTAATCTAGGATGCAAATAATGTAATTCATATGTACAGGTGCAGTATGTATAATGGCAACATAAAGTATATACCGTATAGCTTTCAATAACAGTAGAGTTGCTATAGTTATGTATTGTGTCAATCATTATCTGCGCTTTGAAGTGATAAGAAATTGTTACATTTGTACAAAGCTACATGAAAACTGTTCTGTAGTTTTATAAGACTAGATGCTAGATTTGATTTAAAAAAATACTTTAAATGCATTCAGAGGCTGAAATTATATTGACTCCATTGCCTTTCTAAGTAAACCTTAGTATGCCCCATGCTTCTGCATATCAATGGACTTTTCACACCTATTCTAGCAGATTCTGAAGGCCAGCATTTGCTTTTGTCTACCCCCCACTGATAAACAACAACAATCAAAGGAAGAGCTTACTTAACCCATTCCTTCCCAAAGAGCAATGTTAATCTATACAGCCAGCTTCTTACTATCTCTCAGGCCATTGAGAGCTGCATCTCACATTGGAAAAAAACAAGCTAATTTGCTGGAATCTCTAGGGATTTTAAATAAAACGCACAGAGGTAAAAAAGGCGGCCAGGCCCATAAAAAGTGCCACACTCAGTCTCAGTCCAACTTCAGGGACCCAGGTCCATTCAAAGAAAAGAACTTTCCAGCGATCTCTAGTGATGTGTACTGGAAATCAGAGGCTGAAAGTAGCAGAAGTTACCATGTCCCTAGTCAGAGATGCAGTAACACCCCGGCAGTGAACCCAGTCGCCATTGCTAAGCCCCATGCAGTCACTGCATTGCTCTGCAATGCCCGCTCTATAAACAATAAGACAGCCATTATTGCGGACCTTATTCAGACATGCGATTTTTCATGCATCACTGAAACCTGGATTGATGCCAATGCGGGCCCCACATTGGAAGCAACCATCCCATACAATTACTCAGTCCTAAGTGAGGGAAGACGAGACCGCAGAGGAGGGGGTGTAGCAATTTGTGGCAAAACAACTCTGCAGCTCAGGGCCCTGAATGTTGGCTCAACAAAGTCCTTTGAATGTATAGGTGCCCAGATCTCAGCTGGTAAAGGCTTCAAAATTTTAGTGGTTTATCGTCCCCCCGGAGATGCTGACCCTTTCCTACAGGAATTCCCAGAACTTCTGGCCATGCTGGCTCTGTCTTATCCGAGATGGATCATCCTTGGTGACTTCAACATCCGGGCTGATAACACTCAATCACAAGATGCAAATGAACTAATAAATCTCATGGGTGGACTAGGCTTCACACAAGTTGTAAAATCAGCTACCCACAGAGGAGGGCATACGCTAGACTTACTGTTCCACCTTGGAATGGACATTAGTAACATAACAGTAACCCCAGTGGTGTGGTCAGACCATCACATAATACAGTTTACTATTGAACATCACCCTATCAAGCAGCTCCCTAAAGAAACAATCAAAACCCGTCCCCTGAGTAAATTAACACCGGAGAGGATAACTGCCAACCTGGATTTTACAAATCTGCTCCACAGTCAAATGGACCCAAACTCTCTAGTAACCCAGTACAACAACACGATATATGAAACACTTGACAGTATTGCCCCATGGCGCACCAAATCAGCAACCAAAAAGCAGAAAGCTAATTGGTTTGACAAAACCATCATGGATCTAAAAAAGAAAGGGCGCAGACTAGAAAGACAGTGGCGTAAATCAGGGACTGGGGAGCACAAATCTAGCCTAGTTCAACACCTCAGACAATACCAACAAGCAATAACCAAGAAAAAATCAGACTTTATCTTGCACAAAATATCTACAGCCAACAACAGAGCTGCTCAACTCTTCCACACAGTGGAATCACTCTGCAATCCTTCCTGCCTAAAAGCCCCAACCACATACTCCAGGGAAAGGTGTGAAGAATTCTCTGCCTTCTTCACAAACAAGGTGTCTACCATCCGTGCCAGCATTACACCAACAACATCAATTGACCACTGGACGTTGCATATGCCTACTACCATACCACCATGGCAAGTCTTTGACACTCTGAGTGTAGAAGATTTTGGAATTCTCATTCAAAGTCTCTGCCCCACCACCTGCGACCTGGATCCTGGCCCAACTGGATCCTTAATGCAGTGCCCAGCGCTGTTCAGGCCAGCACTTCACAAAATCACTCAGTGCTCCTTGCAAAGTGGACTTTTCCCAGAAGAACTAAAGAAAGCAATCATAAAACCCCTCCTGAAGAAACCATCACTAGATCCTGATTCTGTAACCAACTACAGACCTGTGGCGAACTTACCATTCCTATCAAAAGTTATCGAGAAAGCAGTCGCCAACCAGCTAGAAGCCAGGCTTACAGATAACAACATCTTTGATACTTTTCAGTCAGGATTCAGGAAAAGGCACAGCACTGAAACAGCATTAGTCCGAGTAATGAATGATCTACTTACTGCAAGGGACAAGGGTGATTGCTCAATTCTGATTCTTCTTGACTTGTCTGCAGCATTTGATACTGTGGATCATGAAATACTAATCCAGCGACTGAAGAATTACTGTGGCCTAAGGGGTACTGTTCTTAGCTGGTTTCAGACCTTCCTATCTGGCAGGACACAGCAAGTATGTCTGGGCACACACTACTCTAATCCAGTGCCACTTGCCTATGGAGTTCCACAGGGTTCTGTACTATCACCATTACTCTTTGCAGTCTACATGCTCCCACTGGGCAAAATAATCCAGAACTATGGTCTAGGATACCATTGTTATGCAGATGACACACAACTGTATCTGTCCTTCAAGCCTGGCACCCAAGACCCATCAGCATCCATAAATGCGTGTCTAGTGGATTTACAAAATTGGATGAACACCAGCTGGCTGAGGCTGAACTCTGACAAAACAGAGGTGTTGGTGGTAGGTGGTCCACACATGATGGGTAAAGTTCAAAACGCTCACCACCTCAAACTAGCAATTGGGGGAGATACTGTACAGTATAAAGACTCTGTGCGAAACCTTGGGGTGATCCTGGAAGGAAATCTAAAACTCAGACAGCAGGTATCAGCTGTCGTCAAGTCTTCCTTCTTCCATCTAAGAAATATAGCGAAAATAAAACACCTTATCCCAGCTGAAGACCTACCTGTCCTGGTTCACGCATTTGTATCCTCCCGCCTAGACTACTAGACGCCCTGTTAATCGGATCTACAGATAAGGTTCTGCGCCCCTTACAGCTAGTACAGAATGCTGCAGCCAGACTCCTAGCCAATGCCCCCCGCAGCTCACACATCACCCCAGTACTGCAAACTCTTCACTGGTTGCCAGTAAAATGGAGAATCAATTTTAAGATCTGCCTGCTGACATTCAAGGCTCTACACCACATGGGACCCAAATACATAGCGGATCTATTGGAACTTTATGCCCCTCCACGCACCCTCCGCTCTGCCAACAAGATGAAGCTGGTTATTCCCAGGATACACTTAACATTTGATGCTCGGGCCTTTTCCTATGCAGCCCCTACTCTATGGAACTCACTTCCACAATCAGTACGAGAGGCTCCTTCTCTGGACAGCTTTAAAAAAAGGCTAAAAACTCACCTCTTTTCCCTAGCCTTTGAGACTGCATAATGCAGGGTCACAGCGCTTTGAGTCCCCAGGGAGAAAAGCGCTATATAAATATTATTGTTATTGTTATTGTTATTGTTAATGAAGATCTGTGAAAAATGAATTGATTTCTGATTATTTATCAGTTGAACCTTATTAAAGAAAGGTAATAATTTTTATCATCATCATAGTGGTAATGCAAAGGGCTAGGGAATTAAGCAATTACTGATCAATGCCCATCTAGCTTTGTGTTGGGTCATGCAGTGCAAGACTAGAGGTGGTAGTTGTTTGACTGTCTGATAGTAGATAAAATTTATGAAATGTAATTAAATATTGAATGATTCACCATGTAAACCAGGTATGTGATTGATTTCAATTGTTTCCTGATCTATGTCAAGTTTTAAACCTATTGACAAGTGCATAAATCTGGAATTAGGGTACTTTAACATTATTCACATTGTGTTGCGCAACCTGAAAAATAGGATTGCAACATAATAGTCGATAAGTTGTGATGCCTTGCATACAGTGAAGCTTAGGAAACATAGAGGTATGCTTCACTGCAAATGTAATCACGTACATCAACATCTGATAGAATCTCTTGCTAATATGCAGATGTGACCGTACCATTGCAATATTATTATTATTATTATTATTATTATTATTATTATTATTATTATTATTATTATTATTATTATTATTATCATTATTATTATCATTATTATTATTATTATTTATATAGTGTCAGCATCTTCTGTAGCACTGTACATAGTACAAGTTCAAGACTCTGTACAATAAGGACGTCCAGAAATACAGATACAGACATTATTGATGTGTGGTTTGAGACATCACCAATACTGGTGCATGTTCATATGATAAAATACATCAGAATAATAAATGCTAGGAGAAGGTCCTGGTCTTTGCGAGCTTCTGGGATAATTGCATTACATTGCAAAACAATTATATTGTTTATTGCACTGTTGCAAAGCAAAAAGGAGACATTTACAGCAAATAGTAGCTCTATCCTAGGTATAATTATGCAAAGATTACTAAAGGTCTCTGCACTCTGGACACTTGAAACCCCGGATGATATAGTATGTAATTCTTGATTTTTCTAAGGAAAGATTATCTCAACCTTGTCCTTCCTGCCTTGTACACTGCGATTTTCTTCAGTTAATTAAAGTGAACCCAAACTCTTGCATAGCACACAATGAAAAGTTTTCATTCCACATATAAATGCTGTAGAAATCAACTGCACTGAGTTGTGTTTGTTTATTTAGCTTCATCAGAGTGTAATTATATGTGGGAGTGTTGTGATTATCTGTAAGTGCTCCTTATCAGTAAGGGTGACTCACAACATCATAGCTCTGCCTGTACAGAAAAAGACAAATGCTTTAACCCTTTCTGTGCTCCCTTAAAGCTAATCCAGTATATCTTCAGGCTTTTTAAGGATTTCTGTAAATTGCAATGAAGCTTTGTTTCCCCTAATCGATATTATGCTGTGCCTCATTTTTTAGAGTAGTGAAGAAGTTCGGAGTTTAGATCCACTGTAAGAATAAGTTGACATTATGTCAACCTCTGGAGAACCCTATAGATTATTTGTGCCATTACTATTGGTGCCACAGAGAAAAAAAATACATTTCATAATTTGATGTTTCTTTTTTACATCAAAGTTTACAGCGAGCGAATAACAAATGCCTTACGAATGACAGTTTTAGGTTATCTGCTACCTGGAGTTTTAAAACTCCTGAGCCAAATAATTCCCAGAAAGTGTAAAAAGTTAATCTTTGAAAATCTGCAAGTAAACTAAATTAGGAATTGTAGATTTCTCATGAAAAATAACTCATTTTACCATAGGGGAATATTCAATCACACATAACTGTTTTACGTTCATTCTCATATCCTGGCCTGAGTTTTTAAAAACACATTATTAACTATTGCACATTTTGTAGAAGTAGACCCAATTATAACATTGCTGTTATATGTCTGTTTCTGTATGTTTTACCTGACTCAACAGAGTAACCAAGCGGCTTGGGGTGACCCAAAACCACAAGGAAAGTATAGGAGACTAAAATAGACCGAAAAGCCCTCCTACTAAAAAGCAATGCTTAGTATAGTTTACCTTCTTAAAACAGAAGGTATTTGTGATAATTCATCTTTAAGTGAACATCTGTGGTTACCCACAATGCACCACTATTGAATATGCAAGTTATCTATTTATTCCACACCACACCCCGTTTTAGTGCAGCATTCCCAAAGCATGCTAAACTTAATTTGAAAATACTACATTTCTCCCTTATTTCAATTTTTAAACCTTTAATATACCTAGACATATTTTCTTCTGTATCATTTTATGTGGACTTTGATTAGACTATATAATAAAGCATTTTGGACCCGATTTATGAACCCAGAGCTATTTGCCGGGGGTAGGCAGCGCACAGCAATTTTACCATTTCTATAGATAACGAGTAGTGTGTGTTGCTTAACTGGCATGGCCCACATTCAGGAGCGTAACTAGAAATCACTGGTCCCCCAACAAAATGTTGGATGGGGCCACCCATCTCCTCCTCCCCTCCCACCACTCCCCCCCCCCAAAAAAAAAATGAGAAAGGCAGGCCAGGCTGGATATTAAAAAAATATTTACAGTATAGATAGTCAGATAAAGGTACCTCTATTGTAAGTTAGCTAGTCATAGGTGCCCCCAGTGTTGGTTAGCCATGTCTAGGTGCCCCCAGTATAGGTATCCAGGTATAGCTGCCCCCAGTATAGTTATCCAGGCCTATAGATGCCCCCAGTATAGGTTAGCCAGGTCTATAGGTACCCCCAGTATAGGTTTGCCAGGTATAGGTGCCCCCGGTATAGGTAGCCTGGAGTGAGGAGCAGCAGGCATGCAGCGGTGGGGAGAGGGGCGCTTCCCACCTCCAGTAATTAGCACAGCGAGGTAGGCAGAGGATGCTAGCTCATATCTTCTTGGCTCCATGCGACAAAACTCTGCATGACGCCGGGCTTCTACATCTCCCTAGTGCTGCTCACTGTACTTCCTGATTAACCGAAGTACAGTGAGCCACATTAGGGAGAGTTAGAAGACTGCCTTTACACACAGAGCTCCATCGCATTAATCTAGGAAGAGGTGAGTTAGCATCCCCTGCCTGACTGCCCCACTGCACTAATTACTGGAAGGGGGAGCGCTGAAAGGGGAGCCCTAGGTGTGGGAGGAAGTGGGCCCACCTCCCTGCTGCTGTGTGCCCACTGCTACCCTCTTGTGTGCTGCGGCCCCTCCTGCCCCTAAAAGTGCAGGCATCCCTCCCATACGCTTCTCCCCCACAGCACCCCCTGCAGTTGCATCCTTTGCAGGGGCGATTGATATACCCCTGCCCACATTATTTAAGCAAATGTGAGCAGGGAGGTAACTTCAATAGAGCAGCCACCCCAGGGGGGCTAGAGCTGTAAGGGGTCCCAACTACTATTTCACTCCCTCAAATAGAAGAGTTCATCCTTCAGATCAATGACAGTTAACCCTTTGCACACTAACATGCAAATGTTCATACAAATGTTGGGTTTGATATTAAGCGCTACACAATCCTGCTCCTGAAGGAGGGAAATCCTCTCTATCATAAAAGTTCTTTTGTGTTGCCAAAATGGTTCTCACCACCACCACACCAAATATTGGAAAGGGACTCACCCTTTTCTAAGACCCCCAATTAGGTCTTAGTCTCGCCTTGGGATTATTCCCAGGTCACCCCCGACCTTATCGAACTGTGTCTTTAGTGGGCTAGGCCAATCCACAAGTGCTGACAGATAACCTCCAAATAAAAAATCTCACATAGCGTAATACTGTATGGTTTTAAAACCCTTAAAAATTTATTGCACTTACAATTTTCTCCAGGTAAAAGACAGCATGAGTTTTTCAACGGGCTCTCCCCCGTATTGGTGGCCTCCGAAGGGCTCCCCAAATGTTGCTACTCAGTCTAGCTGCCGCGCGGTCAGCCTTCCGTGTAGTTTCCGCGTTTGCCCCGCTGTTAGCTCTGCACTCCACGCCGTCTCAGGTCCCGCCCTGCCTGCCTGCCTTCCTGTGTGTGTGGCAGACTGGCATTTGACGGCGTGGAGTGCAGAGCTAACAGCGGGGCAAACGCGGAAACTACACGGAAGGCTGACCGCGCGGCAGCTAGACCGAGTAGCAATATTTGGGGAGCCCTTCGGAGGCCACCAATACGGGGGAGAGCCCGTTGAAAAACTCATGCTGTCTTTTACCTGGAGAAAATTGTAAGTGCAATACATTTTTAAGGCTTTTAAAACCATACAGTATTACGCTATGTGAGATTTTTTATTTGGAGGTTATCTGTCAGCACTTGTGGATTGGCCTAGCCCACTAAAGACACAGTTCGATAAGGTCGGGGGTGACCTGGGAATAACCCCAAGGCGAGACTAAGACCTAATTGGGGGTCTTAGAAAAGGGTGAGTCCCTTTCCAATATGTGGTGTGGTGGTGGTGAGAACCATTTTGGCAATACAAAAGAACTTTTATGATAGAGAGGATTTCCCTCCTTCAGGAGCAGGATTGTGTAGCGCTTAATATCAAACCCAACATTGAACTGTCTATAAAAATATTGGCGCACTGCCTGATTTGATTATATACATTTGCGCATCTCAATTGTTTTGTGAGTTCATACAAATGCATTCACAAAAATCAATCGTCCAGGAACCACTGCAATCCCTACAGCTAAGTTTAAAACCGGGGTCTTGGTACAAAATAATTCAGTCTCTTCCATAGTTACCAACAGCATGCAGAGGTACCCCAGTGCTCATAGGTGTCCTAACTCTGGCCCTGTAACATTCATAGTGCAATCATGCAAATGTTCATAGCATCAAACCTATCTAAAGATTATGAGCACATATTCTGTCATCCTCTCCTGGGACGGATAGTGCATAAAACTAATCCCACAATGGAGCCTACAAAATATATCACCATTCACACACCAGCATAAGCTGTGTGCATACTGACAATGGTCACAGACAGGGGAAGGAGGGGGTGCACTGGATTAAAGCCTGGCTACAGGGGTAAGTTACAAGAAAATATGTTTTTCTTATCCTTCAGATCAGATTTTTTTGGCTACACTTGTTATGGGTGTGAAGATAATAATGTCCACAATTGTTTTATGACTCTGGAAAGATGGGCCTCCAGGCTGTGATGGTCACCAGGAGTAGGCAGGGGAAAGGCTGTTAACAATGGAAGGCCCATCAACGTTTTGTTGGAGGGCCCCATGATTTGTAGTCATGCCCCTCAATGTGAACATTGCCAGGGTAATGTGTGGCACAACGCAAATTGGCCTAGCACTAGGGAAGGTCGTAGTCAGCCAACTTCGCTACGCTGGAACTACGCATAGTTTTACGCAATTACGCTTCGCCAACCTACGGCTTCAAAAACAAATATTTGCTTCTTATGCATTTCGTAGACTACGTGTTAAAATACGCAATTACGCGTAGTGCGTAGCGTAGTACATGCGGACTCTTATGCCATTATGCATAAAAATGTACGCATGAATTCCTCTGCAAATGCTTGTTCAAGTAACTCTTCTATGCGTACATTCCCCTTTCCAATGTGTAATGTTGTATGCATACATTCGTACGTGGAAAAATAGACGCGAATAACGCATTCGTAGTTTACTTCGCAATACACATGAGAACTACGCGTAGGGGCGTAATCTACGCGTAACGGTACTTCACTACGCGTTAAATCGTAAGCGTAGTTTTGAGACTTCGCCTACGAACTACGATGCGTAGATGCGAACTACGATGCGTAAATTCGCACTGGCGTAGTTTCTGCTCATCCCTGCCTAGCACCACCCATGTTACTTTGGTAATGATAGTAATGGTAAAATTGCTGTGCACAGCCTGCACATGACAACCTTTGTGAATCAGGACCTCTATTATATAACCTCTCATCTAATTATACTTAATTACCTTTGATGCCACCATTTGTCTCTTTCCATTGAAAATAATTGAAGCTCATGCACTCTCTTGCACAAATATGCAGCAGCAGTGCATGTACATTAACAGAGAATGCACTACTATGGAAATCGTTCCATCTATTTTTGATGTCTGATGACCACATTTGTGTGAATGTGTTTTTTTCTGCAATAGAACAGGAGCTTAACATTGAAAACAAGTTCTAACATTTTCATGGGTCTGCACTGACACAGGCCAACAGAACCACAATGGTACTCAGAAGATAAAAATAATTTGAGTGTCCAGATAGTGCAGTATGTCAATTCAACCGGTATTAACAGTATGTATATGAGATTATACTCACAAATCTGGGCTGCTGCACAGGTTACCACTGAAAAAGCAGGTGGGTAGATCAGACCCCACTTAAATGGTGCCCATACATGGTACAATTTTTTTCATCCAATCTTACCATTTCTATGTAATATAAGGGAACTGCCTAAATTATCCTTTCATTATATTTAATTAATTTACCCTTATAAAAATTGTACCATGTATGGGCACCATTAGGTTAAGAATGTTGCTTTCCGCAGAAGTAGAAAAAGGGGATAAAACCCCTTCACCGAACTGTCACAAAATAGACAGTTTTGGAACAGAGGAGCCAAACAAGGATAAAATCATTAAAACACGTCTAAAATAGGGAGGCAATTTTTTGGAGTACCTTTGAATAAATAAATCATTTACAGTGAATACAGATTGTCAAGTCTATTGGGGAGAGATAAGTCCACCACTACCTCCCTATTTTAAATGGATTTTAATGATTGTATCTGTATCTGGCATCCCTGTTATAAAACTGTCTATTTTGAAAGCCACAATGGTGTATATTTACAAAACAACATAAAAATATCCATGTGTAGACAGTGCATGTAACTTTGGACATCACATACATTATTATTATTATTATTATTATTATTATTATTATTATTATTATTATTATTATTATTATTATTATTATTATTATTATTATTATTATTTATTGGATTTATATAGTGTCAACATATTAGGCAGCACTGTACAATAAGAATAAGAATACATACAATGATAACAGGAGTGAGCAATAACACATGATACAGGTAATAAGCAGTGTTGCTCGGATACCTCATTATCCTATTCGAGTTTGGTCGAATTCGGATAGTAAACTATCCGAATTCACTCGAAGTTCGATATTCGAGTTAATCGAATATCCGATTCTACCTCGGATATCCGACGTCACTATCTGAGTCTGTATTCGAGTAAAATATTCGAGTTGGCCTTAAATAGCTTTTAAAACTTGTACTAATGGTCAATGATGCATGAAACCACCTTTTTTATGAAAGAAAAACATCAAGTGATTATGTAGTGATGTAGTAGTTATAAAAAAGGTATCAAAAATAGTAAATTAACTTCATGAAAAGTGTTTGCATGAGAAGGTGTGTCCAAAATGGTTGTTGGAAGTCTTCATTTATGTTGTCTTCATCTTCTTCTATATCTTCTTCTTCTTCTTCTTCTATATCTTCTTCTTCTTCCTCTTCTATATCTTCTTCTTCTTCTTCTATATCTTCTTCTTCTATATCTTCTTCTTCTTCGTCTTCTATATCTTCTTCTTCTATATCTTCTTCTTCTTCTTCTATATCTTCTTCATCTTCTTCTATATCTTCTTCTTCTATATCTTCTTCTTCCTCCTCTTCTTCTCTATCGTTATATTATGTGTCTTGGTTTTCCTTTCTTTTGTAATATTTTTTTTACTTCATTTGTGGAAATATTTTATTTTAATAACACCATAGTTATATTTGAGTTGATGGCATAATAGGTAGGTAGTGGCACTTTGCAAGCCACAGCACCCTTTTCTGTGTACCCTGGCGTTGGTAAAACACAGACATCAGCAGGAGGAGGAAGAAGTTGCAAGTTGTAGTGTGGTAATAGCTGGTAGAAGAGTGGGTGGGCAGGTGGCAGGCTGGCAGCAGAATATAGTTCTTCTTCTGTTCTCCCTGGCAGTGGTAGCAGCACACAGACAGCAGAAGCTGAATGCAGCTACAGGAGGAGGAGTAGTGTGTGTCAGGCAGTGTGATGTGACTGACATAATAGGCCCTGGTTCCTAGTGGTGGTACCAGGGCCGTAAATAAACAGCACGAGGTTCCAGACAGCGGTCGTGAAGCCCAAATTGTGTCCAATGCACAATTGGGACAGCACAGTTTTCAACCCGGACACCTCTAAAATAATTACATTTTTTTTTCAAAATAATGCAGGCAGTGAGGCAGCTTTTTTTGAGTGTAATAGCTGGTGGTGCATGGGCAGCAGCACCTTTTAATGTGTTCCCTGGCAGTGGAGACACAGACAGCAGGAGGAAATACAACAGCAGGCAGCATGAGGAGGATGAGTGTGGCAGACTGGCAGCAGGCAGCAGGAGGGAAGGCAGCGAGACATAATAGGCCCTGGTTCCTAGTGGTGGTTCCAGGGCCGTAAATAAACACCATGAGGTTCCAGACAACGGTCGTGAAGCCCACATTGTGTCCAATGCACAATTGGGACAGCACAGTTTTCAGCCCCAACACCTCTAAAATTATTTAATTTTTTTTCTTCAAAATAATGCAGGGCAGGCAGCTATTTTTGAGCGTAATAGCTGATGGCGCATGGGCAGCAGTGCCTTTTAATGTGTTCCCTGGCAGTGGAGACACAGACAGCAGGAAGAAATACAGAAGCAGCAGCAGCAGGTGTGATGTGTGTGTGGCAGACTGGCATTTGGCAGCAGGCAGGAGGGCAGGCAGCGAGACATAATAGGCCCTGGTTCCTAGCGGTGGTTCTAAGGCCGTAAATTAACAGCATGAGGTTCCAGACAGCGGTTGTGAAGCCCACATTGTGTCCAATGCACAATTGGGACAGCACCGTTTTCAACCCGCACACCTCTAAAATAATTTAATTTTTTTTTCAAAATAATGCAGGGCAGGCAGCTATTTTTGAGCGTAATAGCTGGTGGCGCATGGGCAGCAGCACCTTTTAATGTGTTCCCTGGCAGTGGAGACACAGACAGCAGGAAGAAATACAGCAGCAGCAGCAGCAGGTGTAATGTATGTGTGGCAGACTGGCATTTGGCAGCAGGCAGGAAGGCAGGCAGGCAGGAAGACATAATAGGCCCTGGTTCCTAGCGGTGGTTCCAGGGCCGTAAATAAACAGCATGAGGTTCCAGACAGCAGTCGTGAAGCCTACATTGTGTCCAATGCACAATTGGGACAGCACAGTTTTCAACCCGCACGCCTCTAAAATAATTAAAAAAAAAATTCAAAATAATGCAGGGCAGGCAGCTTTTTTTGAGCGTAATAGCTGGTGGCGCATGGGCAGCAGCACCTTTTAATACGTTCCCTGGCAGTGGGGACACAGACAGCAGGAGGAAATACAACAGCAGGCAGCGTGAGGAGGATGAGTGTGGCAGACTGGCAGCAGGCAGGAGGGAAGGCAGCGAGACATAATAGGCCCTGGTTCCTAGCGGTGGTTCCAGGGCCGTAAATAAACACCATGAGGTTCCAGACAGCGGTCGTGAAGCCCACATTGTGTCCAATGCACAATTGGGACAGCACAGTTTTCAACCCGGACACCTCTAAAATTATTTTTATTTTTTTTCAAAATAATGCAGGGCAGGCAGCTATTTTTGAGCATAATAGCTGGTGGCGCATGGGCAGCAGCACCTTTTAATGTGTCCCCTGGCAGTGAAGACACAGACAGCAGGAGGAAATACAACAGCAGGCAGCGTGAGGAGGATGAGTGTGGCAGACTGGCAGCAGGCAGCAGGAGGGCAGGCAGCGAGACATAATAGGCCCTGGTTCCTAGCGGTGGTTCCAGGGCCATAAATAAAGACCTTGAGGTTCCAGACAGTGGTCGTGAAGCCTACATTGTGTCCAATGCACAATTGGGACAGCACAGTTTTCAACCCGCACACCTCTAAAATAATAAAAAAAAAAATTCAAAATAATGCAGGGCAGGCAGCTTTTTTTGAGCGTAATAGCTGGTGGCGCATGGGCAGCAGCACCTTTTAATGTGTTCCCTGGCAGTGGAGACACAGACAGCAGGAGGAAATACAACAGCAGGCAGCATGAGGAGGATGAGTGTGGCAGACTGGCAGCAGGCAGCAGGCAGGAGGGAAGGCAGCGAGACATAATAGGCCCTGGTTCCTAGCGGTGGTTCCAGGGCCGTAAATAAACACCATGAGGTTCCAGACAGCGGTCGTGAAGCCCACATTGTGTCCAATGCACAATTGGGACAGCACAGTTTTCAACCCGGACACCTCTAAAATTATTTAATTTTTTTTTTCAAAATAATGCAGGGCAGGCAGCTATTTTTGAGCATAATAGCTGGTGGCGCATGGGCAGCAGCACCTTTTAATGTGTTCCCTGGCAGTGGAGACACAGACAGCAGGAGGAAATACAACAGCAGGCAGCGTGAGGAGGATGAGTGTGGCAGACTGGCAGCAGGCAGCAGGAGGGCAGGCAGCGAGACATAATAGGCCCTGGTTCCTAGCGGTGGTTCCAGGGCCATAAATAAAGACCTTGAGGTTCCAGACAGTGGTCGTGAAGCCTACATTGTGTCCAATGCACAATTGGGACAGCACAGTTTTCAACCCGCACACCTCTAAAATAATTTAAAAAAAAATTCAAAATAATGCAGGGCAGGCAGCTTTTTTTGAGCGTAATAGCTGGTGGCGCATGGGCAGCAGCACCTTTTAATGTGTTCCCTGGCAGTGGAGACACAGACAGCAGGAAGAAATACAGAAGCAGCAGCAGCAGGTGTGATGTGTGTGTGGCAGACTGGCATTTGGCAGCAGGCAGGAGGGCAGGCAGCGAGACATAATAGGCTCTGGTTCCTAGCGGTGGTTCCAGGGCCGTAAATAAACAGCAAATAAACAGCATGAGGTTCCAGACAGCGGTTGTGAAGCCCACATTGTGTCCGATGCACAATTGGGACAGCACAGTTTTCAACCCGGACACCTCTAAAATAATTTAATTTTTTTTTTCAAAATAATGCAGGGACGGCTGAGGTAGCTATTTTTAAGCGTAATAGCTGGTGGCGCATGGGCAGCAGCACCTTGTAATGTGTTCCCTGGCAGCGGAGACACAGACAGCAGGAAGAAATACAGCAGCAGCAGCAGCAGGTGTAATGTGTGTGCGCAACTTCATGTCCCCCTCTCGCCGACAACAGGGGCCAGGAATTCGCCTTCCACCCAAGCCTGGTTCATATTGAGAAACGTCAGTCTGTCCACAGACTTGTGAGACAGACGAGATCGCTTCTCAGCGACGACTCCACTGGCTGCACTGAAGCAACGCTCTGACAGTACGCTGGAAGGGGGGCAGGAGAGCACTTCCAGGGCATACTGCGCAAGTTCGCTCCAGATCGGCAGGTGCTTGACCCAATACTCCATGGGATCAACAGGGGCAACGCTGTCAAGCCCGCTGAAGGACCCCATGTAGTCAGCCACCATGCAGGTCAAGCGCTGCCTGTGACTGGAGAAGGATGCTGCTGCAGGCACCTCCTCTCTAGTCCTTGGTAGCTCTACACTCATGTAGAGCTCTTGGGTCAGAGACAGCAGGTCTGTGGTGCACGTGCGCTTGCTGCTGGTGGATGCAGGTACCTGCTGCTGCCTCTGTGCTGGCTGGACAGTGGGGGTGGATGTCTGAGGGAAGGCTTCCTCCAAGCGCTCAACAAGGGACAGCTGCAAATCCCTCATTTGTTGCGCACGGTCTCCTCCTGCAGGCAGGAACTGGCTGAGCTTTCCCTTCAGACAGGGGTCCAGCATCATGCAGATCCAGATGTCCTCCCTCTGCTTCATCTGGATCACCCTTGGGTCCTTGTGCAGGCACCGCTCCCTCTTCCAGCAGTGCATACAGGGCCCTGTCCAGCACACACACCAAGGGTACCCACTCGCACACCATTGCATGGTCCCTGCTTACCATGTTGGTGGCCTGCAGGAAGGGTGCCAGGACTGAGCACACCTGCTGCATGTGCCCCCAGTCCTCCGTGGAGAAAATGGACGGGAGGTTGGTGGCGGCACGCCCAGTTGCAGTGATGGAGGCAACTGTTGCTCATGCAAGGTACTGGCTGACAGCCTGCCTCTGTTCAACCAGACGCTCCAACATCGCCAGGGTGGAGTTCCAGTGAGTTGGAACATCGATCATGAGCCGGTGCTGTGGCAGGTGCAGCTCATTCTGCACCTCTTCCAGGCTCGCTACGGCTGCAGGTGAGTGCCAGAAATGATGCACAACCTTCCTTGCCGCCTCAAGGAGTCGGTCCCTCCCCTGGTAGGTTCGCAGGAACTTTTGGACTACCAGGTTCAGGACGTGCGCCAGGCAGGGGATGTGGGTCAGGTCTCCCCTGCTGATTCCATTGTCGGACACCACCTCTCCGACTCTGAGGCCTCTGAGGGTCAGCAAATTCCTCTCCTGCTCTCCGAGTTTGGCCAGGACATGCTTCGCCGTCAGTTTGGTCTTCCCCAGGCTGATCAATTCCAGCAGCGCTTGGCAGTGGCGGGGCTTCACGCTGCTGCTGAGGCGGGGGGTTTGGACTGGTGTGCCGGAGGATGGAAGCGGATCAGAGGAACCTGCTGCAATTCCGCTGACCCTGCATGGTGGCACCACCCACTGCGTTGATGCTGCTGCTGCTCTGACAGTGCCCGATGCTGCTCCCCCCTCCTCACCCCCTTCCACCAAGCGGACCCAATGCACGGTGAAGGACAGATAGCGGCCTGTCCCAAACCGGCTGCTCCACGAGTCCATGGTGACGTGGACCCGTTGACCCACCGCGTGATCCAGCTCTCTCCCGACATTAGCCATCACAGAGCGGTGAAGTGCAGGGATGGCCATGCGTGCAAAATAATGTCGGCTGGGGATTGGCCAATCGGGGGCTGCACACATCAGGAGCGCACGCATGTTGCTCCCCTCCTGCACTAGGGAATAAGGCAGGAGTTGGGAGCACAAGGCCCGTGCCAGCAAGCTGTTCAGCTGACGCACATGACGGCTGCTGGGAGGCAGAACTCTGACCACCCCCTGGAAGGTGTCGCTGAGGGAGGGAGCAGAGGAGGCCACTGAGGACTGGCTGCCAGAACAGGCCTCAGTGTCGGCGGCAGGAGTTTCAGAGGGAGGAGGAGCAGTGCATTGCTGACGCACTCCTGCTGGTGCTGCTGGAGGAGGTGGAGGAGGGCGGGTGGCTGCTGCCGACGGCTTTGCAGTGGTGGCGGGTCTGCCACTGCCACTGCCAGCTTCCTTCAACTTCACAAACTCCTCATGCTCATGAAAGTGTTTCCCTGCCAGATGGTTGACCAGAGAGGTGGTGCCGTACGCAGAGGGCTCCTTCCCTCTGCTGAGCTGCTGGCGGCACTGGTTGCAGGTGGCATACTTGCACTCCACATATGGCAGGGTGAAATAATTCCAAATTGGGGAGGTGAAGTTGCCCCTTCGGCTGGAAGGTGCTGCTGCCGCTGGTCTCCCTGTGGTGGTTGGGGGGGGGGGTTCTTGGTGCGGCTGGTGGCACTGGCAGAACTCTCCGCCTCCGGATCAGTTGCTGATCCTTCTAGCAAGGCCCACAGATGCATCCTCCTCCTCAGAGCTGATGACATCCTCAGGATCTGCCACCCAGTCTCCGTCCTTCACCCTGTTATCATCATCCTCTCCCTCTGCAAACATGTCCTGCTGGGATGACCCCACAAACTCCCCTTCTGCATGCATGGGCTGAGGGACAGTCACCACTGTCTGACTGTCCAAAGCATCATCCCCAAAAGTGCCCATCAGCATTTCTTCCTCCTCCGATTCTGCCGCAACCGCACTCCATAGCCCCGCTGTGCTTGGGGATAAGAAGAAGGTGCTGCTGAGTGACAGGGTGCTGGTGTTGCCCGCTGGGGCTGGAGAACTGCACTTCTCCTCCTCCCCCCCAGGCAGTGCTGGGCGGCTGCTGTTGCTCTTGCGAACAGGAGTGGTGGCAGGGGTGGAGGACTCGGTTCCAGAGCTAATGGTGTCTGCTCATCTACCATCAGTTCCACCACAGAGTCTGCATCCTTCTCCTCAATAGGACAGCTACGACCTGGCAGTGGGAGGAACATCTGCGCCACACGCTGCTGCTGCTGCTGTGTCTCTGCAGCGTGACTCCCAGCTGTTGGGCGGCCAAGGCATCCAGGGCCAGTGGCTAATGGCGGAATAGCCACTGGTGCAGACGCAGAACTGCGCATGGTGGTGGTGGTGGCGCGGCTGCCACGCCCATGACCTCCTCTCTTGGCGATGCCCTTGCTGCCCCTGCCCTAACCACGGCTGCCAGTGCCAGACATCGTATATTTTTTAATATTATACAAATGAAAAAAAAAGTTATGTATAGGCGGGTGGGACAAGTGGGGTACTTTAATGGGGTGGGACTGGTGGTGCTCGTGGGTGTGTGAGGTGACAGACAGGTGTACTCTACAGCAGAGATCGGTGTAGCACTAACGAGAGAGTGCGCACTGCGCACACAAAGACCCTAGCTGACGCTGACTGGCGGTGTCCCTATACACAGACTACAGTACAGTACAAGTCAGCGAATACACAATAGAAGTAATATAAAGAAATAGGACGGGTGTAGCACTAACGAGAGGGTGCGGACAGCGCAGGTGTGCACTGCGCACACAAAGACCCTAGGTAACGCGGTGACGGACGGTCCCTATACACAGACTAGAGTACACTACAGTACTAACTAAACAATAGAAGAATCTAGCTAAATAATAGAACAGGTGTGACTAGATTACAGAGAGCAGATACAGGACAGGTATAGCAGTAAAGCTGGGCCTTGCTAACTACAAAATAGTACAAATCTATCTAACACAGAAGTAGTACAGGAGTAGGACAGGTGAGAGCACAGGTAACTAGAGACTAGAGCACAGAGCAGGGCAGGCTGCCTTGCCTAGGCACAGGGCCTAGCTGCTGGCTGCAGGCCTGCAGCAGTGCTGGGCCGAAATTACGCATGCGCGTAATTACGCACCGTAATTTACCGTTATTTTACGCGTAAGAGCTACGCGTAATTTTTGTGTTACGCGTAAGTATCTACGCGTAAGTCGTAAAGCGGTATTGTAATTACGCCGCCTACCGTAATAGCGTAGGCATGCGTAATTTTACGGCAAATTACGCTTAATTTTACGCGTAATTTCGTAGACACAACTCCCCTTTTCTAGGAGTAGCCAATCAGTTATCAAGTTGGTTTGGGAGCTACATCCTAAGCAACCAATAGTATCTTCTCCCGCCCTTCAGTATATAAGCTGTCAGCCATGATCTGTGTTCTTTGTGGGTTGCTTTCACTTTCTGAGGAGAAGGAGTGAGACAGAGAGTGATACAGTTACACATCCATATTAAGTGCAATTCTATTGTATTTTCTTAGATCTTTGATCTGTGTGATTGTAAGCCTGTGTTAGGAAGTTGATTATTGTAGTTAGGGCTTTGTTTAGGGTTAGAATTCTGTTGTTTAGTGTTAGAGGCAGGGAAAACTGATTATAGGGCTTGTGATTTTACAGTGAAAGCGTGTAGATTGTAGAGACAAGAGAGGGCCTGTGATATGTAATAGAGTGAAATCAGTTAGATTCAGGGATCGTGTGCTGGGAGTGAATTGTATTTTTTTTTTTTTTTATCATTTTAATTATTTGATTTGATTGAATTTTATTTTCATTATTTTTGTGGGGGGATTTATTTCAAGTGCGTTGTCCCAAAGCAATTGTTATATAATTTGGACTAGCTCTCCAGTCCTCTCCTCCCTCATTACATTGAAATTTTAATTTGATTTATTTTTCTTTTATTTTATACGTTTATCATTTGTCACTTTCCCCTACATTTCAATAAAACACTAACGTTTGGCAGTTGCTGAACATATTCCCTACAATGTCTGGCAGAGGTGGAGCAGGCCGTGCCCGTGGCCGAGGAATTGAATCCACTGCAAAAAGATGTTTGTTTGACACCTTGACAGGCAGTGATCAAGAACCAGCAGCCCAAAAAGTACATCCCTATTTCACAGCAGGAAGGGGACGCTCTGCACCAAGCAGGGGATGCACTGTACCCGGCAGGGGTCAGTCCAAGACTGGCAGGGGACAGTCAGTTGGTAGTGGACAATCAGTGCGAGGTAGTGGCCAATCCTCAACAGGCACAGTGAGGAGTGAAGATGTAACTCCAAAAAAAGTCTACAACCTTATACGCGATTCAAGGATGATGAAGGGCCCACGACGCCCCATTATGGAGAGCCAGGCTGATGATATTGTGGAGTTTGTGACGAGAGATAGCGGTTCTCAGTCCCCCAATCTTCAGGCCCTGGAGAGTAGCAGCAGTACCAGCAGCACACCCATGCCTGCTCAAAGATCTGCCACCAACATCCAAAATGAGCCTTCACTTCCATATACTGCACATATTGCAGACCTTGTGGACAAAGCTCTTTCGCAGTCCGACATAAACCTAGAGTCTGATGCCCAGAATTTTTTTAATGAACCTCAGAATGTTATCGATGAGGGATTGGCGGGTGATGATCATGATGACAACTTGTACCATGCCCGCGATCAGTCTCAGTCCTCAATGGGAGAACATAACATCCAGGATGAGGGCTCTCCCAACCTTCTTTCTCCCAATTATCCTGATGATGATGAGCTGGGTTCTTATAAGGGATGTAGTGACGATGATCTGGATAGGGACTATGCCCCGCCTGAACATCATGATGATGCCAGCTCAGATGATTCAGAGCCGCAGAGGCTGCATCAGCATACCGTGAGACCTAGTGGAAGCAGTGGCTCCTCTGGTAGGCTTTTTCAAACGAGGCAGCAGCCACAGCCTGAGCCTGCATCTGAAAGCACCCTCTCCCAAATTGTTGTGCCTGAGACTGAAAAACCAGTTAAAAAATCATCTAAGAAAGCCCCAGTTTGGAAGTACTTTACCGTTGATGAATCTGATCCCCACATTGTCATATGCAACATTTGTGGTCATAAGGTGCGTTTAGGGAAGGACTTGTCAAGAGCGGGCACAGGTGGACCACTCTCCCACATAAAAAAGCATAAGAGAGAAAATCAGCTTGTTCAGGAAGCAATGGGTAAAATACCCCGCACAGTGCCCCATCCTTCTTCCCATTCAGGTTCTGACATCGGCACCCCTTCCCCCTGTCTTCACTCTGCAACACAGTCTGGCAGTAGAGGCCACATGTCAGCTACCTCAATTGCACGTTTCTCGTCAGTGGCTCACAGCACCCAGCCCTTAATTACTGAGTCGATAAGGTCGACAAAGCCACTGCCTTCCCATCACAGCAGGATCCGGAGGCTGAATGGGCTGCTGTCACAGGCTATGGTCCAGCAGTTATTGCCCTACAGTCTTGTAGAGGAGGGTACAGCCATTCGCGAGCTGCTGAGGTTTGGCATACCAGAATGGCGGATCCCCAGCCGCCATTTTTTTGCTAGGACAGCAATACCTGACCTGTATCGCCACACTGTGGATAATGTGACCCTGTCCCTTGACTATTCTGTAGGCAACAGGGTACATCTCACGACGGATTGCTGGACCAGCAGTCATGGCCAGGGACGTTATATGTCCTTTACGGCACATTGGGTCACCCTCCAATGTTAACAGGAGGGTTCCAGTCCTGGGGCGGCCAATGAGCTGGTTGCGCCGCCCCGTGGTGTCAAGGGGAACAGTTCCACACTTGCCTCTAGTCATGTCGCAACCGCTACAGCTGAGGCCCCCAGTAAGCGTGCCCGTGGGACTGGCCACAGCAGAGTGGTACATCGACGCTGTCAGGCGGTTCTGGGCTTAGTCAGCGTTGAGCAGCAGAGACTTACTGCACCAAATGTCCTGGCCATTATCAATGGACAGGTGCAGAAGTGGCTGACCCCAAGAAGACTCCAGGCTGGTCATGTTGTATGTGACAACACAGCAAATCTGATTGCCGCCCTGAATCAGGGCAACATCCCCCATGTGCCATGTTTTCCCACATACTCAACCTGGTGGTGCAGCGCTTTTTACGCACCTACCCAGGTTTGAGTGATGTGGTGCAGCATGCAAGAAGAGTTGTATCGAAGTTACGTTATTCTTCAAATGCCAAAGATTCGCTGTCTAAATTGCAGGAGAAACATGGCCTGCCCCCCCATAGGCTCATTGCAGATAGTGCAACACGGTGGAACTCCACACTTCGCATGCTGAATAGGTTGTGCGAGCAGAAAAAGGCGGTTGCAGAGTACCTCCGAGGAGGACATGGCACCCAGGGCGCACCTGCCCGATTCACCCAGGAAGAGTGGCGGCTAATGTATCAAGTCTGCCGTGTCTTGTCCCCATTCGATCAGGCTACAACATTCGTAAGTGGGGCACAAGTCTGTATCAGCGAAGTGATCCCTCTCGTGTACATGCTGGACGAGAGTCTGAGTAGCCTGATGACAGCTGGGGAGGATGCGCTTGATGAGCTTGAACAACAAAGCTTGCTCCAAGCCACCCAGACTCAGGCACATGAGGAGGAGGAGGAGGAGGAGCTTACTTTCACGCGGGACTTACTTGAGGTGCCTGATCATTGTGAGGAGGGAGAGCAGGCCAGTGCCACATCTGTGGTTCATGGGTGGGTAGACATTGGAAGGCAGGATGAGCAGCAGCAGCAGCAGTCAGAGGATTTTGATGTGTTGAGCAGACCGGATGATTTGGAGGCGCAGGCTCATCTCTTCCCCATGGCTGTTCATATGTTGAAATGCTTACGCAGAGATCCCCGGATCAAAAACATTAAGGAGAGGGATGACTACTGGTTGGCCGCCCTTTTAGACCCTCGATGTAAGGGGAAACTGGGTCAGTTCATTCCAGCAAGCCGGCAGGAGGAGAGGATGCGTGAGCTGCAGCAGGCCCTAATACGTCATGTGCAGGAGGCCTTTCCACAGTCTGAGATCACAGCTATCCCCACTCATCGCACCCAGCAAGTAGCTGAGCCTAGCAGACCCATTCTTCCTGGAGACCTTTTTGGAGCAATGAGAAACTTTTACTTCTCTGAGCGTCCAACAATAACAACAAGAACAGTAGAAGGAAGTTTTCACCAGCGGGTGAGCCGCATGGTCAGTGATTACATGGGGTCACTTGGTGCATCTGACAGTATGCGCACAGAGGACCCTATGGAATTTTGGTCCGCCAGACTGGAAACCTGTCCCGAGCTGGCGCAGTATGCGCTTCAACTTCTGGCATGCCCGGCTTCCAGCGTAATTTCTGAGCGTGCATTCAGTGCGGCAGGTGGGGTGGTTACTGAAAAGCGATCCTGTTTGTCTACAGATTCAGTGAACAGACTGACCTTCTTAAAAATGAATCAGTCCTGGATTGATGGTGAATATTCAGCCCCTGCCCTCAGAGACAGAAACTGAATGAGATCGCTTACAACTCCCTCTGATTTATCCTATATGTCTATAAGATAACATTAAATATTTAATGTTCAGTTGTGTTCCCAACATTATTGTGCACTGCACAATTTGATTCAAAGGTACAGCAGTCTTCCCACTTTTATGGAGCTCTATGGTTAACCCCCCCCCCCCCCCCCCCAAAAAAAAAAACTTTTATTGATATGGTTGCTCACACCGTTACAGTGCACTGCACAATTTCATTTTTTTCTGCTCCTGCTGCAAAAGTATTTCAGTGTTCCTACCCTCATGGAGCACTGCTATGTCCTGCTATGTTTACTGTTGTCCCTGATGTTGCTGCTGTTTTGTTTATTGTTCTTCCACCTTTCCGGTGACTTTGCCTACTACCTGCCACCAAAATGGCTTGTGGTGACTGAGGGTGATGGTCAACTTTCTGTATGACTGAGCCGCTGCTCCTCTCAGGGCCACAAGTTAGGACTTTGCCTACTACCTGCCACCAAAATGGCTTGGGCTGACTGAGGGTGATGGTCAACTTTCTGTATGACTGAGCCACTGCTCCTCTCAGGGCCACAAGCTAGGACTTTGCCTACTACCTGCCACCAAAATGGCTTGGGCTGACTGAGGGTGATGGTCAATTTTCTGTATGACTGAGCCGCTGCTCCTCTCAGGGCCACAAGCTAGGACTTTGCCTACTACCTGCCACCAAAATGGCTTGTGCTGACTGAGGGTGATGGTCAACTTTCTGTATGACTGAGCCGCTGCTCCTCTCAGGGCCACAAGCTAGGACTTTGCCTACTACCTGCCACCAAAATGGCTTGTGCTGACTGAGGGTGATGGTCAACTTTCTGTATGACTGAGCCGCTGCTCCTCTCAGGGCCACAAGCTAGGACTTTGCCTACTACCTGCCACCAAAATGGCTTGGGCTGACTGAGGGTGATGGTCAACTTTCTGTATGACTGAGCCGCTGCTCCTCTCAGGGCCACAAGCTAGGACTTTGCCTACTACCTGCCACCAAAATGGCTTCTGCTGACTTAAAAAAAAAAAAAATCACCTTTTCTTGTTCAGTTTCTTGGTGTCCCCACCGTTAGGGTGCTCCACACTTTTTATTATAATTTACCACCTTCTTTTGATTATAGACTGACAGTATTCCCACTGTGAGGGAGCACTCCACAAAAAAAAAAAAAAATTCTCACCTCTTCATGTTCAGTTTTTGGGGTGTCCCCACCGTTAGGGTACTCCACACTTTTTATTATAATTTATCACCTTCTTTTGATTATAGATAGCAGTGTTTCCACTGTCAGGGAGCACTCCACAAAAAAAAAAAAAAAAAAAATTACTCACCTCTTCATGTTCAGTTTTTGGGGTGTCCCCACCGTTAGGGTACTCCACACTTTTTATTATAATTTAACACCTTCTTTTGATTATAGATAGCAGTGTTTCCACTGTCAGGGAGCACTCCACAAAAAAAAAAAAAAAATTACTCACCTCTTCATGTTCAGTTTTTGGGGTGTCCCCAACGTTAGGGTACTCCACACTTTTTATTATAATTTATCACCTTCTTTTGATTATAGATAGCAGTGTTTCCACTGTCAGGGAGCACTCCACAAAAAAAAAAAAAACTCACCTCATCATGTTCAGTTTTTGTGGTGTCCCCACCGTTAGGGTACTCCACACTTTTTATTATAATTTATCACCTTATTTTGATTATAGATAGCAGTGTTTCCACTGTCAGGGAGCACTCCACAAAAAAAAAAATACTCACCTGTTCCTGTTCAATTTTTTGGGTGTCCCCACTGTTAGGGTACTCCACACTTTTTATTATAATTTACCACCTTCTTTTGATTATAGACTGACAGTGTTCCCACTGTCAGGGAGCACTCCACAAAACAAAAAAACAAAAAAAAAATACTCACCTCTTCATGTTCAGTTTTTGGGGTGTCCCCAACCGTTAGGGTACTCCACACTTTTTATTATAATTTACCACCTTCTTTTGATTATACATAGCAGTGTTCCCACTGTTGGTGAGTACTCCCAAAAAAAAAATTAAATAAAACAGAATTTCTGGGGGGAGGGTGGAAGGGGTTCAGGTCTGGTTATCTATGAATTTCTGGGGGGAGGGTGTAAGGGCTTCAGGTCTGGTTACCTATGGATTTCTGGGGGGAGGGTGGAAGGGCTTCAGGTCTGGTTACCTATGGATTTCTGGGAGGAGGGTGGAAGGGCTTCAGGTCTGGTTACCTATGAATTACTGGGAGGAGGGTGGTAGGGCTTCAGGTCTGGTTACCTATGAATTACTGGGAGGAGGGTGGTAGGGCTTCAGGTCTGGTTACCTATGGATTTCTGGGAGGAGGGTGGAAGGGCTTCAGGTCTGTTTACCTATGGATTTCTGGGGTGAGGATGGAAGGGCTTCAGGTCTGGTTACCTATGAATTAATGGGAGGAGGGTGGAAGGGCTTCAGGTCTGGTTACCTATGGATTTCTGGGGGGAGGGTGGAAGGGCTTCAGGTCTGGTTACCTATGGATTTCTGGGAGGAGGGTGGAAGGGCTTCAGGTCTGGTTACCTATGGATTTCTGGAAGGAGGGTGGAAGGGCTTCAGGTCTGGTTACCTATGAATTACTGGGAGGAGGGTGGTAGGGCTTCAGGTCTGGTTACCTATGGATTTCTGGGAGGAGGGTGGAAGGGCTTCAGGTCTGTTTACCTATGGATTTCTGGGGGGAGGATGGAAGGGCTTCAGGTCTGGTTACCTATGAATTACTGGGAGGAGGGTGGAAGGGCTTCAGGTCTGGTTACCTATGGATTTCTGGGGGGAGGGTGGAAGGGGTTCAGGTCTGGTTACCTTATGGATTTCTGGGAGGAGGGTGGAAGGGCTTCAGGGCTGGTTACCTATGAAATACTGGGAGGAGGGTGGAAGGGGTTCAAGTCTGGTTACCTATGGACTTCTGGGAGGAGGGTGGAAGGGCTTCAGGTCTGGTTACCTATGAATTACTGGGAGGAGGGTGGAAGGGCATCAGGTCTGGTTACCTATGGATTTCTGGGAGGAGGTTGGAAGGGCTTCAGGTCTGGTTACCTATGGATTTCTGGGGGGAGGGTGGAAGGGGTTCAGGTCTGGTTACCTATGGATTTCTGGGAGGAGGGTGGAAGGGCTTCAGGTCTGGTTACCTATGGATTTCTGGGAGGAGGGTGGTAGGGCTTCAGGTCTGGTTACCTATGGATTTCTGGGAGGAGGGTGGAAGGGCTTCAGGTCTGTTTACCTATGGATTTCTGGGGGGAGGATGGAAGGGCTTCAGGTCTGGTTACCTATGAATTACTGGGAGGAGGGTGGAAGGGCTTCAGGTCTGGTTACCTATGGATTTCTGGGGGGAGGGTGGAAGGGCTTCAGGTCTGGTTACCTATGGATTTCTGGGAGGAGGGTGGAAGGGCTTCAGGTCTGGTTACCTATGAATTACTGGGAGGAGGGTGGTAGGGCTTCAGGTTTGGTTACCTATGGATTTCTGGGAGGAGGGTGGAAGGGCTTCAGGTCTGTTTACCTATGGATTTCTGGGGGGAGGATGGAAGGGCTTCAGGTCTGGTTACCTATGAATTACTGGGAGGAGGGTGGAAGGGCTTCAGGTCTGGTTACCTATGGATTTCTGGGGGGAGGGTGGAAGGGGTTCAGGTCTGGTTACCTATGGATTTCTGGGAGGAGGGTGGAAGTGCTTCAGGGCTGGTTACCTATGAAATACTGGGAGGAGGGTGGGAGGGGTTCAAGTCTGGTTACCTATGGATTTCTGGGAGGAGGGTGGAAGGGCTTCAGGTCTGGTTACCTATGAATTACTGGGAGGAGGGTGGAAGGGCATCAGGTCTGGTTACCTATAGATTTCTGGGAGGAGTGTGGAAGGGCTTCAGGTCTGGTTACCTATGAATTACTGGGAGGAGGGTGGAAGGGCTTCAGGTCTGGTTACCTATGAATTTCTGGGAGGAGGGTGGAAGGGCTTCAGGTCTGGTTACCTATGGATTTCTGGGGGGGAGGATGGAAGGGCTTCAGGTCTGGTTACCTATGAATTTCTGGGAGGAGGGTGGAAGGGCTTCAGGTCTGGTTACCTATGAATTACTGGGAGGAGGGTGGAAGGGCTTCAGGTCTGGTTACCTATGGATTTCTGGGAGGAGGGTGGAAGGGCTTCAGGGCTGGTTACCTATGAATTACTGGGAGGAGGGTGGAAGGGCTTCAGGTCTGGTTACCTATGGATTTCTGGGAGGAGGGTGGAAGGGCTTCAGGGCTGGTTACCTATGAATTACTGGGAGGAGGGTGGAAGGGCATCAGGTCTGGTTACCTATGGATTTCTGGGAGGAGGGTGGAAGGGCTTCAGGTCTGGTTACCTATGAATTACTGGGAGGAGGGTGGAAGGGCATCAGGTCTGGTTACCTATGGATTTCTGGGAGGAGGGTGGAAGGGCTTCAGGTCTGGTTACCTATGGATTTCTGGGGGGAGGATGGAAGGGCTTCAGGTCTTGTTACCTATGCATTTCTGGGAGGAGGGTGGAAGGGGTTCAGGTCTGGTTACCTATGAATTACTGGGGGGAAGGGGAGAGGTCTGGCTACCTATGAACTACTGGGGGCAGCAATGAATTATTGCTACATATATTGTTCATACATTTTTATTTTTTATTTTTTTTACACTGGTGCTTTGTCTCAGACATTGATGATTTGAAAAAATTTTGTGTAACACCTACAACTAAGGGCCCGTTCAGATCACAAATGCGGATGGCCATGCGTGCGGAACGCCATGCGTACGAACGCACGCCATATGCGTTTGTGTGCATTGCGTGGCTGATCCCATCACTGAAAAGCGAATGGGACAGCCGCGCGTTTTTACAAAATCTGCATGCAGCATGCGTTCACAGACCGCACAGGTCCGGAACGCATGCAGTGTGAACATCAGACAGTGAACTCTATGCACTGTCTGATGTCGTGCGTGTCGGCCTCCCGCACGCGTTTCCAAAACGCGGCTGGAAACGCGTACACTCTGAACGGGCCCTAAGTAAGCGATCAAATATGTTTCAGAAATGCATAGTTCTAACAATGTCACTGCATTTCTGTTGCAATTATTTAATCCACTCCAACGCAATGTGTCAGTATGAGAGATAATATAACCAAAAAACAGAAACGTATACTTTTTGGAACCCCCAAAAATATTTATTTTTTTGTTTTGCAACATGCAAAAAAATTTTTGTTCTCAAAAAACACACAAAACATATTTAAAATAAACACAAAAGTTTGCTTTCTTAAAACAGAAAGAATTTGCGATGATTCAGGTTGGAGTGAGCTTGAGATGTCTCCCAGTGCATCACTGCTGAATATATGCAAATTAACCATTGTCCCCCTTAGGAGATAAACACACCTCTAGAACCGCTGGAATGCAATGATGTGTCAGCATGTTAATTTGTACAGAGCCAGAATAATCCAACATGCATACATACTGTTTTGGATTGTTTGATCCTCAGTGCATGGCATGGATTAATTTGGCTCTATGGCGTAGGGTATGGTAGGTAGGAGCTGAATTATACATTAGGTAGGTAGGTAGGCACTACAGTATAGATTAGGTAGGTAGCTAGGTAGGTGCTGCAGTATAGATCAGGTAGGTAGGTAGGTAGGTAGGTGCTGCCGTACAGCTACCGTAGGTAGGTAGGTGCTGCAGTATAGATTAGGCAGGTAGGTAGGCACTGCAGTATAGATTAGGTAGGTAGGTAGGTAGGTGCTGCAGTATAGATTAGGCAGGTAGGTAGGTAGTTTCTGCAGTACAGCTACCGTAGGTAGGTGCTGCAGTATAGATTAGGTAGGTAGGTAGACACTACAGTATAGATTAGGTAGGTAGCTAGGTAGGTGTTGCAGTATAGATCAGGTAGGTAGGTAGGTAGGTGCTGCAGTACAGCTACCGTAGGTAGGTAGGTGCTGCAGTATAGATTAGGCAGGTAGGTAGGCACTGCAGTATAGATTAGGTAGGTAGGTAGGTAGGTGCTGCAGTTTAGATTAGGCAGGTAGGTAGGTAGTTGCTGCAGTACAGCTACCGTAGGTAGGTGCTGCAGTATAGATTTGGATAGGTAGGTAGACACTACAGTATAGATTAGGTAGGTAGCTAGGTAGGTGCTGCAGTATAGATCAGGTAGGTAGGTAGGTAGGTAGGTGCTGCCGTACAGCTACCGTAGGTAGGTAGGTAGGTGCTGCAGTATAGATTAGGCAGGTAGGTAGGTAGTTGCTGCAGTACATCTAACGTAGGTAGGTGCTGCAGTATATATTAGGCAGGTAGGTAGGCATTGCAGTATTGATTAGGTAGGTAGGTAGGTTCTGCAGTTTAGATTAGGTAGGTAGGTAGGTGCTGCAGTATAGTTTAGATAGGTAGGCGCTGCAGCTTGGTAAGAGCGGGCATAATAGTAATAACTCACCTTCGTTCAGCAGAATAGCCGATCCCACGCTGCTTCAATGTTCTTCCTTTCACGGCATCTGTCTCAGTAACAGCGCCCTCCTGTGTTGACATGCGGAACATCATCACAGGGAGGCGCTGTTACTGAGAGACAGATGCTGGGAAAGGAAGTACATTGAAGCAGCGTGGGATCGGCTACTCTACTGAACGAAGGTGAGTTATTACTATTGTACTCACTCCCACCACCTCTGTTTCCCCTCCTGCAATCCAGCGCCCCGGGCGATTGCACGTATCGCACGCCCATACAAACGGGGCTGACCGAGAGGTTCAAACTAACCAGCAAGCTCATGGTGAACCACAACTCATTGGAGTGTGTCAGGGGCTACAATGGTCCAACAAAACTATCCCCCCCCCCAAAAAAAAAAAAAACACACACAAAAAAAAAAAAAGTTAGGCATCACGCCTGCCCCCGGTGCCCATTAATCGGGCGATGAGCTCGTCCTGCTGGGCCGTTTTTTGGCGCAGCTCCAGGACCTGCTGCTTCAGAATAAGGAAGTCCCGGACCGGCACTCCTCTCTGATGCCGCCTCACACTTGCCTTCAGCCTCCTCAATTTCAAGTGTGTAGACAGTGGAACTGTGGAAAGAATAGGGAAAATAGGTTACCCTGATTGTAAAATGTAAAATCATTGTATCAAGGAAAAAAAAAAAATTAACGTAAAGCTTATACAATAACATTTAGGGCCCTGTTCCACCATAGAAGTGCCACCTCGCCGCATCACTTCCGCATCTCCCAATGCAGAAGTGATTAGAGGAGATGGGACGCAGATGCAGCCCTGCAAGAATCTGCAGCATGCTGCAGATTCTTGGATCAGTCTACACCGCTCCGCATAACCTGAACGCAATACAAAGTATACCACTGCCGTGCAATGGTTTCAGGACACCCGTGGTGTGCCACATCGTACCGCATGTAATGGAAATGTACCTCGACAAAGTCTCTACAGTGTAAAGCTTGCATGCTTCTATTCTTTTAAGTTAGCCAATAAATGGTATCATCCTGATCAGGGGTGTAGTCCTTGAAAAAGAGGGGAGTGGACTCACCCTAAAAATCTCTGCGCTGCGCATAGTGCGGTGCGCCAAAAAATGGGTTTGTTTAAGCATAGCGTGGGCATGGTCATGGGTGGGGCCAAATATACATGTCCTTAGTGGTATAAAAGGTCTGCCAGGGGAAGTTTGAGCTCTGTCGTAGTGTATCCACAAAAAGTAGATGTAGTCTGACAGCATTTCACCAAATATACACATAATCTGGCAGAGGTTCCTCCAAAATACAGATAATATGGCAGTGGTTACCCCAAAATAGACAATCTGCCAGCAGCAGTTCCCCCAACATACACATAATCTTGAAGCAGTTCCCCAAAATACGCGAAACCTGTCAGTGGATCACCCAAAATACACGTAACGCCCAAAATACATGTAATCTGTCAGCAGTGGTTCACGAACATACAAAATCTGGCAGAGGTTCCCCAAAATACACGTAATCTGGCATCATCGGTTCACCATAAATACAGATCTGACAGCAGTTCCCCCAAAATAGGTACCCCCAGTATAGCTAGCCAGGTCTATAGGTGTCCACAGTATAAGTAGTCATGTGTATAGTTGTCCACAGAATAGGTGGCCAGATGTAGAGATGTAACCAGAATAGGTAGCCAGGTGTATAGATGTCCTCAGAATAGGTGGCCAGGTGTATAGATATTCCCAGAATAGGTGGCCAGGTGTATAGATATTCCCAGAATAGGTGGCCAGATGTGTATAGGTGTCCGCAGAATAGGTAGCCAGCAGTGGTGCTCAGCAGAGCTCGAATATTCGAGTAGCTCGAATATTCGAGCTCTTTTTCAGCTATTCGAGCTCGGTATTCGAGCTCCGAGTAGCTGGAGCTATTCGAATGGGCTATCCGAGTACACTCGAATAGCCCATTCACTATTCGAGCTATTCGAGCAACCCGGCGCTATTCGAGCTCGGTACCGAGCTCGAATAGCGTCATAGCCCAGATTGATGTCCTTAGAGCCAATCAGAGGGCTCCCAGGCCCTCTGACGGCAGCCAATCACAGAGGGGGACCCTGGCCAGCCCCTACCCTATAAATAGCGGCCGCCATGTTAGGTTTTTCCATGCTTGCCTGAGACTTGTACAGAGAGAGAGTTGCTCCTTTGTGCTTTGGCTTAGCAAGTGCTCTATTGTGGTCATTTACCTAGCGTTTTTGCTCACCTACACCTGCCATATACACCTATATTGTTGTTAGTTAGATAGACATTGTATTTTAGTTAGTAGCTTGTGTGTTACATTAGAGACAGGCAGCTGCTGCAAGCTTACAGGTTTAGGCCTCAGGGGGGCCTTGCCTCTGTGGGCAGCTGTCCTCTGTTTATTTCTCTCATCTATACCAGTATTTCTGCTGTCCTTTACTAATAGTATTGTAGTTATACTGTACTAGGAGTAGGACACTCACTGACTGTCACTGTTTATAGGCTACTAGCTAGCTCCTGCGTGTGTGCACTCACTCACTGTCTGTGTGTACACACACTCTATTTCCTTCTGATTACTGATAGATTATTGTTAGTTAGTTGTACTTACTTACTACTTACTCTTACTGTACCCGTAGGGACACTCACTGTCACTGTTCATATAGGCTACTAGCTCCTGCGTGTGCGCACTGCACTCACTGTCTGAGTGTACACACACAACACACACTCTATTTCCTTCTGATCGCTGATTGATTATCGTAATTAGTTAGTTGTACTTACTGTTACTACTTACTCTTACTGTACTAGGAGTCTAGGACACTCAGTCACTGTCCATAGGCTACTAGCTCCTGCGTGCGTGCACTCACTGTCTGAGTGTACACACACAACACACACTCTATTTCCTTCTGATCGCTGATTGATTATCGTAATTAGTTAGTTCTACTTACTTACTGTTACTACTTACTCTTACTGTACTAGGAGTCTAGGACACTCAGTCACTGTGTTCATAGGCTACTAGCTCCTGCGTGCGTGCACTCACTGTCTGAGTGTACACACACAACACACACTCTATTTCCTTCTGATCGCTGATTGATTATTGTAATTAGTTAGTTCTACTTACTGTTACTAATTACTCTTGCTGTACTAGGAGTCTAGGACACTCAGTCACTGTTCATAGGCTACTAGCTCCTGCGTGCGTGCACTCACTGTCTGAGTGTACACACACAACACACACTCTATTTCCTTCTGATCGCTGATTGATTATCGTAATTAGTTAGTTGTACTTACTGTTACTACTTACTCTTACTGTACTAGGAGTCTAGGACACTCAGTCACTGTCCATAGGCTACTAGCTCCTGCGTGCGTGCACTCACTGTCTGAGTGTACACACACCACCCACACTCTATTTCCTTCTGATCGCTGATTGATTATTGTAATTAGTTAGTTCTACTTACTGTTACTACTTACTCTTACTGTACTAGGAGTCTAGGACACTCAGTCACTGTGTTCATAGGCTACTAGCTCCTGCGTGCGTGCACTCACTGTCTGAGTGTACACACACCCACACTCCATTTCCTTCTGATCGCTGATTGATTATTGTAATTAGTTAGTTCTACTTACTGTTACTACTTACTCTTACTGTACTAGGAGTCTAGGACACTCAGTCACTGTTCATAGGCTACTAGCTCCTGCGTGCGTGCACTCACTGTCTGAGTGTACACACACCACCCACACTCTATTTCCTTCTGATCGCTGATTGATTATTGTAATTAGTTAGTTCTACTTACTGTTACTACTTACTCTTACTGTACTAGTAGTCTAGGACACTCAGTCACTGTCCATAGGCTACTAGCTCCTGCGTGCGTGCACTCACTGTCTGAGTGTACACACACCACCCACACTCTATTTCCTTCTGATCGCTGATTGATTATTGTAATTAGTTAGTTCTACTTACTGTTACTACTTACTCTTACTGTACTAGGAGTCTAGGACACTCAGTCACTGTGTTCATAGGCTACTAGCTCCTGCGTGCGTGCACTCACTGTCTGAGTGTACACACACCCACACTCCATTTCCTTCTGATCGCTGATTGATTATTGTAATTAGTTAGTTCTACTTACTGTTACTACTTACTCTTACTGTACTAGGAGTCTAGGACACTCAGTCACTGTGTTCATAGGCTACTAGCTCCTGCGTGCGTGCACTCACTGTCTGAGTGTACACACACTAAATTTACTTGTGATTACTACTGATTATTGTAACTGCTAGTTGTACTTCCTGACTGTTACTACTTACTTACTGTACTAGGGGACACTCACTCAGTCACCTCACCAACCAACCCACTCCATTAAAGTACCCCACTTTTCACCCGCCCTTTTAAAAAACTTTTGTCTATACGCCCAAAACATTGAAGATGTCTGGAAGTGGCAGCCAGCGCGGTTTGGGCAAGGGGAAGGGCAGCAAGGGAATCAGGAGGAGAGGGAGCAGCATTGTGGCAAGCCGCGGCCGCGGGCGCGCCACCATGCACAGTTCCGCAGCAGCAGCAGCGTCAGTGGCTAACATTCCTCCCATAGCCACTGGCCGTGGACGCCTTGGGCGCCGCCCAGCAGGAGCATCTGCAACTCACGCTGCAGAGACACAGCAGCAGCAGCGTGTAGCACCTGCTCCCATTTTCCTCCAGCCGGGTCGGAAACGTCCCATTGAGGAAAAGGATGCAGACACTGTGGTGCAACTCATGACGGAGGATGAGCAGCCCGCCATCAGCTCTGCATCCGAGGCCTCCACCCTCACCACCACCACCACCACCACCACCACCACCACCCCTGTTCGCAGCAGCCGCCCAGCAGGGCCTGGGGAGGAGGCCAGTTCACCATCAGTCGCCGACCTGTCACTCAGCAGTCTTTTTACCCCAGGCACCATCAGGGTATTGTCTGCTGTTGTTGGCGATTTTGAGGAGGAGATGCTGATGGGCACTTTGGGGGAGGAGGGATTGGACAGCAAGACTGTGGCGACAGTCAAGCGTCCCATCCATGCATCAGGAGAGGAGTTTGGGGGGTCATCATCCCAGCAGGACATGTTTCAGGAGGGGCATGATGATGATGACCCGGTGACAGACAGAGACTGGGTGCCACCACCTCCAGGGGATGTCGTCCTCAGCAGCTCTGAGGAGGAGGATGCGCTTGTGGGCCTTGCAAGGAGGCGCATCATTGCAAGCATTGGCAGCGTCCCACAGCCTGCTGGTGTCTCAGGCTCAGCAGCAGCAGCAGCAGCATCAGCCAGTACCACCACCAGCCGCACCCAAGCCCCCCCCCCCCCAACCACCACAGGGAGACAGGCAGCAGCGCTTCCATGCCGTAGGGGGATGTTTCTGTCACCAATCTGGCGCTTTTTCACCATGCCCACTGTGTACAGCAAGTACGCCACTTGCAACCACTGTCAGCGGAAGTTGAGCAGAGGTGCAGACCCCTTAAAGTTCAGCACCAGCTCGCTCATCAACCACCTTGCGGCTAAACATTTCCACCAGCATGAGGAGTTCCAGAGGCTGAAGGCATCTGGTGCTGGCAGTGGCACCACACCCATCACTGCACAGCCTTCAGCAGCAGCAGCAGCAACAGCAGCCACCCGCCCTCCTGCTCCTCCAGCAGCACCAGCAGGAGTGCGGAAATGCACTGCTCCTCCCCCCTCTGCAACTCCTGCCGCCGACACTGAGGCCTGTTCTGGCAGCCAGTCCTCAGTGGCCTCCTCTGCTGTGTCTGCTGATTCCCGTGTCAGCAAAAGGCCACGCCAGAGCCTTTTGAGCGAGTCCTTCCAGGGGGTGGTTAGGGCTCTGCCTCCCAGCAGCCGTCGCGTGCGGCAGCTGAACGGCTTGCTGGCACGGGCCATGTGCTCCCAACTCCTGCCGTACACGCTCGTGCAGGAGGGGAGCGACATTCGTGCGCTGCTTGCTTGCGCAGCCCCAGACTGGCAGCTCCCCAGCAGACACTTCTTTGCCCGCAAGGCCATTCCTGCACTGCACCGCTTTGTGATGGCCAATGTGGAGCGAGGGCTGGAGCACGCGGTTGGTGAAAGGGTCCACGTCACCATGGACTCCTGGAGCAGCCGCTTCGGGACAGGCCGCTACCTGTCCTTCACTGTCCACTGGGTCAGCTTGGTGGAAGGGGGTGAGGATGGGAGAGCAGCAGCGGGCACAGCAGCAGCAGCAACACAGTGGGTGGTGCCACCCCGCAGGGTCAGGGGAACTGCAGCAGGTTCCTCCGATCCTCTGCCATCCTCCGGCACACCTGGCCAAACCCCCCGCCTCAGCAGCAGCGTGAAGGCCCGCCACTGCCAAGCGCTGCTGCACTTGGTCAGCCTTGGGAAGACCAAGCTGACGGCAACCCATGTGTTGGCCAAACTCCAGGAGCAGGAGAGGATTTGGCTGACCCCCAGAGGCCTCAGAGTCGGAGAGGTGGTGGCCGACAATGGGGCCAATCTGGTTGCCGCAATAGACAGGGGAAACCTGACCCACATCCCCTGTCTTGCCCACGTGCTGAACCTGGTGGTGCAGAAGTTCCTGCGCACCTACCAGGGGATGGGCGAACTGCTGGAAACGGCAAGGAATGTTGTGCGTCACTTCCGGCGCTCGGCTGCAGCCTGTGCGAGCCTGGAAGACGTGCAAAAGGAGCTGGATCTGCCACGCCATCAGCTGATCCTTGACGTTCCGACTCGCTGGAACTCCACCCTGGCGATGTTGGAGCGTCTGGTTGAACAGAGGCACGCTGTCAACCAGTACCTTGCCCTGGCCACTGTTTCCGCAGCTCAGAGAAGGGACAAGACCAGCAACATCCCGTCCATCGTCCCCGATGATGACTGGAGGCACATGCAGCAGGTGTGCTTTGTGCTGGCTCCCTTCCTGCAGGCCACAAACATGGTGAGCAGGGACCATGCTATGGTCTGCGAGTGGGTGCCCCTGGTTTCTCTGCTGAACAGGGCCCTCGATGCTTTGCTGGAACAGGGAGCGGCAGCCTTGGACCAGCAGGAGCGGCAACCAGCTGCGCAGTCCACCTCTGAGGGGGAGGAGGAGGAGGACTTGGTGGAGGTCCCTGACCTGGCTGCTGATGAGGGGGATCAGCACAGCGCAGCTGAGTTGGTGCGGGGGTGGAGAGAGGATGAGGCGGCAGAGGAGGAGGATGAGGACAGCACTGACGTCGATGTGCCAGCAGACGTGGCCCGCCTCTTCCCAATGGCAGCGGACATGCTGACGTGCCTGCGCAGGGACCCCAGGGTGATCCAGATGAAGCAGAGGGAGGACATCTGGATCAGCATGATGTTGGACCCACGCCTCAAGGGGAAGTTGAGCCAGTTCCTGCCGCCTGCAGGAGGAGACCCAGCGCAACAAATAAGGAGCTTGCAGCAGGCCCTTGTTGAGCGCTTGGAGGAAGCCTTCCCCCAGCCTTCCACCCCCACTGTCCAGCAGCCAGCACAGAGGCAGCAGCAGGTGCCTGCATCCAGCAGCAGCAAGCGCCCCACAGACCTGCTGTCTCTCAGCCACGAGCTCTACAGGACTGTAGAGGCTCCGGCAGCAGTGACTAGAGAGGAGATGCATGCAGCAGCATCCTCCTCCGGTCACAGCCAGCACCTGACCCGCATGGTGGCTGACTACATGGGGTCGTACAGCGGGCTTGACAGCGATGCCCCTGTTGATCCCATGGAGTATTGGGTCAAGCGCATGGAGATCTGGAGCGAGCTGGCGCAGTACGCCCTGGAAGTGCTTTCCTGCCCCCCTTCCAGCGTGCTGTCCGAGCGCTGCTTCAGTGCAGCTGGTGGCGTGGTCACCGAGAAACGCTCACGTCTGTCTCACAAGTCTGTGGACAGACTGACGTTTCTCAAGATGAACCAGGCGTGGGTGGAAGGCGAGTTCCTGGCCCCTGTTGTCGGCGAGAGGGGGACATGAATTGGCTGCCGGAACCATCGTTAATGTGCCTTACCACCCTTTACCACCTCCTGGCTCCTGCTCACTAAGCCAGCCTGGTTCACTTTGACTATTACGTCGCCTGCAGCCACACATTTTACACCTACAGTGGGCTGCTGTGTACTGCCCTTCTGCTGTCTGTCTGTGTTTCCCACTGCCAGGGTACACAGAATTACCTTCTTCTGCTGCCACTCTGCCACCAGCTATTACGTCAAACAATAGCTGCTCGCCTACTCCTCCATTCCTCCTCCTGCTGCTGCTGTCTGTCTGTGTTTCCCACTGCCAGGGTACACAGAATTACCTTCTTCTGCTGCCACTCTGCCACCAGCTATTACGTCAAACAATAGCTATATTGGTTGCAAAACCAAAACCAAACAAACCATTAAAAAAAAAAAAGGTTTAATTTTTCTGAGGTGCCCGGGTTGAAAACTGTGTTGTTCCAGTTGTGTATTGGACACAATGTGGGCTGCACGACCGCTGTCTGGGACCTCCTGTTGTGTTTATTTACAGCCCTGGTATCACCGCTAGGTACCAGGGCTATTATGTCACGCTGCCTACCTGCTGCCACACTCACACTGCTCCTCCATACCTCCTCCTCCTCCTGCTGCTGCTGTCTGTCTGTGTTTCCCACTGCCAGGGTACACAGAATTACCTTCTTCTGCTGCCACTCTGCCACCAGCTATTACGTCAAACAATAGCTGCTCGCCTACTCCTCCATTCCTCCTCCTGCTGCTGCTGTCTGTCTGTGTTTCCCACTGCCAGGGTACACAGAATTACCTTCTTCTGCTGCCACTCTGCCACCAGCTATTACGTCAAACAATAGCTATATTGGTTGTAAAACCAAAAACCAAAAAACCATTAAAAAAAAAAAAGGTTTAATTTTTCTGAGGTGCCCGGGTTGAAAACTGTGTTGTCCCAGTTGTGTATTGAACACAATGTGGGCTGCACGACCGCTATCTGGGACCTCCTGTTGTGTTTATTTACAGCCCTGGTATCACCGCTAGGTACCAGGGCTATTATGTCACGCTGCCTACCTGCTGCCACACTCACACTGCTCCTCCATACCTCCTCCTGCTGCTGCTGCTGCTGTCTGTCTGTGTTTCCCACTGCCAGGGTACACAGATGATTTACCTTCTGCTGCCACTCTGCCACCAGCTATTACGTCAAACAATAGCTGCTCGCCTACTCCTCCATTCCTCCTCCTGCTGCTGCTGTCTGTCTGTGTTTCCCACTGCCAGGGTACACAGAATTACCTTCTTCTGCTGCCACTCTGCCACCAGCTATTACGTCAAACAATAGCTATATTGGTTGCAAAACCAAAACCAAACAAACCATTAAAAAAAAAAAAAGGTTTAATTTTTCTGAGGTGCCCGGGTTGAAAACTGTGTTGTCCCAGTTGTGTATTGGACACAATGTGGGCTGCACGACCGCTGTCTGGGACCTCCTGTTGTGTTTATTTACAGCCCTGGTATCACCGCTAGGTATCAGGGCTATTATGTCACGCTGCCTACCTGCTGCCACACTCACACTACTCCTCCATACCTCCTCCTGCTGCTGCTGCTGCTGTCTGTCTGTGTTTCCCACTGCCAGGGTACACTACACAGATGATTTACCTTCTGCTGCCACTCTGCCACCAGCTATTACGTCAAACAATAGCTGCTCACATTACTCCTCCATTCCTCCTGCTGCTGTTGCTGTCTGTCTGTGTTTCCCACTGCCAGGGTACACAGAATTACCTTCTGCTGCCACTCTGCCACCAGCTATTACGTCAAACAATAGCTATATTGGTTGCAAAACCAAAACCAAACAAACCATTAAAAAAAAAAAAAAGGTTTAATTTTTCTGAGGTGCCCGGGTTGAAAACTGTGTTGTCCCAGTTGTGTATTGGACACAATGTGGGCTGCACGACCGCTGTCTGGGACCTCCTGTTGTGTTTATTTACAGCCCTGGTATCACCGCTAGGTACCAGGGCTATTATGTCACGGCGAGCTGCCTGCCTCATTGACTGCCTGCTGCCACACACTCATCCTCCTCCTCCTGCTGCTGAATTTACCTCCTGCTGTCTTTGTGTTTCCACTGCCAGGGAGCACATACAATAGCGCTTCCAACATGCGTGCGCCCACCAGCTATTTGTTACGCTCAAAAATAGCTGCATTTCTTTAAAAAAAAATTGAAAAGAGAAATACGTGAAGAAGAAGAAGACGATATTGAAAAAGAAGGAGAAGGAGAAGATGAAGATGAAGAAGAAGATGAAGAAGAAGATGAAGAAGATGATGAAGAAGAAGATGAAAAAGAAGAAGAAGATGAAGAAGATGAAGAAGATGAAGAAGAAGAAGATGAAGAAGAAGAAGATGAAGAAGAAGAAGATGAAGAAGATGATGAAGAAGATGAAGAAGAAGAAGAAGAAGATGAAGAAGAAGAAGATGAAGAAGAAGAAGATGAAGAAGAAGATGAAGAAGAAGAAGATGAAGAAGATGAAGATGAAGAAGAAGAAGAAGAAGATGAAGAAGAAGAAGAAGAAGATGAAGAAGAAGAAGAAGAAGATGAAGAAGAAGAAGAAGATGAAGAAGAAGAAGAAGATGAAGAAGAAGAAGATGAAGAAGATGAAGATGAAGAAGAAGATGATGAAGAAGAAGAAGAAGATGATGAAGAAGAAGAAGAAGAAGATGATGAAGAAGAAGAAGAAGAAGAAGAAGAAGAAGAAGAAGAAGAAGAAGAAGAAGAAGATGAAGAAGAAGAAGAAGAAGATGAAGAAGAAGAAGAAGAAGATGAAGAAGAAGAAGAAGATGAAGAAGAAGAAGAAGATGAAGAAGATGAAGAAGAAGATGATGATGAAGAAGAAGAAGAAGATGATGAAGAAGAAGAAGAAGATGATGAAGAAGAAGATGATGAAGAAGAAGAAGAAGAAGAAGAAGAAGAAGACAATATAGAAGAAGAAGAAGAAGATATAGAAGAAGAAGATCTAGAAGAAGAAGAAGAAAGATAAAGAAGAAGAAGAACAAGTATATACAGTAACACTACTGAACAAAATTAAGGACACAACTTCTCTTTCCACATTTTTTTTTAAAGGAACATCCCCACATAATCACTTGCTGTTGTTACTTGGAAAAAAAGATGTTTCTTGCATCATTCACCCTCAAAACAAGTGTTGGAAGCTATTTAAGGCCAATTCGAATAGTCAGCTCGAATAGTGAGCTCGAATACCGACTCGAATAGTGAGCTCGAAGTCCGAGGTCGAATCGAATAGTAAAAATTATTCGACTCGAATATTCGACTGACCTCGAATAATTTACTATTCGAATTCGACCAAACTCGAATTTTAAAAAGGGGTATTTGAGCACCACTAGTAGCCAGGTCTATAGGTGTACCCAGTATAGCCAGGTGTATAGGTGTCCACAGTATATGTAGCCAGTTGTATAGTGGCCCCAGTATAGCCAGGTGTATAGGTGTCCCCAGTATATGTAGCCAGGTGTATAGTGGCCCCAGTATAGCCAGGTGTATAGGTGTCCCCAGTATATGTTGCCAGGTGTATAGGTGTCCCCAGTATATGTAGCCAGGTGTATAGTGGCCCCAGTATATGTAGCCAGGTGTATAGTGGCCCCAGTATATGTAGCCAGGTGTATAGTGGCCCCAGTATATGTAGCCAGGTGTATAGTGGCCACAGTATATGTAGCCAGGTGTATAGTGGCCCCAGTATATGTAGCCAGGTGTATAGGTGTCCCTAGTATATGTAGCCAGGTGTATAGTGGCCCCAGTATATGTAGCCAGGTGTATAGTGGCCCCAGTATATGTAGCCAGGTGTATAGTGGCACCAGCATATGTAGCCAGGTGTCCACACAGCTGGAGGGGAGCAGCACAGTGGAGAGGAGCATTGGGCAGAGCAGCGGGGAAGGGTGGACGTTCCCCCCCCCTTCCCTCACCTTGGGCTACTCTTTCTGGCTCTCCCCTCCAGAACGATTGCGGTGGTGGCTGGTAGTGGCAGCAGGCATCAGTGGGCGGGACTTACCTCCTCCTCATTCCGGCGAGTTGAAGCTGTGCCGCTGCTCTGGTCTTGACTAGACCAGACTAGCTGCGCACACAACGTCAATTCTCCGGAACAGGAGGAGGTAAATCCCGCCCACTGAGGCCCGCTGCCACTAACAGCCAAGGTGAGGGAAGGGGGGGGGGGGAACGTCCGCCCTTCCCCACTGCTCTGCCCAATGTTCCTCTCCACTGCGCTGCTCCCCTCCAGGGTGCAAGGATGGATGACGTCCAGTCTCCAATAAAAGTAAGTGTACGTCGTCCACCCGCGTTCACGCAGGACTCGACCCCTGATCCTGATCCAAAACCTCTTAATTATAGACTGCAAGATTTTTACCTGTCTGGAGGCATCCGGCAGATCGCCTGGCCACTCGCTGGCTGTGAAAGGAGGGGCCTGGGGAGGAAGACCGGGAGGTGCTGGGTCCAGGGGCATCTCCTTCCTGCAGGTCCTGGGGCTGCGCAGACGGGGGGTCCTCCTGTCCTGTCGGCGGGCTGGGCGTTGCTGTGCAGGTGGTGCCGGTGGACGAGAAGCAGATCCAGCTGTAATAAACAATAATAAATAATATAATGAGAACATAATATGTCATGAAATTGGTAAAAAGTATTACGTTTTTACTAAAAGTAATGTTTTTTTCTTTAAAGTTATATTCTAATACCTTTTATTTCTTTATTGAACATGAAAGAATATGACTCTTAAATATAATAAAATATAAATAGGATAGGCTATAAAGAGCGCTCTTGAACGTAGACTGGGCCCTGGGGCAATGGTTCATCTTTATTAGGAATAAGACCCTACACACACAGCAAATATATCAAAGGAGTGGCTTTGAGCCAAGTCTGCGTATGCCCTTGAGAGGCCAAACATGAACATAGGCATCAATCAAATTTAATAACTCTGGAGAGATCTTAAAATGGCTGTGCACCAGAGCTGGATCATCCACAAGGCAAACCTTGGCAGTTGCCAAGGGCATGGAGAGTACCCGGTGATCATCAGTGGTTATCAAAAACGAACACTCAGCAAATACTGCACAAATATCATCACTATGCCCACACAGGAGCACAAAAAATAGTTTAGGTAACCCATTTTGGAACAAATCCGTCCAAAAAAAAAGAAAAAAAAAAGGTGGGAAAAGTGATGAGCTGTGAATATTGAACGGATACTTTAACTGTATATACTACACAACTCTATTATAATATTCACTGCACATGGTATTTTTATAGGATAATTAGATACAGTATAAAGACCCCAAGATACACATACATAAACTAGTAGTTTGCTGACTTACATGACAGGGCTTCCTGAATGCTCTTGACGAGCTCTTTGTCCCTCCTCTTCAGGTCGCTCCACATCATCTGGACCTGCTTCACCTTCAAGTTCCTGTTGAAGTCTTTCCTCAACAGGAACTGGACCTTCCGGACCACCCGCTTCTTTGCCTCGCCCACCGACAGGTCATATCGGCCTTTAGTAAATTCCTGCAAAAATGTTTTACACTATTCATGACCATTGTATAGATTAATTATTTATTAATTAGGATTAACTTTACTTTAATCATGTTTCAACATTATAACAATTATATGACAGTGTCAAAAAAATGTTGGAACCAAGTTCAACCAACTATGACTGCGGGCAGATACTTATGGAATGATGACTACAAGAAGATATAAGTGGCCACCTATAACTTCTGACAGATATTGCTTGCCATCTATAATTACATAAAGTGAAAGATGTTGTGGCCCAACTATGGCTAGTGCCAGATATTGGGAGCAACCTATGATGACTATCACAGATATTGTTAGCCAGCTATGAATACTTCTGACTGATATTTTGAGACACTGGAATCAACATATGACTGCCTATGAAAACCATCTGCTCCCCAAATCTATCCTCCCTTATAAGCACCCAATGGTCACCTGTCAATCACCTGTCAATCACCCATCAATCACCCATCAATAACCCCCTGTCAACACCTCTCACTGCCACCCATCAGATCAGAACCTAAGCTGGCCCCTGCGGGCACCCAAACACCCGCCTACACCATCAGATCACCCCCAAAGTGCATTGTTTACATTTGTTCTCCCCTCTAAATCACCCACTGATCACCCATCAATCACCTCCTGTCACCACCTGTCACCACTTGTCACTGCTACCTATCAGATCAGACCCTAATGTGCACCTTGGGCAGCCATTTACCCGCCCACATACTCAGCCCCACCCCCCTTGTATACATCTAGTCTCCCCTGTAAATCACCTGTCAATCACCCGTCAATCATCCCCTGTCACCACCTTTCACTGCCACCCATCCATTTTTCTAGACTACTAGTTTCTAGACTACTCCTCATGCTTTAGGGCCCCTAAAATGCCAGGGCAGTATAGTAACCCCACAAATGACCCCATTTTAGAAAGAAGACACCCCAAGGTATTCTGTTAGGAGTATGGTGAGCTCATAGAAGATTTTATTTTTTGTCACGTTAGCGGAAAATGACACTTTGGGGGGAAAATAATATATATATTTCCGCTAACTTGTGACAAAAAATAAAATCTTCTATGAACTCACCATACTCCTAACAGAATACCTTGGGGTGTCTTCTTTCTAAAATGGGGTCATTTGTGGGGTTACTATACTGCCCTGGCATTTTAGGGGCCCTAAAGCATGAGGAGTAGTCTAGAAACTAAATTCATGAAAATGATCTGTGAAATCCTAAAGGTACTCAAAAGACGTTGGGCCCCTTAGCGCACCTAGGCTAGAAAAAAGTGTTACACATGTGGTATCGCCGTACTCAGGAGAAGTAGTATAATGTGTTTTCGGTTTTATTTTTACACATGCCCATGCTGGGTGGGAGAAATCTCTATGTAAATGGACAATTATGTGTAAAAAAAAAAATCAAAAAAATCTCATTTAGAAAGATATTTATCCCACCCAGCATGGGTATGTTTAAAAATACACCCCAAAACACATTGTACTACTTCTCCTGAGTACGGCAATACCACATGTGTGACCCCTTTTTGCAGCCTAGGTGCGCTAAGGGGCCCAACGTCCTATGAGCACCTTTAGGCTTTACAGGGGTGCTTACAATTTAGCACCCCCCAAAATGCCAGGACAGTAAACACACCCCACAAATGACCCCATTTTGGAAAGTAGACACCCCAAGGTATTGAGAGGGGGGCATGGTGAGTCCGTGGCAGATTTTTTTTTTAACAAGTTAGCAGAAATGGAAACTTTTTTTGTTTTATTTTTGTTTCAAAGTGTCATTTTCCGCTAACTTGTGACAAAAAAATCTTCTATGAACTCACCATGCCTCTTAGGGCCCGTTCACACTGCACGCGTTTCCAGCAGCGTTTTGGAAAGGAGGCCGACACGCATGACATCAGACAGTGCATAGAGTGCACTGTCTGATGTTCACACTGCATGCGTTCCGGACCTGTGCGGTCCGGGAACGCATGCTGCACGCAGATTTTGACAAAACGCGTGGCTGTCCCATTCACTTTTCAGTGATGGGATCAGCCACGCAACGCACACAAACGCGGATGGCCATGCGTTCGTACGCGTTGCGGTCCACACGCGTTCCGCACGCATGGCCATCCGCATTTGTGATCTGAACGGGCCCTAGTGAATACTTTGGGATGTCTTCTTTCCACAATAGGGTCATTTGGGGGGTATTTAATCATGGAATTTTGCCACCTTATAAAACCTGACAGGTGCTCCGAAAAGTCAGCGATGCTTCAAAATGGGAAAATATAATTTTGGCACCATACTTTGTAAACGCTATAACTATTACCCAAACCAGTAAATATACACTTATTGTTTTTTTTTTATCAAAGACATGTAGCAGAATAAAACTGGACAAAAATGTATATTGAAATTTTATTTTATTTCAAAAATGTCAGCACAGAAAGTTAAAAAAAATCATTCTTTTGACAAAATTCATGTCTTTTTTGATAAATATAATAAAAACTAAAAATCACAGCAGAAATCAAATTGCACCAAAAGAAAGCTGTATTAGTGACAAGAAAAGGAGGTAAAATTCATTTAGATGGTAGGTTGTATGACCGAGCAATAAACCGTGAAAGCTGCAGTGGTCTGAATGGAAAAAAAGGGTCTGGTCCTTAAGGTGTAGAAAGACTGTGGTCCTCAAGGGGTTAACCCGGAAAAAAAAGTTTTACTAACCTGGGGCTTCCCTCAGCCCCCTACAGCTGATCGGTGCCCTCGCCGTGTCCCTCCGATCCTCCCGTCCCCGCCGGCGTTTACTTCCGGTTTCGCCGTCACCGTCCGTCAGGCTGGGAACGCAAGTGATTCTTAGCGTTCCCAGCCACAATATTGCCCCCTATGCTGCTATTGCATTTTTGGTCCAAAAAAAAAAAAAAAAACACCCAATCAGAACACTAATCACTATTCGCAAAATGCTGTAGACGCTAGGAACTCCCATACAAAAAACGCAAACCGCGCAAAAAGAGGTAAACGCAAACCGCTAAACAACCGCTTGAAAACTGCTCAAAAAAAAATAGCTACCATTTAGCAAAATACAGTGTGAATGTGTCTCTACTATTAAAGGGACTCCGAGCACACGGCCCGACACTTGCTGGTATAGGAAGAGGCACGTCATTATGCCGGCCGATACGCGTCATGACGGCGGCCGGCGTGACAGTCCTGCGCATGCGCAGTAAACCCGCATATGCGCAGGACTGTCACGCCGACCACCGTCATGACGCGTAGCTCGGAGTCCCTTTAACAGTAGTGGTACAAGCAAAGTTACAGTGACAAATAAAATAAAAAACTCTCACAAACACCAGATAAACTTTTTAATGTCAAATATAAATAAATGCACAGAAACAGTACCAAACATATATGCATTTTGTTCAATAGATCACTTACCTCAATCACCATCCTTTTCAATTTAGGGCAATTCTTTGGAGGCATTCTGGCTGGCTGTGAAATCTGGTGCCCTGCAGAGGAAGTCTGTGTCTCTCTCCAGGTCTCTTCCACGCGTCTGGCCTGTTTTTTTGAACTTCCTGTTGTTCTGTACGCATTAGGTAACAGATAAGAAGCGGGCCGGGTGGAACGCAGCGTGACCAAGCATCCTGGTGGACGCGAAACGGCCGTCGCCGACCTTTCTACAGCCCTGAGCACCCACCTCCACCGTATCCCGCACAGCCCCGCCACGGGACACCAGGTGATAACTATTTAATGTATTAACTGCACAAGTTGTCTTGAAAATAAACAAGCTGAATGACGGATGGTGCCCGAATCTGCTTCTTATCTGTTACCAGTTACGATTTGCTTCCTTCCTGTCACTAAAGCGAGGCACACGTCAGTGGCTGACTGTTGAAACAGTGTAATAGGTGATACAGCGGGATCTTGGTCTCACTCTCCCCCTATCCACGGATCCATCTTGTCCTTTATAGGAGTGCCACACTCACTTTCCTTTTGTACAATGTTCTGTACGCATTAGCCAATCACAGGTTCAGAGGCTGAGTGTGCCCGGAATGCGTGCGCACGCGTACATTTTGACGCATGCGGAACATATGTACGCAATAGCTGTCACTCACAAGGCGCCGCCTACTGCGTACATATCAGCCTTGCATGCGTCAAAACGTACGCATAGTAGGCGGCGCCTAGTGAGTGACAGCTATTGCGTACATATGTTAAACATGCGTCAAAACGTACGCGTGGACGTTACGGCAGCAAGCGTAATATCGTAACGTAAGCAACTGAATTACGGTATCCTTACGCGTAACTGCGTAGCTTCAACGCGTAATTACGGTACTGCCCCGTAGATACTTTCTTACGCCGTAACCGTAATTGCGTAATGCGTAACAGCGTAAAATTACGCGTAACGACCCGTAAGCGTAGATTTTTTCATTACGACCAGCACTGGCCTGCAGCAGCACCAGTGACAGTCTCCCTCCCTAGTCCCTAATCACACAAACTAAACTGCCTAAAATACAATCTATCTACAATACAAAGCAATACAGTTGAATATCAAGTGTTGGAGTGTAAAAACGCTTGGTTTAGAACACAATAAATGCACTTGCACACAGACAAAAAGCACTGGAGCAGTCTCACAGTACAGTTAGTCAGTAAGTCGCAAACAGGACGAGTGAGGCAACATGGTGCCCGCTATTTATAGAGGGGGGCTTGGCCAGGCTCCCCCTCTGTGATTGGCTGCAGTCAGAGGGCTGGGAGCCCTCTGATTCGCTTGTGAGGACTCGAGGTGACGATATCCGAGCTCGGATAGCTATGATATCTCCAGATAGCTGCTTGCTATCCGAGTGCGCTCGGATAGCACAGCTCGGATAGCTAATACTATTCGAGTTAGGTATTCGAGCTCGAATAGTGAAAAATGAGCTAGGATATCCGAGTATCTTGGATATCCTAGCTCAGATGAGCACCACTGGTAATAAGCAATACACAACACAATACAGGTAATAATACAATTCCAGATCACATCACACTAGATAACAACAACTGTAATATTTCAGTTCTGATAAATAAATATTGTCTTAACTGGAAGGGATCACTGTAAGAAGAAAATAGTGAGCTTCTGAGAGGTACTGACGGCGAGTGTTCTGACTCAGATCATTGTAATAGCAATCTATCCCATGAGAGACCTCTATGCCTGGCCTGTATATGCAGATAAATCACCGTGGACAATCCTTATCAGACAGTTGAACTCACCGGACATCAGATTCATCAGATTACTTGCTTTATTCTGTGAGAAGATTCAGATGCAGCAGTATAGACGGACACAGGTTACAGGTGGTCAAAAGATGATGCCTTTCTTAGCTAGGAGAGCAGTGAGTGTGTGCCTGTTTGCATCAGGCTAGAATAACAAGATGGAGACAGGAAAAGGAAAACACCCAAGCAGGGAGGAGCCAAGAAGGGAAAGAGTGTCATAGGCATCACGTGACAGGCAGAATATGTGACAGCATACAACATTACCAGTAACAGCCACTAGATGGAGCATATAACCACATATACAATTAAATGCATTGGAATGGTACAATTCACATGTTAATCTGACTGCGTAGCAGCACACTCCCCGTCTGGCATTGAAAATGTCACTATTTAAATGATAACGGTAGTTAAACACATGCAAATAAACAACTGTGCAATTTGCTTGACGTCCGAAGACCTGAAAAACACAGAGAGGAAACAGGCATATAATGCAACATTATATTTAAGTACTTCTTCTTTGTTCAAGTAGGATCTGCAGCATGAGGAAGAAGTTCATTCTCCATAGGGTAAAAGCAGGATAAGTTCTGTAATGGGTCTGATGAAAGTCTTAACAGTTCCTTGTCTTGCAACTTTCACCTCCACCTTGCGTACCTTACTATCATCACCAGGAACTGTCTTTACAATAAGTCCCATAGGCCACTCAATTCTTTCGGCTTGCTGGTCCTTGAGCAGAACAAGATCTCCAACTTTTATGTTAGGGTACTGTTGCTGCCATTTCCTGCGTCCTTGTAGAGTGGAAAGATACTCCATCTTCCAGCGATTCCAGAAGCGGTTAGCAAGGTGTTGTACTCGCTTCCATTGGTCATAGCACAGATTTCCATCTTTGAAGTTTCCAGGTGGAGCAGGAACAGATCCAAGCTTCTGGGTGAGCAGAGAAGCTGGAGTAAGGATATCTGGGGACTCAGGATCTGTAGACACTGGTACAAGTGGTCTAGAGTTGATTATAGCAGAGGCTTCTGCCAGGAAGGTGGTTAGAATCTCGTGGGTAAGTCTTGTGGAGTTCAAGTCCATGAGCATAGAGTCCAGAATTTTGCGTGTAATGCCTATCATTCTTTCCCATGAGCCACCCATGTGGGAAGAGTGAGGAGGATTGAAAATCCATGTACAGCTCTTTTCAGCTAAAAAGTCTTGGATTGGCTTAGAGTTGAGTTGTAACTCTCGACAGGCTCCCACAAAGTTAGTACCACAGTCAGATCTTAGTGTCTTAACAGGACCTCTGATGGCAAGAAATCGTCTTAGAGCATTTATGAAGCTCGAAGCATCCATAGACTCGATCACTTCAATGTGTACTGCACGCACACTCATGCAAGTGAACAACACTGCCCATCGTTTGCTATTGGCTTGGCCACCTCGAGTTCTACGAGCTGTTACCATCCATGGCCCAGAGACATCCAGGCCAACGTGGGTGAAAGGTGGGTCAGTACTTAACCTGTCAGCTGGCAAATCTGACATTTGTTGTTGTTGATGTTTACCTCTTAGTTTACGGCACTGAACACAACTGTGCAGTGTGGCTGTAATTTGTCTCTTTGCTCCTATGATCCAAAGGCCTGCAGCTCTTATGGCACCTTCTGTGAAGTGTCTACCTTGGTGCTTAACCCCTTCATGGTAGTGCCGTATGAGCAGAGTGGTGATGTGGTGGCGAGCGGGTATAATGAGGGGGTTTTGTTCTTGCTCTCCCAGTTCAGTCTTGTTTAAACGTCCACCAACTTTTAACATGCGATTGTTATCGATGAATGGATTCAAGTTAGCAATTGGACTGTTTTTTGCAATGTCTCTCTTGTCGCTGATACATTTGATTTCTGAGCTAAAGACGTCTTGTTGTACACTGCGTATTATGATCATCTCACCTTCAGCAATGTCCTTTGCAGAGAGAGGCATTTGGCATGCGTGCCAACCTTGACATTGTGTATCAGTAGATTTTGTGTGGAAGCAGTTTGTGATATGGACTAACCTTGCAATGGTTCGTACAAGTCTTATCCACTTGGAGAAACGTTCAAAGTGTTGACAGCCCATAACAAGTCTCTGTTCAGTTCTGGTGACAAGAGTTTTAATTTCAGGACGAATCTCCGGATCTTTGTCGGATTCTAAAATACTCAAGACTTCAGCTGTGGTTTCTTCTGAATCATCCAGCAGGAATTCAGGACCTGTTAGCCAAGAAGAACTTGCAAAGACTCTTGCCGACACTGGCCTGGTGGCATGATCTGCAGGATTAATTTCAGATGGAACATAATGCCATTGTTCAGGTTTAGTTGATTTCCTGATTCTTTCTACACGGTTGCTGACATAGACATAAAAGCGCTTACTCTGATTGTATATGTAGCCCAAAACAACTTTGCTGTCTGTGTAGAATTGGATGTCATCTATTTGAATGTCTAGCTCACGCAATATGAAGTCTGCAATTTCTACAGCTAGCACAGTCCCGCAAAGTTCAAGCCTAGGAATAGTGTGCTCAGGCTTAGGTGCCAACTTAGCCTTCCCAAACAGAAACCCTATGTGGGTTTGATTAGAAGAGTCTTTTACCTTGAGGTAGGCAACGGCCGCTATGGCCTCAGTAGATGCGTCTGAGAAGATGTGAAGCTCTTTTCTCTGGCTTGTAGCAAGGGAAGCTGAAGTGTAGCATCGTGGTACATGGATTGCATCCAAGGCGTGTAGAGACTGCTTCCAGGATTCCCACTTTGGGAGTTGGTCTGATGGTAATGGAGCGTCCCAATCTTTAACGGACTCTGAGAGCTGCCTAAGTAAGGCTTTACCTTGTATGGTGATGGGAGCCACAAATCCCATTGGATCGTAAAGGCTGTTTACCACTGACAGAACACCACGCTTGGTAAATGGCTTGTCTGTAGAACTGACTTGAAAGCCGAAGGTGTCTTTTAATAAGTCCCACCGTAGACCCAAACTTCTCTGTACAGGTGGTGTGTCCATTCCCAGATTTAAGTCTTTGAACCCTGTGGCATGGTCGCCAGGTTGGAAGGCCTTCATAACAGCAACACTGTTTGAAGCAATCTTGTGTAGTCTGAGGTTAGCCTCTGAAAGCATACCTTGTGTTCTTCGGAGCAGGTCTATGGCTTCTTCCTCTGTAGGTAAAGACTTAAGTCCATCGTCAACATAGAAGTCTCTCTCAACGAAGTGTCGAGCATCCTTGCCATATTCCTTTTCTCCGTGAAGAGCAGTCCTTCGTAGACCGTATGTTGCAACAGCAGGTGAGGGACTGTTTCCAAAAACGTGTACCTTCATGCGGTATTCAATTATCTCATTGTCCATGTTGTTGTCACGGTGCCACAGAAACCTTAGAAAGTTCCTATGGTCTTCTCGTACAATGAAGCAGTGAAACATTTGCTCAATATCAGCAGTTATGGCGACTGGTTCTCTTCTAAACCTCATAAGGACGCCTACAAGGTTGTTAGTTAGATTCGGACCAGTGAAAAGAACATCATTCAGGGATACGCCTTGATGCTTGGCGCTGGAGTCAAATACAATCCTGATTTGTTTTGGCTTACGTGGATGATATACTCCGAAGAAAGGCAGATACCAGCACTCCTCGTCTTTTTGTAGTGGTGGTGCTGGCTCAGCATGGCCATTGTCAAAGATCCTTTTCATAAAGGCAATGAAATGATCCTTCATCTCAGGTCTGCTCCTTAGTGTACGTTGAAGTGAGTTGAATCTGGATAGAGCCTGTTGACGATTGTTCGGGAGTTTGGCACTTGCAGGACGAAGAGGTAATGGAGCAACCCAGTTGTTAGACTCATCCTGGAAGAATTCCTTGTCCATTATTTTGATGAATTCTCTGTCTTCAACTGACAAGGCTATTTCGTTGTCATCACTTGTAGTACAAAACACTGTGGAACCTAGGTTGTCATCACAAAGGGCAGGAGTTACATCAGGCACTTGAATGTTGTCAAGAAGCTTCTCTTTTACTTCATAATGGTGAGGGCATTGTTTGAAGTGTGTGGCACGTCCATTTCCTAGCACATGAGTCTTGAAGGAGTGGATCTCAGATGACATACGCATCCTGTCTAAGCATACATCGCCCACTATCACCCAACCTAGGTCAAGTCTTTGTGCATAAGGGGCGTCATCGGGTCCATCGCACTGGTCGCGTACCTTATGTACTCTGAGAATGTCTCTTCCTAGCAGGACCAAGATTTCAGCATTCATGTCCATTGCAGGAATTTCATCGACAAGATGCCTTAAATGAGGCTGTTGAAATGCAGCTTCTGGAGTGGGAATCTCTTCCCTTTCATCTGGAATCTGGTCACACTCAACTAACGTTGGTAAGGGTATGCCTTCCTCCTTGTTGATATGAGAGACCATGAAGCCATCTACCCTTCTGCCAAATGTTTCTATACGACCAGAACAGGTTCTGAGAGTATACGGTGTGGCGTGACCTTCTATGCCAAAGATCTCAAAGAATTTAGGCTTAACCAGGGATCTGTTGCTCTGCTCATCTATTATAGCATACATCCTTGCAGCCTTCTCGGGATGACTCTCTGGGTATATTTTGACTAGGCATATCTTGGCACAGCATTTGTGGTCCTTGCCTTCTCCACAGACTTCTGTGCATGAAGAGGAGACATTATCCTTGACTGGAGCATGGCTCAGTTGCTCCCCGCCATGATTTAAGACAGGAGTGGAAGCAGGTAGCTTCTGTGGGTTGTCCGGAAGTGGAGTAGGATGCATGGATGTAACATGTTTGTCGCTACCGCATTCTGTGCACTTGATGACAGCTTCACAGTCTTTAGCAAAATGGCTATAGGAAGAACAGCACTTGTAGCATATGCCAAGTTTCTGGAGAATCTCCCTGCGCTCTTGTAAGGGCTTTGCTCTAAGCCCACGACATTTTTTAAGAGAGTGAGGCTTCTTGTGAATAGGACATCGACGATTAGGGTCTTTATCTCTGTCATCCACAACACCCTAATCAGTAGGTGAGGTTGTGGTGGGTGAGAAGTCTGTTCTTTTAACAGATATTGCTCTATGTAAGTCTCTACGTTTTGTTGCTACGTTGTCATACCTTGATGATGGTGGGGATGATGCAGGCAGGTTGGGTTCACTGAAGCTGAAGCTGGGATCGTTTCTCATCCAGGCTTGATCACAAATGAACTTGCAGAAATATGAGAATGGAGGGAAAGATACGTTGTAGTCACTTTTGTACTTTGAGCCCTGTTGTGTCCATTTCTCTTGCATGCCGTATGGCAGTTTAGATACCACTGGGTTGACACCATGTGCAGTATCCAGGAAGCTCAATCCAGATAAACGTGGGTCTGTCTTTGCCAACTTTAGCTCCATGAGGAGGTCACTTAGATCTTGGAGCTTGCGATAGTCTTTGTTCCCCATTTTTGGAAAGTTTTGCAGTCTTTTGAATAGAGAGTTTTCTATGGCTTCAGAGCTACCATAGGCTTGCTCAAGTCTTGCCCATGCAGCAGCAAGACCTGCACTTGGGTTGTCAACATGTACTGTTCTGAGTCTTTTAACACGTCCTCCAGATTCTGGTCCCAGCCACTTTATGAGCAAGTCAAGTTCTTCCTTAGTAGTAAGGTTGAGATCAGCAATAGTAGCCTTGAAGGTTGATCTCCAGGCCCTGTAGCTCTCTGGACAGTCGTCGAACCTTGAGAGGCTGGTGGTAATGAGCTCACGGCGTGCCATATATCTGGCAAAGTCATTCATGTCTGATCTCTCACTCTTTGGTGCCAAAGTAACTTGTGAAACCCCTTGGGTGTGAAAGTGCTCTGGTGAGATAAGGTGAGGTTTACCAGGGTAGAATGATGTTGCACGAGCGTTTAACTGTGGTGTAGTCTCTAAGGCTTGTGCTGGCTTTGGCTTGAAATGCGTCTTGTCGCTGGAAGTCACTTGGTTGGCATGAACTGATGTGGTTTGCTGCATAGATGTACGTGTGTTGTAGACTTGAAGAGGCTCAGGCATATAAAGCTGAGAGGTCTCTACATTGGGAGTTAGAACAGTGTCGTCAGGAGGAGGTAAGAGAGATGACTTTGTATCTTTGCATACAGTATGCTTTAGTCCAAAATTGCAAGTGGTAGGAGCACCAATGAACCAAGGGGTGTGCCTTGATCCCTGCCCCAGTGCCTCTTGGGGCCCTCTGTAGTCAAAATGCACTCGGATCGGCACCATTAAAGTAGTATAAAGCTCTTTTATTCCATAAAAGCAGTGACAGACGCTGTTTCGGGCTATGCAGCCCTTTCTCAAACTGCTGAAGACAAAGTGCACAAAACCTAGCCACCTTATATACACCCACAAGTGGGCGGAAACACTATAAACGGACCTGATGGGGAACAGGTAAAACTTACCATCTGTGCCAAATGCAGTGTGCTATACTACGCATATCCACATGCGGGTCAAGGAAATGCTGACGCCCCGCACCACGAGCGCACATCCAATGGCAACTCACGTGCGTGATGACGTCAGACGCCGCGCGCAGGATTCATACTGAAGAGCACTGACCTAACGTTAAGTCACATGTGGCTGTGGGCGGACCTAGATCATGCCCACCAACATACTGACAGTCGTATGTAAATAAGAGCCATAACTTTAAAGCCCGCCTTCCGCAATCAATGCGGAAAGAGCAAGGGGCCAATGAGGATAAGCCATTCACCACCAATCATCTTGCAATACGCAAGCTGTATACACTAACATGCTGAGTCCATCTCAGTAAGCCTCACCACGCCCCCGTTGCTAAGTAAACAAAGCAACACACGGGGCTGACAGTTCACAGGCATAGACCCATTAGATATGTGTGGTAAAATGACATGGATCCGCATGTGTGTATGCAAAGAAAAGCACAATAACAAATAGAATAAAATTAAAACTACTTACAATAGTTGCCCATCTGATCCGTATAGCAACATTCTAAAAACATCAGAGCTATATTGAGACAATCTATAAACAAATACAGAAAAAGAAATGAGATGGCTACACCAGATATCAATAAACAACGAGGTGAAATACAAAATCGTAAATCATATTCCCTGTTTAGTCCCCCCGCCCCCATGGTACCCAATTTCCTAATCCAAAAGGCCTCTTTGCGTAGTAATGCTTTATCCCTGTCTCCACCTCTCCAATTAGAGGGAATACTGTCAATTACAGTCACTCTTAGCTGTGAAACTGAATGTCTGTACTCGTGAAAATGATCTGCTACGGCTAAAGTACAAGATAAATTGCGAATGTTGGACTTGTGGGAAGCTACCCTGTCCTTCAATCGCTGGGTGGTCTTGCCTATATAGGCAAGGCCACATGGGCATTTCAACATATATATTACATATGTAGAATCACAATTGTATAATCCACGAATTCTAAGAGGGGCGCAAAGCGAAGGATGTGAAACAGTATCACCCCTTATGACACTATTGCACATGTGGCAATTGAGACAGGGATACATACCACGACGTGTGGTATTAGGGCCTATGTTTTTAACAATTTTAGTACTAATTTTGTCACGGACAGTTGGTGCTCGTTTAAATGACATTAAGGGTGGGTACCGGAATTCTGGGACCGACGGGAGTCCGTCCCTGAGAGTATGCCAATGTCTGCGGATGATCTGTGAGATCCCTTCACTGCAGGCATTGAAAGTGGAGACAAATGGTAATCTTGGGCCAACTCTCCTAGCACCTCCTCCTGTCCTTGGTCTAAGGCTGTGATCAGGATACCCACGTGCCCTAAATTTCTCCATCATCTCGCGTCCACGTGTGCGCCTCATTTGGTCATCACTGACAATTCTATTAACACGAGATAATTGGCTGCATGGAATGCTGTCCTTGGTGTTCTTGGGGTGAAAACTATTATAATGTAAAACAGAGTTTCGATCTGTCTCCTTAACGTACAGATCAGTGTTCACACCCAAGTCACCAATGGACACCAAAACGTCCAAAAAGGGGACACTTGTTCTATCAGCATGTACCGTGAGGCGCACGTGGGCGCAAGAAGCATGGAGCTGAGATACAAACTCATGCAGCTGACTCAGTGGCCCCCTCCATACGCAAAAGATATCGTCAATAAATCTCCACCAGCATAAAGCATGCTGGTGGAACAAAGTATTAGTGTAAACGAAGGCCTCTTCAAAGAGGCCCATGAAAAGATTTGCGTAGGAGGGGGCCACATTCGAGCCCATCGCTGTGCCACGCCGTTGCAGATAATATGCTCCTGAAAAAGAAAAGTAATTAAGTTTCAACACAATTTCTAAAAGGGCAATGGCAAACCGGCGTTGTTCCAACGTGAGATCTGTGCACGTCATTAAGTACCAATCAACCGCCTCTACACCTCCATCATGTGGGATGGAGGTGTAGAGGCTCTCTACATCCATAGTCACCAGGTAGATCCCATCATCAACAATAGATAACCCTCGCAATTTATCCAGAAACATAGATGTATCCTTCAGGTATGATGGGATATTTTGTACAATCGGCTGTAACAGGCCATCAAGAAACTTGGCGAGGGGTACAAAAATAGACCCAATACCCGCCACGATAGGTCTTCCGGGTGGCCTGTCAAGCCTCTTGTGAATCTTTGGCAAGATGTACAATTGAGGAGTAATGGGGTGATCCTCCCTCAAAAATTGAAACAAACCTAAATCAATAAGACCTTTTTGTAATGCTTCATTTAATACTAGATCTATTTTGTTGCGAATCATATTAATGGGATCAAATGCAATGGGTTCATAAACAGCTACATCAGTTAATTGACGATAGACCTCAGCCTCATACATACTAGTATCCATCACCACCACTGCCCCACCCTTATCAGCAGGGCGGACAGTGATGGCTGGATTATTTTGTAGTGAATCAAGGGCCCTGCGTTGTGACAAAGTCAAATTACGTTGTACACGAAATGTGCCTTTAGAGAAACTGTGTTCCAGTTTCTTGAGATCATCTTGGACCTTGTTGACAAATGCATCTATAACAGGATGACTCGGGGGAATGAAAGAGCTTGGGTTACGTAACCCCAAGGTCTTAAGCTCAAACCGTCCCTCCACTGTATTGGCTGAAGTAGGAAACTGAGGAAGAGTCGCAAAAAACTGCTTGAGCTTGATTGTTCTAAAGAATCGGTACAGTTCCTGATCAAGTGCAAAGAAATCTGGAAAATTCGTCGGGCAGAACGACAGGCCGAGTTCCAATACATCAGTCTCATCCTTAGACAGGCAGTACGACGAGATGTTGACCACAAGAGAGTCCCTTATTTTCTTGGTCGCAGAATCCGAGGACTGGCTTGCTGGGGTGGTCTCTTTGCTCCTCCTGTGCCTGCGGCCGCCCCTCCGTCTCCTCCTGTGGCTCCCACGTTTGGGGAGACATCTGATTCAACATTAGAGGAGTCTGAGGGTGACCCGGCATCCGATCCAGAAGCTGGAATCCGAGGTTTACGACCTCTGGGGGGCTTACCTCCCTTAGGTGCAGGTCGACGTGGCCTGGATTGACGTTGCCACGCATACACATATCCAGACAGATAGTCGGACGAATCACGTGTAAATTTGCCCCTCTTTTCATTTTGGACCGCCTTTTCAAATGTCTCCATCTTTTTGTCAAAACCGTCCATATAACTTTGAAATTCGTCTGGGGAAAGAATATCCTTTAATTGTATAGTCAGGAGATTTAGCTTAGCATCAAGCACCGGTAGCTCCTGGTGAATGCGCACAATAGTATGGAGCATAGCATCAAATGATGCCTTATTCCATATTCGCTCCCATACCTTAGTGAATGCTGTATCATTTGGAAACATAATAGGTGCCACCTGAGATCTTATAGCTCTCGGAATTCTCCGCACTCTGCAATATTCCCCAAGAGTCTTGGCATGCAAATGTAAATTGATCCGTCTTTTCTTAGTCATCTCGAATTCTCGTTGTATAGGTTTAGCATCAGGAGTTTGCAGGAAATCCACCTCGGTCGCATCCAAAGCCAGGATTTCAGTTGCCTGCTGTTCATTGTAATAAAAGGTATCTGGTGCTGCCACCTGCTCTGTAGTAGTCATTGTGCTTCACTACCAGAGGCACAGCATAGAGTCCAAAATTGCAAGTGGTAGGAGCACCAATGAACCAAGGGGTGTGCCTTGATCCCTGCCCCAGTGCCTCTTGGGGCCCTCTGTAGTCAAAATGCACTCGGATCGGCACCACCAAAGTAGTATAAAGCTCTTTTATTCCATAAAAGCAGTGACAGACGCTGTTTCGGGCTATGCAGCCCTTTCTCAAACTGCTGAAGACAAAGTGCACAAAACCTAGCCACCTTATATACACCCACAAGTGGGCGGAAACACTATAAACGGACCTGATGGGGAACAGGTAAAACTTACCATCTGTGCCAAATGCAGTGTGCTATACTACGCATATCCACATGCGGGTCAAGGAAATGCTGACGCCCCGCACCACGAGCGCACATCCAATGGCAACTCACGTGCGTGATGACGTCAGACGCCGCGCGCAGGATTCATACTGAAGAGCACTGACCTAACGTTAAGTCACATGTGGCTGTGGGCGGACCTAGATCACGCCCACCAACATACTGACAGTCGTATGTAAATAAGAGCCATAACTTTAAAGCCCGCCTTCCGCAATCAATGCGGAAAGAGCAAGGGGCCAATGAGGATAAGCCATTCACCACCAATCATCTTGCAATACGCAAGCTGTATACACTAACATGCTGAGTCCATCTCAGTAAGCCTCACCACGCCCCCGTTGCTAAGTAAACAAAGCAACACACGGGGCTGACAGTTCACAGGCATAGACCCATTAGATATGTGTGGTAAAATGACATGGATCCGCATGTGTGTATGCAAAGAAAAGCACAATAACAAATAGAATAAAATTAAAACTACTTACAATAGTCGCCCATCTGATCCGTATAGCAACATTCTAAAAACATCAGAGCTATATTGAGACAATCTATAAACAAATACAGAAAAAGAAATGAGATGGCTACACCAGATATCAATAAACAACGAGGTTAAATACAAAATCGTAAATCATATTCCCTGTTTAGTCCCCCCGCCCCCATGGTACCCAATTTCCTAATCCAAAAGGCCTCTTTGCGTAATAATGCTTTATCCCTGTCTCCACCTCTCCAATTAGAGGGAGTACTGTCAATTACAGTCACTCTTAGCTGTGAAACTGAATGTCTGTACTCGTGAAAATGATCTGCTACGGCTAAAGTACAAGGTAAATTGCGAATGTTGGACTTGTGGGAAGCTACCCTGTCCTTCAATCGCTGGGTGGTCTTGCCTATATAGGCAAGGCCACATGGGCATTTCAACATATATATTACATATGTAGAATCACAATTGTATAATCCACGAATTCTAAGAGGGGCGCAAAGCGAAGGATGTGAAACAGTATCACCCCTTATGACACTATTGCACATGTGGCAATTGAGACAGGGATACATACCACGACGTGTGGTATTAGGGCCTATGTTTTTAACAATTTTAGTACTAATTTTGTCAATTGTGATTCTACATATGTAATATATATGTTGAAATGCCCATGTGGCCTTGCCTATATAGGCAAGACCACCCAGCGATTGAAGGACAGGGTAGCTTCCCACAAGTCCAACATTCGCAATTTATCTTGTACTTTAGCCGTAGCAGATCATTTTCACGAGTACAGACATTCAGTTTCACAGCTAAGAGTGACTGTAATTGACAGTATTCCCTCTAATTGGAGAGGTGGAGACAGGGATAAAGCATTACTACGCAAAGAGGCCTTTTGGATTAGGAAATTGGGTACCATGGGGGCGGGGGGACTAAACAGGGAATATGATTTACGATTTTGTATTTAACCTCGTTGTTTATTGATATCTGGTGTAGCCATCTCATTTCTTTTTCTGTATTTGTTTATAGATTGTCTCAATATAGCTCTGATGTTTTTAGAATGTTGCTATACGGATCAGATGGGCGACTATTGTAAGTAGTTTTAATTTTATTCTATTTGTTATTGTGCTTTTCTTTGCATACACACATGCGGATCCATGTCATTTTACCACACATATCTAATGGGTCTATGCCTGTGAACTGTCAGCCCCGTGTGTTGCTTTGTTTACTTAGCAACGGGGGCGTGGTGAGGCTTACTGAGATGGACTCAGCATGTTAGTGTATACAGCTTGCGTATTGCAAGATGATTGGTGGTGAATGGCTTATCCTCATTGGCCCCTTGCTCTTTCCGCATTGATTGCGGAAGGCGGGCTTTAAAGTTATGGCTCTTATTTACATACGACTGTCAGTATGTTGGTGGGCGTGATCTAGGTCCGCCCACAGCCACATGTGACTTAACGTTAGGTCAGTGCTCTTCAGTATGAATCCTGCGCGCGGCGTCTGACGTCATCACGCACGTGAGTTGCCATTGGATGTGCGCTCGTGGTGCGGGGCGTCAGCATTTCCTTGACCCGCATGTGGATATGCGTAGTATAGCACACTGCATTTGGCACAGATGGTAAGTTTTACCTGTTCCCCATCAGGTCCGTTTATAGTGTTTCCGCCCACTTGTGGGTGTATATAAGGTGGCTAGGTTTTGTGCACTTTGTCTTCAGCAGTTTGAGAAAGGGCTGCATAGCCCGAAACAGCGTCTGTCACTGCTTTTATGGAATAAAAGAGCTTTATACTACTTTGGTGGTGCCGATCCGAGTGCATTTTGACTACAGAGGGCCCCAAGAGGCACTGGGGCAGGGATCAAGGCACACCCCTTGGTTCATTGGTGCTCCTACCACTTGCAATTTTGGACTCTATGCTGTGCCTCTGGTAGTGAAGCACAATGACTACTACAGAGCAGGTGGCAGCACCAGATACCTTTTATTACAATGAACAGCAGGCAACTGAAATCCTGGCTTTGGATGCGACCGAGGTGGATTTCCTGCAAACTCCTGATGCTAAACCTATACAACGAGAATTCGAGATGACTAAGAAAAGACGGATCAATTTACATTTGCATGCCAAGACTCTTGGGGAATATTGCAGAGTGCGGAGAATTCCGAGAGCTATAAGATCTCAGGTGGCACCTATTATGTTTCCAAATGATACAGCATTCACTAAGGTATGGGAGCGAATATGGAATAAGGCATCATTTGATGCTATGCTCCATACTATTGTGCGCATTCACCAGGAGCTACCGGTGCTTGATGCTAAGCTAAATCTCCTGACTATACAATTAAAGGATATTCTTTCCCCAGACGAATTTCAAAGTTATATGGACGGTTTTGACAAAAAGATGGAGACATTTGAAAAGGCGGTCCAAAATGAAAAGAGGGGCAAATTTACACGTGATTCGTCCGACTATCTGTCTGGATATGTGTATGCGTGGCAACGTCAATCCAGGCCACGTCGACCTGCACCTAAGGGAGGTAAGCCCCCCAGAGGTCGTAAACCTCGGATTCCAGCTTCTGGATCGGATGCCGGGTCACCCTCAGACTCCTCTAATGTTGAATCAGATGTCTCCCCAAACGTGGGAGCCACAGGAGGAGACGGAGGGGCGGCCGCAGGCACAGGAGGAGCAAAGAGACCACCCCAGCAAGCCAGTCCTCGGATTCTGCGACCAAGAAAATAAGGGACTCTCTTGTGGTCAACATCTCGTCGTACTGCCTGTCTAAGGATGAGACTGATGTATTGGAACTCGGCCTGTCGTTCTGCCCGACGAATTTTCCAGATTTCTTTGCACTTGATCAGGAACTGTACCGATTCTTTAGAACAATCAAGCTCAAGCAGTTTTTTGCGACTCTTCCTCAGTTTCCTACTTCAGCCAATACAGTGGAGGGACGGTTTGAGCTTAAGACCTTGGGGTTACGTAACCCAAGCTCTTTCATTCCCCCGAGTCATCCTGTTATAGATGCATTTGTCAACAAGGTCCAAGATGATCTCAAGAAACTGGAACACAGTTTCTCTAAAGGCACATTTCGTGTACAACGTAATTTGACTTTGTCACAACGCAGGGCCCTTGATTCACTACAAAATAATCCAGCCATCACTGTCCGCCCTGCTGATAAGGGTGGGGCAGTGGTGGTGATGGATACTAGTATGTATGAGGCTGAGGTCTATCGTCAATTAACTGATGTAGCTGTTTATGAACCCATTGCATTTGATCCCATTAATATGATTCGCAACAAAATAGATCTAGTATTAAATGAAGCATTACAAAAAGGTCTTATTGATTTAGGTTTGTTTCAATTTTTGAGGGAGGATCACCCCATTACTCCTCAATTGTACATCTTGCCAAAGATTCACAAGAGGCTTGACAGGCCACCCGGAAGACCTATCGTGGCGGGTATTGGGTCTATTTTTGTACCCCTCGCCAAGTTTCTTGATGGCCTGTTACAGCCGATTGTACAAAATATCCCATCATACCTGAAGGATACATCTATGTTTCTGGATAAATTGCGAGGGTTATCTATTGTTGATGATGGGATCTACCTGGTGACTATGGATGTAGAGAGCCTCTACACCTCCATCCCACATGATGGAGGTGTAGAGGCGGTTGATTGGTACTTAATGACGTGCACAGATCTCACGTTGGAACAACGCCGGTTTGCCATTGCCCTTTTAGAAATTGTGTTGAAACTTAATTACTTTTCTTTTTCAGGAGCATATTATCTGCAACGGCGTAGCACAGCGATGGGCTCGAATGTGGCCCCCTCCTACGCAAATCTTTTCATGGGCCTCTTTGAAGAGGCCTTTGTTTACACTAATACTTTGTTCCACCAGCATGCTTTATGCTGGTGGAGATTTATTGACGATATCTTTTGCGTATGGAGGGGGCCACTGAGTCAGCTGCATGAGTTTGTATCTCAGCTCCATGCTTCTTGCGCCCACGTGCGCCTCACGGTACATGCTGATAGAACAAGTGTCCCCTTTTTGGACGTTTTGGTGTCCATTGGTGACTTGGGTGTGAACACTGATCTGTACGTTAAGGAGACAGATCGAAACTCTGTTTTACATTATAATAGTTTTCACCCCAAGAACACCAAGGACAGCATTCCATGCAGCCAATTATCTCGTGTTAATAGAATTGTCAGTGATGACCAAATGAGGCGCACACGTGGACGCGAGATGATGGAGAAATTTAGGGCACGTGGGTATCCTGATCACAGCCTTAGACCAAGGACAGGAGGAGGTGCTAGGAGAGTTGGCCCAAGATTACCATTTGTCTCCACTTTCAATGCCTGCAGTGAAGGGATCTCACAGATCATCCGCAGACATTGGCATACTCTCAGGGACGGACTCCCGTCGGTCCCAGAATTCCGGTACCCACCCTTAATGTCATTTAAACGAGCACCAACTGTCCGTGACAAAATTAGTACTAAAATTGTTAAAAACATAGGCCCTAATACCACACGTCGTGGTATGTATCCCTGTCTCAATTGCCACATGTGCAATAGTGTCATAAGGGGTGATACTGTTTCACATCCTTCGCTTTGCGCCCCTCTTAGAATTCGTGGATTATACAATTGTGATTCTACATATGTAATATATATGTTGAAATGCCCATGTGGCCTTGCCTATATAGGCAAGACCACCCAGCGATTGAAGGACAGGGTAGCTTCCCACAAGTCCAACATTCGCAATTTATCTTGTACTTTAGCCGTAGCAGATCATTTTCACGAGTACAGACATTCAGTTTCACAGCTAAGAGTGACTGTAATTGACAGTATTCCCTCTAATTGGAGAGGTGGAGACAGGGATAAAGCATTACTACGCAAAGAGGCCTTTTGGATTAGGAAATTGGGTACCATGGGGGCGGGGGGACTAAACAGGGAATATGATTTACGATTTTGTATTTAACCTCGTTGTTTATTGATATCTGGTGTAGCCATCTCATTTCTTTTTCTGTATTTGTTTATAGATTGTCTCAATATAGCTCTGATGTTTTTAGAATGTTGCTATACGGATCAGATGGGCGACTATTGTAAGTAGTTTTAATTTTATTCTATTTGTTATTGTGCTTTTCTTTGCATACACACATGCGGATCCATGTCATTTTACCACACATATCTAATGGGTCTATGCCTGTGAACTGTCAGCCCCGTGTGTTGCTTTGTTTACTTAGCAACGGGGGCGTGGTGAGGCTTACTGAGATGGACTCAGCATGTTAGTGTATACAGCTTGCGTATTGCAAGATGATTGGTGGTGAATGGCTTATCCTCATTGGCCCCTTGCTCTTTCCGCATTGATTGCGGAAGGCGGGCTTTAAAGTTATGGCTCTTATTTACATACGACTGTCAGTATGTTGGTGGGCGTGATCTAGGTCCGCCCACAGCCACATGTGACTTAACGTTAGGTCAGTGCTCTTCAGTATGAATCCTGCGCGCGGCGTCTGACGTCATCACGCACGTGAGTTGCCATTGGATGTGCGCTCGTGGTGCGGGGCGTCAGCATTTCCTTGACCCGCATGTGGATATGCGTAGTATAGCACACTGCATTTGGCACAGATGGTAAGTTTTACCTGTTCCCCATCAGGTCCGTTTATAGTGTTTCCGCCCACTTGTGGGTGTATATAAGGTGGCTAGGTTTTGTGCACTTTGTCTTCAGCAGTTTGAGAAAGGGCTGCATAGCCCGAAACAGCGTCTGTCACTGCTTTTATGGAATAAAAGAGCTTTATACTACTTTGGTGGTGCCGATCCGAGTGCATTTTGACTACAGTATGCTTTAGAACATATTCACTAGTGCGTTCGGCTGGATCATCTTGTTCTACTGGGATAAGGCAGTCTGAATCATTACTTTGTCCCATTGCTTGTTCAAGGACTTTCAGCCTTGCTAGGGAAACTGCTTCCTCCCTTTCCATCTGAAGAATCTTCATTTGTGCTTCTATCTCTGCTTCCTTTCTGATAAAGGAAGTTTGCGCCTTTTTCGCTTCCGCATCAGCGCGGGCCTCTATTAACTTGTCACTTAATATGGATCTTCTGGAACGAGAGGATTTAGAAGAAAGTGCAGTGTGTTTGGATGATTTGGATCTGTGAGATCTGGTCTCCTGCAGTTCAGAAATGCGGAGTTCTGCCTTAAGCTTAGCATTTTGCACTGAGAGATCCCTTTGTTGGTTTAGTGCATCAGTCCTGGCCAGTTCTGCCAAAGAATCCTCTGTATTATAGTCCTGCAAGAAAGCTGAGTATTTTGCAGACAGCCGCTGATAGCGTACATACGAAGCAAACAGGCGATTTATAGAGTCTCTTATTTCAGCTGGTTGATCATTAGCTTGTGACAAGGCTGGGATGCAATGTGAGGTTCTGTCCCAGAGGTCTGACAGATTACTGGAGAACTCCTCTCTAGTGACTTCATAGTTTTCTCTCAGTTTCTGTGTTGGTTTAATTGTACGTTTGGGTCTCGCACCCAGTTCAGTATCATCTGCAAAATCTGCTCCCTGTACGTCTGCCGGTTCAGAGGCATGACGTATCTGCTTTGATTCGGCCGTAAAAGAGTGTTCAGAGCCTTGTATAGACATTTTATGTAGTTTTGCAAAAAATGGTACTGTCTCTTTAAGAATACGAACAGCAGCTTAGAAGGTGTTTGCAGAGGAACAGTTTTAAACATTCATTGGATTGCAGTAAGCTTGTGCTGTGACCAAGTGCTTCACAAGGTAGTGGATGGCACTGAGCTTGATTGCAGATTAAGCACACACATTACATAGACAGGAAGCTGAAGAAATCTTCACCATCTTTTGACTGTTCTGACTCAGATCATTGTAATAGCAATCTATCCCATGAGAGACCTCTATGCCTGGCCTGTATATGCAGATAAATCACCGTGGACAATCCTTATCAGACAGTTGAACTCACCGGACATCAGATTCATCAGATTACTTGCTTTATTCTGTGAGAAGATTCAGATGCAGCAGTATAGACGGACACAGGTTACAGGTGGTCAAAAGATGATGCCTTTCTTAGCTAGGAGAGCAGTGAGTGTGTGCCTGTTTGCATCAGGCTAGAATAACAAGATGGAGACAGGAAAAGGAAAACACCCAAGCAGGGAGGAGCCAAGAAGGGAAAGAGTGTCATAGGCATCACGTGACAGGCAGAATATGTGACAGCATACAACATTACCAGTAACAGCCACTAGATGGAGCATATAACCACATATACAATTAAATGCATTGGAATGGTACAATTCACATGTTAATCTGACTGCGTAGCAGCACAGCGAGGTAAGTATGTAATATTCATTTGCAGCTACATGATGTACTGTAAATAATTTTACGCAATTCGGGATCCCTTTAAATAGCGTAATGCCCAATAAAATGTATGCGTGTGGTCTGTGCAGGTACATTTTAACCACTTCCCGACCGCCTAACGCACAGAGGCGGCCGGGAAGTGGAGCCCGCAAGGACCAGCTCACCCACGGAGGCGGCGGTCCTTGTAAGGGCATGGGCGGAGCGATCGCGTCATCCTCCAAACACCCACTAATTACCCATCAATCACCCCCTGTCACTGCTACCCATCAGATTAGACCCCTATCTTCCCCTAGGGCACTCAATCACCCGCCCATACCCTCAGAACGCCCTCAGACCCCAGCCCTGATCACCTTGCCAGTGCATCGCTTGCATCTATTCCCCCCTCTAATCACACTTTGAGACACCCATCAATCACCTCCTGTCACCCCCTAGCACACCTACCCATCAGATCAGGCCCTAATTTGCCCCGTGTGGGTTTCTGATCACTCGTCCAAACCCTCAGATCCCCCACAGACCCCCTTCCGATCGCCTCCCCAGTGCATTGATTGCATCTATTTTCCCCTCTAACCACCCCCTGAAACACCCATCACTCACCTCCTGTCACCCCCTAGCACTCCTATCCATCAGATCAGGCCCAATACAACCTGTCATCTAAAAGGCCACCCTGCTTATGACCGGTTCCACAAAATTCGCCCCCTCATAGACCACCTGTCATCAAAATTTTCAGATGCTTATACCCCTGAACAGTCATTTTGAGACATTTGGTTTCCAGACTACTCACGGTTTTGGGCCCGAAAAATGCCAGGGCGGTATAGGAACCCCACAAGTGACCCCATTTTAGAAGAAAAGACACCCCAAGGTATTCTGTTAGGTGTATGACGAGTTCATAGAAGATTTTATTTTTTGTCAAAAGTTAGCGGAAATTGATTTTTATTGTTCTTTTTCACAAAGTGTCATTTTTCACTAACTTGTGACAAAAAATAAAATCTTCTATGAACTCACCATACTCCTAACGGAATACCTTGGGGTGTCTTCTTTCTAAAATGGGGTCACTTGTGGGGTTCCTATACTGCCCTGGCATTTTAGGGGCCCTAAACCGTGAGGAGTAGTCTACAAAACAAATGCCTCAAAATGACCTGTGAATAGGACGTTGGGCCCCTTAGCGCACCTAGGCTGCAAAAAAGTGTTACACATGTGGTATCGACGTACTCAGGAGAAGTAGTATAATGTGTTTTGGGGTGTATTTTTACACATACCCATGCTGGGTGGGAGAAATATCTCTGTAAATGGACAATTGTGTGAAAAAAAAAATCAAAAGATTGTCTTTTACAGAGATATTTCTCCCACCCAGCATGGGTATGTGTAAAAATACACCACAAAACACATTATACTACTTCTCCTGAGTACGGCGGTACCACATGTGTGGCACTTTTTTACACCCTAAGTGCGCTAAGGGGCCCAAAGTCCAATGAGTACCTTTAGGATTTCACAGGTCATTTTGCGACATTGTTGGTTTCAAGACTACTCCTCACGGTTTAGGGCCCCTAAAATGCCAGGGCAGTATAGGAACCCCACAAATTACCCTATTCTAGAAAGAAGACACCCAAAGGTATTCCGTTAGGAGTATGGTGAGTTCATAGAAGATTTTATTTTTTGTCACAAGTTAGCGGAAAATGACACTTTGTGAAAAAAGCCAATTAAAATCAATTTCCGCTAACTTGTGACAAAAATAAAATCTTCTATGAACTCACCATACTCTGAACGGAATACCTTGGGGTGTCTTCTTTCTAAAATGGGGTCATTAGTGGGGTTCCTATACTGCCCTGGCATTTTAGGGGCCCTAAACCGTGAGGAGTAGTCTTGAAACAAAAATGACCTGTGAAATCCTAAAGGTACTCATTGGACTTTGGGCCCCTTAGCGCAGTTAGGGTGCAAAAAAGTGCCACACATGTGGTATCGCCGTACTCGGGAGAAGTAGTACAATGTGTTTTGGGGTGTATTTTTACACATACCCATGCTGGGTGGGAGAAATATCTCTGTAAATGGACAATTGTGTGTAAAAAAAATAAAAAGATTGTCATTTACAGAGATATTTCTCCCACCCTGCATGGGTATGTGTAAAAATACACCCCAAAACACATTATACTACTTCTCCCGAGTACGGCGATACCACATGTGTGGCACTTTTTTGCACCCTAACTGTGCTAAGGGGCCCAAAGTCCAATGAGTACCTTTATGATTTCACAGGTCATTTTGCGGCATTTGATTTCCAGACTACTCCTCATGGTTTAGGGCCCCTAAAATGCCAGGGCAGTATAGGAACCCCACAAATGACCCCATTTTAGAAATAAGACACCCCAAGGTATTCTGTTAGGACTATGGTGAGTTCATAGAAGATTTTATTTTTTGTCACAAGTTAGCGGAAAGTGACACTTTGTGAAAAAAAAACAATACAAATCAATTTCCGCTAACTTGTGACAAAAAATAAAATCTTCTATGAACTCACCATACTCCTAACGGAATATCTTGGGGTGTCTTCTTTCTAAAATTGGGTCATTTGCAGGGTTCCTATACTGCCCTGGCATTTTAGGGGCCCTAAACCGTGAGGAGTAGTCTGGAAATCAAATTTCGCAAGATGACCTATGAAATCCTAAAGGTACTCATTGGACTTTGGGCCCCTTAGCACAGTTAGGGTGCAAAAAAGTGCCACACATGTGGTATCGCCGTACTCGGGAGAAGTAGTACAATGTGTTTTGGGGTGTATTTTTACACATACCCATGCTGGGTGGGAGAAATCTCTGTGTAAATGGACAATTGTGTGTAAAAAAAAATCAAAAAATTGTCATTTACAGAGATATTTCTCCCACCCAGCATGGGTATGTGTAAAAATACACCTCAAAAAACATTGTACTACTCCTCCTGAGTACGGCAATACCACATGTGTGGCACTTTTTTGCAGCCTAACTGCGCTAAGGGGTCCAAAGTCCAATGAGCACCTTTAGGCTTTACAGGGGTGCTTACAATTAGGCACCCCCCAAAATGCCAGGACAGTAAACACACCCCACAAATGACCCAATTTTGGAAAGTAGACACTTCAAGGTATTCAGAGAGGGGCATGGTGAGTCCGTGGCAGATTTCATTTTTTTTTGTCGCAAGTTAGAAGAAATGGAAACTTTTTTTTTGTCACAAAGTGTCATTTTCCGCTTACTTGTGACAAAAAATAATATCTTCTATGAACTCACTATGCCTCTCAGTGAATACTTTGGGATGTCTTCTTTCCAAAATGGGGTCATTTGGGGGGTATTTATACTATCCTGGAATTCTAGCCCCTCATGAAACATGACGGGGGGTCAGAAAAGTCATAGATGCTTGAAAATGGGAAAACTCACTTTTTGCACCACAGTTTGTAAATGCTATAACTTTTACCCAAACCAATAAATATAGGCTAAATGGGTTTTTTTTCATCAAAAACATGTTTGTCCACATTTTTCGCACTGCATGTATACAGAAATTTTACTTTATTTGAAAAATGTCAGCACCGAAAGTTAAAAAAAATCATTTTTTTGCCAAAATTCATGTCTCTTTTGATGAATATAATAAAAAGTAAAAATCGCAGCAGCAATCAAATAGCACCAAAAGAAAGCTTTATTAGTGACAAGAAAAGGAGCCAAAATTCATTTAGGTGGTAGGTTGTATGAGCGAGCAATAAACCGTGAAAGCTGCAGTGGTCTGAATGGAAAAAAAGTGCCTGGTCCTTAAGGGGGTTAAAGCAACGGGTCCTCAAGTGGTTAATGTTGTTTTTTGAACATAACTCAATATTATATTTACCATTAATATTTCCAGAAATGGTCTCCTCTTTACACAAATGGCTACTAAAGTGCTTGTACATGCTCTAACCATTTCCCGTACTAACTACTGTGACACTCTACTCTACAGACTACGAAAAACTGGCACCTCTCTAGTCCCTACTAGTGTTGGCCGCGATGTTCGGGTGTTCGCGCCGAACTCCGAACATAATGGAAGTCAATGGGGACCCGAACTTTCGTGCTTTGTAAAGCCTCCTTACATGCTACATACCCCAAATGTACAGGGTATGTGCACCTTGGGAGTGGGTACAAGAGGAAAAAAAATTAGCAAAAAGAGCTTATAGTTTTTGAGAAAATCGATTTTAAAGTTTCAAAAGGAAAACTGTCTTTTAAATGCAGGAAATGTCTGTTTTCTTTGCACAGGTAGCATGCATTTTTCCGCCATGCAGTCACAAATGTAATAAAGATAAGAGGTTCCATAAACAGGGATCGGCAACGCTAACCCAGCAGCAGCACACATGATGGAACAGGAGGAGGCGCAGGAGGAGAAGGCCACGCTTTGAGACACAACAACCCAGGCCTTGCATGAGGACAAGAAGCGTGCGGATAGCATGCATTTTGCTGCCATGCAGTCATAAATGTAATAAAGATAAGAGGTTCCATAAACAGGGACCAGCAACGCTAACCCAGCAGCAGCACACGTGATGGAACAGGAGGTGGCGCAGGAGGAGAAGGCCACGCTTTGAGGCACAACAACCCAGGCCTTGCATGAGGACAAGAAGCGTGCGGATAGCATGCATTTTGCCGCCATGCAGTCATAAATGTAATAAAGATAAGAGGTTCCATAAACAGGAACCGGCAACGCTAACCCAGCAGCAGGAAACGTGATGGAACAGGAGGAGGTGCAGGAGGAGAAGGTCACGCTTTGAGACACAACAACCCAGGCCTTGCATGAGGACAAGAAGCGTGCGGATAGCATGATTTTTACCGCCATGCAGTCATTGTGAGGGTTGATTTCCTGGACAACATGGGCGGTATTGAGTGGGTTTTCTTCGGTGCTCCACTGTGGCCTGTACGTGAACCGTCAGGGGAAACACCTCTTCCCTTGCCCCTCCCTCTTTCACAGGATTTCTTCTTCATTTCACTTATCCTTAAAGAGAATCTGTATTGTTAAAATCGCACAAAAGTAAACATACCAGTGTTTTAGGGGACATCTCCTATTACCCTCTGTCACAATTTCGCCGCTCCTCGCCGCATTAAAAGTAGTCAAAAACAGTATTAAAAAGTTTGTTTATAAACAAACAAAATGGCCACCAAAACAGGAAGTAGATTGATGTACAATATGTCCACACATAGAAAATACATCCATACACAAGCAGGCTGTATATAGCTTTCCTTTTGAATCTCAAAAGATCATTTATGTGTTTACCTTCTGTCCCCTTCTTCTCTCATGCACTGAACATTACAGGCTTCCTGCAGACAGCTCTGCCTGTGCCTGTGTTTGTAATTCCTCAGTATGTGTCAGCCAGCTACTTTCACAGCCTAACAGAGGAGGATTTTTATCCAGCTCTCTTCTATCACTGATAAGATAGCAGAGAAGCTGCTGGCTTATGTAAATAAAACACACACTGGAGTGTGCATAGAGGAACAGACCAGCAGGAAGAGTTGGCAGCCTTCCAGACACAGGCCGACAAGTCTGACAGGGGAAAGATACATTGATTTATTACAGACACCGTGATAGTACAAAGTGCTGCAGTGAGCCAGAACAGATTAGAATAGGTTTAGGAACTTGTAGGATGGTAGAAAAAACGTTGTCATTTTTGTTACAGAGTCACTTTAAAGTACACGCTGACTGGCAGCAGTACAGTGGCAGTACAGAAATGCTATACAGTGGCGGGTGAGCGGTGTACTACTATTCCCAGCAGCGACACAGAGCACAATGCTATACAGTGCTGGGTGAGCGGTGTACTACTGTTCCCAGCAGAGACACAGAGTGGCAGTAAACACAATGCTATATAGTGTGGCTGAGCGGTGTACTACTGTTCCCAGCAGCGACACAGAGCGCGAAGCTATACAGTGGTGGGTGAGCGGTGTACTACTGTTCCCAGCAGAGACACAGAGTGGCAGTAAACACAATGCTATATAGTATGGGTGAGCGGTGTACTACTGTTCCCAGCAGCGACACAGAGCACAATGCTATACAGTGGTGGTCGAGCGGTGTACTACTGTTCCCAGCAGAGACACAGAGTGGCAGTAAACACAATGCTATACAGTGGTGGCTGAGCGGTGTACTACTGTTCCCAGCAGCGACACAGAGCACAATGCTATACAGTGGTGGGTGGGTGAGCGGTGAACTTCTGTTCCCAGCAGTGACACAGAGCACAATGCTATACAGTGGTGGGTGAGCGGTGTACTACTGTTCCCAGCAGAGACACAGAGTGGCAGTAAACACAGTGCTATATAGTGTGGGTGAGCGGTGTACTACTATTCCCAGCAGCGACACAGAGCACAATGCTATACAGGGTGAGCGGTGTACTACTGTTCCCAGCAGACACACAGAGTGGCAGTAAACACAATGCTATATAGTGTGGGTGAGCGGTGTACTACTGTTCCCAGCAGCGACACAGAGCACAATGCTATACAGGGTGAGCGGTGTACTACTGTTCCCAGCAGAGAGACACAGAGTGGCAGTAAACACAATGCTATATAGTGTGGGTGAGCGGTGTACTACTATTCCCAGCAGCGACACAATGACCGGGGGACCCTGGCTAGCCTGGCTGGAGAGAGAGATACCCTGCCTGCCTACCCAAAGCTAAACCCACAGACAAATGGCGGAGAAATGACGTGGATCGGGTATTTATTTACCCGAACCACGTGACCCGTTCGGCCAATCAGAGTGCGTTCGGGTCCGAACCACGTGACCCGTTCGGCCAATCACAGTGCTAGCCGAACGTTCGGGTAATGTTCGGCCATGCGCTCTTAGTTCGGCCATATGGCCGAACTAAAACATCACCCGAACAGGGTGATGTTCTGCAGAACCCGAACAGTGGCGAACACTGTTCGCCCAACACTAGTCCCTACTGAACTCTGCTGCTCATTTCATCCACCTATCCTTTAACTCAATGCAAATGCAAAAGCATTAGGTACTCTTGATGTAAGTCTCATGGTAAATATTATAAAACTATGAACACCTTTGCATATCGTAAAATTGCTCACCTGCTGCGTCCCTGGCATGTGGGATCCCTCGCACGCACCTCGTGGCTTTCCTGTGCGCCTATTCCCATCTTCTTGACACTAATCCCCACCTGCAATCTTCTTATTTCTTTGATGCTTCCTGTCCCGCAATGATCACGTCCCCAGGTGTGTCCCTCTGACAATGCTGCGTACGCCCTCTGGTGTCGGGTGCCTGCAGTGTCATCACATCTAGGGTAAAACTCTAATTATTGGATGCAATATAAAAAGAAAAAAAAAAACAACTATGGGCAGCACTACTGCCATAGTAGCAAACATTAAACATAAGACAGATATATATATATACAGGATCTTCTCAAAAAATTAGCATATTGTGATAAAGTTCATTATTTTCTATAACGTACTGATAAATATTAGACTTTCATATATTTTAGATTCATTACACACAACTGAAGTAGTTCAAGCCTTTTTATTGTTTTAATATTGATGATTTTGGCATACAGCTCATGAAAACCCAAAATTACTATCTCAAAAAATTGGCATATTTCATTCGACCAATAAAAGAAAAGTGTTTTTGAAACAAAAAAAGTCAACCTTCAAATAATTATGTTCAGTTATGCACCTAATACTTGGTCAGGAATCCTTTTGCAGAAATGACAGCTTCAATACGGTGTGGCATGGAGGCAATCAGCCTGTGGCACTGCTCAGGTGTTATGGAGGCCCAGGATGCTTCGATAGCCGCCTTAAGCTCATCCAGAGTGTTGGGTCTTGCATCTCTCAACTTTCTCTTCACAATATCCCACAGATTCTCTATGGGGTTCAGGTCAGGAGAGTTGGCAGGCCAATTGAGCACAGTAATACCATGGTCAGTAAACCATTTACCAGTGATTTTGGCACTGTGAGCAGGTGCCAGGTCGTGCTGAAAAATGAAATCTTCATCTCCATAAAGCATTTCAACAGATGGAAGCATGAACCCACTTTTGAACCAGAAACAGCGGCAGAGGCGCCTGACCTAGGCTACAGAGAAGCAGCACTGGACTGTTGCTCAGTGGTCCAAAGTACTTTTTTCTGATGAAAGCAACTTTTACATGTCATTCGGAAATCAAGGTGCCAGAGTCTGGAGGAAGACTAGGGAGAGGGAAATGCCAAAATGCCTGAAGTCCAGTGTCAAGTACCCACAGTCAGTAATGGTCTGGGGTGCCATGTCAGCTGCTGGTGTTGGTCCACTGTGTTTTATCAAGGGCAGGGTCAATGCAGCTGGCTATCAGGAGATTTTGGAGTACTTCATGCTTCCATCTGCTGAAAAGCTTTATGGAGATGAAGATTTCATTTTTCAGCATGACCTGGCACCTGCTCACAGTGCCAAAACCACTTGTAAATGGTTTACTGACCATGGTATTACTGTGCTCAATTGGCCTGCCAACTCTCCTGACCTGAACCCCATAGAGAATTTGTGGGATATTGTGAAGAGAAAGTTGAGAGACGCAAGACCCAACTGTCAGGCTGCAGAAGCTAATTTAAACCTCTATTCTCCTGTGTTAAACAGTTTAGAAGGAAGCCCAAAAGCAATTAGTGAAGATAAATATCTCAGTTACCTTTGATGTGTGCTTATCAGCAAGTCTGTTATTCTTAAGAAGACGCAAGCCGCATACCATACTGCAAAGCATTCTGGGGCTCTCCCCTCGGCTGCTAATGAGACGTTACAGCAGCTTGTAATCGCGTAGCACTGATAAATCTCGGGCAGAGTACACTGCAGGAGTCAGCTATTGTTCCTAGCCACATGGCTCATTAATATTCACTGCACACTGTGTTGTTCAAGTAGGAGCTTATCTGTGATCAGGAAGCAGGCAGGACATGACGACACATTTGACAGAAAAACATGGAACCTGCCATGAGCTGTCAGGAGCATCTATCTCTGCATATACTATATACAAATTCTGTGAAATCCAAACGTGGACAGTGAAATGCATATGTAATGTAAGTACAGCCAATCTTTAGCTACTGATATATGTGTTTATTTTCTCTGAGACCTTATACCTAACAGCTCCTCTTTAAGGCCACTATCGAAGCATCCTGGGCCTCCACAATACCTGAGCAGTGCCACAGGCTGATTGTCTCCATGCCACGCCGCATTGAAGCAGTAATGTCTGCAAAAGGATTCCTGACCAAGTATTGAGTGCATAACTGAACATAAATATTTGAAGGTTGACTTCTTTTGTTTCAAAAACACTTTTCTGTTATTGGTCGGATGAAATATGCTAATTTTTTGAGATAGTAATTTTGGGTTTTCATGAGCTGTATGCCAAAACCATCAATATTAAAACAATAAAAAGGCTTGAACTACTTCAGTTGTGTGTAATAAATCTAAAATATATGAAAGTCTAATGTTTAGCAGTACATTACAGAAAATAATGAACTTTAGCACAATATGCTAATTTTTTGAGAAGATCCTGTATATATATATATATATATATATATATATATATATATATATATATATATATATATATATATATATATATATATATATAGTGGGTTGAAAAAATATTCAGCCCCCTTTGAAGTTTTCCACATTTTGTCACATTGCTGCCACAAACATGAATACATTTTATTGGAATTCCAGGTGAAAGACCAATACAAAGTGGTGTACACGTGAGTAGTGGAACCAAAATCATTCATGATTCCAAACATTTTTTACAAATAAATAACTGCAAAGTGGGGTGTGCGTAATTATTCAGCCCCCTGAGTCAATACTTTGTAGAACCACCTTTTGCTGCAATTACAGCTGCCAGTCTTTTAGGGTATGTCTCTACCAGCTTTGCACATCTAGAGACTGAAATCCTTGACCATTCTTCTTTGCAAAACAGCTTCAGCTCAGTCAGATTAGATGGACAGCGTTTGTGAAGAGCAGTTTTCAGATCTTGCCACAAATTCCTGATTGGATTTAGATCTGGACTTTGACTGGGCCATTCTAACACATGGATATGTTTTGTTTTAAACCATTCCATTGTTGCCCTGGCTTTATGTTTAGGGGCGTTGTCCTGCTGGAAGGTGAACCTCCGCCCCAGTCTCAAGTCTTTTGCAGACTCCAAGAGGTTTTCTTCCAAGATTGCCCTGTATTTGGCTCCATCAATCTTCCCATCAACTCTGACCAGCTTCCCTGTCCCTACTGAAGAGAAGCACCACCAGAGCATGATGCTGCCACCACCATATTTGACATTGGGGATGGTGTGTTCAGAGTGATTTGCAGTGTTAGTTTTCCGACACACATAGCATTTTGCATTTTGGCCAAAAAGTTCCATTTTGGTCTCATCTGACCAGAGCACCTTCTTCCACGTTTGCTGTGTCCCCCGCATTGCTTGTGGCAAACTGCAAACGGGACTTCTTATGCTTTTATGTAAACAATGGCTTTATTCTTGCCACTCTTCCATAAAGGCCAACTTTGACAGTGCATGACTAATAGTTGTCCTATGGACAGATTCCCCCAACTGAGCTGTAGACTTCTGCAGTTCGTCCAGAGTCACCATGGGCCCCTTGACTGCATTTCTGATCATCGCTTTTCTTGTTCAGCCTGTGAGTTTAGGTGGATGGCCTTGTCTTGGTAGGTTTACAGTTGTGCCATACTCCTTCCATTTCTGAATGATCGCTTGAACAGTGCTTTGTGGGATGTTCAAGGCTTTGGAAATCTTTTTGTAGCCTAAGCCTGCTTTAAATTTCTCAATAACTTTATCCCTGACCTTTCTGGTGTGTTCTTTGGACTTCATGGTGTTTTTGCTCCCAATATTCTCTTAGACAACCTCTGAGGCCGTCACAGAGCAGCTGTATTTGTACTGACATTAGATTACACACAGGTGCACTCTATTAAGTCATTAGCACTCATCATGCAACGACTATGGGCAACTTACTGCACTCAGACCAAAGGGGGCTGAATAATTACGCACACCCCTCTTTGCAGTTATTTATTTGTAAAAAATGTTTGGAATCATGTATGATTTTGGTTCCACTTCTCACGTGTACACCACTTTGTATTGGTCTTTCACGTGGTATTCCAATAAAATTGATTCATGTTTGTGGCAGTAATGTGACAAAATGTGGAAAACATTAAGGGGGCTGAATACTTTTGCAAGCCACTGTATATATATATATATATATATATATATATATATATATATATATATATATATATATATTTATGTATATATATATATATATATATATATATGTATATATATATATTTTTTTTTTTTTTTATTATTATTATTTATTTATTTATTTATTTATTTTTTATAAAAATTAAAAAGTGCCTTTTTCATATTGTACACATGCTTGCGAATAGATTGCAAGACCGCAACTTGCAAGTGTTCCAAAAAAATACTTATAATATAAAGAAACACTTAAAAAAATGGTACCACTTTTGCTACAACAATTGCAGGGATATTAAGGGCCCGGGGGTTAATAAGTGCATCCAGTATATATGCTCCCTGACCCTTCCACCCCCACTTAGTAAGTATCCTCATTTTATGTTTTAAAAATATCTCTCTCCCTCCTCCCCATTAAGCATGGTCATTATAAACTTGTTCCGAGAGACTAAAGGAGCCCATCTGCCTCTCTCTCTCTTTCCCCCATCCAAATAGCAAAGCAGTGCAGCAAGACGCATCTACCTACTCCAGTAGCAGCAGCATCCCTTCAATTAGTATTCTTTTCTGAATCCATGTTTTCTTATTTGGAAACCTGGGTAATGCCTTTCTAAGCAGTCGGGCACCATTCAAATCATAGAGAGTCACAGAGTTCCGCTCCACATAGTAGTGCCTGCTCTGGCAGCACAGCACTAAGGGCAGGCCACCATGATAGGGCTGGTGGAGAGCAGAACGCACAGGGTTACGTTTTTAGCCATCCCTCTTTCTCTTTCCCTGGCTAGCTAAGGAAGGGAGGCAGGGCCAGGAAGTCGTACAGCAAGGGGAGGAGAAAAGTTCAGAGTGGCTGTCAAGAAAAAAGTTTTGAAACCCACTCACCCAGCCTAATTTCATGTGTTGTGTGTATTGGAGTTGGTTGTCATTGCAGCCGGCGGGGTAAGGCTCCGGAGGCAGGTTTTTAGGTGTGAAGGAGGTCTTCGCCGTGGGGTGGACACTTGAAGTAACTTGGCCACCTTTGAGTTCAGTAATGGAGGGCAAACAGTTGTCCACATCTGGGGGCTGGTTATCAAGGCTGTTTGCCAATTATGGTCATATAAAACATCTGGACCCCTTACCTCATGTGTTTGCATTTTTGTTTTTTGACCAGTTTATGTTTACAAGGTTTTTTAATACAAATTCAGTTACATTTGGTATTTAATAAAATGGCTGCTTTGGCCAAAATTTTTCAAAGAAGCAGCTAGTTTGGAAGGAGGAAACATCGGAGTCACATTAAGCATGAGGAACACAACTCTGTGACTCCCTCCAATCGTAATGGTGCTAAATTCCATTGGACAACATTAGCAGGGTTTCCATATAAGGAAACCCAGATTCAAACCCACAACACTACCCCAACACTACCTTGAGCCTCTGATGCATATCACATGACATCAGGAGCCTACAGAGGAACTTTGCTGCACACTGACCAGCTGCAGTGACAAGTAGAGGACCAGGGGAGGCAGTAGGCATGTGTGCTGTACTGCACTGCTCTTCTATTCAGATGGTAGTGGTGTGACGGAAGATGTGACAGTTACTCCTTTGGTGCTAAATCACACTACATTGGCTTATAATAATAAATCAGTCATCCAATAATATCCAAGGTACTGCATCGTACAGGAATTTTTGGGAATCAACCCCAACATGTCTTTGATGCATGTCTTACATCATAAACCTTATATAAATTCTCTCCATTTAGGATATAGTTAAAGACATACAGAAGGATGGCTTCATAGTTAGCTATGATTCTGTCATTTGTCACCCTTTGTTCACAATCACAACTTTCAGTAGGTAAACCAACCAGCCTAATGAGCTGAGATAAAATGTAGGAGATGTAATTAAATGACATTTTACATTGCAGTCACCAGCAGAAAATATATATATAAAAAAAATATGCCTGTCTTATTGGATTTGACTGACAAGCTCCATTAGGCTAAAAAATGAGTGGAATATTACAACATTTTCCTATTAAAAAGAAATTCTATTAAATATTAGCCATTGCCAGCAGGCTATTTAGACAACCCTTCAGCCAACAAGATTATACTGCATATATTAGCTATAAATAATAAAACAAACACCATTGCCTTTTTCTTATTCTTATCTTGCACGTCTTAAAAATGTGTAATAAAGCCTTTGAGCCTGTTTAATTAAACCTTACATCTCTTCTGACACAAGGTACAAAGCTTATTCCATCCACGATTCATGACCTCGCCCTGTGTTATGATATAGCTGAGGCTGTAATTAGACTATTAAATTAACCACCATATTTAAGGGCTATGTCTAATTACACTCTCTACTGTAGTTCAATTATATGCAGCTAAAAAAAAATAAAAAAATCTTGTCTTCTCTATCCATGTAACCAAAGCAGAATAAACAAGGCACTGGAAAAGCTTGCTTCTGTAGAAGGCATAAATTAAAATGCACTCTCTGCAAACATGCACATTTATTAAAAAAAAAAAACTAGTTTAAAAATAATGATTTGGCAAATGTGCCCTATGTTAGTGGAGTCAAATAGAAATATATATTTTTGGAGTATAGAAGGTGCAGAGGAGATAGCCAAGAAACAGCAAAACAGCAGAGCAAGAGTGTGTGTGTGTGGGGGGGGGGGGGGGGGGGAGAGGATTACAGAAAAGTGGTGGGGAGACAGTAAAAGACAGCAAAGTGGAAGAGTGGCAGAAAAAGGAAGTGAGGAGGAAAGTTGAAAGATAAAGCAAAGAATGCAAGATGGCAAGAAAGAAAAGTGTGCAGTCTGGCAGAGTGAAAGAGAAAGTGCTGAAGGGAGAAAGATAGGTCCAAATTCACTAAACCAGATTAAATGTAACATGCTCCCACATACAGAATATGAAAAGTTGAAGCTAGGCAAACTACATGATATGCCTTAAGTAAATAGTGCTTTTTGCATTATGTGTACAATATGTACCGTACATTGCTTTTGTAATGTGTGTTACTGGCTGACTAATTCTGACTTAGCCAAGAATGTGTGTTGTACAGGCGATGTTCTATGTGACTTGTTACCCCCTGTAACACGGACATGACATGATGAAAGATACAATTTCTGATCTATAGACCATAGGTTATTTTTCCAAATGTAATGTTAATTTAGTGTCATGGTGCACGTCTGTTGCTTTGGAGGACTTTATCAGTACAACTTGTTTACAGCTACTGCACTCCCCCAGTTAGAGTAAAGCCTTCTTGTGATGTCACTTGTGAATGTCCCTAGCAGGGTGTAAGTTAGCAAGCCTCTTCTGAGCCTTGGGACTCACCCCCTTAGGGTGGATCCAGACTCAAGACAGTACCAAAGGCAGAAGGAGCACATTCATAAGCATAAGAATACAGCCATTGGAAAATAAATGGCAGGTTTATTATTTTTTTCTCTCTCTCTCTCTTTATTTTTAAAGCATTCTTTCAGGTCCTCTGGTTGGAGGGTTCTCATTCTAAATATTAAATACATTTCCCTTTTATTCAATTATATATTTTTTTTTCTGTGATATCATGTATCGGGGTAAATTATATGAATTTGGGGTCCTTAGTGTGAACTCAGTTTAATTGCCTGGGAACACTATGAAGAAGTTAACCCTGTAAGAAGATTCCCCAGACGCACCCCAGTCTTGCCCTCTGTTTTGGGTTCTGGGTTTGCTGCTTTATTCTGGACATTTTGAATCAATTTCACAGTATATTCTTTCATTCTAAATACATTCATGGATGAAGGGTCTAGCTTTGATCTTGTACCCCACCAGAATATTACAACAACTCCTTATTCTATTGGATTGAACATAGGGTATATTTTCCCTTCAAGGCTTGTGGTGGATACCAATGTATTCTATGCAATTAACCACTTCACAACTTAGGGGTTTTACCCCTTGAGCACCAGAGCAATTTTCACCTTTCAGCGCTCCTTCCAGTCATTCACCAATAACTTTATCACTACTTATCACAATAAAATGAACTATATCTTGTTTTTTTGCCACCAATTAGGCTTTGTTTGGGGGTACATTATGCCAAGAATTAATACATTTTAAATGTTTTTGAACAGGAAAATAAGAAAAAAAATGGGAAAAAAATAATTTTTCAGTTTTTGGCCATTATAGTTTTTAAATAATGCATGCTACTGTAATTAAAATCCAAGTAATTTATTTTCCCATTTGTCCAAGTTATTACACCATTTAAATTATGTCTCTATCACAATGTCTAGTGCCAAAATTTTATTTGAAAATAATGGTGCATTTTCTCAGTTTTGCGTCAATCACTATTTGAAGGCCCATACCCAAAACAGTAATAGACCTTCTTGACATACATATTAAAAATTATTTTAAAAAAAATGTTTGGGTACCTTGGGGAGAGTGTGGGAGGGAAAAGGTTAATTTTAAATGCAAAATAATGCTTTCAATGAAAAAAAAATGTTTTTGATGTAATTTTACTATTTGGTCACAAGATGGCCACAGTGATTTTTTTAATGGTCCTGTAAACATACTGTGTACGTTTACAGGAAGTGTACTATGAATGGGAAACTTTTTTTTTCACAATAATTGTGCAGTTTCTCATAGAACAGAAGCCACCAAACAAAGCTTGTTTGATATGATCTCTATATTATTTTGTCAGATCTTATCTTGCATTGAACTTAAGTATATTTTCGAGGCTTGAGGAAGATTGGCCTCAAGTTTGGAGGATTAGTGTTAGCCTGGATTATTACAACAGAGAGAAAATGTGTGCATCAACCAAGTGAACCTGACAAATCTGGCCGCTGTGTGGGTTCCAGGCGGTGAGAGAGCCTGGGACCCCCGCGGCCACTTGGTTGTATGGGGGCAATGGGAAGCCTCCTCGTGGCGCCCCTGGATAGTGCTATGTAGCATGAACTAATTCCCGCAGGGCGATTGTTTTGCGGTTTTTGGTTTTTGACCCTGCATATTTAGGCATGCGAAAGCAAATGCTTATTTGCATGAGCAATGTCTCGTGATTAGCCAATAGGCCAAATTTGCAAAGCCACATTTGTCAGGTTCACTTGGTTGATGCACACATTTTTCCTCTCTGGTGTAATTAGTGTTAGCCTGGGTTGGGTTCTTACTAGTATCTGCTGTATTGTGAGAGTCAGTTCCTACTGTTTACATCAGTTTATTTTGAGTGTTTATTCATGTGAACAAATTTACCCTGCATCAAGTCCACATTGGTCACAAGAAGGCTGTAGCTGCTCTTTCTCTTCCAGATGGCATTTTGCATTGACTACTGCCCTGCAAAAGTAGACCATGTGTACAATGTTGTCCTAATTCAACTGAAATAGAAAGTAGCTTACTACTCATTCATCCTTACTGTAAATAATCAAGCCATCCCAGTGTGTGGTCCCCAAAAAAACTTTTATAATACAGGAACGTTTTATGCTATGACTCTCTTTATAGTTTTTTTAATGGAACCTTTACCAGGAAAAATGTTTTCATTTCAAGGCAAGCATAAAATTCAAAGATGTAATATGGAAAGTACAGGACGCTTTGTTTTCTTAGCTTAACCTAACATCTCTTGTTTCTGTTGAAAAAGAGTGTAGATTTAGACTTTGTCTTTCTGAAAGTGCCTTGTTTTGCCAAGTTAGATTTGAAGCCGCCAGTTCAGTGGCCAGTTAATAAAGTCTATGTTATAATGGAAATGGACACTTGTGGAGAAGACTAAATTCTGTGCCAAGCCAATACCTTTTATTTACAAAATTCAGAAGATGGGATTAGATCTCATTAGTTGTTTGTGCCTTTTAAAATAAAGCTTGTGCCTTCTGCCAGGTAAGTCTGCTCCATTGTTGCTGGTTTAGCTTTCATATTTTTTGGGTGCTTACTCTGTTTTCTTCGGTACTTACCAGACAATTTAACTATTTTAATCCATTCTAGTTCTATATGGTGCCATGGAATATGCTGGTGCTTTATACATTAATAATAATAATAATAATATAAAGATGAAAGTTCCAAATTAAATGTTGCCCTATCTACATTTCCTTCCCAGGTGCATAGTAATAGCACTTCTGTTTACTGCAACACATTTTTCTAATGCCAAAATGTAAGGCTAAGTTCCCAGTGGTGTGTTGCAGTGCGGTATAACAAGCACTTTGTAATGCAGCTTGCTGAACTACAATGCACCACCTATGTGTCATGCACCGTGCGGCAGATGTGCTGTGGTATAACGGTATGCGGCATCATCACTCACTGCATATAGTGCATTAACACACAATGGGCCTGATTCACAAAGCGGTGATAACTCAGTTATCACGCCTAAAAGACTTTAGGCGTGATAACCTTTGCACTAGCAAAGTTATCACCGCTTTGTGCTCTAACTCGCGCGAAGCTCCCGCGCGCAAAGTGTTTCGCGTGTACACGCGCGCGCAAAGTCCCATAGGGCTTAATGGGCACTTTGCGCGAAGCACGGTGCGCTGCGCGCATAGCGCACCGCGCGCAAAACTTTGCACGCGGGAGTTCGCGTGAATTCCTTCAGATCACGCCTAAACTAAGTTTAAGCGTGATAAAGGGCTTTTCACAGGCGTGCAAAGTGTTTGCACCGCTTTGTGAATCAGGCCCAATGCATGCATTAGCAGTACCAGTGACATATCCTTTTCATTAATTGTATGCAATGCAATGAGCAAATTATGTGTAGTACAACAATTGTAAAGTACTCCAAGCGCTCACACTTTCATAACCCAAAATCTATCAAAATAAATAATAATGCTATCCGCAACACACAACTCATAATACCAGTCTCAACAATATTGAGCAGAATGTAGATGGAGCACTTCCCCACTGATTGTGAGGATCAGTAAATACAATAAATACAAATCGGGCTGCAGCACTCAGATTGTGTTCCATAACATCATAATATGTGCCATAAGTACTAAGTCTTTGAATCAAAGCTAGAACTGATAAGTGAAGTATTCAGGTAGCCTATTACATAAGCTCCCCTGTTTTGTGTCCCTACTCTGCAACCCGTCAGAACCCGTCTGCGCATCTGGGATGTAGGCCACCCAACCTCCTCTCTGGCACTCTGCATGGCTCTTGATCCAGGGTCACCTCAGATTAACAATAAAAGAGCTTACTCATTGCGTAAATGCGTAATTTTTATTAAAAACCACATAAAAAATTGCCAAAGTTTAAAATACAAACTCCAATTCCAGATACAGCAGCTACAGAGCTACGTGCTTTGTGTGTGACGCTCTAGATGCAGTGACATCAACTACACCCGGCTTCTGTGATTGTGCTGCCGGCGGGACATTAAGTGGCAGCTGTAAGCATCCGGCAGCTATTTGAGAATAAAGAATTGCCCTTGCAAGAGGAAAGAAGCAAGCCTTACCACATTAAAAAAGCAGTGGCATATATAAGAATCCTCTCTGTTAGAGAAGCGCCTCACTGAATGAAGCAGGAAGAGGAAGTGACACACATGGCCATTGGACAAGTGAAGGAAGCAGGAAGAGGAAATTGCATGCATGGGCATTGCAAGAGGCTCCTCCAGAGGGGTCATAGCACAGCTTTGTTGGAAGTCGCCTGGCCCCATGCATTTTATAGTGGCAATACCGGGGGGGGGGGGGGGGGGGGATAAAACAAGTGACTGGTAAGTGTGCTAAAACACTAAATTGTTCATGGGTACGCATACCCACAAGGGGTGCTCAGAGTCCCTTTAAAAAGACAATCCCTTCTTCTTCTTCGAATAAAAAGCTTTCATAAGATTTAGATTTTACTCAAAGGTGATGCCAAATTCATTGTTGGGCATCTTCACACATAAATGGATATTATTTAAGACAGAGGTCCATCTAGCACAGTGTTTCAAAATATTCTGTAGCTCTGAATGTAGTTTTGAACAGGTAAATACTAGGTTTAAAGTTATATCTGCTCAATAAACATATATTTTATAAATAAACACAATACAATCTCATAGGACAAATTAAAGAACGGTAATAATTTTACACTTTTCAGTCTTACCTGAATAATTAACAAACACAGATATGATCCTATACTAAGGACTAAAAATTAACTTTTAATAATGTATATTTTCTGCTATGTTTATTATGACATTCATTGTTGATTGGTGAGTTTCTTGATTGATGGCCTTCATGGCCAATCCTGGACAACATGGAGTGGGGGAGTGTCAGGGTGTGTCCTGCTTCCTCCCAGCAGCACTCATTTGAAGTATAAAAGGACTGCAGGAAGGTCATGCTTTCATGGCTGCTACTATATAGCCATAATGCTATACTATGCACTGATTTTATTGTTTTTCTGAATGTATTTATGCACCTTATCACTATGATTAGCACTTTGCACTTTTAATATTTTCCTTGAAAAAGCTTCCCTTAAGGAAGTGAAACATGTTGGGTTATTTGGTGGGGTTTGTGTATTAATTTTTTCAGTGACAATGTTAGGAGGTAACAGTAAATTCGGGCGCCTGAGGCAAGTGGACAAATCGGGCGCCGCCATTCACTCCCATAATAAATATCGTTTAATGGGCGCCCGACAGGAAAAAAGGGCGCCGGAGAAAAATAACGTTTTATAAGCGGCGCCCGGAGACTTTTACTGTTTTATAACTGCTTCTCATGATTACACATTATTTTATGATTTATAATTTTTTAAACATTATTTTTAAACGAAAAACAGTACAATCTTTTTTAAAACATTATTTTTAAACGAAAAACAGCACAATATTTTTTTCACACGTTATTAATGCTTATCACAGGGGGGTCTTAGGTTTAGGCACCACCAGGGGGGTCTTAGGTTTAGGCATCAACAGGGGGGTCTTAGGTTTAGGCACCACCAGGGGAGTCTTAGGTTTAGGCACCACCAGGGGAGTCTTAGGTTTAGGCACCATCAGGGGAGTCTTAGGTTTAGGCACCACCAGGGGGGTCTTAGGTTTAGGCACCAACACGGGGGTCTAGGGGTTAGGGGTAGGTACAGGGAGGGTTACTTACTATTTTTTTTTAAACGTTATTATACGTTTCACTTTTTAAACGGAAGATTAACGTTTTCACAATTGCCAATTTCATGCACATTATTTAATGATTTATAACTTTATAAAACATTATTTTTAAACGAAATATAGTACATTATATTTTTAAACGTTATCCATGTTTATCGTTTAAAACCCGGCGCCCTTTTTTCCCAGCGCCCCTTTTTAACGTACGCATGTTAGGAGGCTGCTGAGGGTTTATCCTCATATACTTTACCACAGCCCCACGTTGTTTTTCTTTTCAGCCACATTGATAGGGCAATACTGAGATAGTTTTCTCATACTTACCAGGTCTTAATATAGCCCCTCATGTCGCTGTATCAGTCTTGAAACTATAGCAGCCAAGGTCCATTTTAATATGTATTATTGAAAGTAAATTTTTAGTCCTTAGTATAGGATCATATCTGTGTTATTTATCCTAAATCAGGCTTCTGTGTTGTTTCTGAATAATTAACACAAGTAAAACATTTTAATTTTCAAAAGTTCCAACCAAAATCAAGCCCTAACGTCCCCTTAAAAAAAAGCAATAAGATTAAAATATTAAAAGAATATTGCTGGGTGACCTAAAGACACCCAAATAATAAATACTGCAGCACATTTGTTTAACCCATTCGCGTTCCGTCATTTTCACTTGAGAAATGTTCACCTCCCATTCATTAGCCTATAACTTTATCACTACTTATCACAATGAACTGATCTATATCTTGTTTTTTCCGCCACCAATTAGGCTTTCTTTGGGGGATGTACATTTTGCTAAGAGCCACTTTACTGTAAATGTATTTTAACAGGAAGAATAAGAAAAAAACGGAAACAATTCATTATTGCTCAGTTTTCAGCTATTATAGTTTTAAAATAATACATGCCTCCATAATTAAAACTCATGTATTGTATTTGCCCATATGTCCTGGTTATTACACTGTTAAAATCATGTCCCTATCACAATGTATGGCGACAATATTTTATTTGGAAATAAAGGTGCATTTTTTCGGTTTTGCATCTATCACTATTTACAAGTTTAAAATAAAAAAATATAGAAGTATTTCATCTTTACATTGATATTTAAAAAGTTTAGACCCTTAGGTAAATATTTACATGTTTTTTTTTTTCATTGTAATGTTTTTTGTTTTTTTTTATATTAAACATTTTATTTGGGTAGTTTTGGGAGGGTGGGATGTAAACAAGTGATTTATAATGTAAATGTGTGTTTGAATTTTATTTTTTTACTTTTAGTTGTAGTTTTACTTTTTGGCCACAAGATGGCGGCAATGAGTTTGTTTACATGACGTCACTCTAAGCGTAACACACGCTTAGAGCGCCGCATGGGGTACGTTACAGCCAGAAAAAGCGAAGCTTCCGAGAGAAGCTGTCGCTTTTTCAGTGGGGGAGAGGAATCAGTGATTGGGTACCATAGCCCGATTCACTGATTGCCTGGCTAACGAACCACAGGCCGCGCATGGTTCCTGGACGTAGTTTCTACGTCCAGGAACCAAAATAGGTTAATATGGCATTGCTGAGCTGGAGAAAGGTCCATTCACAGGATATTGCTTCCATTGCACTGAGTAATGCACTGTGTAGGATTCACTGTGGCCCCAATATTGATAACCCGCTTGGCATGGAACCATTTAATCACTATGAAATAACTACTATGCAGTATGAAGCAAACATTATTTATTCATTTCATTATTTATTTACTTATCCATTTGGATTAAATCTAAAGAAAACACATTTTGCTTTATCCACTTATTTATTTGCATATTTATGCACTGCAGTCAGACAAGGGATATCCTTTGGGAGTTTGGGGAACATTCATTCTAATTTTAACTATCATAAAATATACATATACGATTGCATCATTTATACACATATATTTCTTATGTAGATCATTAGATATTTCACTTGTTCTATGGCCAAATATACAAGGGAATAATTTATCATGTTGATAAATCAAAGTTTTGGATCAGTGTGCATGTGTACACTCCACCATGCCCTTAATGCTCATGGGGCATTTATATGCATGTGCAAACATAAGTATATATGGCGTTTAGGTTGCCCACTTACAGAAAAAAATATCCTATTAGTGAATAGAAACAGAATATCAACTAAAAATCCAGAAAAAAATATAGAAATTGAAGATTGATTTGCATGCTATTTAGTAAAATAAGTGTTTAATCCCCCACAACTCAGCCAGAATTGTGGCTGTCATGTAGCACACAGATTACAATCAATCAATCAATCAATCAATTACAAATACTTCTGATCTCAATTTTTTATGCCTAAAATTCACAACTGTCCAAGCTGGTTCTTTCTAAAATGAGGTCTGGGGCAAATAATAAAAATAAAAACAAATTTAGCAGTATTAGTGACTCCCTCACTCCAGACCCAAATGCAGAATTAAGTGCCCCCAAAATATTAGCATCAGATGGACTCTTTGTACCCCACACTACCAGATTGGTAGTACCACACCACCAAACTGTTAGGGTAAACTTGGGGACCAATTGGCCACAAAGTATCTAAAATATACGACATTCATTCCATAGGGGCAAACTGGACAATTGCTCAGGGCCCAGAGCCTCCTTATTAGCAGTTAGGACTTCCATTAGCAGTTGCCCCTATGGAAGTCCTGGACCTGTAACTTTACACAGAATCAGTTTCTTCCATAACAACCTTTCCATCACCACAGCCAACACTGAAGATCTGTGAAAGGAGGCCTGAGACAAGATTTTTGGTTGATATTTTGTCTGTCTCTATTCAAATTAAATTATCATACAAATTACAAACAGTTTATTTCTTATTAAGTGGGCAAACTTACAAATTAGGCTGGGGATCAAATAATTATTTCCCACACTGTATATACATTTTTGTTTTTATTTACTGATAGGTAGATATTAAATTCTTCCATCCAACATTACCCTAAGAATGAATGTTGTACGTTTTAGATAAACTGTTACCTAAGGAAGTAAAAAGTCTCACAGAATGCACCATCAACTGATTGTCTATTAAAAATACTTTGCCTACCACTACACATGTTTTATTCACAAAACTTTTTCTCATGATTTATGTCCCCCAGTTTTCATCATATTTATAAAATAACGTTTTTAGCTCTTTCCAAACAAGCAAACAAACAAACAAACAACAATGATAATTCATTTTAAGGTCATGCAAGGTGAAAATAAACTGATGAGAAAAACAATTGATCTATCCTCCTCCTTCTAAAAATGACATTAAGATATCCCACAGTTTTATTTTATATTTAAATCTAGATTTTAAGTTTTACTGTTTTACTGACTCTGCTCAATGACACCTTTATTGAAGTATGCTAGAGCTCAAATGTATGAATTATTGACTTTTTTTTTATCTCTTTCCTGCGCCAGAAAGCCATTTACTGACAGGAAAAAATTTGATGGCTGTGATTACTTATCAGTGATGGTTATGCTATAGTCTGACCCAGTCCGACCCAGTCCTGACCTAGATAGAAACTGTCCCTTGCATACTTAATGTTTGATTCTTTCAGGCGGAAAAAAAAAAAAAAAGGAACACAGCCTAGTTATTTGTGTACTTCGCACTATACATACACATGTCTATCTCATCATGTCACATGTCACCTCGGTTATCCTTTAAAAAATATATATTATTAAATGTAACCCGAGGTGAGAGGGATATTGAGGCTGACATCTAATTTTTTTTTTTTTTTAAATAATGCACTTTGCCTGGCTGTCCTGCTGATCCTCTGCCTCTAGTACTTTAAACATAGACTCTGAGCAAGCATGCAGATCAGATGTCTATGTTTTTATGTGTGAATAGACCCTACTGACCAAAAAGATTTACAGCCAGGCAACTGGTATTGTTTAAAAGGAAATAAATATAGAAGCTTCCATAGGTCTCACGCTTTGGGCTTGATTCACAAACTGGTGCTAACTGGTTAGCTTGCCTAAAGAGTTTGGGCGTGCTAACTAGGGTGCTAACCAGTTAGCATGCCCAGAGTTTGCGCGGTGTGCGGTGCGCCGAAAAGATCATGCGTTGCGATGTTAATGTCGCACCCTTCGTGTGAAAAGTGACTCACGGTGCCCTGGAAACGTTGCACCCAGTGCGACCATAACGGCACATAGGGTGCGACGATAACGTCGCATGGTGCAACGTTTTCAGGGGCCGGGGGTCCCCCGGCTGTCGTGTGGACCAGTGTTTGTGATTTTAAATTTCTTTTTTGCAGCTTCCAGGATGCAGTTGACAGGTGAGTGGCTAGGGAGTGGATCGTGTAGGAGATGTGCCTACACTGGGCCTGTAACTGATGCAATCTACGATTGCATCCAACCGAAGCCTCCCACCTGAATGCTAATTTATACAATTCCTACTAGATTTGGTACAGCAGGCAAAGGGTGTATAATAGTACACCTGATTGGCTGACTGGCGTCTGCTGACCACATAAAGGCAGGAAATTGCTCTAGCTCGGAGATAGCAATTGTGTTTGTTGCCTTATAAATAGCAGCTTACTATTGAAAGAAAAGTAAAGTTTTAATTCTTTATTCCTGAAGGCAATCAGCAATCTGTTTACTCCCTTTTCCCCCAAGAATATTTGATCCAGAAGGGAGGTTTAGATTCACCAAAGCGAGAGAGATGTACTGTTCTTGCTTATTTATTTCATGTCAGTGATTTGTGCTGACTCAGTGGCTCTGTGGAGGCTGTAAATGAAAGATGAGAATGAGATGAAAAATGCTTTTCCTCTCCACTGCACGGCCCTGTGAAATTGCAGCTGAGTGATTCTGTCACTTTTCACACTACACAAATAAAGGATTTGAAGCTTGGACAAAATTGCTTTAGATGCAGAGTCCTAAAAACATGCTGTATTCTAATGAAATAAATTATCATGAGATCTTTCATTGTTACCTACATAATCCTACTATGAAAGCAGTATTTGACAATTTCCTCTGATTTCCAGTTTGGATTTTCAATGTCTATTTATGGCAATGTTTGCCTATGACACAGTGCAATATCTGACCAAATTTTACTTAAAGTGTAACTGTCAGGCATAAAATAAAAAAACAATTCTTTATTTGTATCCGGTAAACAAGTAATAAAGATGCTAACCAGGCAATCCAAAAGTTAAAAATCACTGTTACTTTTCTTGTTGATAAATGATCATTTTCCAGATCTCCTGACTCTTACTTGGTACATTCCCACACAAAGGAAGTTGCAGGGCATGCTGGGTTGTCTTTTTTTGCTTCTTTACTTCAGACTTAATGCAGTCTAATTGGCTGAAGCCTCTTGCCCTCCTGTTTTCGCCTTCCACACTTCTGTCCAATATTTATCATGCTGAAACAATGCACTTTCTCATGTAGAGCTGGGTGGGAGTGCCTGAAGACTGGGAGAAGGGCAGGCAATGCATACACAACAGGCAGAGGAGAGTAAGGGAGGAAATTACATCAGGATTGGCTTCAAGATAGGCGCAGTTAAAATAGAGAATTCTAAGAAGGATTTTCTCTTTTTTTACTATAGAAAAATCACTAAAATCAAAACGTGTACAGTGCAATACATATGTTATGTAAGTGGAGCAAATGTTTATCTATTTATATGTGTGTGTGTTTTTTTTTTTTTTCTGAGATAGTGTAATGATCCGCTCAGCTGGCTGCACAGGCAGACAGCTGTTTGACCATTCCTTGAGTCTGTGGGAAGCAGGTCTCTGGATAATAGACCTGTCTTTGCTTTTCAAGCTTCAGACCTGCTCTGCTGCTGAGGAATTTGCATATACTGATTATGCAAATTGCCTATTTGCCTCCCTTGAAGGCTTGCAACATAAATACCATGTGATCCACAATCCTTTGCTGGTCATCATGGTTTGTTACTGTTGAAACACTCCTAGAGTGTCAGCCTTGCTATTGTTTGCTAAGGATTATCTTAGAGTATTCCTGGGGACTGCATTAGGCATCCCTCTAGTACAGTCAGATTGTATTATTTGTATTGCCTGTTCTGTCTTCTGTTTGTCCTTGCGATTGCACTGTCCCCAGCGGTTGGCGATGGTGGATCGTTTGTTCCAGAACCTGGATCACACTTGCTCTGGCGGAAAGAGCAGTGGATCTTGCTAAGCTCTGTTTCTGTACTTGGATCACACTTGCTCTGGCGGAAAGAGCAGTGGATCCTGCTAAGCTCTGTTTCTGTACTTGGATCACACTTGCTCTGGTGGAAAGAGCAGTGGATCCTGCTAAGCTCTGTTTCTGTACTTGGATCACACTTGCTCTGGCGGAAAGAGCAGTGGATCCTATTAACTCTATTTCCCTACTTGGTTCACACTCGCTCTGGTGGAAAGAGCAGTGGATCCTTCCTGTCCTGTCCCTGAACCTAGATCGCACTTGCTCTGGCGGAAGAGCGGTGGATCTTATCTGACCTATTCCTGTCTCTGTTCATTTGTCTGTCTGGATTGCACTCGCTCTAGCGGTAGCAGCGTTGGTTCCTTTTGAACTCTGTCTGGGAGTGTAGGCCAGAGCTGCGCTCGTTGCTGGCTGCTCCTTCTCTCTGTCTTGTCTGATACGAATGCTTGTTGTAGGCTCGGCGGGGTAACCTCTAAGCAAGCGTTCGCGTTCTCTGTTTCGTGTTTGTGTGGCGTTGGTTGGTTAGGGTGGCATGTTTGTCTCTGTTGCGCTTATCGTGCGGAGACCGCGCCGTAAACACGTTTGCTGTTGCGAATGAGTGCGGTGTTCGCGTTTAGCTAGCGTTTGTTATTTTCCTTATCTTCTCATTGTTGTTTGCTGTGCCTTTGCTACTCTCGTGCTCTGTCTTGCTCAGTCTTGTGTCACTTCTGGCAATCGCCTCTCTCGCGATTGCGTTCCTACTTTGTTTCTGCTGTTGTGTGTTCACCGTCGCGGGTTGGTGACTAAATTGGTGCACACACATACATTCTGTCCCTGTGCTCATTCTCATTGGCAATCGCATCTCTTGCGATTGCGTTCTCACTTGGTTTCCACTATTTTGTGTTCACCGTCGCAGGTTGGCAACGAGATTGGTGGACATACATACATTCCTTCTCTGTGCTTATTCAGTCTTGTGTCGCTGTTAGCAATCGCCATCTCTTGCGATTGCTTTCCCACCTGATCTTCACGGTTGTGGGTTCATCGTCGCTGGATGGCGACTAGATTGGTGGACACACATACACCCTGTCGCTGTGCTCTCTCTCTTTAAGGGCTATCTTGCCCTGCATTGCTTCCCCTCGTACAACTCCTATCTGGCATCTGTGGCTGTGCAGAGGATCTGTTCCTCTGCACTCCACGGCTCCATCTGCCGGCAGGTATTCCCCTCTATGGGTGCTTTGCACCTTTTGCTGGGTTCTCTCAGATTATACGCTTGGGGAGGATTTCCGCAGTGTCACAGAAAGAATTCCACAATCGTTACAGATAGTATGGCTGAAAGCTCCTCTTTAAGAGCAAAGGTGAGCTTCAGGCAAAATATTATTTCACCTACCTTTTAACCACTACTGGACCACCAGTAGTATTAAAACATCCAATTGGTCCCTGTTAATGGACTAATGGATGTTTTAAAATGTCCAGTGTTTAAAACGCTCGTGCACGCGTGCGCACATTTGCGCGCACGAACACCCGCAGGTGCACGCACATCCACGCATCTACACATGCACGGGCATGAGCAGACTAATGTGCACTAATGTGCACTTTAAAAGTGACAACCTGACGAGGTCGGCATCTGCAACGGAGGCAGAACTGCGGCGAGGGACAAATAGGTTGCCAGGAACTGGAGGAAGTCCTAGGTAAATAGATCTTTTTCTCACCTTGCACCTGTTCTTTAAGGCAGGGTACACACTTGTAGGGCCATTTTCCCTGTGATTCCCAATTCTCCATCGGCTTTTGCATTCGCTCTTTTGCATTCGCGCTTAACATGTACGTTTTTCCAGGAACATTTCCACATTTCTGACGGCATGTACATTATGCGAATATGCACATCGTGTGGAAAAAAGCAGAAAGTTGTGCAATGTAAAAATGCATGGAAAACACAAAGCGTAAACAAACAGTAGCGACACACGTTTCCCGCACGAGGCTATTGACTTCGATAGCCTGAAGAATTGTGTGTGTTTTACTGTCCATGGGAAAATGCGCACAAATGCATCTAGTGTGCTCCCTACCTAAAGGGAACCTTGACTTCCACTTGTTTTTAAATTGCAAAGATTTCTGCTTTTTTTCCATACAACCCACATGTTCGCATACAGTACATGCCGCCACAAATGCAGAGATGCGAAAATGTTTATGCAGAAACCTTTGCATTAAACACAAACAAAAAAGCCTGCAAAGACCCGGGAATTGCAACGGAAAACAGTCTGGCAAGTGTGTTACCTGCCTTAGAGTGCAGGTGCACGTGCACATGCGAATGCACGTGCATGTGCATTATAGAATCATGCACGTTTTGCCGTCCGTGGCAAAATGCACACAAATGTGTACAAACGTGTCTAGTGTAATCCCTATCTAAAGGGAACCTTAACTTCCATGCATTTTAAATTGCACAGCTTTCTGATTTTTTTCTGCATGACGCACACATTTGCATACCATACATGACGTCGCAAATGCGGAAATGCGTAAACATTCACGAAAACGTTTGCGTTAAAAGCTGACAGAGACCCAGAAATCACCCTACAAGTGTGTTCCCTGCCTTAAAGAGCACGTGCAGGAGTGTGCACATGCTGAAGCAGGTGCGTGTGCACTGTAGAATCATGCTTGTTTTGCCGTTCTTGGCAAAACGCCCACAAACGTGTCTAGTGTGTTCCCTGCCTAAAGGAAACCTTAACTAAACTAATAAAAAAAGGGCTTCACTAACTGGGGCTTCTACCAACCCCCTGCAGCCACCCCGTACCCGTGACATCCTGGAATGGTCCTCTGGTCCCTGCAGTGGCTTAGTTTCGATTCCGGCAACAGAGCCACTCGCTGACACCTGCACCTGAACGGCCCTGGTCTCGCACGTCTTTGATCATGCTCTCGCCTTCGGGACTGTCTTGCGCATGTTCAGTAGGAGAAAATATCATACTACACATGCGCAGAAAGCTCCCGAGGGATGATTCCATTCAGTTTTCCACCTCCAAATAGCTTTGATCTTTTCTTAGATAACTTCTTTGCATGGCTTCTCTAATTCTTTTTAGTTTGACCTACACTACAATAGTCAAACACTGCACATGGGATCTTGAGGAATCCATAACTCTGTGGTAATTAGGGATGAACTCTTGGAAATGGAACAGTACTGAGTTCCGATTTTTGCATCGCAATTTGGCTGTTCCGAGTAAACATGTAAAAATTAGAAACTGCTCTGTTCGGAGTATCACATTCCATTCTGCCAATGTGAAAACTTGCTTCAGAGACAAGAATTTTAGGCAAACGGTTTACTTTAATCATGAGTCAACAACTTCAATCTGCATGACCAAAAGCTTCAACGAAGTGGTAAAGCTAAATTAAAATAATGGCATCATAGCATAGTTTAAAAATATTCAAGCTTTATTTAAATATTACACTCATGTATTTGACAGTGTTTTTGACAGCATAGAGTTTGCTGGACAGGCTCTTCCCTGTGTGCCTCCCAGACAGGCACAGTTGTTTCACTGAACTCTCCCAACAAATTGTCCACTGTCTCCACTTGAAAAACTGTGTTTGTCCTGGTCTTTGAAAGCTCTGCCCTTCATGATTTCATGTCCACTGACAGCATGCTAGTTCAGATACACATCAGAAGCTGTGCTCTCACCTCTCTGCTGGAGTCCAGTGCTTTGCTTCTGCTTGTCCAATCACCACTCGCCCTAATGTCCAGCATCTCTTACCGCACGTAGCTTGATTACATGCTTCCTGAGGGAAGACAGCACTAGAGGTAGCAGAAAACAGACAGAATGGTCACACAGGCAAAAAACTCAACTTCAGAGGAGAGGTTATAGCACAGCTTCTGCTGCGCTATACTTTGCCTTTACACATTGGACTGGGGAAGCTCAGGAGGGAAACGAGAACAGATAGTGGGACAAGGGGATAGAGGAAGGCACAAAGGAGGACAGAAGGAGGCACAGTGGGACAGAGGGAGGCACAGAGGGATGCACATAGAGATGGATCATTAACAAGGCAACTTAGGCAGGTGCCTAACACCTGGAAAGAGTCTAGGGGCCAGGCTTATGCTAACCCCCATCCCCCGCATCCCCCAGTCCCATGCACGCCTCCAGGACTTCTCAAGAGCCGCTCCAACACTATGGAACACTACCTCCACCCATTAGGGCAGCCCCCTCCTTCAACACCTTCAAGAAGGCCCTCAAAACTCACCTTTTCACTCTGGCCTACCCCCCCTCACAATTGCTCTAAACCCACAGCTGAACTCTGGTCCCCTACCTCTCGTGTCCCTACCTCTCCCTCTAGATTGTAAGCCTTTGGGCAGGGTCCTCCTCCTTTTGTGTCCTACCTGATCATGCACCTCCATTACTATAAACCCATGCTATGCACTTGAGTGAACCTTACTTCCCTAATCTCCATGATCCATCCACTGACTGACTAAGCATTACTGTAACGATCGGTGTCAGCACGCAGAGGGAATCTGATTATTGGTGATCTGCAGTATCACCAAGAATACAGATATACACTCGATTATTGATGATCTGCAGAATCACCGATAATACAGATATATTACTAACCTCTGGACACCTATATAGTGTGAGTGTTTGGTGCAACAGTAATAACTTTGAGTGAGGACCACCCGAGGAGCAGGTGGTCCTTGGCAGTATGAGAAATACCTCCCTTTGGAAGTGCAGAGATCTTGCAGCAGCCTGAGACATCCAAGGGGCGGAGTCCCAGGCTGAATAGCAAGAAGACCCGGTGGCTAGTGACCCCTGGAAGATGGGCATCACAAGCAGGTCTGGAGACTAACACAAATGATAATACAGTTCCCTAGTCTTGGGTGCGAGGTCCGTGGTCTCAGCACCCTGGAACTAGCCTGGAGTATAACACAAAGATAATACAGTTCCCTAGTCTTGGGTGCGAGGTCCGTGGTCTTAGCACCCTGGAACTAGTCTGGAGTATAACACAAAGATAATACAGTTCCCTAGTCTTGGGTGCGAGGTCCGTGGTCTCAGCACCCTGGAACTAGTCTGGAGTATAACACAAATGATAATACAGTTCCCTAGTCTTGGGTGTGAGGTCCTTGGTCTCCACACCCTGGAACTAGTCTGAATAATAATGCAATGATAAACAAAAGTAATCTGGCTCAGTGTGAATTCCTAGGTCCTCCTGGTTCAAGCACACTGTAGGATCTGACTATGGTCTGAATGCTTCCACGTAAGTGTTCGCAATGGCAGACAACCAGCAACTGACAAGCAAGCTGTATATATAGTTGCAGGACTCTGCCGCCCCACCCGAGCAACTCAGCCAATCAGGAGTCCAGCAGGAATCAGCTGATCGTCCGGATCAGCTGATACCTCTGCTGCTGGTATAAAGGTCCTGACTTCTGGCGCATGCGCGCGTAGCTCTCCATCCATCTGTGTGAACTAACAGACCCAGCCACACCAGACGCATGCTGCTGCGTGCAAACCGCCGCGTTGGACGCGGAAACAGCCGCCTTACTGCCAGTACATGCGGTGGCTTTTCCGCGATCTCTCACAATTACCTTATGCTCATACTGTGCTGTGTGATCTGGTTTTCTTGTATTTCTGTGTTGTCATGTTGCTGTATGTGACCCCTAATTATTGTCTGTAACCTAAATTAATGTCCAGCGCTGCGTAATATGTTGGCGCTTTATAAATACAATAAATAATAATAATAATAACCCCCAACAAATGTTGCTAAAAAAGCTAGGTTGCCATCAAGCATGGACCTAAAGACATTGCTTGCCTAGGGTAGGTATCATTTTACTTTAATCCATCTCTGGATGCACAGGGGGCAGAGGTAGCACAGAGGGACTGAAGGTGGCACAAGGAGACAGAAGGAGGTGCAAAGGTGCAGAAGGAGGTGCAAACACCTGTGGGTGTGGGTTTTTGGAGGTGTGGCTTAGCTAGGTGTGGCTTAGCTAGTCCAGGGGGCTTAGCTTAATCAAGGCATGGTGCCCCCCCAGGATCAATGGCACTCCAGGCAGTGGCCTGTAATGCCTATGTCTAAAAATGCCCCTGCACGTACATGCAGTTGCCTATAATTCAAATGTGTATAAAATTGAATACATTCTGTAGATTCTGTTGTGATCCATACAAGTAAAGTCACAATAGTAATGCTAATAGTAATAACTCTCAGGCTTTCACCTCTCTCATCTTCATCTGAGACAATTCAAATTATTTGGATAGAGCACTAGGCAAAAACAGAATTTTCTTATAAAACATGTGGCTGGAAATCAGCATCATTTGCTAGTTGCTGGCATTCACAGTTGTCATTACCTAAATTAGATCAGGACATGGCGATTACTAATGGGAAATTGCATGGTCGTGCATGTGCAATTATTTTATGCAAATACTGCAATCAGAATTTTATTCCCACATGTCCATGGCTCACCACTGATCTCAGCTTTTGTAAGTCAGGCTCATGGAATTATTATGTTTTATTAAAAGCAGTACCAGGTTTATGCTAGAATGATTACCATGATAATTCCTTTTAATACATATTATAATGGATATGCAAGTAAATTAAATACAGACACACCTAATTTATGCAGGTTCTAGGTCTACTTACACTAGCCAGTGCATAAACTGCATCTTAATAGCCACACGACCTGTATAATTCAAATGCGAGTAATTAATGTGATGATTTGGCAACATTGGCAAGTACAAGCTAAAAATTTAATATAACTAATTGTGATAATTTTAATATATTAGAAATGTCATTCAATTATATTCAGTTCTAGTTCAATTCTATTTCTGTGCAAAATTTTCACATAGAATGTTCTGCTTCTAATATGTCAAACTTTGTAAACATACTCACTGTCAAATTCTAGGTTTTTTATGTGGAGATGAAAATAATGAACACAAGAATGACAGTGTGTTTAGTCAGCAATAGTTTCGAGTATTCTGTAGTTTAGCTTTTTCTAGGGTGTTGCCTGAAGTTTAACCATCTTTCCATAGCTAGGTTGTGTTACCGATTGTAATAAGCTGCTGGTACTCATGACTGGCAGACCAAAACTGCCAATATAGTTGACAGAAAGGATTTTCTTCAAGGTCACTTGGCTTAAGCAGTGAGTGAACTTTTAAATGTACTGAATCAGCTCCAAATTGCCATGGTCAATGATGCAGTTATAATGTGTTATTTATCCACTAACAGCTGCCTGTACATGATGTTGTATATTGCATAGTATTTCATAACTCTGTTAAGTTTCGTTGAAATCAGTCAAGGTGTTTTCGAGAGATGACAGCACACACACACACACACACCTGTATGGTAAATACTAGATGAAGACCCGGGTCACACACACGTATGGTAAATACTAGTGGAAAACCTAGAGTTGCCCGGGTATGTATTTGGTTGTTGTTTGGTCCAACCACTTTTTTCAACCTTGACACACAATCACTCAATGACCACTTTTGTAAACATTAGAGTTCTTAGCATCAATAATCTACATTTTAACACCCCCCCCCCCCCCCGACCAGGCCATGGTTTTTTTTACAAATTATGCCACTGCAGCTTTAAGGGCTCACCGCAGGGCTGTATAACTCAGCACACAACTCAGCACACAAGTGATCCCATCCCCTTTTCTTTCCACCAACAGAGATTTCTGTTGGTGGGCTCTGATCGCTGCTGTCCTGCTTGTTTATTTTTTTTAATTTATTTTTTTTATAAATTTGTCTAGTTTATTTTTTTCCTCAGCCCTCCCACCCCCCGCCAGCCAGCCAATCACCGTGATTGGCTGTCATAGGCATCAGCCTATGAGAGCCGATCGCTCCTGGCCCTCTGTAGGGGACAGCCAAGTGACACTGCTGTCCCCAGTACAGTGCTGCCTAAGATCGCAGCGCTGTACATTGTAAATAGATGGTGGTTTCACCACCTAACAGTCTCCTAGTGGCGATCGCCGCTGGGAGACTGATGACGGAGTGGAGCTCCGTCCTTCAAGCGGAGATGCACGCACATTGGTGCAAGTGATCTCCTGCAAAACACGCCCCCAGGATTTCACGGCAATTGGTGTTGAGTGGTCCTGGGGGAACCCCTGCGTTCACACCAATAAGTAGTTAAGGGGTAACTAGGTAGAGCTGTAACCACACATATAATATTTTTCATTCTTACAAGTGATTTAATTACATATAACCTATTGAATTACATATAACTTAATACATATACCCCACCACTTTTGGGAAGTACATGGATATGGGGAGAGCCTCTAGACCTCACCATGCTATCAGTGCTTTGAAATAAAAAAAAGTGAAGAATTGCTTACCCCATGCTGGGTATCCTTCAATGCTGAAAGTTATGTAGGTCTATTTTGGCCAGAGTACAGAGTACTTCAATTTCTACCTCTACCTTCTTAATAACTCTCTGCATTATACATCCTATAATGAACATGAGAGTTGGTTTCTCAAGCCTTAATGATAGTACCCATAGGCGCTATATAACATTCCCAAGAAACATTTGGTTTCAGGTTAATTATTCATTTTAAATTTCAAACTAATCAAATATTTTCAGATTTTATTATAGCATCACTGAAATGTGCAAAACTTTGGGGTACCAGTAACCAGAGTGCTTGCTTTCGACTGTCTTCCATCTGTTTATAATTTTTAGGGTTCCAACCATTCCCCACTCACTAAGCTTTCCCCCCAGCATTCAAGAAGTTCTCCAGGCTTTGGCCAAACTGTTCTGAACTGGTCATACTCAAGTTCCAAACCGTATATGCCCAGTGAAGGAAAGGACTCATGCACATCTTCTTTCTTTCATGCATGATTGCTTCCTTACAGGATTACAGGGTCATTTCAGCAGATCACATGTATTCATTGAGTGCTTGTCAACTGGTTATGCATGGTTCAGTACTTGCACATGCCCAGTTCAGAATCGCTCAGGCACATATTGGAGCATATGCACAAATGTACAGTAAACTTGCCATGCACAGGGAGCACAGATCTATTTTGAAAGTAGCCTGACCCACGTTACCTAGATAATGCAAGTATTGTTAGAGAAACATGCAGAGGCGTATGTAGAAGGGTGCAGGCATAGCAATGCTATGGGCACCAATAGCATCATGGGCGCCATGCCTGCACCCTTGTTGTGCCACTTAACTGCCTGGTGTGTGTCCCGATAGTGGATACACACAGGCAAAGCTAAACTGCTCGTTCCGTCCAGGGGAGAGAACAGAGAGGAGGTACCACTAGGGGGAGCTCCAGGTGAGAGTGAGTGCACTGAGCTCTGAAGGCTCGTGCATTGCAGAGATGGGAACATGCTGAGGATTTAGGGGCTCACTTGCTCGAGCTGTAGAGAGCTGGAGATTTGGGAGGCAGGTGACTGGTCTGGGGTGGATCACTTCTCTCTTCACAGGTGGTTTTGCAGTGGCTCTTTCCATTCCTGCACTCTTCCCCTCCTCCAGGATCACAGATCTGCCCTCACCTCGGGATCATCATAGTAGAAAAGATGAGCTAAGAGGCAAGCAGATCTGCAGGAGGGGGAGTGCAGAGAGACATGAAAATGTATTAGTATTAGCCCTGCACATGGGGAAGGGAGCATTGTTTATCTATCTATGCAGCAAAGACTCTGCAGGCAGCGTCTGTTCAGCTGCAAAGTGATGCATGTGTAGTGCACTGACAGGCTGCCCTGCAAACTGATTCCCCTGTCATTGCTGCACTCTGACTCTCACAAGGGGACAAGAATGTGATGAGCAGTCACTATGGGTACAACAGGCTGTCCTCAGAGGAGCTCACAATCTAATCCTACCATAGTCATAGTCTAATGTCCTACCATATTATCATTATGTATTTATATAGCACTGACATCTTCTGCAGCACATTACAGAGTACATAATCATGTCACTGACTGTCCTCAGAGCAGCTCACAATCGAATCCTACCATAGTCATAGTCTAATTTCCTACCATGTATTTATATAGCACTGACATCTTCTGCAGTACTTTACAGAGAACATAGTAATTTCACTGACTGTCCTCCGAGGGGCTCACAATCTAATCCTACCGTAGTCATAGTCTAATGTCCTACCATATTATTATTATATATTTATATAGCAGTGACATTTTCTGCAGCACTGTACAGAGTACATAATCATGTCACTGTCCTCAGAGGAGCTCACAATCTAATCCTACCATAGTCATAGTCTAATTTCCTACCATATTATTATGTATTTATATAGCAGTGACATCTTCTGCAGCACTGTACAGAGTACATAGTCATGTCACTGACTGTCCTCAGAGGGGCTCACAATGTAATCCTACCATAGTCATAGTCTAATGTCCTACCATATTATTATATGTATTTATATATCTTCTGCAGCACATTACAGAGTACATAGTCATGTCAAGGACTGTCCTCTGAGGAGCTCACAATCTAATCCTAGTGAAATGTCCTACCATATTATTGTTATATATTTATGTAGCGCTGACATGTTCTGCAGCACTTTACAGAGTACATACTCATGTCACATATTTGTGTTAGGTGTTTAAAGGGAGAAGGTTATTGTTAGGTAGTTAGAGTACAGAGAACTTTGGCAATATGAAGCTTCCAAAAACAAATGTACATGAGAAAGGATGCCGTTTTTATAAAGGGAGACTGTGACCGGGGTGGGGAGGCACAATTTTAGGGTTTTATTTACAAAAGAGGTATGCACACCCAATAGACCATTATAAATTAAAGCGACCAAAACAAATGTTGGGTGCTGAGTAGGTAAACCGAGCCACACACGTGGCCCTACACAATCCAAGATTACTAAAAATAACTCGCACACCATGCAAAGAGTCAAATGCAAAGATATATGTATTAAATGCAAAGGTGTCACAGTGATGAATAACAACTGGTTACATAGGGCACAACATCACAGTAAGTGACAATTACAATAATTCTCTTATGGAGTCAATGTGCAGCATAAACAGGGCTATGTATCTCATGCAAGAAACAGATATAATGCAAATACAGCAATGTCAGCACTCAGCATCAAAGCGGCATGAGCCATAAAGATATGAAAAAATGCAAATTAATACAAAGACTTCATCATGAGGATATACCCTGACAGCGCGCTCTTTCGGTACCACCCTTCGTCAGAGGGTATATGCCAATATGCTCAATCCGGTTGTTGCACCTTACAGTGCCTATTCTAAGTTTAAATACCTGCTCAAATGAAAAACGCCCGTCCTGGACACCTGGGCGCGCCCATCTGACGTACAGGAAGCCGTGCGGCGGTCGCCGCGCGCCGCCTGACGTCACTTCCGCTCCCATGTACCCTCGCTCCCAGCCCGGCCAGCCATACAGGGACAGACAGCCATCCCCAATATGGCCGCCGCGCATGCGTGAGCGGGAGTCATAGGTCAGGACATCGCTATCAAATAGACAAATAGAAGCAAGGAAACACTTATGCAATAGTTAGGTGATGTATAAAAAGTCCATGGAGCGGGTCTTTAGCTTTATAGTAGTCTGGTGTCCAGAAACAGGGGCTTCTTACGCAGAGAATGATAAAGTGTCTAAAAAAATAGAAAACAGTAGATCAGTAATCAAACCAGAAAAGCATATCATCAGTACATCATTTAAAGGGGAAGGTCCATGTAAAACTAGTCTGGTCAAAAAGTCATAAATTGTAAAAGTCCAAACGTCAAGATCAATCAGTAGTCCCCCAAATAGCCCAACCCCTATCTCAAAAAAGGTGATAAATCCACCTCCTCATTCATGCCACTTGGTACTTTACTATTAAGTTTATAAATCCAGTATAACTCCCTCTGGAGTAACTTCTGCTCCAGATCACCTCCTCTGAATGACGGGGTCACCTCCTCCACCACCCTATACCTCAGCTGCGTGACATTATGCCCTACCTCTAGAAAATGTCGAGCTACTGGAGAGTCCATCTCACCGCAGCGTATATTGCTGCGGTGCTCAATAATTCTGGTTCTAACGTCTCTTGTTGTCTGCCCTACGTACAGTTTCCCACATGGGCAAAAGAGACAGTACACTACATTTTTGGTTGAACAGTTAGCAAAGCCTTTTAAAGTGAACCGCTCTCCTGTGCGAGGGTGTGGAAAGGACGGCCCTCTCTGTACATAACTGCATTGGGCACAATGGCCACATGGGAACATACCAGTTGGTCTGGGTAAACTGCTGAGCCAGTTGTCTTGACCACGAGTCGGAGTGCTGGTACTTCTGGCATGAACCAAGGAGTCGCGTAAGCTCCTGAAGCGTCGAAAAGCGCATATAGGTTGGTCATGAAATGTCTCAGCCACAGCTGGGTCACTATGCAAGATATGCCAGTGTTTTCTGACAATGTTCCGGGCCTGGAGAGATAAAGGAGAGTACGTTAAAACCATAGGAATTCGTGAAGATCGTGTTTTAAAGTTGCTAGCAAGCAATGAAGAGCGCTCTTTACCAGCAGCCCTATCAAGGGCCTGCTTGAGGACCTTAGTATCGTATCCCCTCTGCTTAAAATTGAAAAACATAACACCTGCTTCCTGAAAAAAGCCTCATCTGAAGAGGAAATCCATCGCAACCACAAAAATTGACTATAGGGAAGACTTTTATGCCTCTGTGGATGATAACTTTTGGCCTGTAGATAGGTATTTTTGTCTGTGGGCTTCCTGTATGGGGCTGTTTGTATATTTCCTTCCCGAATAGAGACCAAGACGTCCAAAAAGTGAACCTGTGTTGGACTGTAGTCCAGACTAAAGGTGATTGTGGAAAGTGAATTATCAAGGTCACGCTTGAATGCCAGCAGTGCCTCCTTGGGGCCAGATCAAATCAGAAACACGTCATCAATGTACCTCAGCCAGCACAATGCATGACTGAGGTACAGAGGATGTGCATACACAAACCTATCCTCAAATGCCTCCATAAAGAGGTTTGCGTAGCTAGGGGCCACATTACTTCCCATGGTGGTGCCTTGCTGCTGTTGAAAAAAGTGATCCTCAAAACAGAAATAGTTTCTAGTTAAAACTAGTTCCAATAACCTCAAAAGGAAGTCAGTCAACAGAGGGGACAGATTCATTTTAGCCAAATTGGTCCGAATCACGGATATGCCAGCAAAGTGAGGAATAGAAGTGTACAAGCTGGTGACATCCATCATGCACAGAACAACTGGAGAGTGAAAATAACCAAAACCTACAAGTTTAGATAGAAAGTCAGTTGTGTCAAGCAAAAAAGACTGCATGCATGAAACCCTAGGATGGAGAACCTGGTCGAGCAAAATAGCTAGTGGTTGGAAAACAGAATAAGTACCCGCCACAATAGGTCTCCCAGGGGGGTGGACAAGTGTCTTATGAATTTTGAGAAGAACATAAAAGAGAGGAGTGAGAGGAAAGGGAGTGAAGAGAAAATCATGTAGCGGTTAGGAAATAATGCCAACCTCAAAGGCACTAGTGATCACGCCATCAATCTCGCGTTTAATCAAGGAGGTAGGATCCCCCAGTGGTGCTCAGCAGAGCTCGAATATTCGAGTAGCTCGAATATTCGAGCTCTTTTCCAGCTATTCGAGCTCGGTATTCGAGCTCCGAATAGCTGGAGCTATTCGAATGGGCTATCCGAGTACACTCGAATAGCCCATTCACTATTCGAGCTATTCGAGCAACCCGGCGCTATTCGAGCTCGGTACCGAGCTCGAATAGCGTCATAGCCCAGATTGATGTCCTTAGAGCCAATCAGAGGGCTCCCAGGCCCTCTGACGGCAGCCAATCACAGAGGGGGACCCTGGCCAGCCCCTACCCTATAAATAGCGGCCGCCATGTTCCGTTTCTCCATGCTTGCCTGAGACTTGTACAGAGAGAGAGTTGCTCCTTTGTGCTTTGGCTTAGCAAGTGCTCTATTGTGATCATTTACCTAGCGTTTTTGCTCACCTACACCTGCCATATACACCTATATTGTTGTTAGTTAGATAGACATTGTATTTTAGTTAGTAGCTTGTGTGTTACATTAGAGACAGGCAGCTGCTGCAAGCTTACAGGTTTAGGCCTCAGGGGGGCCTTGCCTCTGTGGGCAGCTGTCCTCTGTTTATTTCTCTCATCTATACCAGTATTTCTGCTGTCCTTTACTAATAGTATTGTAGTTATACTGTACTAGGAGTAGGACACTCACTGACTGTCACTGTTTATAGGCTACTAGCTAGCTCCTGCGTGTGTGCACTCACTCACTGTCTGTGTGTACACACACTCTATTTCCTTCTGATTACTGATAGATTATTGTTATTTAGTTGTACTTACTTACTACTTACTCTTACTGTACCCGTAGGGACACTCACTGTCACTGTTCATATAGGCTACTAGCTCCTGCGTGTGCGCACTGCACTCACTGTCTGAGTGTACACACACAACACACACTCTATTTCCTTCTGATCGCTGATTGATTATCGTAATTAGTTAGTTGTACTTACTGTTACTACTTACTCTTACTGTACTAGGAGTCTAGGACACTCGGTCACTGTCCATAGGCTACTAGCTCCTGCGTGCGTGCACTCACTGTCTGAGTGTACACACACCCACACTCCATTTCCTTCTGATCGCTGATTGATTATCGTAATTAGTTAGTTCTACTTACTGTTACTACTTACTCTTACTGTACTAGGAGTCTAGGACACTCAGTCACTGTGTTCATAGGCTACTAGCTCCTGCGTGCGGTCACTCACTGTCTGAGTGTACACACACCACCCACACTCTATTTCCTTCTGATCGCTGATTGATTATTGTAATTAGTTAGTTCTACTTACTGTTACTACTTACTCTTACTGTACTAGGAGTCTAGGACACTCAGTCACTGTGTTCATAGGCTACTAGCTCCTGCGTGCGTGCACTCACTGTCTGAGTGTACACACACCCACACTCCATTTCCTTCTGATCGCTGATTGATTATTGTAATTAGTTAGTTCTACTTACTGTTACTACTTACTCTTACTGTACTAGGAGTCTAGGACACTCAGTCACTGTGTTGATAGGCTACTAGCTCCTGCGTGCGTGCACTCACTGTCTGAGTGTACACACACCCACACTCCATTTCCTTCTGATCGCTGATTGATTATTGTAATTAGTTAGTTCTTCTTACTGTTACTACTTACTCTTACTGTACTAGGAGTCTAGGACACTCAGTCACTGTGTTCATAGGCTACTAGCTCCTGCGTGCGTGCACTCACTGTCTGAGTGTACACACACCCACACTCCATTTCCTTCTGATCGCTGATTGATTATTGTAATTAGTTAGTTCTACTTACTGTTACTAGTTACTCTTACTGTACTAGGAGTCTAGGACACTCAGTCACTGTCCATAGGCTACTAGCTCCTGCGTGCGGTCACTCACTGTCTGAGTGTACACACACCCACACTCCATTTCCTTCTGATCGCTGATTGATTATTGTAATTAGTTAGTTCTACTTACTGTTACTACTTACTCTTACTGTACTAGGAGTCTAGGACACTCAGTCACTGTGTTCATAGGCTACTAGCTCCTGCGTGCGTGCACTCACTGTCTGAGTGTACACACACCCACACTCCATTTCCTTCTGATCGCTGATTGATTATTGTAATTAGTTAGTTCTTCTTACTGTTACTACTTACTCTTACTGTACTAGGAGTCTAGGACACTCAGTCACTGTGTTCATAGGCTACTAGCTCCTGCGTGCGTGCACTCACTGTCTGAGTGTACACACACCCTTCTGATCGCTGATTGATTATTGTAATTAGTTAGTTCTACTTACTGTTACTACTTACTCTTACTGTACTAGGAGTCTAGGACACTCAGTCACTGTGTTCATAGGCTACTAGCTCCTGCGTGCGTGCACTCACTGTCTGAGTGTACACACACCCACACTCCATTTCCTTCTGATCGCTGATTGATTATTGTAATTAGTTAGTTCTTCTTACTGTTACTACTTACTCTTACTGTACTAGGAGTCTAGGACACTCAGTCACTGTGTTCATAGGCTACTAGCTCCTGCGTGCGTGCACTCACTGTCTGAGTGTACACACACCCACACTCCATTTCCTTCTGATCGCTGATTGATTATTGTAATTAGTTAGTTCTACTTACTGTTACTAGTTACTCTTACTGTACTAGGAGTCTAGGACACTCAGTCACTGTCCATAGGCTACTAGCTCCTGCGTGCGGTCACTCACTGTCTGAGTGTACACACACCCACACTCCATTTCCTTCTGATCGCTGATTGATTATTGTAATTAGTTAGTTCTACTTACTGTTACTACTTACTCTTACTGTACTAGGAGTCTAGGACACTCAGTCACTGTGTTCATAGGCTACTAGCTCCTGCGTGCGTGCACTCACTGTCTGAGTGTACACACACCCACACTCCATATCCTTCTGATCGCTGATTGATTATTGTAATTAGTTAGTTCTACTTACTGTTACTACTTACTCTTACTGTACTAGGAGTCTAGGACACTCAGTCACTGTGTTCATAGGCTACTAGCTCCTGCGTGCGTGCACTCACTGTCTGAGTGTACACACACCCACACTCCATTTCCTTCTGATCGCTGATTGATTATTGTAATTAGTTAGTTCTACTTACTGTTACTACTTACTCTTACTGTACTAGGAGTCTAGGACACTCAGTCACTGTGTTCATAGGCTACTAGCTCCTGCGTGCGTGCACTCACTGTCTGAGTGTACACACACCCACACTCCATTTCCTTCTGATCGCTGATTGATTATTGTAATTAGTTAGTTCTACTTACTGTTACTAGTTACTCTTACTGTACTAGGAGTCTAGGACACTCAGTCACTGTCCATAGGCTACTAGCTCCTGCGTGCGGTCACTCACTGTCTGAGTGTACACACACCCACACTCCATTTCCTTCTGATCGCTGATTGATTATTGTAATTAGTTAGTTCTACTTACTGTTACTACTTACTCTTACTGTACTAGGAGTCTAGGACACTCAGTCACTGTGTTCATAGGCTACTAGCTCCTGCGTGCGTGCACTCACTGTCTGAGTGTACACACACCCACACTCCATTTCCTTCTGATCGCTGATTGATTATTGTAATTAGTTAGTTCTACTTACTGTTACTACTTACTCTTACTGTACTAGGAGTCTAGGAGACTCAGTCACTGTGTTCATAGGCTACTAGCTCCTGCGTGCGTGCACTCACTGTCTGAGTGTACACACACCCACACTCCATTTCCTTCTGATCGCTGATTGATTATTGTAATTAGTTAGTTCTACTTACTGTTACTACTTACTCTTACTGTACTAGGAGTCTAGGACACTCAGTCACTGTGTTCATAGGCTACTAGCTCCTGCGTGCGTGCACTCACTGTCTGAGTGTACACACACCCACACTCCATTTCCTTCTGATCGCTGATTGATTATTGTAATTAGTTAGTTCTACTTACTGTTACTAGTTACTCTTACTGTACTAGGAGTCTAGGACACTCAGTCACTGTCCATAGGCTACTAGCTCCTGCGTGCGGTCACTCACTGTCTGAGTGTACACACACCCACACTCCATTTCCTTCTGATCGCTGATTGATTATTGTAATTAGTTAGTTCTACTTACTGTTACTACTTACTCTTACTGTACTAGGAGTCTAGGACACTCAGTCACTGTGTTCATAGGCTACTAGCTCCTGCGTGCGTGCACTCACTGTCTGAGTGTACACACACCCACACTCCATTTCCTTCTGATCGCTGATTGATTATTGTAATTAGTTATTTCTACTTACTGTTACTACTTACTCTTACTGTACTAGGAGTCTAGGACACTCAGTCACTGTGTTCATAGGCTACTAGCTCCTGCGTGCGTGCACTCACTGTCTGAGTGTACACACACCCACACTCCATTTCCTTCTGATCGCTGATTGATTATTGTAATTAGTTAGTTCTACTTACTGTTACTACTTACTCTTACTGTACTAGGAGTCTAGGACACTCAGTCACTGTGTTCATAGGCTACTAGCTCCTGCGTGCGTGCACTCACTGTCTGAGTGTACACACACAACACACACTCTATTTCCTTCTGATCGCTGATTGATTATCGTAATTAGTTAGTTCTACTTACTGTTACTACTTACTCTTACTGTACTAGGAGTCTAGGACACTCAGTCACTGTCCATAGGCTACTAGCTCCTGCGTGCGTGCACTCACTGTCTGAGTGTACACACACTAAATTTACTTGTGATTACTACTGATTATTGTAACTGCTAGTTGTACTTCCTGACTGTTACTACTTACTTACTGTACTAGGGAACACTCACTCAGTCACCTCACCAACCAACCCACTCCATTAAAGTACCCCACTTTTCAGCCGCCCTTTTAAAAAACTTTTCTCTATACGCCCAAAACATTGAAGATGTCTGGAAGTGGCAGCCAGCGCGGTTTGGGCAAGGGGAAGGGCAGCAAGGGAATCAGGAGGAGAGGGAGCAGCATTGTGGCAAGCCGCGGCCGCGGGCGCGCCACCATGCACAGTTCCGCAGCAGCAGCAGCAGCGTCAGTGGCTAACATTCCTCCCATAGCCACTGGCCGTGGACGCCTTGGGCGCCGCCCAGCAGGAGCATCTGCAACTCACGCTGCAGAGACACAGCAGCAGCAGCGTGTAGCACCTGCTCCCATTTTCCTCCAGCCGGGTCGGAAACGTCCCATTGAGGAAAAGGATGCAGACACTGTGGTGCAACTCATGACGGAGGATGAGCAGCCCGCCATCAGCTCTGCATCCGAGGCCTCCACCCTCACCACCACCACCACCACCACCCCTGTTCGCAGCAGCCGCCCAGCAGGGTCTGGGGAGGAGGCCAGTTCACCGTCACTCGCCGACCTGTCATTCAGCAGTCTTTTGACCCCAGGCATCATGAGTAAATTGTCTGCTGTTGTTGGCGATCTTGAGGAGGAGATGCTGATGGGCACTTTGGGGGATGAGGGATTGGACAGCAAGACTGTGGCGACAGTCAAGCAGCCCATCCATGCATCAGGAGAGGAGTTTGGGGGGTCCTCATCCCAGCAGGACATGTTTCAGGAGGGGGAGGATGATGATGACCCGGTGACAGACAGAGACTGGGTGCCACCACCTCCAGGGGATGTCGTCCTCAGCAGCTCTGAGGAGGAGGAGGAGGATGCTCTTGTGGGCCTTGCAAGGAGGCGCATCATTGCAAGCATTGGCAGCAGCAGTAGGCAGGTCCCACAGCCTGCTGGTGTCTCAGGCTCAGCAGCAGCAGCAGCAGCATCTGCCAGTACCACCACCAGCCGCACCCAAGCCCCCCAAGCCCCCCCCCCAACCACCACAGGGAGACAGGCAGCAGCGCTTCCATGCCGTAGGGGGATGTTTAAGTCACCAATCTGGCGATATTTCACCATGCCCACTGTGTACAGCAAGTACGCCACTTGCAACCACTGTCAGCGGAAGTTGAGCAGAGGTGCAGACCCCTTAAAGTTCTGCACCAGCTCGCTCATCAACCACCTTGCGGCTAAACATTTCCACCAGCATGAGGAGTTCCAGAGGCTGAAGGCATCTGGTGCTGGCAGTGGCACCACACCCATCACTGCACAGCCTTCAGCAGCAGCAGCAGCAACAGCAGCCACCCGCCCTCCTGCTCCTCCAGCAGCACCAGCAGGAGTGCGGAAACGCACTGCTCCTCCCCCCTCTGCAACTCCTGCCGCCGACACTGAGGCCTGTTCTGGCAGCCAGTCCTCAGTGGCCTCCTCCGCTGTGTCTGCTGATTCCCGTGCCAGCAAAAGGCCACGCCAGAGCCTTTTGAGCGAGTCCTTCCAGGGGGTGGTTAGGGCTCTGCCTCCCAGCAGCCGTCGCGTGCGGCAGCTGAACGGCTTGCTGGCACGGGCCATGTGCTCCCAACTCCTGCCGTACACGCTCGTGCAGGAGGGGAGCGACATTCGTGCGCTGCTTGCTTGCGCAGCCCCAGACTGGCAGCTCCCCAGCAGACACTTCTTTGCCCGCAAGGCCATTCCTGCACTGCACCGCTTTGTGATGGCCAATGTGGAGCGAGGGCTGGAGCACGCGGTTGGTGAAAGGGTCCACGTCACCATGGACTCCTGGAGCAGCCGCTTCGGGACAGGCCGCTACCTGTCCTTCACTGTCCACTGGGTCAGCTTGGTGGAAGGGGGTGAGGATGGGAGAGCAGCAGCGGGCACAGCAGCAGCAGCAACACAGTGGGTGGTGCCACCCCGCAGGGTCAGGGGAACTGCAGCAGGTTCCTCCGATCCTCTGCCATCCTCCGGCACACCTGGCCAAACCCCCCGCCTCAGCAGCAGCGTGAAGGCCCGCCACTGCCAAGCGCTGCTGCACTTGGTCAGCCTTGGGAAGACCAAGCTGACGGCAACCCATGTGTTGGCCAAACTCCAGGAGCAGGAGAGGATTTGGCTGACCCCCAGAGGCCTCAGAGTCGGAGAGGTGGTGGCCGACAATGGGGCCAATCTGGTTGCCGCAATAGACAGGGGAAACCTGACCCACATCCCCTGTCTTGCCCACGTGCTGAACCTGGTGGTGCAGAAGTTCCTGCGCACCTACCAGGGGATGGGCGAACTGCTGGAAACGGCAAGGAATGTTGTGCGTCACTTCCGGCGCTCGGCTGCAGCCTGTGCGAGCCTGGAAGACGTGCAAAAGGAGCTGGATCTGCCACGCCATCGGCTGATCCTTGACGTTCCGACTCGCTGGAACTCCACCCTGGCGATGTTGGAGCGTCTGGTTGAACAGAGGCACGCTGTCAACCAGTACCTTGCCCTGGCCACTGTTTCCGCAGCTCAGAGAAGGGACAAGACCAGCAACATCCCGTCCATCGTCCCCGATGATGACTGGAGGCACATGCAGCAGGTGTGCTTTGTGCTGGCTCCCTTCCTGCAGGCCACAAACATGGTGAGCAGGGACCATGCTATGGTCTGCGAGTGGGTGCCCCTGGTTTCTCTGCTGAACAGGGCCCTCGATGCTTTGCTGGAACAGGGAGCGGCAGCCTTGGACCAGCAGGAGCGGCAACCAGCTGCGCAGTCCACCTCTGAGGGGGAGGAGGAGGAGGACTTGGTGGAGGTCCCTGACCTGGCTGCTGATGAGGGGGATCAGCACAGCGCAGCTGAGTTGGTGCGGGGGTGGAGAGAGGATGAGGCGGCAGAGGAGGAGGATGAGGACAGCACTGACGTCGATGTGCCAGCAGACGTGGCCCGCCTCTTCCCAATGGCAGCGCACATGCTGACGTGCCTGCGCAGGGACCCCAGGGTGATCCAGATGAAGCAGAGGGAGGACATCTGGATCAGCATGATGTTGGACCCACGCCTCAAGGGGAAGTTGAGCCAGTTCCTGCCGCCTGCAGGAGGAGACCCAGCGCAACAAATAAGGAGCTTGCAGCAGGCCCTTGTTGAGCGCTTGGAGGAAGCCTTCCCCCAGCCTTCCACCCCCACTGTCCAGCAGCCAGCACAGAGGCAGCAGCAGGTGCCTGCATCCAGCAGCAGCAAGCGCCCCACAGACCTGCTGTCTCTCAGCCACGAGCTCTACAGGACTGTAGAGGCTCCGGCAGCAGTGACTAGAGAGGAGATGCATGCAGCAGCATCCTCCTCCGGTCACAGCCAGCGCCTGACCCGCATGGTGGCTGACTACATGGGGTCGTACAGCGGGCTTGACAGCGATGCCCCTGTTGATCCCATGGAGTATTGGGTCAAGCGCATGGAGATCTGGAGCGAGCTGGCGCAGTACGCCCTGGAAGTGCTGTCCTGCCCCCCTTCCAGCGTGCTGTCCGAGCGCTGCTTCAGTGCAGCTGGTGGCGTGGTCACCGAGAAACGCTCACGTCTGTCTCACAAGTCTGTGGACAGACTGACGTTTCTCAAGATGAACCAGGCGTGGGTGGAAGGCGAGTTCCTGGCCCCTGTTGTCGGCGAGAGGGGGACATGAACTGGCTGCCGGAACCATCGTTAATGTGCCTTACCACCCTTTACCACCTCCTGGCTCCTGCTCACTAAGCCAGCCTGGTTCACTTTGACTATTACGTCGCCTGCAGCCACACATTTTACACCTACAGTGGGCTGCTGTGTACTGCCCTTCTGCTGTCTGTCTGTGTTTCCCACTGCCAGGGTACACAGAATTACCTTCTTCTGCTGCCACTCTGCCACCAGCTATTACGTCAAACAATAGCTATATTGGTTGCAAAACCAAAACCAAACAAACCATTAAAAAAAAAAAAGGTTTAATTTTTCTGAGGTGCCCGGGTTGAAAACTGTGTTGTCCCAGTTGTGTATTGGACACAATGTGGGCTGCACGACCGCTGTCTGGGACCTCCTGTTGTGTTTATTTACAGCCCTGGTATCACCGCTAGGTACCAGGGCTATTATGTCACGCTGCCTACCTGCTGCCACACTCACACTGCTCCTCCACACCTCCTCCTGCTGCTGCTGCTGCTGTCTGTCTGTGTTTCCCACTGCCAGGGTACACAGATGATTTACCTTCTGCTGCCACTCTGCCACCAGCTATTACGTCAAACAATAGCTGCTCGCCTACTCCTCCATTCCTCCTCCTGCTGCTGCTGTCTGTCTGTGTTTCCCACTGCCAGGGTACACAGAATTACTTTCTTCTGCTGCCACTCTGCCACCAGCTATTACGTCAAACAATAGCTATATTGGTTGTAAAACCAAAAACCAAAAAACCATTAAAAAAAAAAAAGGTTTAATTTTTCTGAGGTGCCCGGGTTGAAAACTGTGTTGTCCCAGTTGTGTATTGGACACAATGTGGGCTGCACGACCGCTGTCTGGGACCTCCTGTTGTGTTTATTTACAGCCCTGGTATCACCGCTAGGTACCAGGGCTATTATGTCACGCTGCCTACCTGCTGCCACACTCACACTGCTCCTCCACACCTCCTCCTGCTGCTGCTGCTGCTGTCTGTCTGTGTTTCCCACTGCCAGGGTACACAGATGATTTACCTTCTGCTGCCACTCTGCCACCAGCTATTACGTCAAACAATAGCTGCTCGCCTACTCCTCCATTCCTCCTCCTGCTGCTGCTGTCTGTCTGTGTTTCCCACTGCCAGGGTACACAGCATTACCTTCTTCTGCTGCCACTCTGCCACCAGCTATTACGTCAAACAATAGCTATATTGGTTGTAAAACCAAAAACCAAAAAACCATTAAAAAAAAAAAAAGGTTTAATTTTTCTGAGGTGCCCAGGTTGAAAACTGTGTTGTCCCAGTTGTGTATTGGACACAATGTGGGCTGCACGACCGCTGTCTGGGACCTCCTGTTGTGTTTATTTACAGCCCTGGTATCACCGCTAGGTACCAGGGCTATTATGTCACGCTGCCTACCTGCTGCCACACTCACACTGCTCCTCCACACCTCCTCCTGCTGCTGCTGCTGCTGTCTGTCTGTGTTTCCCACTGCCAGGGTACACAGATGATTTACCTTCTGCTGCCACTCTGCCACCAGCTATTACGTCAAACAATAGCTGCTCGCCTACTCCTCCATTCCTCCTCCTGCTGCTGCTGTCTGTCTGTGTTTCCCACTGCCAGGGTACACAGCATTACCTTCTTCTGCTGCCACTCTGCCACCAGCTATTACGTCAAACAATAGCTATATTGGTTGTAAAACCAAAAACCAAAAAACCATTAAAAAAAAAAAAAGGTTTAATTTTTCTGAGGTGCCCGGGTTGAAAACTGTGTTGTCCCAGTTGTGTATTGGACACAATGTGGGCTGCACGACCGCTGTCTGGGACCTCCTGTTGTGTTTATTTACAGCCCTGGTATCACCGCTAGGTACCAGGGCTATTATGTCACGGCGAGCTGCCTGCCTCATTGACTGCCTGCTGCCACACACTCATCCTCCTCCTCCTGCTGCTGAATTTACCTCCTGCTGTCTTTGTGTTTCCACTGCCAGGGAGCACATACAATGGCGCTTCCAACATGCGTGCGCCCACCAGCTATTTGTTACGCTCAAAAATAGCTGCATTTCTTTAAAAAAAAATTGAAAAGAGAAATACGTGAAGATGATGAAGAAGAAGATGAAAAAGAAGAAGAAGATAAAGAAGAAGAAGATGAAGAAGATGAAGAAGAAGAAGATGAAGATGAAGATGAAGAAGAAGATGAAGAAGAAGATGAAAAAGAAGATGAAAAAGAAGAAGAAGATGAAGAAGATGAAGAAGAAGAAGATGAAGAAGAAGAAGATGAAGAAGAAGAAGAAGAAGATGAAGAAGATGAAGAAGAAGAAGATGAAGAAGATGAAGAAGAAGAAGATGAAGAAGAAGAAGATGAAGAAGAAGAAGATGAAGAAGAAGAAGAAGAAGATGAAGAAGAAGAAGATGAAGAAGATGAAGATGAAGAAGAAGATGAAGATGAAGATGAAGAAGAAGATGAAGAAGATGAAGAAGAAGATGATGAAGAAGAAGAAGAAGAAGAAGACGATGAAGAAGAAGAAGAAGAAGAAGAAGAAGATATAGAAGAAGAAGATCTAGAAGAAGAAGAAAGATAAAGAAGAAGAAGAACAAGTATATACAGTAACACTACTGAACGAAATTTAGGACACAACTTCTCTTTCCACATTTTTTTTTAAAGGAACATCCCCACATAATCACTTGCTGTTGTTACTTGGAAAAAAAGATGTTTCTTGCATCATTCACCCTCAAAACAAGTGTTGGAAGCTATTTAAGGCCAATTCGAATAGTCAGCTCGAATAGTGAGCTCGAATACCGACTCGAATAGTGAGCTCGAAGTCCGAGGTCGAATCGAATAGTAAAAATTATTCGACTCGAATATTCGACTGACCTCGAATAATTTACTATTCGAATTCGACCAAACTCGAATTTTAAAAAGGGGTATTTGAGCATCACTAGGATCCCCTGAAAGTTGCAAGTAAACATTGACATCACTTAGTTGTCTTAATACTTCCTGTCTGTAATCTGAACTATTCAGGACCACCGTGGCTCTGCCCTTGTCGGCAGGCTTAATCACCACCCCTGGATCAGAGCAAAGTGAATTTAGCGCCTGTCGTTCCTGGAACGATAAATTGGAGTGGGGGTGGTGACGTGGCCTGCCGACATCGTGGAGATCACGCTGGACAAGATGAATAAAGGTCTCCACTGAATGGCATGTTGTGGGTGGTGACCACTTACTTCTGGCCCTGCACATCGTTAGATCAACTTCTGGTGGAAACGGATGATCAGTCGAGGACGACCGGCTGGTAAAAGCTTGGTTGGTAAAGAAGGCTTAAATGCTTAAGGTCCTAAAAAAAATTGAAAAGGTCACAATCGAGCTCAAATAAACTTCCTGAGTGTGTTGGGACAAAGCCTAGGCCCCGCCCCAATACCTTTTTCTCTAGATCTGTAAGTGCACGGTTAGATAAATTGACCACTAGTTCCTCGGCTGCGTCTGACTCCTGGTTATCCTCAAATCGCCTGTGCTGCCTCCTGCCCAGCCTCGTCCTCTTCCTCTTCCTCCTCGTCCCCTCATCTGAGACCCTAAAAATGGTCGTTGGAACCTGATGTCCCCTCACCTGAACTACTGTCAGAGGGGGGATTGATGCCTTGTAGAGGGTATCGGGGACGACGTATGGGTCGTCTATCAGCTTTCCAGCTGTAGACCCGATCTTCCTGATAGTCTAACGTGTCATGCCTAAACTTGTCAAGTTTCTTGGAGAGGACCTCCTGTCGGTATGTTTTAATGGCAGAGTTCTGAAACTCAATATAGATCATGAAGTCGTCTGTTGAAAGAACCGTCTGAAATTTTGCTTTAAGGTTGGAAGCCAAGGATTCTAATCGTGCAATTTCTCTCTGTATACCCTGAACTGTCAGTGTAATCAGATCCAGACTGCACTTGTTAAGGATCCTAAACCACTTGTCGCAAAAGTCTTTGTTATTCCTACAAAATGTAGGGTGTATATTCAGTCTGAGTCCTCTAGGGATTCTCTTGGCCCTCAGATACTCCACAAGGGTATCAGAGTGTAGTTTGTAGTCTATGACTCTTTTCTCCAAGTCCTCAAACTGTCTTTTAAGGTATGGGATGTCTGTGGAGATATTACTATGGGTATTGGTAAATTGGCTAACCGCCTGATCAATCTCGGTCTGTGTGAATGCCAGAATGTCAGCAGAACGATTGGACAAACTGCTTAAGTCAGCAAATGACATACTGAGATGGAAAGAAGAAAGATAGGGTGCAAAAACCTGTAAAAAACAAAATGCACTATTTACAAAAGAGGTATGCACACCCAATAGACCATAGTAAATTAAAGCGACCAAAACAAATGTTGGGTGCTGAAGGTAAACCGAGCCACACACGTGGCCCTACACAATCCAAGATTACTAAAAATAACTTGCACACCATGCAAAGAGTCAAATGGAAAGATATATGTATTAAATGCAAAGGTGTCACAGTGATGAATAACAACTGGTTACATAGGGCACAACATCACAGTAAGTGACAATGTCAGCACTCAGCATAAAAGCTGCATGAGCCATAAAGATATGAAAAAATGCAAATTAATACAATTGATCCTCCATCATGAGGATATACCCTGACAGCGCGCTGTTTCAGTACCACCCTTAGTCAGAGGGTATATGCCAATATGCTCCTTCCGGTTGTTGCACCTTACAGTGCCTATTCTAAGTTTAAATACCTGCCGCGCGGCTTCCTGTACGTCAGATGGGCGCGCCCAGGTGTCCAGGATGGGCGTTTTCATTTGAGCAGGTATTTAAACTTAGAATAGGCACTGTAAGGTGCAACAACCGGAAGGAGAATATTGGCATATACCCTCTGACGAAGGGTGGTACTGAAACAGCGCGCTGTCAGGGTATATCCTCATGATGAAGTCTTTGTATTAATTTGCATTTTTTCATATCTTTATGGCTCATGCCGCTTTGATGCTGAGTGCTGACATTGCTGTATTTGCATTATATCTGTTTCTTGCATGAGATACATAGCCCTGTTTATGCTGCACATTGACTCCATAAGAGTTTTATTGTAATTGTCACTTACTGTGATGTTGTACCCTATGTAACCAGTTGTTATTCATCACTGTGACACCTTTGCATTTAATACATATATCTTTACATTTGACTCTTTGCATGGTGTGCCAGGTATTTTTAGTAATCTAGAAATTTTAGTGTTTGCCATAGGCGCTATACTTCCCAGGTACGCAACTGGAAACATGCGCTATGTAAGTAGCATAACAGGCATTACCCTACCTACGTACACATTACCTAGGTAAGGTGGGTCACTCTAATTGCACTACATGAGATTTCACTAAAGTAAAGCATTAGGAATACAACAGTAGACTGAGCACATAGATAGTTCAGCATATCAATATTTTCAAAACCATGTGTAGAAGTGACTGTCTGATCGGGAGAGACACTTCTTGTATACAGTAATTCTCTCATCTTCCTACAGGATGTAAACTTTTCTCCCCTTCTACAAATGATGAACTGATCAACCTTATGATTGTATCGGTGTTGCCCATGCATTTAAAATGGACCTGAACTCTTGCAAGGAAAACATGGTGAAATGCAAAGTGAATGTATCTAGAGAGTTTAGCCTGTTTAATTCCCCCTCATTTGTGTCTAATCACAAGTTGTAATGTGATCCTCCCCTGTGTCACATGACTGCCCATTGGCAGATAAGCAGATAAGCCCATTTGAAAGCACAGGCTGTAAACAGTATGTCTGCTTTCATGAATCAGGAAGTAAAAACCGTGCAGATTTATTTTAGGAGTTTTATCAGCTGTAACAAATGTGTTTTTTGTTTAAAGGTTAGTATGCTGTGAGGTATCTTTTAGAGCAGAGAGGAGTTCTGAGTTCGGGTCCACTTTAAAGGCCAACAGCATTATCTTCCACTTCTTCTAGATCTGCCCTGCACTATACTGTCTTAACCTCCTGGGGGATACAATAATATCGCCAGGGGGCGGCGCAGTACATTTTTTTAAAATTATTATTTTTTTTAATCATGTAGCTAGCCTAGCACTAGCTAGATGATAGCCGCTGTGCAGCGGCATCCCCCCACCCCCTCCGATCGCCTCCGGCAATTAAAGCAAACAGGAAATCCCGTTCAGATCCCTGTTTGGCTTTCCCCGTCGCCATGGCGACGATCGGGATGACGTCATCGACGTCAACGACGTTGTGACCTCAGAGGGAGTCCCGATCCACCCCTCAGCGCTGCCTGGCACTGATTGGCCAGGCTGCGCACGGGGTCTTGGGGGGGGGGGCGGCGCGGCACGGCGGGTGGAAGCGAATCAGCGCGGAGCGGCGGTGATCGGTATATACACGCAGCTAGCAAAGTGCTAGCTGCGTGCAACAACAAAAAATTATGCAAATCGGCCCACCAGGGCCTGAGAAATCCTCTGTGGCGGCTTACCCCGAGCTCAGCTCGGGATTATCCCCCAGAGGGTTAAAGTATATGTATGGTTTTCCATTGATTTTCTACCTCTATTTCAATCTCTCCAGCAATATATTTTCAGGATACATTGATTTTTTTTATATTAAAGGAAATAGTCCCCCCGTCTCTACTAAAGCAGTATTGTGTAAATTCTTCCTAAGAATGGACCTACTACTTTCATAGACCTCAGTTACTATCTTTGAAGTCTGTTAGTCTACTCTACATCTACATCAGATTTTTTTGTGCAAACTCATCCAGTTGCTTTATGTTTAAAAGTAAAATTGACTCTAGCCTTGGGCTAAAATCATTAAAACTCTTAGCCTGCTAAGGAAATCAAGCAAATCTTGCTAAAGAACACAACATTTTCTTCTAACGCTTGGGAACTTGTTCATTAGAGTAACTCGTTACTCTTAATTCATAGTAATAATTATGTTAAAAGATAAACTGGACTTCTCATCTTCAAAGGACCTATTTTGACTCAAATTGATTTTTAAAGCAAGACCACTGATCCGGCAATTCATGATTCTTCAACTAACTCTGCACTTGTACAATCTACTGTGGACTGCTTAACTTCTATAATTTCTTATTTATGATAACATTACCTAGATTCTTTTATCCTGAAAATGTGAATGATATGATAGTAGCTTTTCTGTAAAGATAGCAATATTCTACATGAGTGAGAATAATAAAGAGCAGGTTCATTAAAAGTAAATAATGTAAATATCGCAAACCTGGCACTCAAGATATGTGCATTACTCAACTACTTGGGGGGGGGGGGGGGGCATGGTATTGTGAAAGTCACAGATATAAGGTTTAGTTTGTTTAAATGTATTTATTAGGTGATTAATAGAAACATTCCACCACTCATCACCGCCCATGCTTTCAAATGGATTTTACCTCCATGCAATGCTGGTAAACCATGCTAAGATACAATAATGGACAGTGGCATAGGGGCCACACCTGCGACCAAGCCCATGTTCCAGTGGCAGTGGGGGAGATTAGAGGGAGCACACAACCACTCACCTCTTACAGGTTCCAGATGCTGGAGGTCCTGTCTGTCTGCTCTGTTTCTAGTGCCCAATCTGAGAAGCAAGAAAAACAGGGTGGCAGTGGTGCAGAGAAGACAGACGGGACCTCCAGCAAGTAAGGCAAGACACAGAATATTTATACTGCGTTTTTCTCCTGGCAGACTCAAAGTGCCTGAGCTGCCGCCACTAGGATGCTCTCTATAGGCATTAGCAGTTTTAGGGAGTTTTGCCCAAGGTCTCCTACTGAATAGCTTACTGAACAGGAAGAGACGAGATTTAGAGGCAGAGCCCTTAACCAGTACACTATCCAGCCACGAGGTGAGTGTGTGTGTGTGCTCCCTTTAATTTTCCCCACTGTTCTCAGTAAAACCCCAGCAGGGCAGGTGTTGGGAGGGTATGAGGGAGGGCTGCACATCTAGTTACTATACTGGGGGGGGGAGGGGGGCACATCTAGCTACCATACTGGGGTGGGAGAGGGTAAGGGAGGAGAGCACATCTTACTACCATACTAGGTCTGTAGCTATGGTAATAGAAGCTGCTGTGCTGCAGATGTTGAGCTTTTTTTCTGCTGTCTCTGTTTAAGAACCCTTCTTCATCAGTTATGAATAAGATCCCTAGGTATTTGAATTAGGAAGTACATTTCATTACATTTTTTCCCTGATATACATTTTATTTCAAACTATAACGCTAATATTCTCTTTAGCCTTACTAGCTCTGATGAATCAAAAGGTGTATCTGTTTTGTTCAGATATTTCTAGATAAAAGCTCTTGTATATTGGGTGACTCTATTAGAATACTGTTACCTCTATAATCATCTTATATTATCAAAATGCTATTACTGAAAGGCTGTTATCACTTTGCAAAGGAGAAGATGAGAAAAGTAAAGAAACAATAAGAAATGCATTTTATTGAAGGCAGCTGATGAGAAGGTTTTCATGCCAGACCCAGCAGGGGGATGATAGATGGAATCCTGCCTACACAAAGCAAAATGTAATCTTTTTCCATCAAATTGTGATTCCACAGATAAGTGTTCGGAGCTCATGAAGCCATCCTGTTGGGGATTGAATGTTTAGGGCCAAAGACTGCAACAAAACAGGATTGCTATGCCTTGGTCACCTCTCAAGTACGACACAGAGGAATTGTGGGATATATTTTATTAAGCTATTGTAAGTTTAAAACAATAGCTGATATGTAGCAATGACATAAAATGTGTCCTCAAATCTAGTGCCACAGAACATTATTATTATTATTATTATTATTATTATTATTATTATTATTATTATTATTATTTATAGCACTGCCATCCTCCACAGTGCAGAATATATGTTGCCCAAGCCAATTCAGTTTTCTCCTAGATCTTATGTTTAACCATTTCAGCCTGTGTGTTGCTTTCACCATACAGACGAGAGTAATTTTCATATTTCAGCACTCCTCCTTGCTTTTTTGCCACCAATTAGGCTTTCTTTAGGTGGTACATTATGCTAAGTATTACTTTATTCTAAACACATTTTAATAAGAATAATAAGAAAAATATGGAAAAATAAATTCTTCGTTTTTGGCCATTATAGTTTTAAAATAAAACACAAAACTGTGGATAAAAGCCACACATTTTATTTGCCCATTTGTCCTGGTTATTGCAACAGTTAAATGATATCCCTAGTACAATGTTTGGTGCCAATATTTTATTTGGAAAAAAAGGTGCATTTTTTCAGATTTACATCCATCACTAATTACAAGACCATAACCCTATATAATAATTAGCCTGTGTCGCTGCGTCCAGCAGTTTGCAGCATCCCTGTGTCTCTGTTATTTTGTTACTGTGCATATGCACAGTAACGGACAGCTGGAGGGACCAGGGAGCAAGGTGGGCGGGCAGTTGCGTGCGCATGGTGGGCGCGCAGCGGGTGCGCGTGACGGGTGCACAGTGGGCACGTACGACGGTTGTGTGCGCACGTGCAGTGACTGGCGGCGGCAGCAGCAAAAAAAAATGACCTAGAACCCCTTTTTAAATTGGCTTGGGTCTACTAGTTTAATAATAACATACCATCTTGACATACATAAAATTTTAGTAACTAATGTCTGTAGGTCTGTAGGTGTAATTTTACTGTTTGGCCACAATTTGGCCACATTATTTTCTATTGCATACCATAAGTAGGCAAATAGGAAGTGGCTGTGTTGTTTCGGAAGTGATGCAGGCATTTCATTGATGCCAGCAATCACGGGGACCTAGAGGGGAGATGAATGAATGGGAACAAAAGTTCCCAATCATTAATCTAATGATTGGCAGTGGAGGATGCGGGAACAAGCGAGCGGGAGGGAGCGCGGCAGTACTATCGGTACTAAATCTGAGAATGATCACTGTTTTGAACAAAACAGTGTGGCTGTGGGGGGGGGGGGGGAGAGAGTGGAAGTGGAGGGACACAGAGGCATGTTGTCATAAGGCAGAGAACATGCCTCTGTGTTCCATCTGCGAACCTTCCCTTCCCCCCCCCTTACACCACCTCGGGTTCACTTTAAGCATTTCCAAAGCAAATAAAGCAGATGAAGTTGTCAGCCTTTCCCTGGCTATAAGGGAACATTTTATTTATTGTTAATAGTTTAATACAATCTAATAATTTTGTCCAGCAACAGCAATCTCATTGACGTGGTACTTTGAGTATTACCACTTTCAGTAACATGAACAGTAAAGTTTTTGTTTTTCTTTTACTGTTAGTTTTATGTTGTGTTTAACCTCATCCCCTCCCCCAGGATGAGTAACTACGTCCCTGCAAAATGACATAATTGCTTGCTGGGACATAGCTACTATGTCTCTCCTTGCCGCGTATTCCCACTCCCCCCCTCCCCCAGCGCTCGTTACTGCCTCCAATCAGTAGCCGTTAGATCAATGAATGGGAACGCAGTTCCATTGATTTCCATTGACATTGATCTAAGTCCCCGTGTGAATGACCGCAGCCATCTATGAGATGGCTCTGCCATTCACCAACAACATCCACGCATCACTTCCTCTATGCCTAGTAATACTACATAGACATCTTGTGGCCGAAAAGTAAAATTACATCTACATTTTTTTTTTTTATAAAGGACCTACAGTGGCTTGCAAAAGTATTCAGCCCCCTTGAAGTTTTCCACATTTTGTCACATTACTGCCACAAACATGAATCAATTTTATTAGATTTCCACGTGAAAGACCAATACAAAGTGGTGTACATGTGAGAAGTGGAACAAAAATCATACATGATTCCAAACATTTTTACAAATCAATAACTGCAAAGTGGGGTGTGCATAATTATTCAGCCCCCCCGAGTCAATACTTTGTAGAACCAACTTTTTGCTGCAATTACAGCTACTAGTCTTTTAGGGTATGTCTCTACCAGCTTTGCACATCTAGGGACTGAAATCCTTGCCCATTCTTCTTTGCAAAACAGCTCCAGCTCAGTCAGATTAGATGGACAGCGTTTGTAAACAGCAGTTTTCAGATCTTGCCACAGATTCTCGATTGGATTTAGATCTGGACTTTGACTGGGCCATTCTAACACATGGATATGTTTTGTTTTAAACCATTCCATTGTTTCCCTGGTTTTATGTTTAGGGTCGTTGTCCTGCTGGAAGGTGAACCTCCACCCCAGTCTCAAGTCTTTAGCAGACTCCAAGAGGTTTTCTTCCAAGATTGCCCTGTATTTGGCTCCATCCATCTTCCCATCAACTCTGACCAGCTTCCCTGTCCCTGCTGAAGAGAAGCACCCTCAGAGCATGATGCTGCAACCACCACTGTGAGTTGAGATGGAAGCAGCTCTAAGCATGAGCTCCTGAAAGCCCACCTAATTTTACCTTGTAATGAGCAACTAAAGGGAAATAATCTGAAAAATGAAGCAACCTATGGAAGACTAAAGCTTAAAATGCAAACAATCTGAATGAAATCTGAAGGAAAAGAAGGAAAAACAATAAAAGACACCAAAAAGGATTATCAAGCTGGACAACTCAGAGAACCACTCAGAGGAAAAGCAGAGATCAAAGGAAAGCAAGCAGCAGCAGCAAACCAAATCCTGTCAACCAACAGATCCTAACAGCAGAAACCATCTCCAGAATCGGCCAAGTCTGCAGAACTGAGTCCTTTGAGGTAAGGGCATTCTGCTAAATATTACATTCTCTATAGAAATAAGAACAGTTTACTTAGCCATTTTACAATGGAAAGCTTAAAACCAGCAGAACAAACGACTAGCCTTGTTACAGATGAGCCCAGCACAGCCAGCAGGGGGTCTCTGTCTGACACCCTGGAGATTGTTTACACACCCAAGAGCAAAAGCAAGAAAGCTAAGAAAGCTCAAAAACAGAAAATAATTCAAGATAACCCAGAGACTCTTTATGCTATAGGTTCTCATCTAAACCCAGTATAAAAACAGATCTGTTATTCCACACAGAGGAAACCGAGGCCTGGCATTATGCTATCTGCCACCAATTCAAGAACACTGAATTAGGAAGTATACCAAAAGGGAAACAAATAAGAATTATGGATCATGAAGACTCAGATACGGTTTTGCTGACTGTTAGCGTGTACCACAATGGCACAATCCTGATACAAGGTGTACGACACTACCTGGATGAGTTTGAAAAGCTATATCCTCACATGCAAAATCAAGTAATAAGTCAAATAGAAAACCAGCCAGATCCTGGTGCCATTAACAGTGGACATATACCTACCAAACCATCCTCCAGAGGCAAGGCTGCATCTGGTGTGAAAACATCACATCCCACACAAGACACCCTCAAAGACAGTTTATCTGAACTGGAAAGAGACTTTCACCTTTTCAGAGAGCAGATTGCAAAAAACAAAAGTGACAATGAGATTACAATTAACCAACTAAAAGTGGATTTGAAGTCACTCAAAGATGCGCGTGAAAGACTGCAAACTGAAAACAACCAGCTTAAACAAGAGATTGAAGCCTTAAACAAATAAACATCCAGCCCAGGGAAACGGCTCCACAAACACACCCCAGAGAAACAAATCAAAAGAACTGCATTTCAAGTTCACAGGACCATGAAACAAAGCAAATGGAAAACACATCTCAAAGTTCAAAGAACAGCAATAACACCTCTGCAGGTAGACTCCAGCCAAAGAGACCAAGCTTTGACATAGCACTGATAATTTATTCTAATGGGAAATACATCAATACAAGACGTCTTTTTCCTGGGAAACATGTTAAAACAATACCCTGCCCAACAATTGAAAAAGCAGCAGAGGTCATAAACAAGCCAAAGTTCACTGCCCCTAAGCATATCATAATACATACAGGGACAAACAACCTGGACAATAGACAAGACCTCATTGCAGACAAACTGTCCTCCTTAATAATGGCCACAGAAAAACAATTCCCTAGCTCCAAAATCATTTTGTCTAAATTGCTACCAAGAACAGACATCTCTCCCCAGACAATCCAGGATATAAATAAGCAGCTGACTACCAAAATCAGCCCATCAGCAAACATACAACTGGCAGAACATTTCTCTATATCAGATCAGCATCTATATGACAATAAATACCTCAATAAGCGAGGGGTGAGCCTGCTGGCAAAAGAGTTTAAAGACCTGGTGCTTAACAGGGCTCTGACGCCCAGACCGCAGACAGCGGCATCACCAGCCAATCCAAGCCAGACTACCCCCAAAAGGCATAACATAAATCACTCTGTAAACCAAAATGTGAATCCCCTGAGATGGCAACAAAGGAGGAACCCAGCCACCACAAGACCTACAACTGAGATAACACCACAGCGCACTGACATTGCAGAAGAACTAAGGAAACTGCTTCTTGCCACACACAATATGCTGAAGGATGGACTGTGGAAAACTGACTGCCCTATAAACAGCTCATTACAAGGTAAACAAAACCAAACACAATATGAAACCCCTCATAATTAGCAGCTGGAATATTGAAGGCTTGAATGCTTCAGCTTTTGGAACCAAAATAAACGACCCAGACTTTACAGAAAGACTAAGAAAGGTGGACATACAGATCCTCTTAGAGACATGGACCCAGACAGAGGACGAGTCATCAGTATCCATTGGTTATCGGGAATTCACTGTCACAGCCCAGAAACACAAACATATCAAGCAGGGCCGCTGCTCAGGAGGGATTATAATCTGGTATAAGGAGGAGCTCCAAGAATACATCAAACCAGTGAAGAGAGGGAAGAGCCACATCTGGTTAAAGTTAAGCAGCCCCATCATCTCTTCTCAGACTGACACTTACCTCTGTGCAGCATATATTGCACCAGCAGAATCACCATACTCTAATCCAGAGAGCTACCAAGTCCTACAAAGGGAAGCTGCTCACTTCCAAACCTTGGGGAAAATACTTATCTACGGTGACCTAAATGCCAGAACAGGAACAGAAAAAGACTACCTCACCTCAGAAGGCAATTTCCATATATTTGGACCTGAGACCCAGTACCCTGAAACCATACAGAAAGATAGAAACAGCTATGACAGCACAGTCAATAAGTATGGGAAACAACTGCTGAACCTCTGCAAAGGTCTAGGACTTCACATCCTTAATGGCCGAACCAAAGGGGACTCTCTAGGGAGATACACACTAAACTCCCATGTAGGTAGTAGTGTGGTGGACTATGCCATCAGTGACATGGACCCTGCAAGCATCCGTGCTCTCATAGTCACCCCACAATCACACCTGTCAGACCACAACCAAATCCTACTATACATCAATTCCTCAAGCAAACCCTCTGTACAACAACATCCAGGAAGCCTGTGTAACCTGCCACCCACTTTTAAATGGTCCAGAGAATCAACCATAAAGTACAAGGAGACTCTCAACAGACCAGAAGCAATACAGCTACTCCTGGACTATCAAACGTATACCTACAACCCTGATCAACAAAGTGCGCAGCAAGCAGCAAAATACTTCAACCAGTTATTACACACCATTGCAGAAATGGCCAACAAAAGAAGGACTGCCCAAAAGAGACCATCAAAGAAAAACTCAAACAAATGGTTCGACAGTGAATGCACTGTGGAGGAACCTTTGACTCTGCGTACAGGGACTCCAATAGAGCGCAGCACAGGAAATGATATCGTGGCAGCTGCCTGTGAGCAGAGGAGATCAGCGTCCCATGCTCCGGCGGCGCATAGCTCTCCAGGTTCACCGCCTCTATCCCAGCTAACAGTGGAGGAGATTTTTCAACGTGCTAGGGAGCACTACAATGTTCCTCCCACCACGGACTTTCTTTCCCTGCCTGGTCCGCCAAGTAACATTTCATCTAAGGGGGTGAGTGACTTTTACTTTACATCCAATATACCAACTGTCTATCCTGGAGCCTCACATTGTTCAGGGGCTGTGCCTAAGCGTCCATCTGGGACTAGTGCACCTATGTCTGCCCTGTCTGGTGCTTATACTACCACATTTGCTCCCTCTTCTGCATCCATTCAAGGGATTGCTTCCTGTGCTGATGGAACTGCTTACTCCTATGTGACACCACAGAACTTTATGCCTATTCTACTGCTTTTATGTATCCAGGATCACAGCCTTTACCACATGCTGTGCTGGGATTCAATCATGCTACTTTGATCCCTCCTAGACTGCCTCCACACAATGTTATACCATCTCAATTGCCTGCTTCTCGTTATCTACCTATAGACTCGGTTGGTTTGCCATATAATACTGCTTATCTGCGTGCTTGTGCCCCAAATTATATACCATCACAGAGTGCCAATATGTGTGTTTCTAAACCTGTTGTAGTAAATCATGCGAATGTCCCCTCTAGCTTCACTGGGGAAATGGGAGTGCAGTCTGAGCACGCTAGAGTCATGCAATCACCCACGGCACCATCTGTGGGCACTGATGTGGATTCATCCCACAACGACACAGTGTATAATGATATTGCTGTGGTTTCAGCTGCACCGGTGCCCAATCAGATGATACATGCGGATGAGTCTAGATATGGTTTTGATCCCAGTGGTAATTTGGATTCCTTTGGGGGCCTTTTACATGACACTGATCGTAAAAATAAGTTCATTTCAGTGTTCTCAGGGAATACCAATGCAGCCAGTATACAGCCTGAGCTTACACTACATTCCTTACAAACCACTCTGGAATGTTTAATGAATAAGGAAGTACGTCTGTGGTGGGATGTAACCAGCCTGAAACATTATATTAGTAAAGGTATTATTCCCAGAGGCCTACGCATTAAAAAGGTCCCCATCACAGTGTACTCAGATAGTTTAATTCTGGAATGGAATCAGATCCTAACAGATTGTTCTCTGCAGCTCATGAGGCTTATAGTCACATATGAAGAGCAGAAACTTATTGATCTGAAGTTACAGATAGACAAAACTAACCAGGATTTAAGGGCATTTGATACCTTGGCTCTCTATGATGAGTTGAACTCCAAGTTGAAGCATAACATTAATAAATTGGAGACAATCATCATGGAGACTAAGCGTGTCAAGTTCCTGAGGGACACTAATGATTATAATAAAAATGTTGTATATGAATGGGGGAGATGGGAATCCTTTTATAGGTCACCTAAATCCATCTTAAAGAAATTTACCCCAAAAAATAATGTGAGTTTCAGCTCTTCGGACAATTTAGGATCTCAGTCCGACACTTCGGAGGTGTCAGATACACACCGTTTAAATTTGCAAACCATTTTCCCCACTAACTCACACTCATCGGGGGTCCCTACAGTACTCCAGACATCAGGTGTTCCCATCCCCCCCATGTCGTATTACAAAACACCTAGGAGAACAATAAAATAAAAAAAACGGAAGCAAAAAAGAAACGCACCTGGCGAGCGGGGCGCAAACACAGAAAATTCAAACTTTTAGGAGATTCCAACTCCTCTACTCACAATGTTGTCAATCTTTCCAGTCATATTCTTTCCCCTGACCAAGTTAATCTTCTGTCTAGGGGCCTATCCTTTGCTCCTTCCTGTCACTTTGATTTGTTTCACACTATTTTGGATCTCAACAAATTTGTGAGAAACCTGGTAGTGAGAAAGCATTTCCTATCGGATGATGTTGACTCCCTGGAATCTCGTGATCCACGGCCTATGTCTCCGGGTTGTATTGAGGATGTTCCTTCATTTCGGGACATTAGGACCTTATGTGCATTGCGGGACCTGGACGAAACACCGTCCGAGAAAGTGGGGTTGCAGTGGGTGGCTCCCATTGCTATTTCTAATCCATCTTTTTATCCTGTTAATGCCAGGTCTCCTGAGATAGATTTGTTTCAGGACCTGGTCGAAAAAGAATTGACTTCGTTGTCCAGGGCTTCCAGGGCTCCGTCCGACCTCTCAGCCTCCGAGCAACAGGCTTTAATTGCACTTGAGAGCAATAGCAACATTGTTATACGCTCGGCAGACAAAGGAGGTTCGGTCGTGGTCCTGGATGCCTTGGACTATCGAGCGGAGGCCCTTAGGCAGTTGGGGGATGTGGATGTGTATCGGCCCTTGCTCCGGGACCCCACGCAAGAGTTCCTTGGGGATCTTCGGTTGCTGTTGGACTTCAGGCATGGCACGGGTGTTCTAACTAAGCGAATATCTGAGTATTTATGTCCATTGCACCCGGTTGTGCCCATTTTCCACCATCTCCCGAAGATCCATAAACCGGACGTTCCCCCCCGGGGCCGGCCAATTGTGGCCGGGATTGGCTCCGTTTGGGAGCGTCTGGGTGAGTGGGTCGATGCATACCTACATCCCTTGGTCACCAGGCTTCCGGGTTACTTGCAGGACACCCGCCATGTCCTCTCGAGCTTTGAAAGCTTTGTGTGGGAGAGTGGGTTTGTGTGGGTGACTATGGATGTCACATCACTTTACTCTTCCATCCTGCACGACCTGGCCCTGGAGGCAATGGATTTCCATCTCCGAAAATATTCCTCTTTTGATACTCCTCTCCGGACTTTCCTCGGGAGGGCTGTGGGGTACCTCCTCACACACAATTATTTTATGTTTGATTCAGGGTTTTATCTCCAGAGATGCGGAGCTTCTATGGGGGCCAAATTTTCCCCCTCCCTTGCGAACCTCTATATGGGGTGGTGGAGGAGCTCCGCATCTTTGGAGATGATAACCCCTTTGCCTCCCATATTGTTTGGTATGGCAGGTTTACAGATGACTTACTTTTGGTGTGGGGGGGTCCTCCGGCTCTCCTGGTGGACTTCCTGAGCTATGTCAACGATAACAACCTCAATTTAAAGTTTACTATGAATTCAGACCCGTTTAAAATTGATTACTTGGATCTTACCCTTATGGGTGATTCTCTGTCACAGTCAGTCTCCACACGTACTTTTCGGAAAGCTACAGTGGGTAATTCTATCCTGCTGGCCAGCTCGTGCCACCCCAGACATACGATAAATGCCATCCCTACAGGGGAATTTACTAGGGCTGCACGCAACTGCTCGAATCCATTCGATCTCGAGCAGGAGTGTGATCTGGTGGAGACCATACTCAAACAGAGGGGTTATACCCACAAACAGCTGACTGTGGGAAGCCTGAGAGGAACTAGGAGATCACGCTCAGACCTGTTGAATAACAGACCTGTGAGTGGGGCCGAACAGGACCAGGTTACATTTGTTACTGGTTATAGTCTGGAGTATAATAAAATTACCAACATTGTTAGAAAATATATTCCGGTATTACATCCGGACACAAAACTTAAGACAATTTTGGATAGAGGGTGTCATTTCTCTGCTAGAAGGGCCCGAACTTTAGGGTCCATTCTTTCACCCAGTCTTTTTCGGTCCCCCTCCACCTCTCGCACTCCTACGTGGTTGGCCACAGTGGGTTCGTACCCCTGTGGCTTTTCTACGTGTAATTATTGTCATTGTCACAAGAGGGGTAATTCTATATTTTCCTTTGTGTACAATAAGGACTTTCCTATCAGACAATATGTGAATTGCAATACTAAATATACCATTTATGTTATATCCTGCATGTCATGTTGTATTCAATACGTGGGGTGCACCACTCGCCATTTGAGAGCACGCATAGCAGAACATTATTGTGGTACAAATTGGAACACGTTTCGTAAGTCTGCTGTCTCAAAACATTTTGAAACTGTACATAGGGGGGATTTATCTTCCTTTAGGTTTCAGGGGGTGGAGCGGGTGGTTTGTCCAGTCAGAGGGTGCGACATCCAAAGGTTGTTGCTGAAACGTGAAGCATTTTGGATCCATAGATTAGGCACTCGCACACCACAGGGGCTTAATAAAAAGTGGGATTTGAGCTTGGTCTACACATATTGAGAGATTGTGTGCACTTTCATATTCCATTGAATGCTATGCCCATTTATCTTACTGTATCTTGTGTGGTTGGTGTTCTCTTTTTTCTTGCTCCAATATTTATACTGTTAAAACTCAGTGGTAACTTTTTATACATCTTTTATATGCTATCTCCATGTTATTATAGAAGTTTTTTGTCTAGTGTTTTTGAGGATGTATGTCTCTTTAAGGAGTGGTTTGTGTGTCTCCGGGGGTGGAGTTTTCTCCTCCCTGGTTTCATATAAATTCCTCCCTATACAGGCTCACTTTTAACTACGATTAAGGGCAGATGGTTGGCCCGATACGCGTGAGTTGATCCTGTGATTTTATTGCACTGTCTGTGGATTTCTTCAATAAAATATCAGCCTTCTATACGTCAACCCGGCCTGGTTTGCGGATCCTTTTTTGCTCATATTACACACCATTGCAGAAATGGCCAACAAAAGAAGGACTGCCCAAAAGAGACCATCAAAGAAAAACTCAAACAAATGGTTCGACAGTGAATGCAAGTCACTAAGAAACAACCTACGAGCCATATCAAACAAAAAACACAGACATCCAAACAACATAGAATTGAGGACAGCACATGACGCCGCACAACGTCAATATAAAGCGACCATTAAAAAGAAAAAACAAAATCACATCCAAAATCGACTCGAACGGCTTGAAGAATCCCTGCAAGACAACTCCTTTTGGGAGACCTGGAAACAAATTGGCAAAAAACCCAAACAAAATAATCAGCATATCCAAAATGGCCAAGTCTGGCTACAATACTTCAAAGACCTATACAGAGACATTCCTATAAAAGAACTCAGCCCAGAACAAGTACAAATATTCAGCAAATTAAAGAACCTGGAGGAGAAGGTGAAAGATTTTCAAAACCCACTTGACACACCTTTCACACTGGAGGAAATAAAAGAGAAGATACAATCCATGAAAGGCAAGAAAGCTAGTGGCACAGATGGAATCCTATCAGAAATGATCAGATCTTGCACCCCAGAAATCCATGCTGCAATATGGAAACTATTCAACCTGGTCCTGTACGCCGGTTACTTCCCTGAAGTCTAGAATGAAGGACTCATAACTCCTATTTACAAGAGTGGAGATCGCTATGACCCAGCCAACTACAGAGGCATCTGTGTGAGCAGCACACTAGGAAAACTGTTCAACAGCATCCTGAATAAGAGAATCCTCACCTTTCTCACACAGCACAATGTTATCAGTAAGAGCCAAGTAGGTTTTATGCCAAACCATCGCACCACCGACCACATCTACACCCTGCACACCCTTATCAAGCACCATGTACACAGACGAAGAAAGGGAAAAATATTTGCCTGCTTTGTGGACTTTAAAAAGGCTTTTGACTCAGTGTGGCATCCAGGTTTGTTCCTGAGACTCCTAGAGAGCGGAGTAGGAGGGAAAACATATGATGTCATAAAGAGCTCATACACTGGGAACAAGTGCAGTGTGAAAGTAAATGGGAAAAGAACACCTTTTTTCGTCCAGGGTGGGGGGTAAGACAGGGTTGCAACCTGAGTCCAACACTTTTCAACATGTACATCAACAAATTAGCCTCAGCCCTAGAGGCTTCATCAGCACCAGGACTCACCCTGCATGTCACAACAGTGAAATTCTTACTGTATGCAGATGACCTCTTACTGCTATCACCAACTAAAGAAGGTCTACAAGACAGCCTAGAAATCCTGGATAAATTTAGCACAACATGGGCACTCCCCATTAATCTAAAGAAAACCAAAACCATGGTGTTCCAGAGGAAAAACAGGTCAGCCCAGAGCCCATCCTTTATACTCAATGACTGTGAAATCAGCAGAACTTATAAATATACCTACCTTGGTCTGGAAATCAACCAATCAGGAAGCCTTAAGTCAGCCATGGAGGCCCTAAAAGCCAAAGCATGCCGAACGTTCTATGCCATCAGGAAAGAACTGTACCACCTCAAACCATCAGTAAAGGTCTGGCTGAAGGTTTTTGACAGTGTCATCACCCCAATCCTACTGTATGAAAGTGAAGTATGGGGCTCCACCACCTACCCAGACCAATCAAAATGGGAATCCAGCCCAACAGAAATATTCCACCTTGAGTTCTGCAAATGCCTTCTCCATGTCCATCGGAGTACCTCAAACAATGCCTGCCGAGCTGGGGAGATTCCCATTACTGCTTGAGATACAGAAGAGAGTGTTGTCCTTCTGGGTCCACCTACAGAGCAGCAGCCCCGACTCACCCCACTACAAAGCCATGCTGCACAATGAAGACCAAGAAAAGCCATGTGCACTGAAAGTCGTGGTCAGCTCCATACTCCCTCCAACCCCCGACCCACAGGTCATAACAAAAGTCCAGATAAAACCCACCACAGCTAAGAGCAAAGAAGACTATGTGGAAAAATGGAGGAGTGAAATAAAACAGTCACAAAAGCTAGCCATATACCAGTCTCTACAAAGAGAATATAAAATGGCCCCATACCTGGAAAAGCTGAAAAACTCTCAAGAGAGGAAAATCCTAAATGTCTACAGATTGAGTGCTCACAACCTCGAAATAGAGTCTGGGAGACACAGACAGATGTACAAACCCAGGAAGGAGAGACTATGCCAACACTGTGAGCAGAAGACCTTTGAGGATGAAAGCCACTTCCTGCTGCACTTCCCCAAATATACTGCAACCAGGGACACTTACTTTAAGAAATTGTTGGAACTATTCCCACACTTTCTCACACTAGAAGATGAGAGAAAAACATATATCCTACTAGGAGAAGAGGAATCCACAGTGACAATCGCTGCACACTATGTCACAGCATGCCACAGACTGAGAGGAGCATAACGGAACTGTAAACCTAAAAAATGTCCACAGACTGCTTAGCCATTTTCCCCCTACCCCACCCCCTCCCATGTCCCCTATTTCCCCTTGCTTTGGCAATACCTGTAATAAATCTTGGTCATGCCAATAAAGCTATCTTTGATTTGATTTGATTTGATTCAGTGGGGATGGTGTGTTTAGAGTGATGTGCTAATAGTTGTCCTATGGACAGACTCCCCCACCTGAACTGTAGATCTCTGCAGCTCGTCCAGAGTCACCATGGGCCTCTTGACTGCATTTCTGATCAGTGCTCTCCTTGTTCAGCCTATGAGTTTATGTGGATGGCCTTGTCTTGGTAGGTTTACAGTTGTGCCATACACCTTCCATTTCTGAATGATCGCTTGAACAGGGCTCTGTGGGATGTTCAAGGCTTTCGAAATCTTTTTGTAGCCTAAGCCTGCTTTAAATTTCTCAATAACTTTATCCCTGATGTGTTCTTTGGACTTCATTGTGTTGTTGCTCCCAATATTCGCTTAGACAACAAAGAAAGAAAGGGCTACACCAATTCATTAATAACCATATGATACTGAATTCCGGTCTCCCAGTACTCGCCTATTTAGCGACACATTACCCCAATTAACTAGACTTAAAAATATATATGAGGCTAGGGTTCTCAATGTGTTGCCAGGTAAACCATTTATTATGACACTGTACAAATAAGCTTGACTACATGCAAAAATCAGCTCTCTAAAACACTTTAAAAACCAAGCATCTGTGCAGCACAGTAGTAATGAACACGACTCTGACCGATAACCTTCTAATCTAAGCCGGCAGTTCATACATTCCTCCACACATACTTGCAGCCATGGCGCCCACAAACGCACTTAATGCTGTAATTCAGTGGCAGTTTCTTAACCAGATTTTAGGCAACCCATAGGGAGCAGAGGAATCCAACTGTATGACAGCGAAAGACAGCAAGTATATTGCAATCCTGTACTTCTCACAGAGACAGTCCCTTAGTTAGTACAGCAGCAGCTTAGACAACCTCTGAGGCCGTCACAGAGCACCTGTATTTGTACTGACATTAGATTACACACAGGTGCACTCTATTTAGTCATTAGCACTCATCAGGCAATAACTATGGGCAACTGACTGCACTCAGACCAAAGGGGCTGAATAATTATGCACACCCCACTTTGCAGTTATTTAATTGTAAAAAATGTTTGGAATCATGTATGATTTTCATTCCACTTCTCACATGTATCCCACTTTGTATTAGTCTTTCACGTGGAATTCCAATAAAATTGATTCATGTTTGCGGCAGTAATGTGACAAAATGTGGAAAACTTCAAGGGGGCCAAATACTTTTGCAAGCCACTGTATTTAGAACTTAAGTTCACATTTTAAATTAACCCCTGACCTTCCACACTCCCCAATAGTTACTAATATGTATGTCAAGAGGGTATATTACTATTACTTTATAAATTATAGGCTTGTAATTAATCTTGGGATGGATGCAAAACTGAAAAAAATGCACCTTTATTTCCAAATAAAATATTGGAGCCATACATTGTACTAGTAAAAAATTTTAAATGTTGCAATAACCAGGACAAATGGGCAAATAAAATGTGTAGGTTTTAATTACATTAGCATGTATTATTTTAAAACTATATAATGGCCGAAAACTGAGAAATAATGCTTTTTTTCCCATTTTTTTCTTATTTTTCCTGTTAAAACAGTTTTAGAATAAAATAATTCTTAGCAAAAAGTACCCCCAAAGAAAGCCTAATTGGTGTTGAAAAAGACAAGGTATAGATTGTTTTGCGTTTCTGCGATAAGTAGTAATAAAGTTATAGGCGAATGAATGGAAGGAGTGCTGACACAGGTGAAATTTGCTCTGGTTTTTTAAGGGGACAAACCCTTTGAGGTGAAGTGGTTAATGTTTTAAGGGGCCTATACACTGGTTGATTTCAACCATCGATCGATCAATTCTAGAGAATCGATCGGTCGATCAGAAATTGATTCTATTAAATTCCCCATTCGATCGATTTGCGGCCGATTTTGATTAATTTTGATTGATTTGATCTATCTGACAGGATGGAAAATCTAGGTCGATCTGCTGCTGGCAGTAGATCAATGGCCCATAGAGTTGCATTGGATCTAATGGTCCAATAATGCATTTAGATCAATTTCCAATAGAGTTCATTCTGAAATCTATTGGAAATCTGTTCCTAGTGTGTGGCACACATCAGATTGGAATTGACAGGCATCTGCCAGAAATATATCTGATGGTCGAATCTGCTGCAAATATATAAGTGTATGGCCACCTATAGGCTATTAGACCAAAGATGAAGTTTGAGTTTCAAACCACTTCAAAAATATTGACAGCCATCAAACTGCAGAGCTACTCTACTCTGAGAAACATGACAATCTATGTCTGCTATGCCCTTTTGAGTTAAGTGTTCATTTTTTCTCAGAAGAAACCTGTACAGTGAGCAGAAAATAACTGTGTTGTTTGCTGTTTTTGCAGCATTGTATTCAGCCCTATTTAGCTAAATATTAGATAAAGCAGATAACCAAAAAAGACTAATGCACTGCAGTCCATATATCGTAAATCCAATAAGAAGCAGAGCCCTTCCCATCTATCAGTTTATTAAAAGGATTACCTGTTTATCAAGAAGAAAATGTTCAGCTAAGTGAAAACCTCCAAGACCTATTCAGAGAGGCAGACAAAGCTCAGACCCATCCATCAACACCCTTCCTAGAGTTCAGAATATAACAAGTTGCAATTTGTGCTCTGGTGTGTGCGCGGAGATCATCAGGGCTCCTGGCTTCAGTTCAGGATAACCTAGTCTTGAATAGAGACAGCTGCAGAGTTAACTGCTGGAAGTTTGCTGCTAGAACTGCTGGGACTTATTGTCCATCCAAGATTGTAACTTCAGCTGGACTTGTATTTCATCTCTTGTGCTGAAGAAGTTGTAGATTGAGGACACTTTAAGAGACTTTACGCTTGCTAATAGGACTCTTGAGGCTTGTTATACATCCAGTTTCCTGCTTAAGACTGTGATTCCACAGGGACATGCATTTCATTGCATACGCTGAACTGAATAAATATTGTGGATTCCTGTATGCTTGCTACTGGAACTTGTCTATCTGTTGTTGCATGTTGTGTGTATCATGCATGCAATAAACACTCTGTCAGGTCCCATCACGTCTTCTGCTGTGGGATTTCTTTCTCAGTCCTAATATCTCGGAATTTCCATACACATTCATCTGGTAAGTGGTGCACTTCTTACCAGGGCCTGATAATGAATAGAGTGCCAGTGATTGCTTGGATACCCCCAATCACAAACTCGAGTAAATCCGGCCACAGCAGAATTGAAATCCGGATACGCCGTGATTGTGATCCGGATTTGAATCGGAGCTCCAAATTCAACTCGGATTTTAGCTTTGGATATTTCTTTCATTCAGCAACTGAAGGCTCGGGCATAGAGGCCACGGTCACAGCAGTCACCTGTGCGCCCTGAGGGGCCCACTTGTCCTCTCCATTAGTGTTGGGCGAACACCTGGATGTTCGGGTTCGCGAACGTTCGCCGAACATGGCCGCGATGTTCGGATGTTCGCGCCAAACTCCGAACATAATGGAAGTCAATGGGGACCCGAACTTTCGTGCTTTGTAAAGCCTCCTTACATGCTACATACCCCAAATTTACAGGGTATGTGCACCTTGGGAGTGGGTACAAGAGGAAAAAAAAATTAGCAAAAAGAGCTTATAGTTTTTGAGAAAATCAATTTTAAAGTTTCAAAGGGAAAACTGTCTTTAAAATGCGGGAAATGTCTGTTTTCTTTGCACAGATAGCATGCATTTTGCCGCCATGCAGTCATAAATGTAATAAAGATAAGAGGTTCCATAAACAGGGACCGGCAACGCTAATCCAGCAGCAGCACACGTGATGGAACAGGAGGAGGCGCAGGAGGAGAAGGCCACGCTTTCAGACACAACAACCCAGGCCTTGCATGAGGACAAGAAGCATGCGGATAGCATGCTTTTTGCCGCCATGCAGTCATAAATGTAATAAAGATAAGAGGTTCCATAAACAGGGACCGGAAACGCTAACCCAGCAGCAGCACACGTGATGGAACAGGAGGAGGCGCAGGAGGAGAAGGCCACGCTTTCAGACACAACAACCCAGGCCTTGCATGAGGACAAGAAGCGTGCGGATAGCATGCATTTTGCCGCCATGCAGTCATAAATGTAATAAAGATAAGAGGTTCTATAAACAGGGACCGGCAACGCTAACCCAGCAGCAGCACACGTGATGGAACAGGAGGAGGCGCAGGAGGAGAAGGCCACGCTTTGAGACACAACAACCCAGGCCTTGCATGAGGACAAAAAGCGTGCGGATAGCATGCTTTTTGCCGCCATGCAGTCATAAATGTAATAAAGATAAGAGGTTCCATAAACAGGGACCGGAAACGCTAACCCAGCAGCAGCACACGTGATGGAACAGGAGGAGGCGCAGGAGGAGAAGGCCACGCTTTGAGACACAACAACCCAGGCCTTGCATGAGGACAAAAAGCGTGCGGATAGCATGCTTTTTGCCGCCATGCAGTCATAAATGTAATAAAGATAAGAGGTTCCATAAACAGGGACCGGAAACGCTAACCCAGCAGCAGCACACGTGATGGAACAGGAGGAGGCGCAGGAGGAGAAGGCCACGCTTTGAGACACAACATCCCAGGCCTTGCATGAGGACAAAAAGCATGTGGATAGCATGCTTTTTGCCACCATGCAGTCATAAATGTAATAAAGATAAGAGGTTCCATAAACAGGGACCGGCAACGCTAACCCAGCAGCAGCACACGTGATGGAACAGGAGGAGGCGCAGGAGGAGAAGGCCACGCTTTGAGACACAACAACCCAGGCCTTGCATGAGGACAAAAAGCGTGCGGATAGCATGCTTTTTGCCGCCATGCAGTCATAAATGTAATAAAGATAAGAGGTTCCATAAACAGGGACCGGCAACGCTAACCCATCACAGATGGTCATTGTTCATGTTACTTGGTTGGGGTCCAGGAGTGTTGCATAGTCGTTTCCAATCCAGGATTGATTCATTTTAATTTGAGTTAGACGGTCTGCATTTTCTGTGGAGAGGCGGATACGCCGATCTGTGACGATGCCTCCGGCAGCACTGAAACAGCGTTCCGACATAACGCTGGCTGCCGGGCAAGCCAGCACCTCTATTGCGTACATTGCCAGTTCGTGCCAGGTGTCTAGCTTCGATACCCAATAGTTGAAGGGTGCAGATGGATTGTTCAACACAGCTACGCCATCTGACATGTAGTCCTTGACCATCTTCTCCAGGCGATCGGTGTTGGAGGTGGATCTGCACGCTTGCTGTTCTGTGGGCTGCTGCATGGGTGTCAGAAAATTTTCCCACTCCGAGGACACTGCCGATACCATTCCCTTTTGGGCACTAGCTGCGGCTTGTGTTGTTTGCTGCCCTCCTGGTCGTCCTGGGTTTGCGGAAGTCAGTCTGTCGGCGTACAACTGGCTAGAGGAGGGGGAGGATTTCAATCTCCTCTCTAAAGTCTCCCCAGGGCCTGCTGGTATTCTTCCATTTTGACCTGTCTGACTCTTTCTTCAAGCAGTTTTGGAACATTGTGTTTGTACCGTGGATCCAGAAGGGTATAAACCCAGTAATTGGTGTTGTCCAGAATGCACACAATGCGTGGGTCGCGTTCAATGCAGTCTAGCATGAATTGAGCCATGTGTGCCAGAGTCCTGCCAGAATCCTCATCATAATCTTGTGAGCGTTGTGATAGTTGTTGTGATGCATCATAGTCGTCACCTTCTTCCTGGTCTGCTTCTGCTGACCATTCGCGCTGAATTGTGGAAGTCCAACATGCACCGCTCTGGCCCTCGTCAGTGGTGGCATGAAATTCCTGCTCCAACTCCAGCTGTTCCTCCTCCTCTTCTTCGTCATAGCTGCTGGGGCCAGCGTTTCCTGAGGCAGATGGCCTGATGTTGGTACCATCACGCTGATCGTTTTCTCCTTCAGATTCCCCCAGTTACATTATGACAGCTGTTTCCTTGATTTTCAACATTGACTTCTTCAGTAAACACAGCAGTGGTATGGTAATGCTGACTGAAGAGTTGTCACTGCTCACAAGCAACGTGGATTGCTCAAAATTTTGGAGGACTTGGCAGAGGTCCAACATGTTGGCCCAATCGGATCCACAGAAGCTTGGCAGCTGTCCGGATGCGCCTCGGTACTGCGCTGTCATGTACTGGACCACTGCACTCTTCTGCTCGCAAAAGCCGGCTAGCATGTGCAGCGTAGAATTCCAGCGCGTAGGGACATCACACAGCAAGCGATGGTGGGGGAGATTGAAGCGCTCCTGCATCTTGGCGAGTGCCCCCGAAGCAGTACTGGAATTTCTACAATGTTTGGCCACTAGTCGCACCTTCAACAGAAGATCGGCCATGCCTGGGTATGTCCTCAGGAACCGCTGAACTACTAGGTTCATCACGTGCGCCAGGCAAGGGATGTGCGTCAGCTTAGCCAACCTTAAAGCGCGAATGAGATTACTCCCATTATCACACACAACCATGCCCGGTTTCAAGTCCAGCGGTGCCAGCCACAAATCCGTCTGTTCCTTTATTCCCCTCCAAATTTCCTACCCTGTGTGCTGCTTATCCCCAAGGCAGATCAGCTTCAGCAACGCTTGCTGACGCATGCCAACAGCTGTGCTGCACTGCTTCCACGATCCTACTGCTGCTGGGTTAGCGTTTCCGGATGAGGTACAGCTTTGAGATGCGTTGGAGGAGAAGGAGTCAGAGAGGTAGGTGCTGCTGTTGTTATCCAGTGGGAGGGACGGCGGTGCAGCTGTTTGCGGCGTGGGCAACACCCGCGCCGTAGCAGGTGAGGAATCGCTGCCAGGCTCCACAAGGTTCACCCAGTGCGTGGTAAGGGAGATGTATCGACCCTGGCCGAACGCACTCGTCCAGGTGTCAGTGGTGAGGTGAACCTTGCAGGCAACGGCATTCTTCAAGCTTCGGGTTATTTTGCTGACCACGTGCTCATGCAACTCAGGCACTGCAGAGCGCGCAAAGTGGTAGCGTCTGGGAACCACGTAACGTGAGATGGCCACTGACATCATGCCCTTGAAGCTGTTTGTCTCCACCACTCGATATGGCAGCATTTCGCAGGCCAGAAGCTTGGCTATGCTGGCTGTTACTGCCACGGCCCGGGGGTCATTTGCTGGCAATTTCCTCTTGCGCTCAAGCATCTCCGAGACAGACAACTGAACCGTAGGGCTGCACACTGAACGGCTGTTGGTTGTTGTGTTTGATGACTGGGAGACCTCAAGAGCACTATTCCGGAAAGTGACAGTGTCAGCGTCGTCTGATGTTTGTGAATGTTGTTGTGAACCACGCAATGGCTGGGCTACTGCTGCTGCTGAGGAGGGTCTGGTGGTGAGTCTGGTGACCCCAAGGGAGGCAGTGTTGCTGCTGGTACCCTGTCCTGGCGGCCACAGAGTGGGATGTTTCGATACCATGTGGCGGGTCATGCTGGTGGTGGAGAGGTTGTTAATATGTTTCCCCCTGCTCAGGCGGGTCTTGCACACCTTGCAAATCACCATGGTACCATCCTCACTGCAGTCTTCAAAGAAAGGCCAGACTTTGGAGCACCTGCCTTGCTGGCGATTTCTGTTTGTGCCTCTTTTTTGTCTCACTTGAACTTCCACACTTGTGGTGCCTGAAATTTCGCGCCGCCTACCTTGTGGCACAAGTCGAACTCGTGCAGCAGTGGGTTCTTCAACAGACTCATCTGTGCTGCTGCTATGACGGCGATGTTCTCCTTCACATACAAAATCTGGGTCTCTGTCAACATTGTCCATACCCTGCTCCTCCTCTTCCATCTCCTCAAACTCGTCATATGTGATTGTGGGCCGCCGCCGTGGAGTAGAGCTCCCCACAACAACCTCTGCGCAGCACACTCCAACGTCGTCTTCAAGATCTTCTCGGCCGACCTCCTGCAATTGAAACCCCTCCTGCCCAACTTGCTCTGGGATTTGGGTTTCCGAGTCCTACCCGGACTCGCCTTGCATTTCAGTGCGCGGTGCATTTCCCACAGTCAATGGTTGTGAATCCGGGCACAAAATTTCTGGCAGTTCCATTGACCTTTGAAAGGTGGAAGTTTGTTGGGCTGGGAATAGCTCCTGCGAATACCCCATTGTGTCCTGAGGAAATTCTTCGGACTGGTTATTTGGCAGTTGTGTGCATGGTGTCGCTGCCGGTTGTGTCTGCTTTGTGCCCACTGGCTCCTTGTAACTGGCTGAGGACTCGGACCTCGTGCGTGATGTGCTGGTGCTGCTTAACCCACTGCTGGACGCTTGAGAGGTCATCCAATTAATTATCTGGTCCTGTTCTTTTGGATTTGTGAGGGTTGATTTCCTGGACAACATGGGCGGTATTGAGTGGGTTTTCTTCGGTGCTCCACTGTGGCCTGTACGTGAACCGTCAGGGGGAACACCTCTTCCCTTGCCCCTCCCTCTTTCACAGGATTTCTTCTTCATTTCACTTATCCGTAAAAGTACACGCTGACTGGCAGCAGTACAGTGGCAGTACAGAAATGCTATACAGTGGCGGGTGAGCGGTGTACTACTATTCCCAGCAGCGACGCAGAGCACAATGCTATACAGTGGTGGGTGAGCGGTGTACTACTATTCCCAGCAGCGACACAGAGCACAATGCTATACAGTGGTGGGTGAGCGGTGTACTACTATTCCCAGCAGCGACACAGAGCACAATGCTATACAGTGGTGGGTGAGCGGTGTACTACTATTCCCAGCAGCAACACAGAGCACAATGCTATACAGTGGTGGGTGAGCAGTGTACTACTATTCCCAGCAGCGACACAGAGCACAATTCTATACAGTGGTGGGTGAGCGGTGTACTACTATTCCCAGCAGCGACACAGAGCACAATGCTATACAGTGGTGGGTGAGCGGTGTACTACTATTCCCAGCAGCGACACAGAGCACAATGCTATACAGTGGTGGGTGAGTGGTGTACTACTATTCCCAGCAGCGACACAGAGCACAATGCTATACAGTGGTGGGTGAGCGATGTACTACTGTTCCCAGCAGCGACACAGAGTGGCAGTAAACACAATGCTATATAGTGTGGGTGAGCGGTGTACTACTATTCCCAGCAGCGACACAGAGCACAATGCTATACAGGGTGAGCGGTGTACTACTGTTCCCAGCAGACACACAGAGTGGCAGTAAACACAATGCTATATAGTGTGGGTGAGCGTTGTACTACTATTCCCAGCAGCGACACAGAGCACAATGCTATACAGGGTGAGCGGTGTACTACTGTTCCCAGCAGAGACACAGAGTGGCAGTAAACACAATGCTATATAGTGTGGCTGAGCGGTGTACTACTTTTCCCAGCAGCGACACAGAGCACAATGCTATACAGGGTGAGCGGTGTACTACTGTTCCCAGCAGAGACACAGAGTGGCAGTAAACACAATGCTATATAGTGTGGCTGAGCAGTGTACTACTATTCCCAGCAGCTACACAGAGCACAATGCTATACAGGGTGAGCGGTGTACTACTGTTCCCAGCAGAGACACAGAGTGGCAGTAAACACAATGCTATATAGTGTGGCTGAGCGGTGTACTTCTATTCCCAGCAGCGACAAAGAGCACAATGCTATACAGGGTGAGTGGTGTACTACTGTTCCCAGCAGCGACACAGAGTGTCAGTAAACACAATGCTATATAGTGTGGCTGAGCGGTGTACTACTATTCCCAGCAGCGACACAGAGCACAATGCTATACAGGGTGAGCGGTGTACTACTGTTCCCAGCAGACACACAGAGTGGCAGTAAACACAATGCTATATAGTGTGGCTGAGCGGTGTACTACTACTCCCAGCAGCGACACAGAGCACAATGCTATACAGGGTGAGCGGTGTACTACTGTTCCCAGCAGACACACAGAGTGGCAGTAAACACAATGCTATATAGTGTGGCTGAGCGGTGTACTACTATTCCCAGCAGCGACACAATGACCGGGGGACCCTGGCTAGCCTGGCTGGAGAGAGAACTACCCTGCCTGCCTACCCAAAGCTAAACCCACAGACAAATGGCAGAGAAATTACGTGGATCGGGTATTTATTTACCCGAACCACGTGACCCGTTCGGGCCAATCAGAGCGCGTTTGGGTCCGAACCACGTGACCCGTTCGGCCAATCACAGCGCTAGCCGAACGTTCGGGTAACGTTCGGCCATATGGCCGAACGGTTTGGCCGAACACCATCAGGTGTTCGGTCGAACTCGAACATCACCCGAACAGGGTGATGTTCTGCAGAACCCGAACAGTGGCGAACACTGTTCGCCCAACACTACTCTCCATGTGCTGCCGCTGAGAGGCTCATCAAAAACTCACTTTGCCATGATCTACGCAATGCATCTACAAACTTCTTGTTTGTCCTACGTTCCAGCTCACAGGAAGAGAGCGCCCCCTAGGCACCCCTAGAGGGCGCTCTTACTGTGAGATGGAACACAAGAACAGGAAGAAGTTTGTAGATGCAGAGCGTGGATCGTGATGAAGTGAGTTTCTGATGACTGCTGAGCTGCTGCTGGTCCGTACTGCTGCATCCCCCCTGCGCCTGGCTACCTATACTGAGGTACCTATTCCTGACTCTCTATACTCAAGCATCTAATCCTGGCTAAATATCTATACTAAGGTATCTATTTCTGACTATCTATACTGAGCTACCTATTCCTGGCTATTTAATGTAGGGTGGTGCCCGGGTCCAAATTCTGCATCGGGGCCTAAGGTTTGTAGCTACGCCCCTGTGAAGGCTGGTTGCACTAAGCATCTGCCCAACTTTTGTTTCCCATTGGTGTATTAGCCACATAAATGTAACAGTTAATCTCATGTTAATCTTAGACTCTATCTATTTTTACCAAGGACATTGAACTCTTCTTACTAAAGACATTTGTATGATATTTTCCTTCATTCTTTTGTGAGCTCCTTGCATGTCCTACCTTGTATGTTAACCCCATTTATCTTTTGTACAGGACTGTGTAGTATGTATGTTGGTGCCTTATAAATACAATAAATGATAATAAAAGTGTGCCTAGAGAAAATGAGGCTTAACCACCTCGGTGGTAAGGACGAGCTCAGCTCGTCCATTACCGCCGCAGTGGATATCTCCGACTCCGGCCCCTGTGGGCCGATTTTGATAATTTTTATTTAATACATGCAGCTAGCACTTTGCTAGCTGCGTGTGGGGTCCGATCGCTAGCGGCGGCGTAAGGAAGCTCCCCCCCCCCCCGCCCAGACCCCTTGCACAGCCTGGCCAATGAGTGCCAGGCTGAGCTATGGGGCTGGATCAGACAACCCCGACGCCATGACGACGAGGGAAGCCAAGCAGAAAATCCCATTTACAACGGGATTTTCTGCTTGCTGTAAAAGCCGGAGGCGATCGGACTAGATGGGCAGATGCGCCCTCTAGTGGTGAATCATGTAGCTAACTTTCAGTTAGCTATAATGATTCAGAAGAAAACATTATATTTAACCTTTCCAAATAAGGAAGCAGCTTCAATATTGGTGTGCACTGCAAAAAGTAGAAAAAAACAAACGTGTCCCACTCAGTGATGTAAGTACAGATGCCCAGCACCCCCCCGCCTCCCCCATAAAACCCTGATAGAAGCTTGGCACTAAAAACTAATCTGCAGTATCTTCATATTACAGCAATGGAGGGTAAGTAATTGGAGCCTACCACAGCTCTACGCCCGCCTGCAGTTGCAAGTATCACTACCCTGTAGTTGCACCCCTGTCCCGTTCACACAATTATTTTGGAGATTAAGTGGTGCCGCTGGCTAAGGCCTCGTTCACACTTCTCAGTGCAGATGGCATGTGAAATCTCTATGCTCTATCTCCACTGACGTACTACAGTGAATGGGTCAGTGCTGCGCTTTGCCGGAAAACCCATTCAGCAGTGCGATAATCCATGTAGTCTGGACATCAGACAGAGTGGTTTATGCTCTTTTGATGTTCCTGTGTGTTGCACAAAATAAGGGTTGCTGAAATGTGCACGACAACATGCATAGTGTGAACCAGGTCTTAATTAGACACCTTCTCACAGCACAGACGGTATGAATGCAGGCCATTTGATGCTTTCCTTATGATGGAGATTGCGTAAGTGTATCTTGCTTTTATAATAAACTGCAGGACCTGCATGACTAGGTTTGCTTTCCTCTTTTTCCTCCTAATTCTAACAACTTCTTGAAAAAAAAATTGTTGTGTCTTCTTTGCTCGCTGCACTAAGTATAACACATATCAACAGCTGACTATATTAAGGTTTACATTTGTTACATTCATCTAATGGGTCACAGACCTTTTTCATTACTGAATAAATTTCCTTGAAATGTCTGCTGGGCTCATCTTGTATGATTTTCTGGACAGCAGCAGGAATGAATCCATTGGCAGTATATTGCCTCAGTTTATTTCTGCTTTCTGATAGAAGACACTTGCCATAATTGTATATTCAGCTTGCATTGCTATGTGTGAAAGCCGTCATCTCAATAACTGACACAGAGGAAGAGGTGAAATCACATTTCTGCTTCTGGGTTTTTATTTTCTAGCATCTCAAAGATGTGTCAGATGAAAAGCCTCATAAAATTTCATTTCCTCTCATTGCTTGTTGTCCTTTTTAGGAGATGTAGACGGTGGGTCATAGTCTTATGGACCTATTATGAGATATTATGAAAGCAGCTATTGCTGACCTCTTTTTAAAAAGTGCTACTTGCCTGGCTGTTGTGATGGTGATCCTCTCTTAATACTTTGCAAGTCAGTGACGCAGATTAAGTATACCGAATAGATATTCTGAATCCACTTTTTCTACAATTCAGACAATTAACAGGGCAGATTTCATAAGTATACCTGTAGTGATGAGCAGAAATTACGCCTATGCGTAATTCCGCATCATTCATAATTTGCAATTACACATCGTACTCGTAATGTGAAATTTGGGAGAAATCATAATTCATTTGGTATGCAATTGTAATGATTTGTAATTTTGGGTACTTTTCACATACTTTTGTGCCTACTTAAAGGGAACCAGAGACGAAGCACCCTTGTGTATTTTACCATGTATATCAGTAAGAACATTAGAGAAAACACTTACCATGCTCTCTGTTTCCTCCTCACTGCTAAAAGTGTCTGTTAACAGCAGTCACAAGAATCCCAGACTGAGCAATTAAATCTGGCTTTGCTGGGAATGATTATTGCTGAGTCATTATAGCAAAGCCACAAGGGGGCAGGCTTGGGCTTGAAATAACACCACAGAATACAGACTTAGCTATAATCTTTCTGTAGCAAAGCTAGACGGAGCAGCCTGACTTCTCAGTCGGGGATTCTTATCAGACGTGATAACAGTCAGATTACACAGAGAACAATGAAACAAAGGGCAGATTAGGTGTTTACTGTCATGTTCCCACTGATTTATAAGGTAAAATACAAGAGGGTGCTTCATCTCTGGTTCTCTTTAAGCGGATAATAGCAAAGCACCCATATGTGCTATTGCCACCAAAATCGCTACATGTATTGAGGATAAGAGTGGGTACAAGTAAAAATATATATATATATATTTCAAAAAGACCTAGTATTGTTTTGAGAAAATCAATTTTAAAAACGCAAAGAAAAAGTTTTTTTAAGCTGTCATTTTTCTGAGTTTAAAAACCATTTCCTTTGCATTTTACAATTTATTTTTACATGACCTTTCTTTTTTGACTTGTACCCACTATTCTCCTTACAGACACACTGAAGCGAAAAAAATTAAAAAATGAATTGGTTGTGTAATATGGATAATAACTAGAATTTTAGTAGCAAAGAAAATATTCTAATATTTTTATTTTCCATTATATAGTGTTTTTTATAACATTGCATCATTCTCTAATATTTGCAGTTTAGGCACTACTCAGCATTCTAAATGGGTTCAAAAGTTCACTAGCCTGCTCTGGAAAATCTTTCCTGCAGAGGGAAAAAAAGATACATTGTCTTTTAAAGAATAGGTGTCGGCATAAAATAAAAAATCAAACCTTTATTTTTATCTGGTAAACAAGTAATAAAGATGCTAATCAGGCAATCCAAAAGTTAAAATCACTTTTACTTTTCTTGTTGATAAATTATCATTCCCCAGTTCACCTGACTCTTATTTGGTACACAGAAAATTTGGTACACAAAAGAGAAGTTGCAGGGCATGCTGGGTTGTCTTTTTTTTGCTTCTCTACTTCCCCTCAGACTTAACTAATGCAGCCTGATTGGCTGAAGCTTCATTCCCTCCTGTTTTCCCCTCCCACACCTCTGTTCCTTTCTGATTGGCCAACATTTCTCAGGCTGAAATTATGCCACTTTCTATAGTGAAGGGCGGGCAAATCAGGCAGAGGAGACTAAGGGCGGATATTACATCACGACTGGCTTCAAAATAGCCACAGTAAATATGGAAACTGTCTAGAAAAGGATTCTCTACTTTTTCTTTATAAAATTCACAGGAATCATAACGTGGACAGTGCAATACATATGTTATCTAAGTAGAGCAAGTATTTATCCACTTATATATTTGTTTTTTTTTCCTGAGATAGTATGGCTGACAGCTCCTCTTTAGGCAGAGAACACACATGACTTTCAGTTTTCCGCGCGCGTTTTTCTGCATACTTTTTCTGCACACCAAGTGTGTTTCCATGCAGGAAAACATGTGCGTTTTTTCACAACAGCTGATGTAATTGATAGAGAAAACTGCTAAATTGTGCAGAGTCATCATGCAGAATGTCAGTTTTTTTTCTGCGTGCGAAAAACACAGTAAGTGTGAACTAGCACATTGATTAACATGAGTTCTCAGTTTTTCTGCGCAGAAAACGCGTACGAAAACAGTCAAGTGTGTTCCCTGCCTCCAAGCTTATTATCTCAAGTTTCTATCAGAGTTCTCTGCGACTTTGAAAGTCGTGGAGCTTAATGGCTAATTTGCATAGATAACTGGAGTTTCTTAGCTCTACCTTTACTGGAAACAATATTAGACTTGTGTCTCTGCTGCTAATGCTTTTTTTCTTAGCTGTACTACACATACAAATCATTATATCATATTTTTTTTTTTGCTTCAGTGTCTCTTTAACATATGTAGCAATTTTGGTGACGATAGCATGCATGAGAACTTTGCTATCCACCGCCAAAGTCAGCATGGAATTACGCAAAAATTACATGAAAATTCATGCAAAATTACAGATGATTATATAAAATCAATTGAATTACCAATTTCTAATTACGTATAGGCATAAGTGTGCACATTTACGTGAGATTTAGCATAAACGTAATTAGCTGATTATGATCATCACTATATACCTGAGACAAAAAAGTATTCATACATTACCTGGGGCTAACTCCAGCCCCCTTTAGGCCATTGGTTCCCTCGCCGTCTTCCCAGGCTGCCCCGATCCTCTGCTGTCTGTCCTGGTAAATCTGTCAGTCGCTCATTCATGCCCTGGCAGCGCGTGCTCCTCCATCACGCTCCCCTCTCTGGAAGCTTTCTATACCAGGATGGCCAGAGGAGGTTAGAGGCAGTCTGGGAGGACCGGAGGACCGCAGGGGAGCCAACAGCCTAATGGGTCTGAAGGAAGCCCCAGTAATACCTTTTGTTTTTCCATCTCAAATTTTCTTTAATTTAGGCACAGTGAGGTTAATAATCAGGTAAGGTCACATCATAGAGAGGAATCATAGAAACACATTGAAAAATTAGGATGGGCCTCTTGTCACTCTTGAAATGATGATGTCCTCTCCCCTTTCAATCCCAATTATGTGTAAACACTGCAAAGTAAGTCGATGGAGTTTATGTATGGTAATTAACAAAACATACAACATTTTACAAAACACAAGAGGGAGAGAACCCTGCCCTTATGAGCTTACAATCATAATGCATGGTATAGATTAACTATAGCCTGGTAAACTGTATGTCTGCAGACAGTGCATGTAAAGTCTACCAGGCTTTATGCAAATTACATAACATGCCAGGGAACTGCAATTACAGAGGACTGCTTAATGGAAATGTTATGGGCTTTGGGGTCTGTATTTAAAGCAATAGTGAAGGGAATTAAAAAAACAAACATATACTTACCTATGGAGAGAGCAGGCTATGGGTCCTATAGAACAGTGTTCCCCAACTTTGCCCTCAAGGACCACCAACAGTGCATGTTTTTTGGAAATACATAGAGGTAGTTCATCAGCTCTGCTGAGACACTAATTACATCACCTGTGCATGTTTGTGTTTTTCTGCAAAACATGTACTGTTGGTGGGCCTTGAGAATAGGGTTGGGGAACTAGACTATAGACCACCATTCTTCTCACGGTTCCCTCATTCCAGCGCCATCATCACCTCTGTTAGCAGTCTTTGACTGATGGGCCAAAAACTGCTTTGTGCCACCGCATGAGCACGCTCTCTTGTGCACTCGCACATGCACAGTACAGAATGTCCAGTGTTTGGGCTCCTGACTTTCAAGGCCTCCCCTGGTGGAATATTTGAATGGTGGTGATGGTGCTGTAGCAAGAGGACCATGAGAGGAATGGAAAGGCTCTATTAAACCCAGAGCCTTCACTCTCCATGGGTAGGTATTGTTTTTTTTTTATTAGCTTCAGCATTGTTTTAAAGTGGCTTACATTCAGGGGTACTGTAGCTATCTAAATTTCTGAAACCTTCACTGTTATGACTGGGGCTTACCTGTAGCTAAAATAAGACATTTTATTTATTACAATAAACTTGTAGTGAAAAGAAAACCTGACCCAAATAGATACTTAACTCAGTAGAGGGAAGCCTCTGGATAATCAGAGGCCTTCTACTTCCCCCTCCATCTTACCATTCCAGTGCTGGGACCCCCTGAAGCGCATTGACAAGTCCTTGTCAATGGAGCACAGCCGCACTGCACAGGCACTAACAGGTCATACCTGTGCCATGACTGAAAACTGAGAAATAATGTTTTCTTTCCATTTTTTTCTTATTATTCCTTTTAAAATGCATTTAGAATAAAATAATTCTTAGCAAAATGTACCACCCAAAGAAAGCCTAATTGGTGGCAAAAAAACAAGATACAGATCATTTTGTTGTGATAAGTAGTGATACAGTTATTGACAAATGAAAGGGAGGAGCACTGAAATTTGAAAATTGCTCTGGTCCATAAGGGGGAAAACCCCTCAATGGTGAACTGGTTTTATAAAGAAAGGTTCCATTAGTCAAGAGCTTGTAGAGAAGTGCAAAGCTAATTAGAATTTAAAGTGACTTTCAGGATGCTCCACTCATACTAAGTAATGATTACAAATCACTCTTGCATGACTGATAGCTGTTTTACGAGACAGGTTGAGGTAGTTGTGCAAAGCAGTCTAAAAAAACGATGCTGTCAATTCTGTTTTATGCTTCCACATACGCCATCAACCAGGCCACAAAAATAAGTTACAAGGGAAAACAGTTGATTCACAAAACTTATCTCACAAATTATCTCTCTTTTTTAATTGATAATCTTATCTCTATTTATTTTTCACCACCACAGAGTAATTGACTGACAGTCGTGAAGCTATAAAGGTAAGACAAAGCCCTTTACAGTGCCTGTTGCCCTGTGAAAAGGTTAACTGAAAGGTCATTCAGTAATGTCAGTATAGCTTTGCTTTAACTAGAATGTGTTTCCTCCTCAACACACCAGTGTGTGGTCAGGTTAAATGAGTTTCACAATAAGGCGATCTTCTTTAAGTGCTGTAAGGTACACTTAGGTGCAATCATTAAGTTTTATTTTAATTGACTTCCCCTTTCCACAGCATAATCATCATGCTCCTACTTCCTGGGTAATGCTCCATTTAACATTCTTCCTCTTAAAAAAAAAATCCAAATTACAGTATTTTAAGCAGCTCCACAAGCATGCTTTGCAAATTATATTGAGGTAGAAAACAGCCTTTTCAATCCAATGATAATGCAAATTTCCGTTATAGCTATAAATTACCTGCATTTTAAAGCATTTCTATGCAGAGAGTCAATTTGTATTTGCTTATGGCAGTTGATTTAGGAAATGTGCTTATAAGACCAAACTCATAATCTATACGTGTTGTGTTTCTAAATTATGTTTTAGCTTATCTAAAAAAAAAATAAAAAAAAATACAGAAATTAGAAATATTCATGAACACTACTCATTTTGTACTTAGTGCAGATGTTTATTAGAGGGTTTGTAAAAAAAAAAATTGAATATATATTACCTTTTTCTAGCAAGCTGACAGTGTCATATATCCAACAATGCAATCTTGGTGTGTGCCCAACAAAGGGCATGGGCTTAGGTGGAACATCTAAACTGAGGGTCATATAACTCAAAGTATAAGACATCTCCAGTATTTTACAAGGTGACACAATTTTCTTATATTTAAAGAGGAACTCCAGTGAAAATAATGTAATAAAAAAAGTGCTTCATTTTTAAAATAATTATGTATAAATGATTTAGTCAGTGTTTGCCCATTGTAAAATATTTTAAATCCCTGATTTATATTCTGACATTTATTGCATGGTGATATTTTTACTGTTGGCGAGTGACGTAGCTGCTGCTTGCTGTTATGGCAGTTGGAAACAGCTGTAAACAGCTATTTCCCCCAATGCAACAGGGTTCACAGATAGGTACCTGCCAAGAGTACGTACTCCAAATTTCTTTGTGGGGGGGGGGGGGGGGTTCACCACAATATCAGCCATACAGCGCCCCCTGATGGTCTGTTTGTGAAAAGGAATAGATGTAAAAGGGGGTATCAGCTACTGATTGGGATAAAGTTCTATTCTTGGTCGTAGTTTCTCTTTAAGGAAACCACTGGACTGTAATAACATAGTTATATATTCATTTAGGTTGAAGAAAATATTAATGTACAAAACAAATAACCCCTTGAGCCTCTCTGTACCTTAAAGTGCATGTGAAGTGAGCCCATATTTTTAAAACACACATGACAATGTGTGTATCATGGGGTTCTAATACTTACCTCTCTACCAGTTTACATGGGCTCCCCTCCATTGTGCCACTCTGCCCCTCACGTGTGGCTTTGGCTAGATATAGTCACACCGAGGACAAAAAAGTGATGCATGCTCCGTCCATCCAGTAATTTCACTCTCGGACCTGGCTGTGGACAGCAGCAATGGCTGGGAATGTATTATTATTATTATTATTATTAGTAGTAGTAGTAGTAGTATTAACCTATTTTGGTTCCTGGACGTAGGTTCTACGTCCAGGAACCATGCGCTACCGCGCGCTCCCGCGGCCGATCGTGCACGTGCACGGGCACTCCCGGCCACGGATTCGGTAGCCAAGGAATCAATGTATCGGGCTATGGAGCCCGATCACTGATTCCTCTCCCCCGCTGAAAAAGCGACAGCTTCTCTCGGAAGAAGCGCCTTTTCTGGCCGTTCCCTTCCCGATGTGTCACTCTAAGCGCGTGCTACGCTTAGAGTGACGTCATGTAAACAAACTCATGGCCGCCATCTTGTGGCCAAAAAGTAATACTACACCTGAAGAAAAAAAAAAAGAATTAACACACATTTACATTATAAATCTATTGTTTACCTCCCACCCTCCCAAAAGTACCCAAATAAAATGTTTACTATAAAAAAAAAATCCATTACAATAAAAAAAAAAAAACATGTAAATATTTACCTAGGGGTCTAAAAATTTTAAATATCAATGTAAAGATGAAATATTTCTATATTTTTTTTATTTTAAACTTGTAAATAGTGATAGATGCAAAATGGAAAAAATGCACCTTTATTTCCAAATAAAATATTGTCGCCATACATTGTGATAGGGACATAATTTTAACGGTGTAATAACCGGGACATATGGGCAAATACAATACGTGAGTTTTAATTATGGAGGCATGTATTATTTTAAAACTATAATGGCTGAAAACTGAGAAATAATGAATTTTTCCATTTTTTTCTTATTCTTCCTGTTTAAATGCATTTACAGTAAAGTGGCTCTTAGCAAAATGTACCCCCCAAAGAAAGCCTAATTGGTGGTGGAAAAAACAAGATATAGATCAGTGCATTGTGATAAGTAGTGATAAAGTTATAGGCTAATGAATGGGAGGTGAACATTTATCACGTGAAAACGACGGAACCTGAATGGATTAAAATTACTGTCAATTATAACAAAAAAATTGTGCTTTATGTGTAGAGATGGCTCGAACCTACGATTTTTGGTTCGCAAACCTCAAACGCGAACTTCCACAAAAAGTTTGGTTCGTACGAACTTTTCGAACTGAAATAGACTTCAATGGGGAGGCGAACTTTGAAAACTAAAAATATTTATGCTGACCACAAAAGTGATGGGAAAGATGTTTCAAGGGGTCTAACATCTGAGTATTTGCATTGCGGAGTGGGATACACGCCAAAAGTCCCGGGGAAAAATCTGTATTTGACGCACAGCAGCGTTTTAAGGGCAGAAATCACATTGCATGCTAAATTGGAGGCCTAAAGTGCTTTAAAACATCTTGCATGTGTATACATCAATCAGGTAGTGTAAATAGTGTACTACTTCACACTGACAGACCAAACTCACTGTGTAACGCACCGCACACAACTGTTTGTGTAGTGACGGCCGTGCTGGACTGGTGCGCATCATGACGAGAGTGCAGGTGATGGCGGCTTCCCAGCCCATATGGTCGCTGGCTAAGGTAGCTCAATGACAGAACAGTGACTGTCCAGCTGATCGAGTTTGGTCTGTCCACAATAAAGAAACGACCTTATTATCTTTGGTGTCCCCCCCCCCCCCCCCCCGAGACACTCATATAGCCGTCGCTCATTGCTTTATTGTGATATGCAAGCCCCTTCACCGCGGCAAGGTAACGATCATGTACACATGTACATGCCTTTTGTTTTGTTGTTGCAGCTGCAGTGCAGCCAGAAAAATTAGGCAGGCATGTACACGCACTAGAAAAATGATTATAGCGGCCGCTGCTGCCTGGATTCCTGGACACTGTTGGTGGTGGCGGAGAAGGCAGTCAAGCGGCCTGCAGGCAGAGAGGCTGTGTGTGAACCGACTTAGTCATGGGGCAGGCAGTCACATGGCATGCAGGCAGAGATGCTGTCTGTGGGGACTGACTTAGTCTTTGGGCGGGCAGTAGCCCTCTGGGATCCATGCCTCATTCATTTTGATAAAGGTGAGGTAATGAACACTTTTTTGACCTAGGAGACTTCTCTTCTCAGTGACAATGCCTCCAGCTGCGCTGATGGTCCTTTATGACAGGACGCTTGAGGCAGGGCAAGACAGAAGTTGGATGGCAAATTGTTACAGCTCTGGCCACAGGTCAAGCCTGCACACCCAGTAGTCCAGGGGTTCATCGCTGCTCACAGTGTCTACATCCACACTAAAGGCCAGGTAGTCAACTACCTGCCGGTCGAGGCGTTGGTGGAGGGTGGATCCGGAAGGGCTAAGGCGAGACGTTGGACTAAAGAACACCTGCACGTCCGACATCACCATGAGATCACTAGAGCGTTCTGTCCTTGCCTGTGTGGACAGGGGAGAAGGATTATTGGCAGTGGTACCTTTATTCCATTGTGCTGTGACATCACCCTTAAACGCACTGTAAAGCATAGTTGCCAGCTGCTTCCGCAAGTGCTGCATCCTTTCTGTCTTCTGGTGATTTGGAAACATCTCCACTGCTTTGTGCCTATACTGAGAGTCTAGGAGCGTGGCCACCCAGTATAGCTCATTCCCCTTGAGTGTTTTAATACGGGGGTCCCTCAACAGTCTGGACAGCACGAAAGACGCCATGTGCACAAATTTGGATGCAGATGTACAATCCATCTCCTCTTGCTCTACCTCAGTGATGTCAGGTAAGTTCTCCTCCTCCCCCCAGCCAGGAACTATACCACGGGAAAGTTGAGCAGCACAAGCCCTCTGTGACACCTGCTGCGGTTGTTCTTTCGCCTCCTCCTCCAAAAAACACCTTCTTCATCATCTGACTTCTCTTCCCCACACGACTCTTCCTCCTCCTCCTCCCCCCTCTGTGCTGCGGTGCTGCGGTGCTGTGGTGCTGCGGTGTTGAGGAATCATCTGCTTCTGCTGAGAATTGATCCCACAACTCTTCCTCCTGTTCATGTTCCTGTTTACACTCCTCCACAGCGTGATCCACCACTCTACGCACAGCACACTCCAGGAAGAAAGCATATGGGATCAAGTCGCTGATGGCGCCTTCACTGCGACTCACCAGGTTGGTCACCTCCTCAAATGGCTGCATGAGCCTGCAGGCATTTCGCATCAGTCCAGTACTTTGGCCAGAACATCCCCATCTCCCCAGAGCATGTCATTTGACTGTAGTTGTAGAGATACTGTTTAACGGCTTTCTCCTGTTGTAGCAGGCGGTTGAACATCAGGAGCATTGAATTCCAGCGAGTCGGGCTATCACAAATCAAGCATCTCACCGGCAAGTTGTTTCTCTGCTGAATATTGGCAAAGCGCGCCAAGACTGTGTAAGACCGCCTGAAATGCCCACACACCTTCCTGGACTGCTTCAGGATGTCCTGTAAGTCTGGGTACTTAGACACAAATCTCTGAATTATGAGATTCAACACATGTGCCATGCAGGGTACATGTGTCAATTTTCCCAAATTTAAAGCCGAAATGAGATTGCTGCCGCTGTCACACACCACATTGCCGATCTCCAGTTGGTGCGGGGTCAGCCACTGATCCACCTGTTTGTTCAAAGCAGCCAGGAGAGCTGCTCCAGTGTGAATCTCTGCTTTGAGGCAAGACATGTCTAAGATGGCGTGACACCGTCGTACCTGGCATGCAGCATAGGCCCTTGGGAGCTGGGGCTGTGTAGATGGAGAGGAGATTGCAGCACCAGTAGAGTTGAACTGCCACTCAGCCAAGGAGGAGGAGGAGGACGACAGCGAAGAGGATATAGCAGGAGGAGTAGGAGTAAAAGGAGAGGAGGTGACATGAGGCCTGCCTGCAAGCCGTAGAGGTGTCACAACTTGGTCCACTGCACAGCCACGTACTCCCTGCTTGCCAGCGGTCACCAGGTTGACCCAAAAGGCTGTGTAAGTAATGTACCTGCCCTGACCGTGCTTTGCAGACCAGGCATCTGTGGTCAGACGGACCCTATTTTTGGAAGGCCTCAGAGTCCACCAGCTGATATGGTAACAGCTGGCAAGCTAACAGTTCCGCCAAGCCAGCTGTCAGACGCCGGGCAAGGGGGTGACTGGCAGACATTGGCTTCTTCTGCTCAAAAATTTCCCTCATGGACACCTGGCTGCTGCTGTGTGCAGAGAAGCAGGAACTGCTCAAGGTGAGAGGCGGAGTGGAGGAGGGTGGCTGTGAAGGTGCAAGGGAGAAAGTGGCTGAAGATGATGCACCTGAAGGAAGAAGAGGAGAAGGAGGGTGGCTTTGCTTTTGTGTGCTGCTTTTCCTCAGGTGCTCTTCCCATTGCAGTTTGTGCCTTTTCTCCATGTGCCTTCGTAAGGCAGTTGTACCTACGCGGCTGTTGGCCTTTCCATGGCTCAATTTTTGGTGGCAGGGAGAACAGATGGCATTGCTCTGATCTGAGGCAGACACACAAAAACATTTCCACACTGCTGAGCCCAGGGGTGTGGGCACTATGGTGGCATTCGCAGCTGCCGTTAAAGGGCATGTTGGCTGGCTGTCCATAGGTGGTGATACATGGGGCCGGACACTGCCACCAGCTGTTTCTGCCGACAAGCTCCCACTGCTTATTTCAGCAACTCTTCTCCTACTCCTCTCTGACTCCCCCTCTGAACTGTCCCCTTGGTCATCTTGTCTATTAGGATCCCACGTGGCATCCATGGCAGTATCATCATCATCATAATAATCATCCTCGCCAGCTTTGCTTGACTCAGGCACCTCATAAACTGCACCAACAGCAGGTAGTTCATCATCCTCCTCCTCAAACCTTAAGTCCATAGTGTCGCCGAACTCAGACATACTGTATGAGGTGGTGTAACTTGCTTAGCGCCTTCATCTTGTTGTAACAATAATGGCTGTGAATCAGTGAATTCCCCACCAAATAACTCCTGCAAAGTGTCAAATGCAGTGGATGTGGTGCTTGTAGTACCGCTGGTGGCTGCGGAGATGAGGTGTTCTGTGTTAAATAGTCAACCACGTCCTGACAATCTTGGGAGTTGATGGGACGTGCCTTCTTCAGAGCACTATACTTTGGGCCAGGGCCGCACAAAATCATGTCAGCATGACCTCGAACAGACCTGGCAGGTGGCCTGCCTCTGGGTATGCCTCTGGCTCTGCCTCTGCCTATTGTTTTTTCTATATTCTGGGGGGTGAAGTGAAAGGTATGCACTGGCTTGACTAATACAATGTTCAGTCACACAGGTGCAGTGAAAGGTATGCAGTGACAGATATTACAATACAATGTGCAGCTGTCACACAGGTGCAGTTAACAGGTATGCACGGACTGGTATATTACACAGCATGCGGTCACACAGGTACTGTGAACAATTATGCAATGACTAGTATTACAAATGTGCAGCTGTCACACACACACAGGTACCATGAACAGGTGCAGTGACTGGTATATAATATAACACTGCGTGCGCTCACGTAGGTAGGTAGATGCACTGAACAGGTAGGTATGCAGTGATTGGTATTAAAAATGTGCAGCTGTCACACACACACACACACACACACAGGTACCATGCACAGGTGCAGTGACTGGTGGTATATAACACTGCGTGTGCTCACGTAGGTAGGTGGTGCACAACTGAACAGATATGCAGGGATTGGTATTACAAATGTGCAGCTGTCACACACAGGTAGTCACTGAATGTGCTGGTCCTGGCAGTGGCACAGTAGGAATTACCAAGGGGCCAAGGTCCAGCAGCTGCGACTGACTGGCAGGGCTGTATATGCAACACAAGTGTCTGTGGGACACACACAAAAAAAATAGATCACAAGAACAACATTAGCTCTCAAAAGAGCTGTTAAGGATGAGGAGTGCTTTTTAGCAATAATAAGTATCAGCAAGGAACAAGCTAACAAGCCTAACACAAGAGCCTAACTAAGCTTTCCCTATGTCAGCAGGTTCTCTCCTTTCTCTAATTACTGCAGCCACACGTGTGAGTGAAAAGGCTGATGCTGCCTGTGTTTTATATGGGGGAGCTCCAGGAGAAAGTGTAGCCTGATTGGCTACCCTGTGTTTGCTGACTGTGATGTAGAGGGTCAAAGTTGACCCTAATGATGTAGTATTGGGGGCAGGTTGAACTCGCATATAGTTTGCGGTTCACAACGAACGCAAACCACCGAAGTTTGCGCGAATTGTTCGGGCCATCTCTATTCATGGGTCTCTAACCGCAAAATCCAGGATTGTGCAACAGCAAGGCTACAGATTGATCAGACGAAGCAGTGGCACAACTACAATTCATGCCCCCCCAGCGAAACTTTGATGTGCCCCCTTAATATTTACATGCCTTCCCTTGCCTTACCTTGGAGCCATTACGTGCTTGCGGCCCATCTCACAAGGGTCATAAACTAAGAGTAGCTATCAGTGTCTTTACACCCGTAAGAAGTGTAGTTATAAAACACCTGATCTGAAGGAAGGTCCCCTGTATCGGAGGGAGGGAAGGTTAGTAGTTGGGGCCTCCACAGCTCTGGGCCCCCTGCAATTGCAGGGGCTGCTCCCCTCTAGTTACAACCCTGTAATCAAGTGAACTTTGAACATTATGAAAAAACAGATTTTTTTTTTTAATATATATTTTATATTGTTTACCATATTTTTTGGAATATGACACACCTAGGTTTAGAAGACAAAAACCAGGGAAAAAGATATATATTCAACCTGATGCATCCATGTTCCAAGAGCATCGTGTAGATGTTCTCCCCCATATATTTTTCTCCTGTGTCTACTTCTGTCCTCCTGTGTCCCCTTCTGTCCACCATGTATTACCTTCTGTCCTGTATCCTTCTGTGTGTCCCATTGTATCCTCCTTTGCCCCCTTAGGTCCCCCTCTATCGTCCCTGCCACTCTGTGTCCCCTCCAGTTCCCGCTGTATCCCCTCCTGTCCCCCCGTGCCCCTTCCTACTCTGCTGTATCCCCTCCTGTTCCCCCTGTGTCCCATCCTGTCCCTCTGTGTCCCCTCCTGTTCCCCCCTGCTGGTCTCCTCCTTCCCCCGTGTTTCCTCCTGGCCCCCTGTATCCTTTTCTGTTCCATCTGTGCCCCCTCCTGGCCCCCTGTGTCCTATCCTGTCCCTCCTCCTGGCCCCCTGTGTCCTCTCCTGTCCCGCCTGTGTCCCCATCTGCCTCAGCTCCGCAATGTCTCCTCCACTCCCCTTTGAAAAAATAATTAGCACCAGGCTTCTTCCAATTGTCACCAGCAGAAGCCTTTGCTAGGGGAATCCGCTCGGAGAGGGCTGCGCTCGCCATTGGAATAGCTTGCCAGGTGAGCCGCTCTGCAGCTTATTATTCTACTCACAGGGGGAGCAGAGGAGACCAGCGGAAGACAGAGGAGTCCCCAACGTTGCAGTAGGTCGGCGGTTCGTATCAGCAGGTGATTGTAAGTCGGGGACTCCCTGCCTTTGGAATATAAGATGCAAGGACTTTTTCTCAAAATGACACATTCTAATTTCTCTTCCAATGGAGACAGAATTCAATAATTTCTAGTAAAAGCATAGGGAGTCTTAATACAATACATTGTATACATTGTTTTGAAATGGACAAAAAGGAGGCAGCAACTATTTCTAGAAAGAGGGTATTATAAAACACATGTCAGTAGGCAAAAGCAGGGATATATCATATTTTTTGGACTATAAGACAGAGAAAATCATTTGCAACATTTGCCTGGATCAAATCAGGTTTTAGCAAGGGTTAGTAAAAGATGACCAAACTACCAGTGTGTAATCAGGCTTTCATGCTTTTATTAAAAAGTAAATGGTAGGAATGGTATTACGATCCCTTACTAAATCAGGCCCAATTTATTTGTAGCCAAAAAAGAATAAATAGCTGAAATACAAACTAAAATGGAAAAGCTCATAATGTCAGTGGTTGTCATAACAAAGCCATCAATTACACGCAGATAGCAATATAAATAGTCACTGTAATAATTTCTAAGAGAGTGCTGCAAAAATGTGTAGTGAAAATAATTATTTATATCGTTTCTGAAACCAGAAAACATTAGTCACCAGTTCAGTCAGCAAAGCCATTCATCTCGGTCTGACAAGTCTGAAACAAAATTTATGGCAGGAGTATTACTTTTAGGGCATTATGTATAGCAATGTCCAATAGCCGAATTGACTTTGCAAGTAGAACATGAATTTGCATTGTGTTAGCACTAGTTATTGGTGCATGCAAGACAATTGTGCTGTGTTTCCATTAATATTTATTCGATGAATGATTGGGCATGCTGATTTTGACATGCTGGGAATATCACTCCATCAGTAAGATATATTCCACAGTTTTCTGTGTGTGGCTATGTGAACTGGATGCTGAAATTCAGCGATAATTCAATATCCTGGCATTTTCAGTGTTGTGCTGTTATATTTTGTGTCTCTAAATGTCCTACTTTACCTCATAAAGAGCAATGGCAATAGCTGTACCATTATATTAATATATATAATGCTGAAGAAACGCATACATGTGTATGTGTGTAAGAATTCTAGATCGGATTGGTAGAGTGTGCCTCACTTTGATTGGTTCATCAGAACCATGCAAGGGTTCATCAAAGGCAGGTAAAAAAAAAATCAGGTTCACGGCTGATTGTAAGTACCCTTCATGCTCCCACTGTATGGTCTCTTTAAGCTGTCGGAGCTTAGTTGGGTGTCCTTTCAGCTGCAGTCAGTTTATTTTTTTCAGTATATTCCTACCGTGTGACTGGAAAACACATAGTTATGCAGGTGGGAATATGTGATGGTCTGGCTGGAGGAAGAGACCCCTCCCTTCCCTACACACAAATAGTTGAAGGAGGAAAGGGGCTTAGGGAACCAATAGGGGAGTGAGGACTGGAGCACATGCTATGTATCATCCCACTGACCACCAAGAAGTCCTGCCAATCCGCACAATACTATCTGGGAAATATAAATGCTGTCAGCTACTAATTGTCATGGCTTGTCCACTCTTGCTGTCACTGCTCATCATTTAACCCTCTACTGGTACTGCTCATCAACCACCAGGGGCTTAATTCACTAAAGCGTGTTAAGTATTAGCACGCCAGTGAAAAGCCCCTTAGCACGTGCAAACTGCCTCTTCACACGCTAATATGCACGTAAGAGTTTACATGCGTAAAGTTTTGTGTAAAGTTTTGCGCGCAACGCTTCGTGTGCAAACTAGCGTGTTAAGCAATGACTTCACATGCTAAGGAGACTTAGCAGGCGAAGTCATGGCTTATCAGGCGAACGGAGCACACGAACACAGCTTTGACCGTGCAAACTACTTACCACCCTAGTTTGCACGTGCAAAGCCTTAACACGTGCAAACTGTGTTGGCACTGGTTAGTGAATCAAGCCCCAAATGTCACTGCTTTTCACTCCCCAGATTTCACTGCTCATAACCACCATCTGTCACTGCTTGCCACCCCCCTGCTGAAACTGAAAATCTAACTCCTAGCTGTCAAGGAGTGTCAACCCTCTGCTTTTACTGCTCATCAACTCCCAGCTGTCCCTACTCAACACCACCTCCTAGCTGTCACTGCTCATAACCCCCACCTATCACTGCACCGAATTATCACTGCTTGTCAACTTTCAGCCATTACTGCTTGTCACTCCCCAGCTGTCACTGCTCATTTAAACCCAGCAGTCACTTTTAGTCTTCCCCTTTCTGTCACTGTTCATATCATAAACTATTACCTATTACTTCTCACCAACCTTTAGCTAAAACTGCATGGTATCCACGTTCTGTCAATCAAGCCCCAGCTGCCAATGCTTATCAAACTGCTTATTGTGCTGCACTTCACCCATCACCTGTCACTGCTAAACAATCTTGCCAGCTTTCACTGCTCATCAACTCCTTGATGTTAATGTTTGTCACCACCAGCCATTACTGCTTCTTACTTCCTTGGTACCACTGCTTTTCAATTCCCAGCTGTCACTGCTTGTTAACTCTAAGCATTCATTGTTTGTCAACTCCCAGCTTTCATTGCTCATAACCCCCTAGCTGTCATTGTTTATCACCCACTAGACATAACTGTTCATAACCGACTATCTGTCTCTACTTGTCACCCATTATTTACCAGTTACCACTTTTGATCCAAAGCAGTCAAAGTGGGTGCATTCTGCACCTGGTAATTTGGTGTCCACCATAGGCCAGAATGCAATTAGTGAATTAGTGGCTATGGCAGTGCCAGGGGAGTAATTTGGGCACAGAAGAGTGTGCAAACTCTTCAAGTTTCATTTGCTTTACAGCCGCCTTGTGTATTTGTTTGTCAATAATAGTGCAACAAAGTTTGGCTTTTTAATTGTCGGGGGGGGGGGGATTAGCAGCAGAGCTGGGCACTGTGGTGCTCCAGAAATTCAGTTTCTAATAATTGTTGACCTGAGGAGGAGTTTAGTGATTTTATAGCCACTCAGGATTAGGAGGTTCACTAGTGTATATCCTACATTAAAATGTATTGCTGAGGTCAATTCTGAGTGTGACTGGTCATGCACATAAACTGCTAAAAGATAGGGTCCTACTTTACTTGACTCCTAGCCACATATGTCCATACACAGCTGCACATACAAGTTCTTCACCAGCTCAGCCTGTTTGAAATTTCTATGCAGCAAAATATCCCTTCCAGAAATAATTCCTGCAAATAATGTAACATTCCACACAGCCATGAAGCCAGATCATTAAACAGATTATCTGCATACAAAAATGCTTGTGATTATCTAAGTACAGGAAAGCATTTACAACACTGGCAATCATCTAGCCCAGGCTTCAAAGGGCTAGAGCAGGTACAGAGTCATCAATCATATGTGAAGCTATGAACACGCCTATGAAACAGCTGAAAGAAGCAGTGATTGACAGAGAAATCTGGCGTGCAGGAGTACATATGATCACCAAGAGTCAAAGTCGACTATATTAATGATTCTCCTCTAGGAAACATTTTCAAATGTCAATTTCTCTTTGCAGACCCCAACAAAAAAAGACATAGGCTTCAATTCATCAAAGGGTGTTCGATAACAAAATCCCAGTCCTTAAAATACCGCATTCGGTATTTTACACTTCACTGTGCTAATTCATTAATATTTTCCCATGTGTGGTAGAGGTTCGTTAAGTTACCGAAGTACTATGGCTTCAGTTCATCAAAGGCTGTTAGATAACAGCAGAGTGGTGAAGCAGCTTGGAATGTCTCTGTGTTGTTACAAGCTGATAACAACAGAAGGCATCCAGACATCCCTTTATGTAAACGTGTTATATTTACTGTTACTTATACTGCCTCTGCTGCTCTGAATCTGTCCATCAGTGTTTCTTAACATTTTACTTATTTGCCACAACGTAGATAAACTTCCTGGAGACATTACAAATGCCATGCTTGGTGATTTCACCACTTGCATCTTTGCATATTCAAACAGGGACTCAAAGGGTTAAACGACCGAAGGGAATCTGGGGATATATTTTGTCCCGTTCTCTCTGCTCACTGCCTGGGGGGTCTGAAAGTTTGTGTGAAGAAGCCTGTGTGACCTATCAGCACCTATCAGCTGCACTTGCAGGAGAACAGGGGCTGTTTCTATTGGCTGCCTGCTCCTGTTAATCATGAAAACATTCACACAGAAGGCTTTCGAAGCCTGTAACGACAGGGGAGAGCTGGAGATAAACACCGAATGTGCTAGCGAATGTGGTAACCTTGATGAATTAACATTTACTGACATTTGCTGACATGTGTTGAGCACAAGTCGGTAATTTATCTCATTGCTCTGTCATTTCAGCTTCTCATTCGGTAACAGCTTTGATGAATTAACATTTTCTTAAGTGCTCCGTTAACTCAGCTGTTTTCAGCATTACCGAATGCGGTAATGCTTGATGAATTGAAGCCATAATCTTAAAGGACCATTGTAGTGAGAAGAATAGGAGTTTCCCGATAGCCTGCTGATCTGTCAGAAACACCTAATCTGCAGCATGCTTGTTCAGGGTCTATGACTAAAAGTATTAGAGACACAGGATCAGGAATACTGCCAGGCAACTGGTACTGTTTAAAAGGAAATAAATATGGCAGCCTCCATATCCCTCTTGTTACTAGAGTGGGGCCAAACCTCCGATTTTAGGTTCGCGAACCGAGTTCGCGAACTTCCGCGTAAGGTTCGGTTCGCGTAAAAGTTCGCGAACCGCAATAGACTTCAATGGGGATGCGAACTTTGAAAAAAAAAAAAAATATGCTGGCCACAAAAGTGATGGAAAAGATGTTTCAAGGGGTCTAACACCTGGACCCCCAGGTGGAGGAGTGGGATACATGCCAAAAGTCCCCGGGAAAAATCTGGATTTGACGCAAAGCAGCATTTTAAGGGCAGAAATCACATTGAATGCTAAATGACAGGCCTAAAGTGCTTTAAAACATCTTGCATGTGTATACATCAATCAGGTAGTGTAATTAAGGTACTGCTTTACACTGACACACCAAACTCACCGTGTAATGCACCGCAAACAGCTGTTTGTGTAGTGACGGCCGTGCTGGACTGGTGCGCACCATGGCGAGAACAGGTATGCAGTGGCGGGTTCACTGAACAGAACAGGTATGCAGTGGCGGGTTCACTGAACAGAACAGGTATGCAGTGGCGGGTTCACTGAACAGAACAGGTATACAGTAGCGGGTTCACAGAACAGGTATGCAGTGGCAGGTTCACTGAACAGGTATACAGTGGCGGGTTCACTGAACACAACAGGTGTGCAGTGGCGGGTTCACTGAACAGAACAGGTATGCAGTGGCGGGTTCACTGAACAGAACAGGTATGCAGTGGCGGGTTCACTGAACAGAACAGGTATACAGTGGCGGGTTCACAGAACATGTATGCAGTGGCAGGTTCACTGAACAGGTATACAGTGGCGGGTTCACTGAACACAACAGGTATGCAGTGGCAGGTTCACTGAACAGGAATACAGTGGCGGGTTCACTGAACAGAACAGGTATGCAGTGGCGGGTTCACTGAACAGAACAGGTATGCAGTGGCGGGTTCACTGAACAGAACAGGTATACAGTGGCGGGTTTACAGAACAGATATGCAGTGACAGGTTCACTGAACAGGTATACAGTGGCGGGTTCACTGAACACAACAGGTATGCAGTGGCGGGTTCACTGAACAGGAATACAGTGGCGGGTTCACTGAACAGAACAGGTATGCAGTGGCGGGTTCACTGAACAGTACAGGTATGCAGTGGCAGGTTCACTGAACAGGTATGCAGTGGTGGGTTCACTGAACAGGTATGCAGTGGTGGGTTCACTGACCAGAACAGGTATACAGTGGTGGGTTCACAGAACAGGTATGCAGTGGCAGGTTCACTGAACAGGTATACCGTGGCGGGTTCACTGAACACAACAGGTATGCAGTGGCGGGTTCACTGAACAGGAATACAGTGGCGGGTTCACTGAACAGAACAGGTATGCAGTGGCGGGTTCACTGAACAGAACAGGTATGCAGTGGCGGGTTCACTGAACAGAACAGATATGCAGTGGCGGGTTCACTGAACAGAACAGGTATACAGTGGTAGGTTCACAGAACAGGTATGCAGTGGCAGGTTCACTGAACAGGTATACAGTGGCGGGTTCACTGAACACAACAGGTATGCAGTGGCGGGTTCACTGAACAGGAATACAGTGGCGGGTTCACTGAACAGAACAGGTATGCAGTGGCGGGTTCACTGAACAGTACAGGTATGCAGTGGCAGGTTCACTGAACAGGTATGCAGTGGTGGGTTCACAGAACAGGTATGCAGTGGCAGGTTCACTGAACAGGTATGCAGTGGTGGGTTCACTGTACAGGTATGCAGTGGTGGGTTCACAGTACAGGTATGCAGTCAGAGGCGTCCGAGCCATTAGGCAGCTATAAATTTTCGCCTAAGGCGACAGGAAGAGGCAAGGGCGCTTCTGCACTGAGTAGTGAGAGAAGAAATGCCTCTCAGCTGACTCAGGTGTCAGTTTACACAGCAGCAGCGGGGCTGACTGGACTTCAGCTCAATGATTCAAAGAACCACAGTAATGAATGAGTCAGTGAGAGAAGGCACTCATCCTAGTCAGGGATCCGAGGAGTACAGCATCATCAGCTCCTGAGTCCAACTCCTGAGAATTCAGTCCCTCTCTCTCTGCTACTGCTAACTGCGTGGATGTAGAGACTGTGTAGCAGCCAGGCATTGACTTCCCCCCAGGCCGCCTTTCATTCAATGATTTAGGGTTGGTCCTGTGTCTGCTGTATTCAGGTTTGTTGATGTAAGGCAATGTAAAATACTAGGCTAGCTGATAAAAGTGCAATTAGAGGGCAGGCTAGCTGGTAAATATACACAGCATGATGTAGAACTCGTCTGGAGGGTCAGTGGGAAAAAATCTGTCTGGTCTCTCTCCATTGTTATAATGACTGCATGTGCAGATAAGGTCTTAAACAGGTTGAAAAGTTTTGACAGTCCCTAGACTCCAGGAGGGCTGCTTGCTGACTTGTGTAAGAGATTGGCAGGGACAGCAGTCCTATTACCAGCAACTAGTCTCTGTGTAATGTGGGACTGCAATACAGATAAACTGCTCCATCTCAGGCTATTCTCAGTCTCACTCCACTCCTCCTATCTCTGTATGTGTATAGTGTATGTCTACTGTGTGCTGTGTATAGTGTGGTGTGTGTGTGTGTGTGTGTGTGTGTGTGTGTGTGTGTGTGTGTGTGTGTGTGTTGTGTGTGTACTGTGTGTGTGTGTGTGTGTATGTTGTGTGCAGTGTGTGTACTGTGTGTGTGTGTGTGTGTGTATGTTGTGTGCAGTGTGTGTACTGTGTGTGTGTGTGTGTGTGTGTGTGTGTGTGTGTGTGTGTGTGTGTGTGTACTGTGCTGTGCGTGTCTAAAGTGTGTGTGTGTGTGTGTGTGTACTGTGTATAGTGTGTATGTTGTGTGCAGTGTGTGTACTGTGTGTGTGTGTGTGTATGTTGTGTGCAGTGTGTGTACTGTGTGTGTGTGTGTGTGTATAGTGTGTGTACTGTGCTGTGCATGTCTAGTGTGTGTGTGTGTGTGTGTGTGTACTGTGTATAGTGTGTATGTTGTGTGCAGTGTGTGTGTGTGTGTGTGTACACTGTGTGTGTGTGTGTGTGTACTGTGTGTGGTGTGTGTGACTGTGAGTGCATGCCGCAATAAGTATATTTTATGGTGAAACGCTCTGCTGCATAACAACTATTTTCTGGTGAACCCATGCCGCAATAAGTACATTTTCTGGTGAAACGCTGCTGCATTATGATTTTCGGGGGTCTTGGGGGTGGGGTTCACCACAGGAGTGGTGTTCACCATGAGGGGTGCGGGGTATGGGACTGGGGGCAATCACGGGGGGGGGGGGGGTGCCACAGGAATTCTCGCCTGGAGTGACAAAATGGCTAGAGACGCCCCTGTATGCAGTGGTGGGTTCACAGAACAGGTATGCAGTGGCAGGTTCACTGAACAGGTATGCAGTGGTGGGTTCACTGAACTGGTATGCAGTGGTGGGTTCACAGTACAGGTATGCAGTGGTGGGTTCACATAACAGGTATGCAGTGGCAGGTTCACTGAACAGGTATGCAGTGGTGGGTTCACAGTACAGGTATGCAACAGAACAGGTATGCAGCCAGGAACAAGCTAAGCCTAACTAATCTTTCCCTATGAGAGACAGTCTGCAGCAGCTCGCCCTACTCTCACTAACGCAGGCACACGAGTGAGCCTAATGGCCGCCGCTGCCTGCCTTTTATTAGCGGGGGAGTGGCTCCAGGGGCTAGTGTAGCCTAATTGGCTACACTGGGCCTGCTGACTGTGATGTAGAGGGTCAAAGTTGACCCTCATGGTGCATTATGGGGCGAACCGAACTTCCGCAAAAGTTCACCTGCGGGACGCGAATGCGAACCACTGAAGTTCGCATGGAACCGTTCGCAGGCGAACCGTTCGGCCCAACTCTACTTGTTACAGTTGTCCTTTAAAGCAATAATTAAAATGTGCACTGTTGCAAAAAAGATACAGGCGCTAATCCAGCCTTGGTAGGAGAGATGTTATATCCACCAGCTGCTCAGGCAACCACATCCATGAATGGTCTCTGAAGAAACAAGCACAAGAATACTCAACGCTTCGCTTGGTAGATAACAAAAAACAATTAACCCTTTGCACATTCACATGCAAATGTTGAAACAAATGCATTCATATATTCACTCATCCAGATACCACTGTTATCCCTACAGCTAAGTTAAAAGTTGGGGTCTTAGTTTGCAAACGAATGCATTCCCTTGCATAGTCACCTACACTACGCAGAAGTAGCCAGGTAATCATAGGTGTCCTAACTCTGGCCCTGTATAATAATACATAATGCAGACATGCAGACATGCAATCATTCATTGCATCAAACCTATCTAGGGATTAGGAGCACACATCCTGACGTCCTCTCCTGGGACAGATAGTGCATCTTACCAATCGCACAAGGGAGCTAACGTAATGTATCTATGTGCACCATGCACATGCACCCGCATAAGCTGTGTATATGCTGACAAAAACACAGACAGGGAAAGGAGGGAGTGCACTGGATTAAAACCCTGGACACAAGGGTCAGTAACAAGAAAAAAAAAACATATATCCAGGTACATCGCCTCTAGTTAGGACATTTAAATACATTTTTAGGGAAAGGGATGTGCTAAAGGGGGTGTGGCCAGAAAAATAGCAAAAACATTTTAACCCTTTGCACACTCACATGCAAATGTTCAAATAAATGCATTCACAGATTCACTCATCCAGGCACCACTGTTATCCCTACAGCTAAGTAGAGTTGGGCCGAACCTCCGATTTTAGGTTCGCAAACCGGGTTCGCGAACTTCCGCGTAAGGTTCGGTTCGCGTAAAAGTTCGCGAACCGCAATAGACTTCAATGGGGATGCGAACTTTGAAAAAAAAAATATATGCTGGCCACAAAAGTGATGGAAAAGATGTTTCAAGGGGTCTAACACCTGGACCCCCAGGTGGAGGAGTGGGATACATGCCAAAAGTCCCCGGGAAAAATCTGGATTTGACGCAAAACAGCGTTTTAAGGGCAGAAATCACATTGAATGTTAAATGGCAGGCCTAAAGTGCTTTAAAACATATTGCATGTGTATACATCAATCAGGTCGTGTAATTAAGGTACTGCTTCACACTGACACACCAAACTCACCGTGTAACGCACCGCAAACAGCTGTTTGTGTAGTGACGGCCGTGCTGGACTGGTGCGCACCATGGCGAGAACAGGTATGCAGTGGCGGGTTCACTGAACAGAACAGGTATGCAGTGGCGGGTTCACTGAACAGAACAGGTATGCAGTGGCGGGTTCACTGAACAGAACAGGTATACAGTGGCGGGTTCACAGAACAGGTATGCAGTGGCAGGTTCACTGAACAGGTATACAGTGGCGGGTTCACTGAACACAACAGGCGGTTATGAACACAACAGGAAACAGGCGGTTATGAGAGCTAGGGATGAACTCCTACGCCCTAGCTCTCGTATGACACGTTCTCAGCCTATTAGGGACACAATATTTGTGACCACCTACAGTCAGGAGTATAGACAGGTTACACGGATTATAAAAAGATGTCTGCCAGTCTTGCAGGCCGATGACACTTTTAATGAGATTCTCAAAGAGGGGGTCAGTTTTGCTAGCAGAAGGGCCCCCACACTGGGGAGTATTTTGTCCCCCAGTTTGTTTTCTAGTAGTTCTCAGCGACCGTGTTGGTTGACCACCCCTGGTTCCTATAGATGCAATTTTTCCACGTGTAACTATTGTGGTGTACACAATTCCACTCGTTCCGTTGTTTCTTTTTCTAATGGGAAAATGTTTCCCATTAGACAATACATAAATTGTCACACTAAGTCTGTTGTCTACCTTGTCTCCTGTTCTTTATGCCAATTACAGTATGTGGGGTGTACTACCCGACACCTCAGACAACGGGTGGGCGAACATTATAGAGGGGCTGGCTGGCTTACTTTGGAGGTTTCCAATGTAGCCAAGCATTTTAGATCAGTCCACTCAGGAGACATGTCTTCTTTTTCATTTCAGGGCATAGAGCGTGTCAGCAGACCTTTGAGAGGAGGCGACGTTTACAAACGTCTCCTCACTCGAGAAGCATACTGGATTTTCCAGTTGGGGACACGCTCACCAAGAGGTCTTAATACAAGATGGGACCTATATTCAGTTACCTGATAGTGTTACCGTCTTTGTGTTGCCTAATTTTTTCATTATTCATTTTTTATTTTCATTTTCCATTTTTGGTCTGTCTTTGTGCAATATCTATAGTACTGTGTTATTATATGCCATATCTATTGCTGCAATAGGTTTACAATGTATTTAATCATATGTATTTATATTTTATACTTTGTATGTGTTTTTATCCTACTATTGTGTTTGGGGTATTTCCCAAAGATGTATGCGACACACTCCTTTGTGAGGGTGGAGCCTTGAGCTTGTGATACTGGGTGTGGTGCAACTCTATTTAAAGACCACCCTTGTTCACTTGCACCCATGCTATGATTAAGGACGTGTGACGTCCGAAACATGTCAGCATTTGGTGTTGTTTTTAGCCCATGTGTTTGATACAATAAAGCCGGTTTGACCATACCGACATCGTGCGGACTTCACTTTCTATTGCCTTGGATTTTGGGTCGGAGCGGCCTGTTGCCCTGCACTGTCGGTGGTTAGAGGTTTGAGCGGAGTTCCACAACTTTCAACTGAACACAACAGGTATGCAGTGGCGGGTTCACTGAACAGGAATACAGTGGCGGGTTCACTGAACAGAACAGGTATGCAGTGGCGGGTTCACTGAACAGTACAGGTATGCAGTGGCAGGTTCACTGAACAGGTATGCAGTGGTGGGTTCACTGAACAGGTATGCAGTGGCGGGTTCACTGAACAGGTATGCAGTGGTGGGTTCACAGTACAGGTATGCAGTGGTGGGTTCACAGAACAGGTATGCAGTGGCAGGTTCACTGAACAGGTATGCAGTGGTGGGTTCACTGAGCAGGTATGCAGTGGCAGGTTCACTGAACAGGTATGCAGTGGTGGGTTCACTGAACAGGTATGCAGTCGCAGGTTCACTGAACAGGTAAGCAGTGGTGGGTTCACAGTACAGGTATGCAGTGGTGGGTTCACAGAACAGGTATGCAGTGGCAGGTTCACTGAACAGGTATGCAGTGGTGGGTTCACTGAACAGGTATGCAGTGGCAGGTTCACTGAACAGGTATGCAGTGGTGGGTTCACAGTACAGGTATGCAGTGGTGGATTCACAGAACAGGTATGCAGTGGCAGGTTCACTGAACAGGTATGCAGTGGTGGGTTCACTGAACAGGTATGCAGTGGCAGGTTCACTGAACAGGTATGCAGTGGTGGGTTCACTGAACAGGTATGCAGTGGTGGGTTCACTGAACAGGTATGCAGTGGTGGGTTCACAGTACAGGTATGCAGTGGTGGGTTCACAGAACAGGTATGCAGTGGCAGGTTCACCGAACAGGTATGCAGTGGTGGGTTCACTGAACAGGTATGCAGTGGTGGGTTCACTGAACAGGTATGCAGTGGTGGGTTCACAGTACAGGTATGCAACAGAACAGGTATGCAGCCAGGAACAAGCTAAGCCTAACTAATCTTTCCCTATGAGAGACAGTCTGCAGCAGCTCGCCCTACTCTCACTAACGCAGGCACATGAGTGAGCTTAATGGCCGCCGCTGCCTGTCTTTCATTAGGGGGGAGTGGCTCCAGGGGCTAGTGTAGCCTAATTGGCTACACTGGGCCTGCTGACTGTGATGTAGAGGGTCAAAGTTGACCCTCATGGTGCATTATGGGGCAAACCGAACTTCCGCAAAAGTTCGTCTGCGGGACGCGAACGCAAACCACTGAAGTTCGCATGGAACCGTTCACAGGCGAACCGTTCGGCCCAACTCTACAGCTAAGTTAAAAGCCGTGGTCTTAGTGTGCAAACAAATGCATTCCCTTGCATAGTCACCTACACTGTGCAGAAGTACCCAGGTAATCATAGTGTCCTAACTCTGGCCATACCAGAATCACCATAGCTAGGAGTCAAATTTATTCCTAAAGATCATTAAAAAACAAATATACAATGACTTACTTCAAGGGTCCTTGTAACAGGGACCCTTAGTATGTATAGCGCATATTGTGTATACAAAATACACAGTAAACACATCAATTGTTTAAACAACAAATGCCCAGTCTCCGGTCCCGATTGGTTTAGTCTTTCCGCCATCGTCAGGGGATCATCCTGTCATGAGGGAGATGTTGCTGGATCCATCTTTCTATCTTTCTGGATCGTTGTGGTGAGTATGAGACTAAAGAGCCAAGAGGAACTTGGCTCTAAGACTGACCTACACTAGCTTTTTTCTCTGTTTACTGCCTGATGAAGCAGTATTGAACCTGAAAAACGCATTGCTTTGTGGAGTACTTGAATAAATGTTGACTAAAAATGACAGAATCTGTGTCTACTTACTGAGAAGGTAAGTCCACCACTATCTCCTCTTTTAAATGTTTTTTAAACATTTTTACCCTATTCTGCCTCCTCTGTTCCAACCCTTGTCTTATAGAAACATACAAACTGAAACTGTATTGCAGTCCCTTTTAATGCATTGTGTATAAAATAAAGTCCAAAAATGCATTGTTTGCTAAACTTCTGCAGTTACCATAAAAACATACACAAGATGCAAACAGACAATTTAACTCATCTCTAGTAAGGTTATGATTCAGATCTGATCTGTCAGATTAATGCCATTTGTCTGTTATCTGAACATCCAATATTTTGTCCTCATTAAAACTGTTCTTTTTCTACTGATGTTCTTATTGGATGCGTTTTCTATTGATTAGGAAAGATGGGAATTTGCTTTTGGGTCAGCCTTGCAGGGAAACAAATCATTAGTTTTATTTGTTCAGACACGCAGAATGTCACTAGGAAAATATTAGAATTGATCCACAGTAATTTCATTTTATGGTCTAAAAAGCGTAAATGTCACTTATTGGCCCAAGGCAGCGTTAAATGGAAAAAGTTGATCTAGGTAATGTAAATCAGTAATGTATACATAGCCCATGTTTACCACCGCAGGAATTAAGAGACTTGATTTAAAATAACGTTTTCAAGCTCAATTAGTGATTCCACACACTTCTAAATCACACATGAATCAAAGCTGACAGAAAACAAGTTGTAGAATGTATTTATGTACATGCATTTTGATCAGAAAGGTATGGAGTAAGTTCATTCGCAGTGTAAGAAAACACACCTTATGGTTAAAGTTACATTGTCTGGTTAAAATAAAATCCTTAAAAGGAACCTGAAGGGAGTACATTTATTTAAAATAAACACATGAAATATCTGCAAATGAATATTACATACTAACCTCACCGTCAGTTCCTCTCAGAAGCTCACCATTTTCTTCTTACAGTGATCCCTTTAAAGAGAAACTCCGACCAAAAATGTTACTTTATCCCAATCAGTAGCTACATGAGAAATCTATTCCTTTTCACAAACAGACCATCAGGGGGCGCTGTATGACTGATATTGTGGTGAAATCCCTCCCAAAAGAAACCCCTCCCACAAGAAAAGTACGTACTTTTTTTGGCAGTTTCCTGTCTGTGAACCTTGTTGCATTGTGGAAAATAGCTAATACAGCTTTTTCCAACTGCCAAAAACCATGCAGCAGCTACATCACCTGCCAACACTAAAATGTTCACTGGAGTTCCTCTTTAATTTCTGACAATATTTTGTCAGAACTGAAATATACCAGTTGCTATCAGTTATATATGCGCAGCTGTCAGTTACAACTGAATGTGCAAGGTAATGTCCATGTTTCCCTATGGCTCAAGTGGGTGATATTACAGTGTGCTGACCAGGAAGCTGTTGTGGTGTAATGGCCATTTTTAAAATGGAGGATGGAGAATTCAATTGATCACAGTGGACAAATGGAACTCAGGAGAGGAGAAAGAGATTGAGGAGTAGACTACACAAAAGGTAAGTATGACCTGTGTATGGTTATTTTGACTTTTTATTTTCAGTTCATGTTCTCTTTCTTTAAGGATTTTTTTTTTTACTATTTTTTTAATAACATAACTAACTGGGTGCCTTGTTCACATATTGACATTCATGATCAGTAGATGCAATTTTTAAGGTATATTCACAAAATATTTGTCTTACACATAATGGAACACCAAGGGCATCACAAGGAGGACAGGTCTATGGGGCCTGAAATGAGTCGGGACCCAAACAATGACAGTGGTACATGGGCCCCAGCTGCAATCCATGGTCTTCTGTGGCCAGCATGTGCACCCATGGAAGGATTATGGCAGTCATGTAGCCCCCCGGGTGGCAAGGCTATTAGGCCTTGCTTTTGGCAGATTTTATTAAGTCACTCTCCCAGGCCTACACATCTATTAGGTCCTGCCTCTCAGCCACATGTCACTCCAGATTTGCCAATAGGCCTCGCCCCCTTGCTACACACACATGCTACAAAAATAGAGATGGCCAAACGGTTCGCCGGCGGACAGTTCCCAGTGAAATTCAGCTGTTCATGTCCGCGGCGGGACGCAGACATAAAGCGCATTCGACTTGCCCCCTATACCTCGTCATTGGGCTAAATTTTGATCCCCTACATCACAGTCAGCAGACACATGGCAGCAAATCAGGCTGCACTTCCCCACAGAACCTTCACCCCCCCCCCCCCCCCCCCATAAAAACACAGTAGCACCGGCCATGTTCTCAATTTCCGGCTGCTGCTTTAGTGAGAGGAAGGGAGAGGTTGCTGCAGAGACAGGGACAGTTAGCTAGGCTGTTGTTTAGCTTGCTCCTCACTGAAATTTATTACTGAAAGCACCACAAAAAAAGCCTTTTTGAAGGCTAATATTCTTCTGCTGTGCTTTTTTTGGTGTGTGACACGCTGCATACAGCCTACAGTCGCAACTGGGCCTTGTAGTTCCACCAGCAAAATATTACCAGTGCATACCTTCCAAGTGTATTTGTGATCAAAGTATAGCATATCTGAGTGTGACACGCTGCATACAGCCCACAGTCGCAGGGAGCTGGGCCTTGTAGTTCCGCCAGCACACTATTACCAGTGCATATCTTCCAACTGTATTTGTGATCAAAGTATAGCATATCTGTGTGTGACACGCTGCATACAGCCCACAGTCGCAGGCAGCGGGGCCTTATAGTTCCGCCAGCACACTATTACCAGTGCATATCTTCCAACTGTATTTGTGATCAAAGTATAGCATATCTGTGTGACACTCTGCATACAGCCCAGCCTACAGTCACAGCTGGGCCTTGTTATTCTGCCAGCACGGTATCATTAGCAGTGCATATCTTCCAACTATAATTGTGATTAAATGTACTATAGGATATCTCTCTGTGCGGGTGACAAACTGCATACAGCCCACAGTCCATGCAGCCATTTGATTGTGCATACTACTTTTACAGCACTTAAACCTTTTTACAACCATTGTAATATCACAGCTGCATATCTCTCTGTGTGTGTTAAAGTACACAGCCCAGTGATACACACACACAGCTGCTGTGTATTTGCCACTGATTGTGGTACTCTTTGTGATCACACTGTCTACCACTATTGAATATTGTTAGTACTACTGCATACCCCAATATGGAAAAAATGACAAACAGAGGCAGAAACAGGCCACCCCACAGGTCTTTTTGAGGTTGTGCTGCTGTGATTTCATATGGCCCTCGACCAATGCACAGTGTTCAGAGGGCACATACCCTCAACCCCCAAAATTCTGAGGATGTAGTTGATTGGTTAACACAGCAGCACACCTCATCTTCCTCAGCTTCCACATTGAACTGTGACGTATGTTCCTCCTCCTGCTCTGATTCGGGCACCCCACAACTACTTACCACCACTACTACTAGCACCACAGGCACTCCACTTGAGCTGTCGGAGGGCGTACAAGAGGAATGGTTGCGGGAGACTTGGGCGCAGGATACAGCCAGTATATGGCTGATGCTGCTGCACAAGTTCCCGGCTGTGTTAAATACTATTCCCCCTCCAGGCCGCCACAAATTATTGTGTTTTAAAAGTAACTTCAACTCCATCTTCTGATGGCACTGAAGTTACTCCCTGTGCGCCCAAGTCTCCTGCGCTGGATTCACTGTGTTGGTCGGAGGAGTTATTCACACATTCCTGTGATGAATTTACTGTTCTACAACGATTACTGTTATAAGATGATGGCGATAAGGATGTTACACCAACACCACCTCATATGTCTCAGTTAGGTGTCACAACACACATGGATGTAAGGTGTGATGATGATGATGAACTACCTGTTGTTGGTGCAGTCTTGGAAGTGTCTGATACAAGCAAAGCTATGGATGATGATGATGTGGGAATGAATTCCACATGGGATCCCGGAAGACGAGATGAACGGGGGACAGTTCAGAGGGGGAGACAGAGAGGAGGAAATGAGTTGCAGTAAGCAGCAGGGGAAGCTTGTCGCACACAGCTTGTGGCAGTGTCCGACGGCATGTATCACCACCTAGGAGGGTCAGCCAGCCAACACGCCCTTCAACGACTGCTGTTGCCACCACCAGAATGCCGTTATCCCAGAGCTCACCAGTGTAGCATTTTTTGTGTCTCTGCCTCAGAATACAGCGATGCCATTTGTAATCTCTGCCAATGAAAAAAGAGTCGTAGAAAATGCAACACCCACCTAGGGACAACTGCCTTACAAAGGCACATCATCTCCCATCATAAATGTCAATTGGATGAGCACATGAGGAAATGCAGCACACAATCGCAAAGCCCCCCTCCGCCTCCTCTTCCTCCTTCTGGTCCAGCATCTTCAGCCGCTTTATCCTTTGCTGTCCTTGCACCTTCACAGCCACCCTCCTCCACTCTGCCTCTCACTTTGAGCAGTTCCTGCTCCTCTGCCCATAGCCAGGTGTCCATTAAGGAAATGTTTGAGCCAATGCCTGCCAGTCTCCTCTTGCCTGGCATCTGACAGCCGGCTTGTCGGAACTGTTAGCCTGCCAGCTGTTACCATACAAGCTAGTGTACTCTGAGGCCTTTCGAAAATTTGTGGCGATTGGGACGCAGCAGTAGAAGATACCAGGCCGCAATTATTTTTCCAAAAAGGCGATACCCAAACTGTACCGTGATGTTTAAAGGCAAGTGGTGTCATCTCTGTCTGCCTGACAACCCTTTGCAGCTGTTTGCAGTGTATTAAACAGTGAGTTTGTTCTGTCAGTGTGAAGCAGTATATTAATTACACTACCTGATTGATGTATACACATGCAAGACATTTTAAAGCACTTTATGCCTCCAATTTAGGAATGTAATGCGATTTCTACCCTTTAGGGATTGTAACCCAACTCTGCATCAAATGCGTAATTTTCTGAGGGACTTTTGGTATGTATCCCACTCTGGCATGCCCCCCTCCAGGTGTTAGACCCCTTGAAACAAATTTTCCATCACGGTTTGCGTAAAGTCAAACTTTTGCGGAAGTTTGCATTCGCGGTCCATCTCTAGACAAGAGGACAGCGGCTGGATGAAGAGCAAAGAAGGAAGCTTCCCTGCCTCATGCTGTCATTCCACTCTCCTGAGTCTACTCCATGCAGATGCCACCATGGACAACCAGAGAATGTAAGTGCTGCCTGTGACCCCCTTCTGTTTTGTCACTTCTCATTGTCATTTCTGCTTATCTTCTCTTCTCCCAGACGGCCGCTACTATTCTCCAATTGCTATCTGCCGGCCACTACAATCTACCCAGCACTACCTGCTGGCTGCTACAATCTTCCATCGCTACCTGCCAGCCATTGCAATCTACCTATCACTACCTGCCGGCCACTACAATCTACCTGTCACTACCTGATGGCCACTACAATCCACCAATTACTATCTGCAGGCCACTACAATCTACCCATCACTACCTGCTGGCCACTACAATCTCCCATCACTACCTGCCAGCCATTACAATCCACCTATCACTACCTGCCAGCCACTACAGTCTACCTATTACTACTACCTGCTGCCCCCTAGAATGTACCTGCCTGTTCCACTGCAATCTACCTATCACTACCTGCCGGCTACTTCAGTCTACCTATTACTACCTGCTGGCCACTAGAATGTACTTATCACTACCTGCTGGCCTCTACAGTCTACCTATCACAACCTGCCGGCCACTGCAGTCTACTATTACTACCTGCTGGCCACTAAAATGTACCTATCACTACCTACTTGCCATTACAATCTACCGATCACTACCTGCCAGCCACTACAATCTATCTATCCATACCTGCCAGCCACTGCAGTCTGCCTATTACTACATTTTGGCCACTAGAATGTACCTATCACTACCTGCCAGACACTACAATCTACCTATCACTTCCTGCCGGCCACTGCAGTCTACTTATCACTACCTGCTGGCCACTACAATCTACCTATTACTATCTACCAGCCACTACAATCTACCTGTCACTACCTGCCGGCCACAACAATCTACCTGTCTACATTGGGATTTAGGTGAATCCCCTTTTTTTCCAATTTGCCTCTGGTTTGCTTTTAAAAAAAACATAGATATAGATACTTACTGCATTTATTTTCTTTGCAGAAGGCCATGTATTTATGAAGTGATAGGTGAAAAGGATTTAAAAAAAAAAAGTAAAAGCGTGTTTAGCTACACAGCCAGCTTAATAGTAGATGGCAAACACCTTACAGAAGAAAGAAGCTGTTATTATTAAGCCTCAGTAACACAGTACTTCATTGAGTCTCTCAAGGGACTAGGTATCAATTCTATTCCATCAAGTGACAGTATAATATCAGTTGGAAAAGGGGTGATTGTAACATGTGGCTGTTAGAAAGTACAAAGGAACCAGCCTGTAAGAATTTACATCAATGACATCTAGGTAGTTGTGTTGGCTTTGCAATAACTGAGGATGCAGAAAAAGGTTAAACCAATGAGTTCTCAGTGGAGAGATTTATGCATTGTGATATTACCTAGGCTGTTTTTATCTTTAAAGATGCAATACATAACATGTTTTCTGCTCCTGGCACATATTTTTCTGTCTTCTGCAGTAATGTTCTCGGCCTGTTTATTTTTTAGGCTACAATAAGCTGCTACTACCTAAGTAAGCATCCTCCAACACAATAAACTCAGGATAGGCTTTTACTGACAGTTATTGTGAAAAAGGCATCAGGCCCGGCCCTAGACCATTTGCCGCCTGAGGCAAACTTTAAAGAAATCGCCCCCCCCAAGCCGTGGGTGTGGGGGGGCCGCCCGAGCTGGAGGGGATAGCGGGCAGGAAGGGGGTATTGGGCCTAGCGGCGGGGAGTGGGGTCAGACCCCCCCCTCCCTCGCCTGGGTCCCCCGTCCTCTGCTCCCCTCCAGCTTGTTACGTCGCTGGCTGGCTGCAGCTATAAGAGGCAACGGGCGGGGATCATTTGCCTCTTCCTCGTTCCAGCCTGCGCTCCACTGACGTCACTTCCTGCTACGCCTGAGGAAGTGACGTCAATGGAGCGCACGCTGGAACGAGGAAGGGTGAGTGATCCCCGCCCGTTGCCTCTTATAGCTGCAGCCAGCGACGTAACAAGCTGGAGGGGAGCGGAGGACGGGGGACCCAGGCGAGGGAGGGGGGGTCCGACCCTTCCCCCCCCCTCCCCGCCGCTAGGCCCAATACCCCCTTCCTGCCCGCTATCCCCTCCAGCTCGGGCGGCCCTCCACACCCACGGACAGGCGGGTGCCGCCCCCCCAGAAGTGCCACCTGAGGCAAACGTTTCACCCCGCCTCATGGGCGGGCCGGCCCTGAAAGGCATTCATTATTACAGTTGCTGTCAGTGGTAAGTAAAATAAGAATGTAGGTTTTATTGTTATTCTGTATAATGCGTATAATGCCTTATAATTATTGCTACAGTGTGGTTGTTTCTAGCAGGACAGAAAGGTTTTTTACAAACATGGCCGGCACAGATGTTCATCTTGTTGATTATTATTACTATTATTGTTATTATTATTTATAAATGTAGTTATGTTTTTATTTATATAGCACTCACATCTTCCTCATTTCTTTCAGAGTACATTTGTCACACCACCAACTGTCTCTCAGATAAATTTACAATCTAATCCCTACAGCACTTTAACACTTTGTACACACGCTAGATGGTTCCTAGTTGTTGGGTCTATCGCTGCTTAGAACAGGGGTGCCAAACTCAATCAAACAAGGGGCTGAAATCTGGATTTAGCCTAGACTATGATGTCACACAGCCTTCTGCCCCAGAGCACTTTGGGAGAATAGGTGATCTTCCCACTCACTTAAAGTGGAACTGAAATAACCCCCAAAAATAAGAGTTTCACTTACCTGAGGCCTCTGTCAGCCCGCTGCAGCTGACATTTGCCCAAAAAGTCACCATACGATCTTCCGTTCCTGCGCCCTGGCTCACTGTCACTTTACGCAGTTGGAGTGCACTGCACCTGCACTGCTCCTGACTAGGGGAACTCGTACGATGATATGCGTGTCCAGGGTGCAGTGGACGTCAACTTAGAAGTCAGCTTTCACTTGCGTGAAGAAAACTGAGCCGCAGCGGGGAAACGGAGGATCAGTCCAGGACAGCGTGGGCACAGGTCAGCTGCAGGGGGCCTGCAGAAGCCCAGGGTAAGTGAAATCCTTATTTTTTAAAGGTTATTTCAGTTCCGCTTTAAAGGGATCCTGAGTGGTGTCCTACAAAAGCAAATGGGACTTACCTGGGGCTTTCTCCAGCCCACCATAGCCCATGACGTCCCTGGCATCCTCCTAGCCCCCTCCGTGGTCCCACTGGTGGTTCTGGTAATGTGCCAACTTTGGGTGAAGTTGCATATGCTCACTCTCACTGAGCACCCATCGCGTCATCAAGCCAGCCGCCCAGAATCCTGTGCACTTCAGAACTGAGTTTGCACAAGACTCTTATGGCGGCTGGCATGATGGTTATGCAGCGGGGGTGAGCATGCACGACTTCGCCTGAAGACAGCCCATTACCGGAGCTGCCAGCATGACTGGGGAGATGGCCAGAATGCCAGGAACCTCGTGGGCTACGGTGGGCTGGAGGAATCCCAAGGTAAGTCTTTGGACTGGTGACTTTTGAGCCTTACACTGTAAATTATGTCAATAATGACAGGATGTTGTGTTCCCTGTAATGCCATAAAATGTTATAAAGTTAGGTTAAAGATATGCACTACCGGAGATTTCCAATGCTCTATTTTAAACCATACATTTTCATTTACCATGCTATAAAAAGGTGAATAGTCAGAAGGAAGGCATTACTAAAACTGTCAACTGATATCTCACCATGTCAGTTGCTTGATCAGTTAGGGACATTATTTTTTGGCCTTCATTTTTACAGATGTGAACCTTGTTGCTTGTGAAGTGATGGTTTCATCACTATTCAGCAGGACTGACTGATGGAAATATAATTATAAAATGACTACATGTCCACTGTAAAACCCATATGGCACTATACATGTATTTAAATATTTTATAATCTTGTGTTGCCTCAATAAAACTTGACTCCTTCATAGGGATGCTCATTTGAATTTTACGGAACTGAAGTTTCTGCAGTCAGATAATGCAGAATCTTTCCATGAAAGTCTGATTACTGCGTAATTTTAGACCATTCACAAGACACGGATACTCTTGTGATTGGTCTAAAATGTCTGTGGTGTTCCAATCACCGCAGTAACATTCTGCATTTTCTGATTGGTCCAATACTCCAACTTGGAAGTATTTGGCCAATCAGAGAGGCAGAAAACGACAAAAAAAAAGACTCCTTGCAAAAAGGAAATCAGGAAATTGGAAATCCGTGGAATCGGTATTGGCAGAAATCAGAATTTTGACCTGAATCAGAAATCACCTTTTCCATCCATCCCTAGGCTTACATGCACATTTCAAAACCTGTGTGCTTTGGAATTATCATATGAGGGCATATTCATCCACACATGGCCATACTAATTTTGTGAATTGGGGTTCACACTGCTGGAGGAGGCATTCAAATACTCAAAAAGAAGTAGTGTCATATACTAGACTGATAAAAAATTGCAGGGGGTCATGATATTATGTAATTTAGTGTAACAGATTGCTTTGCATTATCATAGTAACTACTACTACTACTACTACTACTAGGTAATGCAAGTAATGCTAAACAAAGGGCTCAATTCACAAATCCGTGATAAATGATATCACGGCCATGATATGCTTAGCGTGCGTGTTAGCGCGCGTATTGGTTTGCGCGCATAAAAGTAAAGGTTTGCGTGCATTAACTTCCCCGCTCACATGCTAACATATGGTTTAGCGCGTGAACAGGGAAAGTTAATGCGCGCAATTCTTTACTTTTATGCGCGCAAACCTGTACATGCGTTAACCCGCGCGCGAAGCATATCACGGCTTTGTGAATCAAGCCCAATGTGCACTGCGTCATCAGCGGTAGTCACTTTTGCTGAATAAACCACTTTATTTCAGTTGTTTATTATATTTTTTTTATCCTTTTGCCTCTACAATTGCTACATTATTTGTTTATAAACTGATGGAGCAATTTGTATGTATCCAGTGCTAATACTATAGAGCAGGAGGAATTCCAATATATATTGTTTTCATCTATTTAGGGGCTGGGGGGTGGGGGGTGAGTGCAAAGCTGCATTTCCATCACAATCTTTTCATAAACAATTTATGGTCAAACAGAATGTGGTCTATTTAATGAAAGTCTATTTTCAAGAATAGCAATGCAAATTACATTTCCGCAGTGCTTTCTTTAGTCTTCCCTTACTTAACCTAAACATAGAAAAAATCATCATTCTAAACCAGTGGTGCTTTTCTTTCCTCTCTCCTAAGGTTTTTATATTGCTGGTTGACTTTATTTTTCATCAATTTATCACATAATAGAAATGCCTGCACACCGATCATTGGAGAGTACCGTAATTCTCAGTATTCCAATTTACCACTCGATTGAGGGGCTAAAATTCTTACAATAAAAAGCATACCATTATATTCATTATGTTCTCCTGGGCCCCTCTGTGCTGTTTCTGCCACTCCCTGCTGCAATCCTGGCTTGTAATTGCCAGTTTTAGGCAGTGTTTACAAACAAAAGACATGGCTGCTAACCAGCATGTGATAGGCTGAGAGAAGCTTAGTCTGTGACTCACACAGAGCCTGCAGGGGGCCGTGGAGAGGATGTGTATAGCTTCTATCCTATCACAAGCAGACCAACACATTCCTGCCTGAGTGCCTGAGCCCGACAAAGCCATCAGAGGAAAGAAGATTAGATTATATAACAGAGATAATACAGCCACTGTACAACTAGGAAAGGCTTCAGTAAGACAGACCACATTAGAACAGGTATAGGGGGGGCGGAGTCTGCGATGGACGGGTGAGGACGTGTGGTGAAGGAGCTCCCGCATCCCTCCACCCTTTATCTTGATAAATGTGGCTTTCCATCAACCAAACTGAGAGCTGAACATGTCAGGGAGATCCAAGAGGACCTCCACAACAGAATCAAACCAAAAGCGCTCGTCTGCCGTGCAATCCAAAGTTACACGTTACCTTCAGAGGAACGAGGCTACTCAGACCCCGGCTAAAATGGCGGCGGAGGCGCCCTCCCCTAATGGCACACCGCAGAGAGCATCGGAGGAATCCGCTACTGCTAAGTCCCTGAGTGAGATCAGGGACTTCCTGCACAGCCTACCAACTAAAGCGGACCTTGATGACCTAGCAGTCCGGATCACCTCAGCCACCCATGCTGAAATCTTGGGGGTGCAGGAGGAGGTGAGAGACCATGGTGACCGACTCGTGGCCTTGGAGGCAGCGGCCGCCTCTATGAGAGCGGAAATCCAGGCGCTGACCACACAGAATAAAAAACAGAAAACAATCAACACTATTCTGAGGGTGAACATGGAAGACGCACAAAATAGAAGCAGAAGGTGTAATATCAGGATCCGAGGCCTGCCGGAGACGGTCGCTGCCTTACAACTGGGCCCAACTATGGTCGCCATCTTTAACCAGCTTCTCAAGCAGCTAGAAAATGCTACATTGGAAATAGATCGCATACATCGAGCTCTGAAGTCACAGCCTCTGAACGGGAACCCCCCGAGAGATGTGATATGCCGCATCCACTACTTTACTGTGAAAGAGGCAATTATGAAAGCAGCTCGGAACGCCATTTCCATTGAGCACGAGGGATGCAAGCTACTCTTTTTTCAAGACCTGGCGCCAAGTACATTGTCACAGCGAAGGGCACTACAACCCCTGCTCAAAGTACTGCAAGAAGAAGGTGCTACATACAAATGGGGCTTCCCCTTCCAGCTGCACGTAATGAAAGGGGACAAATCCTTTACTTTGAGACAACCATCGGAGCTGGCGGATCTTTTTACAGATATCGGCATACCTGAAGTGGAACTTCCCGACTGGCAGCCGGACAACTTTGGCATAGGCCTCCCTCAACGACAACGCAGGCAAAACGCGGGAAGGAGGCCACCGCAGGCGGAGTGAGGCCCTGTCTCTTATCTCTAAGCAGAACGGGTGTTGCGCTGGAGGGACTGGGACTTGTCTACACGCAGCTAAGTATCATCCTTTACTTCTAAGGGGCCTTGCATATTAATCTTCACTGGGGATGTGGTACTTCACCTACTTTTGATACGCCGAGGAGACTATATATGTTTTCCTGTGGATCCTGCACCAGGGGCCACCATGGAGTCTCTGGGAGGAGGGAGGGGGGTCTCGGGAGAGTGATGGGGACAATTTCTATATTCGCCTAAGTTCTCTACTACTGAGCCTTATAAAAGACCCAGCGTATGGGGCTTCCTGTCCCTATTGCATCTGCCTCTCATCACTAAGGATTCTATCTATAACCAATACGCTGACTTAATCCCGCAAACCTGAAGAACTAAAGGAGAAAATATATGGGTCTGCTATTGCAGGGAAGCCATAAAGAAACCTTACCCATCTTACATCCACAAATACATGTATTGCATATGCTCTGTATGATTATACTTGAATGGAGGGGTGGTCGGGGGGGACGAGACTGTTATGGGGACTGTGAACAAACTGATATGTTGAATGTGTAACAGGCTGGCTTAGGGGTAATGACCTGAGAGACCGGTGTTTCATGATGAAACTGGTTGCGGCCTCCCTGGCGTGGCGCCATGCCCCCCTAACGGCTCGGGACAGAGGTCTTGGGCGGTCAGGTCGCTTATGGCGAGGCGGACATGACAACACGCCGGGGTATGCCCACTGTGTGGGCTCCTCTGGCACCGATATGGGAAAAGAAGTGGAAATGTTATGACACTGGAGGATAGGAATTAACAATACAAACCACATTGGTCATGGATAGCTAACTGCAGCATCAGCTCGGGGAGGGGGTCCCCCTCTTCCTGATCTGTAGCGTCTCGCTAGAAACAAACCATGGAAGCTGGGGAGTGACCAAATGACAGACCCTCAGAAACGGTTTCCCTAACGTAGATAGACCCCATATTAACCTAATTCGGGACACTCACGGGCCACTGAACACACTTAACAAACACCCCCCCCCCCTTTTTTTTTAATTAGGAGAGAAGTAGGAGGATGCTTCTGTAATGGCGCCACCTGCAGTACCCTACCTAGAGATCACCAGACCAGAGGCGACACAGATAGCCCACATTTGCCTCACCGCAGCAGACCTCACACTGTGGTCTAAAATGGCTACAGAGGACTATGAATACTACGACCCCCTGTCGCCCCTAGATGCTCAGAGCCCTCTCCTTCCCTCCCTACCCTGCTTTTCAATCGACCTCGCCCCCTGGCCATTTCCTTCTTTCTCTTTATAAGGGAGAAATACCATTATCCCAGGGGTGGGAGGGGGGATCGCATACCCCGGTGGAGTCTCTTACACTGCTTGAACCCCTAACTAGAAGCTCATAGATACTCATATAGGAAGACAGATAGACGGGTTTGACACCATAGCACATGATACTACATTGGCTATGAAATGCGTCACCCTCCAGCGTGCCGCTCAAATGCAGTAAGCACTCATATTGCCATTCAAATGGCCCTTTTTATGTTACAGGAAAGTCACGCAACATTTTGAACTCATTGTGAGGGGGAGGGGGATGGAGGTTCGCCACCCCTTACACTGGGTCATGGCTCTCTTATTCCCACATAGGACTGACCTGCCGTTGCAGGTCATGCTTAGGTCTATGACCATCATTCTAACTTTTCTCTCTGTACAGCTTGAGGAGGTACAGAGAACTCAACATACGCGTACAGATGCACACAAAAACACGGGGTTTTATTTTTTTCTTATTCTCTTGCTTTTGGGACAATTCCATGCAGCCACCATGAATAGTAAAATTCCACTATGGCACATCTGAAGGCAGTAACCATCAACGCCAGGGGTCTCAACACGCCTGAAAAGAGGCGCGTTTTGCTTAAGGACCTGTGGAGACAAAGGGCACAGATAGCATTCATTCAGGAAACGCATTTCAAGGGTCCCTCACACCCGAAGCTCTATGACAGACACTTTCCCAGAGCCTTCTATAGCAGCACGCAGATGGGCAAAGTAAAAGGGACAGCGATACTAATCAGTAGCACACTTCCTCTAGTAGAAGTTGACGTCCAATCAGATCCACAGGGGCGATATGTCATGCTGAAATGCACTATTATGGATCAAAAATACACCCTATGCTCTATCTACGCCCCAAATAGTGACCAGGACAAATTTCTCCTAAAATTCTTAACTGCACTAGATTCATTCGCTGATGGAAGTGTGATCATGGGAGGAGATTTTAATGTTGCTCTCAACCCTACATTAGACACATCCCATGGGAGATCGAGTGTCCCATATGCAAAATTAAACAAAATTAAAAAGGCATTACATGAGAGGCAGCTGGTTGACACATGGAGGGTGACTCACCCCCAAGATAAAGATTACACATTTTACTCAAATGTACATGAGATTTACACAAGGTTGGATTACCTTTGGATCTCCCACAACCTACTGACGGAACATATCTCCTCAGAAATTGGCACAATCACCTACTCGGACCATGCCCCGGTCTCTGTGACCCTTAACTGCCAAGCCAAAAAAGACACACCATTTACCTGGCGCCTGAACACAACTATGCTACAGGATGATGTTTCCCAAGCTAAAATTGCTGACCAAATTCAGAATTATTTCCAGAATAATGATACGGGAGATGTTTCGGCACCCATATTGTGGGAGACCCATAAGTGCGTCCTTAGAGGATACCTGATTAAGAGGGGCACCAAACTCAAACGCGAAAAAGGGGAGACGGTTAAACATCTACTGGAGGAAATCCGTGTCCTAGAGGGTATCCATAAAAAACATCATAATGAGATAGATCTACTAAATCTGACAGAAGCTAGGCACAAATTAAATAAGATACTCCAAGATTCAGCCAAATGGGCTGCTAGGAGATGCAACCATACATTTTATATGCATGGAAACAAATCAGGTAGGTTGCTGGCACGAGCACTAAAGCTACAACAACAGCGCACCTATGTCTCACAAATAATTGACTCACAAGGGAAAAAACATATCAGAAATAAATCCATAGCCAAGACTTTTAAAAACTTTTATCATAAACTATATAATTTAACTCAATTACCCGACAGAACACTCAAGGAAGCTAGCCCCCGCCTCATGCAGGAATACCTAGAAAAGGCAAATGTGACAAAATTAAATGATGACATGAAGGCCTCCTTAGAGGAGCCATTCACAGAATTAGAAATACACAAAGTGATTTTGGAGACTAAATCCGGGAAGGCACCGGGTCCGGATGGCTTCCCTGCCGAGTATTATAAGAAATTCAGAGCGATCCTAGCGCCTTACCTAGCCAGGTTATTTAATGCCCTGGCGGAGGGAGGAGGTACGCTATCTCTCCCCAGACAGTCATTGGAATCACATATAACAGTTATAGCAAAACCCCAAAAAGACCCTTCGGCTTGTGGGAGCTACCGTCCCATATCTTTGCTGAACTCGGACCTGAAAATATTTGCTAAAGTCCTGGCTACTAGACTCGCTGACCATATGCCACACCTGGTACATTGGGATCAGGTGGGTTTCATTCCCTAGAGAGAGGCCAGAGATAACACCATAAGGACGGTCGGTCTGCTCCGGTATGCCCGATCGAAGGGTATCCCTTGTATGCTGCTTTCTACTGACGCGGAGAAGGCCTTTGATCGGGTATGCTGGAGCTGGATGAGGGAGGTACTGGGGCACATAAATTTGGGGGAACGAATGATGGCATGTATAGGAAATTTATATACAACCCCAACAGCAAAAGTCAAAGTGAATGGCATATTCTCGGAAGCTCTGGAGATTAAAAACGGTACTCGACAGGGATGCCCTCTCTCTCCGCTGATCTTTGCACTGGCCCTAGAGCCCTTCCTGAGCCAGATTAGAAATAACCCAGACATAACAGGACTCACCATAGGGGGGACCAACCATAAGATAGCAGCATACGCGGATGACCTCCTATTTTTCCTGACGAGCCCATCAATCACCCTACCTATTTTGATAAAGGAACTTCGCACTTTTGGGAAGGTCTCCTTCTTCAAAATTAACCTGGATAAATGCGAAGCCTATAACGCAGGCCTAACTCCAGAGGTTGAAGAGTCACTTAAAGCTAATTTTCCATTTAAATGGAATACGAAAGCAATTAAATATCTGGGAACCAACATTTCTGACTCGCCCAAAACCCTATACCAAAATAACTTTCCACCCATGCTTCAGAAATTGAACGCTGACCTTAAAAGATGGGATCTTCCCCATTTCTCATGGTTAGGAAGAATATCCATTTTAAAAATGAATGTTATGCCCAGACTCCTCTATTTGTTCCAGACACTCCCGATTGATATACCCCTCTCTTTTTTCCAACAGATGCAATCTATTTTTAATAAATACATTTGGAGATGCAAACCTCCGAGATTAAAAAGAGACATACTATACTGCTCCAAGCAGGAAGGAGGTCTCGCTCTGCCATGTGTAATTAGATATTATGAGGCAGCAGTCTTGACTCGTATAGTAGACTGGCACAGACATAGCCAAAATAAACAGTGGGTGAACATGGAAATGTCCCTTGCAGATTTCCCACTGGGGGATCTGACGTGGACAACACTAAAACCCAAACAATCATGGGGCCTGCCATATTTGTCACACATCACCTTACTGGTCGCACATAGAGTAAATAAACGTCTGGGGCTATCTCCATTCCCATCCCCTTTGTTACCCTTATCCACGCACCCTAACCGAGAGGGGAAAGGAGAGCTGTTGTCGTCCCTTGTAGTCGGAAGGACAAGAAACATTAGACTAAAAGACATATGTAAACAAGGGAGCTGGGCCTCACTCTCCGACTTGAGGGAGGGGGAGACAGGCGCAAATCTCAATTGGTGGGAATACTTCCAGTACAGATATCTACTGATCTCGTTGGGCCTTGGCCCTACCTCAACTAGAGCCCTCACAGACTTTGAATTGTTATGCATGGAGGAAGGGAGAACAGACAAAACCCTCTCTAAAATATACTTAATTCTCTCAGATCTTGCAACCCCTGCGATGCCCTTTTTTGAGGCATGGGAAGAGGAAATGGGAAGGCCCTTCACAGAGACGCAGCGCTCAAGGATTTGCATATATACACATAAATCATCTAGGGCAACTAGAGTACAAGAAATTAACTACAAACTCCTCACCCGTTGGTACCTAACGCCGGTGAAACTTAAATCAATGTATCCTGATAGAGATGATAACTGTTGGAGATGCAATTTACACAAGGGTACACTGCTACACCTAATGTGGTCCTGCCCCATGCTTATTGATTACTGGAAAAGAATAGAGAGGATTATCAAGGCAATAACAGACAGGGAGACACCCTTTGACCCAGAATTTTACATACTACACTGCAACTCATGGCCCATGAAAAGCTATAAAAGGTCAGTAGTCAAGCACATCCTCAATGGAGCCAAATGTCTACTAGTTAGGCACTGGGGAAGCGCTATACTGCCAAACATTGAAGAACTAGTTAGGGAATGGGACAACACTGAGCTGATGGAGGACCTATCATTTACTGCAATAAATAAGCCCGAAATATATAAGAAAACCTGGGCGTACTGGAATTTCTACAGACACTCGGAGGAATTCGAACTGGCACTAAGGAGTGGCTAGTCTGTCCATTAGCTACCAATGTTGACCTGACCTTGGTTGTTGATGGTTCATTCTCTGCAATAGTGAAATATACGCATATAAAGGCTGATAGGAACATGGTGGCTGCATGGACGTATTCAGAGGGTTCTGAGGGTGGGGGGAGGGAAGGGGGGGCGATAATACAAAACTTCAGGTATCACAAGTCATCTGGGGCTCATCACTCTAGTCTTTAACGTTTTAAGATTAACAAAGCTGGCACTAGTGGATCATATGAAAATAGTAAATTCAGTAATGGATTACTCCTTTTCAGACGCTTACTGTAGCTTAGAAAAAAAAAATTTCTGAACTCCCTGGTGTACAGCGATTCTAAGTATGTTCTTCTACCTAGAAAACAGCCTCTTTACAATCTTAAACAGTTATCCTTTTCTTTCTGATGTGTTTAAATCGCGATTGACTATGTAACAATCATTATAAGCCAAATGTGATTTTCTCTCTTTTTGCAATGTATGTTATTTGATACTTTTCCTGAAATAAAAAGATTAAGAAAAAAAAAAAAAAAAAAGAACAGGTATAGGAACTTATAGTATAGCAGAAATAAGGCTGAAATTTTTGTTACGGAGTCTCTTTAATAAGTACTCAAATACTAGGCAGGGGGTGGACTGTGGATGACTTTATTGAATAAATGATTGAAATGGCAGAACACTGCATGAATGGCAGTACTAAGGGAATGCAGACAATATTTCCCACAAATAACAAAGACAAGCTGCAAATAAATTTAGCTGACGTGTATTATATAGAAATCAGTGAATGGTTCACAGAGGCGTATCTAGGTACGATAGCGCCCATGGCAAACACAAAAATTGCGCCCCCTCACTGCTTCTCCCAAGCAACATCATCCCGCCTAACCCCTCCTGGGCAGAGCAACCAAGACTACGACATCCATTCCACCTGCCATCCAACCTTAATTAACACAAAAAAATGAGAGGGGGGCCCAGACTATTTCCTTCCTCCCTCTACTGGGGGCCCTCTCCTTCCCTACCACCGTCATCTCCTTCCCTATAAACTTGAAGACAGGCACATCTTGGGTGCAAGATTTTCATACTGCTGGAGCTTTCCCCTTACAGCACCAGGCCCACCTTGAATCCTGACCTCTAATATTCTCACCATACAGGGCTGCCTTTCCTCCTGGCTAGCTCACGTCACTTTCAGCAGCTGCTGTTAACGCGCTCTGCGCTGGCTCTGCCTCTTTCCCTCCCGGCAGTTCCTGGGGCCAGCTGATGTAAATATAATCATGCATCACTGCGCCCCCCATGTTGTTGGAAGGGGGAGGCGCCCAGGGCACGTGCCATGTGTGCACCCCTGTAGATACGCATCTGGTCATTAATATCAGTAACATATGAAGATAAAAACGTGTTCAGTTTTGACACTTGCAGTGGCAATTAGGAACCCACACTTCTCTTAGGGTCTTTCTCACCTAGCAGTCATACTTTAAAATATTGAATGTGTAGTGAATATTATGTATTGCTTGAAATGTTGGAGTCAACCATTATGTGCTACTTATGATTAATCACACTTTTTTTATGATAATCGCCTGGCATGGACTTGTCTAGCATGGCATGCACTACATGATACATACATAGACATATGAACATGTTAGGTATTAGATTGTGAGCCCCTCTGAGGGTCAGTTTAGTGACAGGAAAATTGCCTCTGTACAGCACTGTGGAGGATGTTGGTGATATATATAATCTATGGCTAAAAAAGGCAGTCGGGCAATTTGCATTGTTTAAGAGGAAATATACATGCCAGCCTCAATATCCCTTTCTCTTCAGGTGTGCTTTAAAGGACTTCAGTCATGAAAAATTTAAAATATATAAAGTGGATGATTTAATACCACATTACTGCAACTCGTTAATTAGCCCAATCACAGAACTTGGAAGCATTGGACCAATCAGAGAATGTAGAGTCAACTTGGAAGTATTTGGCCAATCAGAAAATGCAAAAAAAATGACCAAAAAAGACTACTCAGAAATCAGAATTTGAAAAAAGTGCAAAGGCTGTAAATATTCCCAAATTCTCACATGCCTGAACCCATCTTTCCATGCTGATTTTTACTTTGCATATGTATTCCATTATTTCCCCTCCCCTCCTTTCTTCCTCTTTCTCCCTTTCACCTAATTTTCTCTACCCATATTCTTTCCCTTCTCACCTCTTCCCCCTCTTTTCATTTTCTTTATGCTTCTTCCTCTCCACCCCTTTGTTCTCTGATCCATCCCCTTCCTTGATTCAATGTTCTTTCTTCTATTTTCTTCCCATCTCATCTTTGATCTCAACCTTTATTTTCATAGTCTTTTGAGGAACAGGGTGATATTAGCCTACTAGTGCACAGATCTTTTGAGGAGAGTTGCCTTTTACTATGGAAAATGTCAGCTTCAATTTTTTTTTCATACAGCTGGTTGTCTTCAAGCCTACATCTGTCTTAATCTATCTTATCCTTTCCAGCTGTTCTTCTTTTAAGACACTATTTGTAGTTATATTGGTTTGAGATTATGGTGTATGTGCCTCAGATCTGTTGTAGGTCTGTTTTAAAGAAAACCTGAACTGAAAATTAAAAGTCAAAATAACCATACTCAAGTCATGCTTACCTTCCATGTAGTCTACTCCTCAGTGTCTTACTCCTTTCCCGCGTCCTGTTTGTCCACTGTGATCAAGGGAATTTTCCGTCCTCCATTTTGAAAATGGTCATTACCCCATAACAGCTTTCTGGTCAGCCCACTGTTAAACTGTCATATTGCCCACTTGAGCCATAGGGAAACATGGACATTACTTGGCCACATCAATTGTCCTCTCAGCTATAACTGACAGCAACTGATAAATAACTGACAGCAACTGATATATTTCAATTCTTACAAAATGCTGTCAGAACTAAGCGATCACTGTCAGAAGAAAATGGTGCTTCTGAGAGGAACTAATAGCAAGGTAACTATGTAATGTTCATTTGAAGTTACCTCATGTGTTTATTTTAAATAATTTTACTCAGTACAGGTTCTCTTTAAGGCTCATACACACGTCCAACATGCACACAACCACACGCCCAACATGACAAACCACACAACCTGACGAACCACATGACCTGTATGTCCACACGCCTAGACTGCTAAACAACCAACTCAATTAACATAATGTGCACTCAAGAGGAATGACGGACTACACATTCAAAACAAGTCTTTCAAACAACTTGTACACATGCACCAACTGCATAATATCAGACTGACATAGATCCGACAGTTGGGTCAAGCAAACAGCCTGTCATCAGTTGCTCATCAAGTATCTTGCACATGTACGCATGCCTGATTATCATCCAACAGACTAAAGTCAGATGTTATTGCTAACCAGGCTGCTGGTTGGTTCGTTTGTACCTGGCTTTGTATTCTCTAGCTGAAAAAAAATAGTATATTTTAAAATTATTTTCATTTGACTTTTGAGTTAGAGATGAGCGTAATGACGTAATTACGATTTCGCGAAATTTCGCGTAATTAGTGTAATTACGATTATGGCCGTAAGTACATAATCGGAATGAAGAAGGATTTCGCGAAATTTTGCATAAGCGTAATTTTCGCGTAATTTTCGCATTACAGTGGGTATTACGAAATTAATGCGTATGGCCATGCTCCCAAGCGGAAAAGTTGACGCATGGATCAATGTTAGGTAGCCGCCGACTTTAAGGGTTAATAGCAAAGCCCCCTTAAATGCTAAGAGCCTCAAATTTGGAGAATATATTAAGGAGATCAGGAGGAATAAGAGGGAAATTTTTTTTTCAAAAAGACATTATAGTTTTTGAGAAAATCGATGTTAAAGTTTCAAAGTAAAAATGTATACATTTAAAAACCCGCCGACTTTAACGGTTGATAGCAAAGCCTGCTTAAAGTTTAGGAACACCAAATTCCTAGGGTATATTAAGCGGCGAGTGACATCGGGTGTGGCGTAGTTACAATGTAACAAAGTTGTTACATTGTAATAACTTTGTTACATTGTAACTGATAGAACATTTCCGAGGCTATTGCGAGAGATCATTTATTTAAGGGGACAGGTAAGTATTGATGGTTAATTAAGAATATTAAAGGACTTTTTTCGTGGTTATGTTTTTTGTTCAATTAAAATACTTTTTCTAAGTGTTTGTGTGTTTATTTACTTTTAACTCTTAAAGGAAATGGGTAAGGGGTACAAGTACCTCTATACTCATTTCTCCTGGGAGGGGGGGTGGGCATCTGGGGGACCCCTTTTTAAAGGGGACTCCCAGATTCCACCATGAACCCCCCCCCCCAGGAAATCGCGGCCTCCACCTCCACCGCCCATCGGAGGTGGAGAAGAGCCCCTTGTCCTTGGATTGGACAAGGGCTCGGAGGGGGAGGGGAAAGCTTGGCTGCCCCTCCCCTTCCGAGATCCCCCAATCCATGGACCATGCGGGCTGGTATAGTCAGGGTGCGGAGCCCCACGCGGCCGGTGCTCCGCATTCTGGCTATCCCAGCCTGCATGGGGGACAAGGGGTTAAAGAGGTCTGGGAGGGGGGACCCCATGTAGTTTTTTTTTTATATTTCCCACACTCAGAACGAAGTAAGTAAAACTCTTCCCAGTTGGGGGAATCTATGAAAATAATACACTATTGTTACCTGTGCAGAAAAACCTGACATTTTCCGCATTTAAAAGACATTTTTGCCCTTGAAACTTAAAAATCGATTTTCTCAAAAACTATAAGGTCTTTTTGAAAAAAAATGTTTCCTCTTATTCCCACTGATCCTCTTAATATACCCTAGGAATTTGGTGTCCCTAAACTTTAAGCAGGCTTTGCTATTAAAAGTCGTTAATAGCAAAGTCGGCGGGTCGTTAAAGTCGGCGGGTTTTTAAATGTATACATTTTTACTTTGAAACTTTAACATCGATTTTCTCAAAAACTATAAGGTCTTTTTGAAAAAAAAAATTTTCCTCTTATTCCTCCTGATCTCCTTAATATATTCAAATTTGAGGCTCTTAGCATTTAAGGGGGCTTTGCTATTAACCCTTAAAGTCGGCGGCTTTTTTATATTATACGGAGCGTTACGGTTTAACGCGAAATTACGGTAGCGTTTAATGCGAAATTACGGCATGAACGAAACGCGAAATTACGCGTTGAAAATTACGCTTACAGTATTTTCAATTACGATTTTAATGGCAATTACGCTACCGTAATTTTGCATCGTAATCGCAAATTTCGCATGCGTAATTATAGTAATGCGAAATTACGAAAATTTCGGCTCAACTCTATTTGGAGTGTGTGTGCGTGCGTGCGTGCGTGCGTGCGTGCGTGCGTGCGTGCGTGCGTGCGTGCGTGTGTGTGTGTGTGTGTGTGTGTGTGTGTGTGTGTGAATACTGAACTTGAAAGTAATAGTAAGTGCAAAGCATACACAACTAGCTTTCCTGCTGCATTATTACTATGCAAATAGAAGAATAATAACTTTAACTTAGCTACTATTTTTGAAGTTTCTGATGTATTTTATACTTTTCCATAGTTAATAACATGGTGAGGACACAGATATGTAATGAAGTATTTTTTATATTCTTGTTTGTTGCTGGGCTTGGTTAATTAGCTGACGCAGGAACTCTTACTTTGTAACTGAAGTTTACATGATAAGTCCTTTCTCCACATTGTCCCACTTTTGTTTTCTTAGTTCTGTGTTATAGGCAGCAACAGAATTTTCCTGATCGAGATGGATTTGCTATAAATTCATCTCTTCCCTGGGGAGATTTCTGACATTTGTTTTAATTGTGCCAATTATTCACTTACTGCATTATGGATATCTTTAGGGATGCCAGCTTAGAGGTAATTATGAGACAGTCTGCAGTCGACTATACTGTTGTTTTGGAATGAATTTGAAATCCTATTTTTATATGCATCCTTTTAAAATCTTATACACATTCCACAAGAATAAATATGGAGCTTTGAACGATGAATTAGTCTTTTATTCTTCCTTTAAAGTTTCTTCAAGATTGTGGACAAACATGTGAGCACAATTTCGGGTTTCCAAATCACAAAAAGACTGCCTGACAGAGGCATACAGTATACACACACATCTGTTAAAGAGACTCCGTAACAAAAATTGCATCCTGTTTTTTATTATTCTACAAGTTCCAAAAGCTATTCTAATGTGTTCTGGCTAACTGCAGCACTTTATACTATCACCTTCTCTGTAATAAATCAATGTATCTTTCCCCTGTCAGACTTGTCGGCCTGTGTCTGGAAGGCTGCCAAGTTCTTCAGTGTTGTGGTTCTGCTATGAACTCCCCCTCCCAGGCCCCTCTATGCACACTGCCTGTGTGTTATTTAGGATTAGAGCAGCTTCTCTCTTCTCTCTTATCTTTTACAAGCTGGATAAATCCTCCTCTGAGCTGGCTGGGCTTTCACATACTGAGGAATTACATACAGGCAAAGCTGTCTGCACTCTGCAGTAAGAAACAGCCTGACACTTCAGTGCATGAGAACAGGGGAAAAGAAACACACAAATGATCTCTTGAGATTCAAAAGGAATGCTGCATACAGCCTGCTTGTGTATGGATGTATTTTCTATGTGTGGACATACTGTACATCAACCTACTTCCTGTTTTGGTGGCCATTTTGTTTGTTTATAAACAAACTTTTAAAAACTGTTTTTAACCACTTTTAATGCGGCGGGGAGCGGCAAAATTGTGACAGAGGGTAATAGGAGATGTCCCCTAACGCACTGGTATGTTTACTATTGTGCGATTTTAACAATACAGATTCTCTTTAAAAACATATACAATAAACATTGTACAAATTATTACATACCAGCCAAGGTCTATGTGTATATCAGGAAACAGGAACTAGATTAAAAAGCTTTGTCTTACCAACTGTCGACCCTCACAAGATAGAACCCTATGTGGTAATTGGTGGTTTACTTCGGCGCACCGGCTCCTCATTACAGATCGCTTGAATGGTTCACCGGCGAACGGTTCCTGGCGAAACTCCGATGGTTCGCATTCGCGGAGAACCGTAAACTTTTCCGGACGTTCGGTTTGCCTCCATAATGCACCATTAGGGTCAACTTTGACCCTCTACATCACAGTCAGCAGGCACATTGTAGCAACTCAGGCTACACTCCCTCCTGGAGCCACTCCCCCCCTTAAAAAAGGCAGGCACCGCCGGCCATTATACTCACTCATGTGCCTGCAGTAAATAGACAAGGGACAGCTGCTGCTGCTGCAGACTCTCATATCTGGATCAAAATTTTTCAATCCGAATCGGATATCCGACCCCAGTATCCGGTCGGATTCGTATATCCGGATTGAAAACCAGAAGTGCTCTTTAAAATGCTTCCAAACGTTTTGAAAACCTCTTCCTCTCTCTTCCTCCTCCTCCCTTGTCTAGTCTTCCAGGGATTTGTAGGATGTCAAAAGCCCACTCACATACATTTGCCAGGAACCAAACCCAGGTCAACTGCTTGGAAGGCAGCTATGCTCACCACTATACCACCAACACTGCCTGCTGAAGCCGGCCTAGCATGTACCATTGTGATATACCATAAATCTACATGGCTATCTGGTGTTCTCTTCAGACAACTGTTAAACACAAAAGAGAAGGCAGTCCCTGGGTGGGCTTAAACCACCAACCTTTCAGCTAACAGCCGAATGCACTAACCAATTGCACAACAGAGACTGTGCATGCAGTTGCTGCTAAATGATTTTATGGGGATGTATGTGTGTCGTTTAGAGGGAGGAAGTAAGTCTGCTCCAAGAAGTTTAACGCCACTTTTTCCTACAATAAAGCATTCCCTGTGTGGCAGCAGAGTGGTGCAACGGAAGCGTGCTGAGCCCATAACCCAGAGGTTGATGGATCGAAACCGTGACATGCGTAGAGTGGTGGATAAAGCTGTGGAGGAGCGTGAAGAGAAACAGTTATGGCAGGAACAGTTGCGGGAGCAATTTTCATCAGAATCAGATGTTTCCTCAACACCTGCGGCAGCACAGATGGGGGAGGAGGAGGAAGAGTCATGTGGGGAAGAGGAGTCAGACTCAGATGATGAGGAATGTGTTTCTTTGGAGGAGGAGGAGGCGGTGGCAGAAGAACAACCTCAGCAGGCGTCGCAGGGGGCTTGTGCTGCTCGACGTTCCCGTGGTATTGTTTGTGGCTGGGGTGGGGAGGAGGACTTACCTGACGTCACTGAGGAAGAGCAAGAGGAGATGGATAGTACGTCTGGATCCAACTTTTTGCAGATGGCGTCTTTCATGCTGTCTAGCCTGTTGAGGGACCCCCGTATAAAAAAACTCAAGGGGAATGAGCTGTACTGGGTGGCCACGCTACTAGACCCTCGGTATAGGCACAAAGTGCCGGACATGTTACCAACTCACCAGAAGGCAGAAAGGATGCAGCACATGCAGAACAAGCTGGCAACTATGCTTTACAATGCGTTTAAGGGTGATGTCACAGCACAACGCAATAAAGGTACCACTGCCAGTAATCCTCCTCCCATGTCAACGTAGGCAAGGACAGGACGCTCCAGCAATCTCATGGTGATGTCAGACATGTGGACATTCTTTAGTCCAATGCCTCACCTTAGCGCTTCCGGATCCACCCTCCACCAACGCCTGGACCGGCAGATAGCTGACTACCTGGCCGTAAGTGTGGATGTAGACACTGTGAGCAGCGATGAACTCTTGGACTACTGGGTGCGCAGTCTTGACTTTTGGCCAGAGCTGTCCCAATTTGCCATCCAACTCCTGTCTGGCCCTGCCTCAAGCGTCTTGTCAGAAAGTACCTTCAGCATAGCTGGAGGCATTGTCACTGAGAATAGAAGTTGCCTAAGTCACAAAAGTGTTCAGTACCTCACTTTTATCAAAATGAATGAGGCATGGATCCCAAAGGGCTACTGCCCGCCCGAAGACTAAGTCAGTCCCCAAACACAGCATCTCTGCCTGCACGCCGTGTGACTGCCTGCCCCAAGACTAAGTCACTCCCCACACAGCACCTTTGCCCACAGGCCGCTTGACTGCCTTCTTCGCCACCACCAACAGGGTCCAGGACTCCAGGCGGATTCTAGCGGCCACTATAAAAAAAATTCTGGTGCATGCCTGCCTGATTTTTCTCGCTGCACTGCAGCTGCAACAACAAAACAAAAGGCATGTACATGTGCCCATTCCCCTTCATGATCATTACCTTGCCGCGGTGAAGGGGCTTGCATATCACAATGAAGCAAAGACCACCTGTTAGATGAGTGTCTCGGTGGGTAGCACACCAAAGGTAATAAGGTCGCTGCTTCATTGTGGACAGACCAGCCGTTTCATAGGCTCCCACTCCGAACCGGAATTCAACCAGGATTCCCCGGCCATTACTCGGGGTCACTCGCAATGGCAGACTTGCCCTCCATAAAGGATTCTCGATGCAGGTACTGAACAGCAAGCAGAACAAGGTAGAGAAAGAACCATCGAAAGTTGATAAGGCAGTCAGACATTACCTGACATCACTGAGTGAGGAATAGCAATCTCGCCATGGTGCTTACCAGTCCAGCACGGCCGTCACTGTGCATACAGCTATTTGCGGTGCGTTACACAGTGAGTTTGGTATTTCAGTGTGAAGCAGTACTCTAATTACACTCCCTGATCCAAGTATACACATGCAAGATGTTTTAAAGCACTTTAGGTCTGCAATTTAGCATTCAATGTGATTTCTGCCCTTAAAACGCTGCTTTGCGTCCAATCCAGATTTTTTCCCGGTACTTTTGGCATGTATCCCACTCTGCCATGCCCCCCTCCAGGTGTTAGACCCCTTGAAACATATTTTCCATCACTTTTGTGACCGGCATAAATTTTTCTAGTTTTGAAAGTTCGCTTCCCCATTGAAGTCTGTTGCGGTTCGCGAAAGTTCACGTGAACCGAACTTTCGGGGGAGGTTAAAATCGGGGGTTCGGGCCATCTCTTCTCCTCATTTATATATTGAAGGTGGATGGGAATTTTTATCCCTTTCATTTGTGACCTATATAGGCCCTTTTCACGCATAAGTATTTATGGCATTTATGCAATTTTTGCAGATTGCGGGTTCATATCTTGTGAGGGTCGACAGTTGGTAAGACAAAGCTTTTTAATCTAGTTCCTGTATCCTGATATACACATAGACCTTGGCTGGTATGTAATAATTTGTACGATTTTTATTGTATATGTTTTTTAACAGATGTGTGTGTATACTGTGTGCCTCTGAGGAAGTGGTCTTCGACCGTGAAACACGTGTCAGGCAGTCTTTTTGTGATTTGGAATTCCGAAATTGTGCTCACATGTTTGTCCGCAATCTTGAAGAAACTTTAAAGGAAGAATAAAAGACTAATTGTTCATTCAAAGCCCCATATGTATTCTTGTGGAATGTGTATAAGATTGTATTAGGGGTGGAACAACATTACTGTGTTTTTATGGTAATCCTTTCAAAATACGAGTGCAAAATAAATAAAAAGGATTTTAACCACTTCACAACTGAGGGGTTTTACCCCTTTAGCACCAGAGCAATTTTCACCTTTCAGCTCTCCTTCCATTCATTCGTCTATAACTTTATCATTACTTATCACAATGAAATGAACTATATCTTGTTCTTTTCGCCATTAATTAGGCTTTCTTTAGGTGGGACATTATGCCAAGAATTATTTTATTCTAAATGTGTTTTAATAGGAAAAAATGTGGAAAAAAAATATTATTTTTCAGTTTTGGCCTTTATAGTTTTTAAATAATGCATGCTACTGTAATCAAAACCCATGAAATGTATTTGCCATTTTGTTCCGGTTATAAAACCATTTAAAATATATCCCTATCACAATGTTTAGGGACAATATTTTATTTGGAAATAAAGGTGCATTTTTTTTCAGTTTTGCGTCCATCCCTAATTATAAAGTAACAGTGTTATACCCTCTTGACATAAATATTTAAAAAGTTCAGTCCCTAAGGTAACTATTTATGTATTTTTTTTAATTGTAATTTTTTTTTTTAATTGCAAAAAATAAAAAATTGGGGAGTGTAGAAAGTAATTAGTTAATTTTTTGTGTAAAAGTAATGTATTTGTATATGAAAAATGCTTTAGGGTGTAGTTTTACTATTTGGCCACACGATGGCCACAGTGAGTTTTTGTTTATGCGACCTGCAAGCGTACAGGAAGTACGCTTGCAGGAAGAGTTAGGAGGCTGGGACACTGTTTTTTTCTCACAATGATCGCTGCTTCTTGTAGAACCAGCTGATCATTGCGGGGAGCAGAGATTAATGAACGGGAAAGGTTTTTCCCATTCATTGATCTCCGGGCGAGCGGGCGGTGTGCACAAGCGCGGGGGCATGCGGACGGGCGAGCGGGAGCGCGGACTGTGGCGGGAGCGGGTGCAGATACGGATTTCTCCGTCCCTTGGTGGTAACAGGATGGAAAAAGAGACGGAGAAATCCGTACCACTGGGGGTAAAGTAGTTAAGGTATTCAAATTTAGTAAAGTACTTCATGCAGTCTGATAAAGCAGTACAAACGATCAAAGGAGGGATCTGCACACAGACTTCAATTAGGAATGATGCAAGTTTGATGTTCCTTCAAAACACGTACAGACATCTGACCGTACACTGACAAATGTTTTGGGGCAAATTCGGTCCCCGTTGTCTAGGTAAGGGCAGAAAAACATGTATGACCCCTCCTTTGATCACTGATTTAGCACTAGCAACTGCTACACATAGATGTAAAATCCTTTATTGTTTCAATAATGCAGTACGTCTTGCGACCAGGCAGACTGCATGGGTTTCTCTAAATATATTCAGATTACAGAAAAAGCTCATGGTGAACGAGAACTTCATGGCAGGCACACTTGTGCTTTACATAGCATTTCAGTAATGAGGCTTTTTGATCTTTTTCAGCTCCTTACACACACCTAATAGTTCAGGTTCGCCATGAGCTAGCTCGATAATCTATAACTCTGGGTGCTTCATATAAAGATGCTCATTCAGATTCAGCGGAATTTAAATTTCCACAATTACAATCAGGATTCGGTAATCAGAAAACGGTAATTGCAATTACGCAGTAATCCGAATTTACCACAACTCTGTAATTTTAGCCCAATCACAGAACTCAGAAGCAATGGACCAATCAGAGAATGCTGAATTTTTCTGCAAAAATTGGTTTTTCGTGGTAATTTTAGACCAATTACAAAGACATTCCATTTTTCCAGTTTCCGTTTTTCTGATTTCCATTTTCCATTTTTATAATCTTTTTTTTTTATTTTTTGCATTCTATGATGCAAAAAATTACTAATAGAACACACCTCAAAAATTGGATAAATGGAAAATCCGAAAAAACAGAAAATCAGAAACCAGAAAAACAGAAGTTGGCATTGGCGGAAATTGGAATCCCACAAACTATAGTCATTTGGAGTCTCACAAACTATAGTCATCCAGATAGAAGCTGTTAAACTCTAACTGGACACATATTTGCATCCAGCGTTACTACGGTATGTGCCTGCACAGTAGCACGCACCCGCCACTCATTTCTAGCCATTTTTATGAGGTGGCAATTGGTGAAGGGGAGCAAGTATTCCCTGAGCCAATCGCAGTGTCTGTAATGAATGGACATGACCCCATTCACGGCTATGTCCTTTCATACTAAGTAAAGTAAAAAAAAAAAAACAGGAAAAAAATTGAACACTTCATGGTTACCCAGGATAGTGTTTCTAGCACCCTCTAGTGGCCCAGAAAATTGCAGTTACAATACATTTTGTAAATAATAAATTAACCTCCTTGCCGTTCCAATTATTGCGGCAAGTGGGCAGCGCAGCACTTTTTTTTAATTTTATTTTTTTTAAATCATGTAGCTAGCCTAGCGCTATCTACATGATAGCCGCTGAGTAGCGGCGTCCCCCCACCCGCTCCAATCGCCTCGGCGATCTGCGCAAGCAGGAAATCCCATTCAGAACGGGATTTCCTGCTTGGCTTCCCCCATCTCCATGGTGACGATCGTGATGACGTCACCGACGAGACATCATCGACGTCGTGACGTCAGAGGGAATCCCAATCCACCCCTCAGCGCTGCCTGGCACTGATTGGACAGGCTGCTCAAGGGGTCTGGGGGGGATGGCATGGCGCGGCGGGTAGCGGCGAATCGGAGGTGAATCAGCGGTGAGCGGTGGCGATCGAGTTATGCACGCAGCTAGCAAAGTGCTAGCTGCGTACAATAAAAAATTGTGAAAATCGGCCCAGCGGGGTCTGAGCAATCCTCCTGCTCAGGTTACCCCGAGCTCAGCTCGGGGTAACCGGCAAGGAGGTTAATCAAAGTAATCCCTTTCAAAGCCTCTACCCCACCCCAGTTACCAAACATTGTAAAAAAAATAAATAACAGTTTAAAAAAGTAGTGACGGAGCTTTTTTTATATGTATGTAATGGGTATATTATTGTTATTTTAGTAATAAGTGCTTGTAATTATTGGACGGATACAAAAAAAAACCAAACCAGAAAAAAATACACTTTTTTTTTCAAAATAATATATTGTTGCCATACATTGTAATAGGAACATAATTTAAATGTCGTGATAACCGAGATTATTAGGGAAATACAATGTGTGAATTTTATTTATCATAGCATTGATTATTTTAAAACTATAGGAGTTGGAATTGGAGAAATAGTGTATTTTTTTCTTGTTTTTCCCTATAAAATGCATAGAAAATAAAGTAATTACTGAAAACAAGTATTACCCCCAAAAAGCCTAATTTGTGGCAAAAGATATAGATCATTCAGGTGTGATAAGCAGTAATAAAGTTATGGCCGGATGAATGGAAGGAGCGCTGACAGGTGAAAATGGCTTTTGGCAGTAAGGGTAAAGTGGCCTGTGGACTGAAGTGGTTAATTTGGCTCTGTACTGACAAGCTGACACATCATTGCATTCCATCAGTTCTCGAGGTATTTTTTTTAGCTATCTGCAACAACAAAGGGGTGATTTGCATATTTGGAGGTGATGCATTGTGGAGCACCTCAAATGCTCACTCCTCCTGAATAATATCAAATAGCTTCTGTTTTAAGAAGGCAAAATTCTGCTACAAATATATACAGGGTCTCTAATTTTCTAAAGCACATCCCCTTCCCCTTGCCATAACCTCCTTTCCTGTGGAATGGTAGCCTCATTATGAAATGAAACAGGAAAAAGTCATGGTTGTTGACTGGCAACTGTGCCAAGCACATCTGCTCCCCCCTACACACACACACACACACACACACACACACACACGCACGCACGCACGCACGCACGCACGCACGCACGCACGCACACACACACACACACACACACACACACACACACACACGTCAGCATGTTAATGGATTTGGGCTCTGCCCTCCTAACTCTTCTAGCAGGGGTGTAACACCAGGCAGGGTCGTCAAGTAGTCAAATGGCAGCAGATTTCCCCAAAAAAATGCACTCAGATTGACAGCGGATATCCCCACGAATTGCAATCAGATTGGCAACAGATTTCCCCACAAAATGCATTCAGATTGGTGGCAGATTTCTCCACAAAATGCAATCAGATTTCCCCACAAAAGGCTATCAGATTGGCGGCAGATTTCCTCACAAAATGCAATCAGATTGGCAATAGATTTCCCTACAAAATGCATTCAGATTGGCGACAAATTTCTCCACAAAATGCATTCAGATTGGCGTCAGATTTCTCCACAAAATGCAATCAGATTTCCCCACAAAATGCAATCAGATTGGAGGCAGATATCCCCACAAAATGCAATCAGATTGGCGGCAGCCGACAGATTTCCCAGTTTAGGTAAACAGGTATATAGGTGTCCCCAGTATAGATATACCCAGGTCTATAGGTGTCCCCAGTTTAGGTAGGCAGGTCCCCAGTTAGTGGGGGCCCCCATGCTGGAAGGGGGGCAGAGGGCACAGAGCATCGGGGAGGGTGGGAAGCCTCCCCCCTCCCTCACCTAGGCCTCCCCCCCTTCTGTAACCCCCCCCCCCCCCCAGTTTAGGTAGACAGGTCTGAGTGTCCCCATGCTGGAAGGGGGGGCAGTGGGCACAGAGCAGCAGGGAGGGAGGAAGCCTCCCCCCTCTCTCACGTAGGGCCCCCCCTTCCAAGCTCTACCCCCTCCAAAATTGCAGCCAGCAGCGGCAGTGAGCGGGAATCACTTACCAAGAGAAGAGCTCTGTGTGCCACTGCTGGTCTGGTGTCCTGCACTGCACTGTCCAATGATGCTCTCACAGAAAGTACTGCGAGAGCGTGATTGGACAGTGTCAGTACAGAAGACCAGACCAGCGGCACGCAGAGCTATCGCTCTCGTAAGCCGTTCCACTGGCTGGCTGGCTGCAATTCTGGAGGTGGGGGGGAGCGCGGAAGGGAGGGCCCTAGTTGAGGGAGGGGGGAGGCTTCCCCCCCTCCCCGCCACTCTGTGCCCACTTTCCCCCTTCCTGCGCTTTGCCCCCTCCTGTTCAGCACTGGGGTCTCTGGGAGGCGGGGCGGCCGGGGCCCCCCAATGGAAAAATTGGTGCTTCGGTGGCTCAGTCCGAGCCTGACGACAGGGGAGCTGCTCCTACAACTCCTACAACTGCAGAAGGGGCAAGAGCTGTAAGGGGGCCCCAATTACTACTTTACTCCCTTTGATAAAGCAACGCATCCCTCAGATCAGGTGTGTTTATAGCTACATTGGTCTGGGTGTGAAGATTATGATGTGTAGACTTGTTTTAAGACCCTTGCAAGATGGACCCCCAAGCTGTGAGAGTCACCAGGGGTGGGAAAGGGTGGGGTTCCCAAGCAAAACTTTGATGGGGACCCTTAAAGTTTACAACCCTTCCTTTGCCATTTCTTGTTAATCCTCACAGCCTGGGCGCCCATCTCACAAGGCTCATAAAACAAGTGTGGCCATCATCACACCCATAACAAGTGTAGCCACACAAACACCTGATCTGAAGTATAGGCCCGTGTATCAGAGGAAGGGAAAGTTAGTAGTTGGGGCCCCCACAGCTCTGTGCTCATTGGCGTAACAATAGGGGCTTCAGCCCCTGCACCCATGGGGGGGGGCCCGGGGTCCAGCCCGCTCAGGACCGTTTTAGGGGACAGGAGGGGTCACAGCATGAGTGGAGAGCATTGGACCCCACATCGGTGGGGAGGGGGCCACTCCCTCCCTCCCTCACCTTGGGCTCTCCCCTCAGCACACTCCCCTCCTGCATGAAATAGGTGGGGCAGCTGCTGCAGGAACACAGAAATACCTGTGTGTTTCACCACTGAGGTCCGATCTCTAAGTGCTACATGCTACTTCCTGTTTATTATTCCCATGATAAACAGGATGTAGCGTGTAGCACTTAGAGAGCGGACCTCAGCGGAGGGGAGCGCGCTGAGGGGAGAGCTTCTGCCCCCCAAAACAGCCCTGAGTGGGCCCCAGGGGGGGCATCCAAATTTTTGCAGGGGGGCCCAGTGATTTCTAGTTACGCCCCTGTCTGTGCCCCTCTACGATTTCAGGTACTGCTCCCCTCAGACTCCTCTAGTTATGCCGCTGGTCATAGAGTTTTCTTTGTAGCAGTTTGTAAGGTCTGAACAGTGTTGACATGATGTTCTACAGAGAATAGTAATGGAATTATGATTCTGAGTAAACATTCATGTTAATGTATAATATTATGTTCGGAAAAAGTCATACCAGCTTTAGCTATATGCTTTCATACTTATGGATATGATTCTTGCTTTTTCAGAAAACAAGATTGCTTTCTCACGTGACTAACATGAATTGCTACCATCCCGTAAATGCTATTATAGATGTGAGCTCCCTGATTTAAACTAATGTTTATCTGCACCTGGCAGCAGTGTTCTTAAAGCCTAGTTCAGAAAGGTGAAACTAGGTGAGCGTCTGCACAAACTATATGAAGATGCATTGTAACATCGCTAAATTATGCAGAAATATGCAAAATCCTGTCCACTAAGTCTACATGACATCCCGGATGACTTGGGACATTGTGGTTTAAAATAAATACTTCACTTGTCTGTTGCTTTAGTATTTAATTACCATGTCACAAGCTCCATGTAATGACTTGCCGGATGTTCAGTCTAAAAATACATACAGGTTTAGCCTGTCACTGCCGAGAGCAACATTTCTCTTCTGTAAGCCCCGGAGGGATGTTTTATTCCTGTCAACTGTAATAAAGAAAAGTATAGTATAAGTAATTTCCGTATCCGTACAATCATGTGCCATAACATTTAGTCTGATTTACTGAACGGAACTATGTGCTGGTGTTTAGTACCTATTCACACTGTTCTTGGTTCAAAGAGGTGCATTCTGCTGTACATCATCTCCTCACCACTGCTGCCTGCAGAACCTCTGTGTTTACGAGGCACTATCTATTTACACTAATGGCTTATTGGGCATCAAAGTAAAAAGGTTATGTGAAAAAAGTGTCCATGAGTATGCTAATGTGATGTATGGGAGGCCTGATTTAATTTATAATGAATGTTGTATAGTGCACTTATGCCCAGCAACAAGGTTCTTGCCGTATTGCCATATTTATACTAAAGTGAACCTCTGGACTAAAAATCTACTCAGCAGAACTGAAAAGGCTTGGTGCTTCTTTAACAGTTTTGCAGCATCAGAACTTTGTTTTTCTTACCAAAGCATAATTTTTTGCTGTATTTTTATCTAAGCTCCACCCATCAAAGAAAAATAGCACGGGCTTTTTTCCCTGATGCTGTGCAGAGCATGATGGAATTTGCTATGTTGTTATTCATGTTGCTTAGCAACTGGGAGGGGTGATCAGGACACAGGACAGTTGGAACTGTGTATCATACTCCCTGTCACCTCATTACAACCAAAAAGATGGCTGCCATCATGAAATCAAACATTTGCCTATTCTTTTAAAACAGGGTGGGTAAGAGATTATGGCCCATATGCAATTCACTTCTTCAACAGAGTTTTCTCCTAGGTGATCATTTTAAACTTGTCAATAAAATGCCTTTTAAGCCACTAGAGAGCAAGAACATACTGAAAATAAATTTGATAGTACTTTTTTACCTACTTTTTGGTACTTTTTAAATTATAAAGTTCTGGAAGTTATTTTAAATCGAAGATGAAAAATTATCTCCTAGGAGAAAACTCAGGTGAAAAAGTGAATTGCATATGGCCCACATTACCTATCTATTTTAAATAACATAAGTAATGTAACTTAATGAAAGTATGTTTGTTTAGGCTGAAGTTCCTTTTTAAGTATGCTTAAAATATATTAGTAGATAGATAATGGAACATAGTTTGAACAATACCATTGCACTTTTAGACCCATTCTACAACATTATCATGGCACCTCCAGTAAATAAAGAATATACTATTTTTTTTCTTTATGAATAGTGAGCCAAACACAGTGTGTGTTGATCACTTCTTGAGATTTGAATTATTTGAGCTTCCTTCACACTTGTTTGAGTCTTCAATACATATTAACCACTTGCCGACCGCCCACAGCTGATGGGCGGCAGCAAAGTGGACGCCGAAAGGACCGCAATACGCCCATCGGCGTTGCGTCCTTTCGGCATGCCGGGGGAGCGATCGCGTCATTGATGACGCGCGCTTCCCCTGGCAACTGGCTCCGCCCACCCGCGGCAACATCCCTCCGGCCATACGGAAGCGCCGGCGGGATGTTAACCCCCGATCTGCCGCATACAAAGCGTATAATACGCTTTGTATTGCATACAAAGCGTATTATACAGGCTGCCTCCTGCCCTGGTGGTCCCAGTGTCCGATGGACCACCAGGGCAGGCTGCAGCCCTCCTACTGTGCACCCAAACACACTGATCTCCACCCCCCTGCCCCCTGATCGCCCACAGCACCCCTCAGACCCCCCTGCCCACCCCCCAGACCCATGTTTGCACCCAATCACCCGCCTAAGCACCCATCAATCACTCCCTGTGACTATCTGTCAACGCTATTTTTTTAGGTTAGGTCCTAACTGCCCCCTGGGGCCTCCTGATCACCCCCCACACCCTCAGATCCTCCCAAGACCCCCCCAGACCCCCCGTGTATTGTATACATCTATTCTCACCTGTCAATCACCTATCAATCACCTGTCAATCACCCATCAATCACCCCCTGTCACCACCTGTCACTGCCACCCATCAATCAGCCCCTAACCTGCCCCTTGCGGGCAATCTGATCGCCCACCCACACCATCAGATCTCACGCAGCCCCGACCTCAGATCACCTCCCAAGTGCATTGTTTACATCTGTTCTCTACCCTAAACACCCACTAATTACCCATCGATTACCCATCAATCACACCCTATCACCACCTGTCACTGTTACCCATCAGATTAGACCCTAATCTGCCCCTTGCGGGCACCCAATCACCTGCCTACATGCTCAGATTGCCCTCAGACCCCCCCCCCCCCCTTATCAATTCGCCAGTGCATTATTTACATCTGTTCTTCCCTGTAATAACCCACTGATCACCTGTCAATCAACTGTCAATCACATATCAATCACCCCCTGTCACTGCCACCCATCAATCAGCCCCTAACCTGCCCCTTGCGGGCAATCTGATCACCCACCCACACCATCAGATCACCTGCAAACCCGCCGTCAGATCACCTCCCAAGTGCATTGTTTATATCTGTTCTCTCCTCTAAACACCCACTAATTACCCATCAATCACTCATCAATCACCCCTTATCACCATCTGTCACTGTTACCCATCAGATCAGACCCTAATCTGCCCCTTGCGGGCACCCAATCATCTGCCCACACACTCAGATTGCCCTCAGACCCCCCCCCTCCTTATCAATTCGCCTGTGCATTATTTACATCTGTTCTTCCCTGTAATAACCCACTGATCACCTGTCAATCACCTGTCAATCACCCCCTGTCACTGCCACCCATCAATAAGCCCCTAACCTGCCCCTTGCGGGCAATCTGATCACCCACCCACACCATCAGATCGCCTGCAGACCCGCCGTCAGATCACCTCCCAAGTGCATTGTTCACATCTGTTCTCTCCTCTAAACACCCACTAATTACCTATCAATCACCCATCAATCACCCCCTATCACCACCTGTCACTGCTACCCATCAGATTAGACCCCTATTTGCCCCTAGGGCACCCAATCACCGCCCACACCCTCAGAACACCCTCAGACCCCAGCCCTGGTCACCTCGCCAGTGCATTGCTTGCATCTATTCCCCCCTCTAATCACACCTTGAGACACCCATCAATCACCTCCTGTCACCACCTGTCACCCCCTAGCACACCTACCCATCAGATCAGGCCCTAATTTGCCCCGTGTGGGCTCCTGATCACTCGGCCAAGCCCTCAGATCCCCCTCAGACCCCCTTCTGATCACCTCCCCAGTGCATTGATTGCATCTATTTTCCCCTCTAACCTCCCCGAGACACCCATCAATCACCTCCTGTCACCCCCCTAGCACTCCTATCCATCAGATCAGGCCCAATACAACCTGTCATCTAAAAGGCCACCCTGCTTATGACCGGTTCCACAAAATTCGCCCCCTTATAGACCACCTGTCATCAAAATTTGCAGATGCTTATATCCCTGAACAGTCATTTTGAGACAGTTGGTTTCAAGACTACTCACAGTTTTGGGCCCGTAAAATGCCAGGGCAGTATAGGAACCCCACAAGTGACCCCATTTTAGAAAAAAGACACCCAAGGTATTCTGTTAGGTGTATGACGAGTTCATAGAAGATTTTATTTTTTGGCAAAAGTTAGCGGAAATTGATTTTTATTGTTTTTTTCACAAAGTGTCATTTTTCACTAACTTGTGACAAAAAATAAAAACTTCTATGAACTCACCATACACCTAACGGAATATCTTGGAGTGTCTTCTTTCTAAAATGGGGTCACTCGTGGGGTTCCTATTCTGCCCTGGCATTTTAGGGGCCCTAATCCGTAAGGAGTAGTCTAGAATCCAAATGCCTCATTGCCTCAGATGAGACAGACAGAGATGGCGTTACTAAGGGTGCAGCGGAGGGTGCCACATATGATGTTACCCTGGCACGGTGACTGCCCCGAATCTGCCTCTGATGGCGTAATCGACGGTCGACTCGAATGGCCGATGTGATGGCCTCATCGACTGTCCTGGGCTCGGGCAAGGTTAGCATTAAATTGGAGACCTCCTCCGACAACCCAGACAAGAAGTAATCCATGAGGGCAAAATGATCAAATCTGGCCGTGACTGACCATCTGCAAAATTCTGCCGCGTAATCCTCGACTGAACCCCTGTCTTGCCGCAAAAGTTTGAGCTTCCGCTCAGAGGTTGCCGCAAGGTCAGGGTCGTCGTAAATTATGGCCATGGCCTTAAAGAATTCCTCTACCGAGGTCAGAGCAGTATCGGTAGGAGGCAGGTTGTATGCCCATGACTGGGAGTCACCAGTCAGCAAAGTTTTAATAAAGGTGACCCGTTGGGTCTCAGTCCCCGAAGATCGGGGTCTCAACTCGAAGTACGATAACACTCTACTCTTAAAATTCCGGAAGTCAGACTTGTGGCCGGAAAATTTATCTGGTACGGGCATACGTATGTCAGCACTAGGAGGGGATCGCACTGAATCAATTGACGTCTGGAGGGTTCGCACAGAGCCTGATAGGACATCAATCATAGTCTTGTGGCTACCCAGCACTTGGTTGATGTTTTCCACCGAAGTGGCAAGTGCGCCCAGACGGTCAGTGTGTGCGTCCATTTGCATTTTTTGGTCTGGCGTTCTGTAACGATCGGTGAGCACAGAGAGTATCTGATTACCGGTGATCTGCAGTATCACTGGGAATACAGATATATACCAGATTATAAGTGATCTGCAGTCTCACCGATAATCCGATATACTAGCTAACCTCTGTTCACCTGAGTAGAGTGTAGTGTTTGGTGTAACAGTAACACTTTGAGGATTAGGCCTCAGTGCAGCAAGGAGTACTGCACAGATTCCTTCCGCAGACCTGAGCTCTCCAAGACGGGAGGAGTCAGACTGACAGTAGGAAGGATGTCTGGAAGTGACCCTCAGGAGGAAGGGTCGCTAACAGAGCGAGGAACCGCCTCTAATGGTAAGGTCGGTTCTCAAGGTCGGACAAGCCAGGTCGTACACACACAGACAGATAAAGTACAAGATCAGGAGACAAAGGCGGAGTCTAAGTACAAGCAGGGTTCGGCAACGGGGTATCAGAAATATCGAGGTACAGAATCAGGAGGCTGAGGCGGAGTCTAGAAACGAGCCGGGGGTCGGCAACAGAGTGTCAGAAATATCGAGGTACAAGATCAGAGTTCAGAAGGATAGTCAAGGCAGGCAAAGGTCATAACAGATAATCACAATCAAACTAGTACTTTAAGCTATCAACAGAATCTAGCTTAGTGTAGGATTACAGCTCCAGCTGGTCCCGCCACACTAACGGATCTGACTACGGATCTGGGTGCTCCCACGTATGTGATCGCATGCCAGACAAAGAGCAAGTGAACAACCAGCAGTATATATACTCTAGGACCTTTCCAGGACCTCCCTAATTGCTGGTCCAATGGGAGCAGTGGAATTTGTCAGCTGACCCAGCTGGTCAGCCGACTCCCTTCTAACTGCTATTTAAACTCTGCCTCTGTGCTCGCGCGCGTGTAAGTCTGAATCTTGGTGGACTATCAGTCCCAGCCACACCAGTACTGTCATGCAATGTATCTAGTGCGGGGGCCGCCTCTGATGCGGATTCCGCCGTTACCAATGCGGATTCCGCCGCACTGCCTATGCGGCATGCAGCGTTTTTTCCGCGTTGCGACGCCATGCTGGACGCGGAAACAGCCGCCTCACTTCGAGAGACGGCGGCCTTTCCGCGTTTCCTTACAGCAACACAGTACGTCGTCAGCTACACAGCTGACTCGCGTGTTTGCAGCCCGACCCAGCGATGTCACCCAAGGGGATCAGCTCCTGATCCCTGATCGGCAACATCAGAAAGTAATTTGTATGCACCTTAAAGACAGAGGATCAGCAGGACAACTAGACAATCATCATTGTTTAAAAGTAAATACATAAGACAGCCTCCATATTTCTCTCTATTCAGGTGTGCTGTAACTGTACACTCCAATTGTTATCTTTCAAATGATCAAAAAAAAATTTCAAACTTGTTTCAGTTCTCTCTCCTATAAGGAAACAGTCATCTATAAACATCTTCCATCACTTCAATCTCCATTCTAAATGCCTACAGCCCTTTCTTGTTATAAGTCTAATTGTACCAGAATATATTATTTCTCAAAATAGAGTTCATGCATTTCATGATAAAATTAATTTGCCATTGTTCAATTATGATTCCTCTTCAAAGCCTCCTCACTGTCCGTCAGCCCCTTTTCATACTCAGTGATTGTGTAGTAAGAGGTGACAAGGCATGTAGCGAACCATCTCCCTTTCTTCTATTGTTTTTTTTTTTTTTTTTGTAATTATATCTCCTGCGACTTTGATATATGAATCCATTTTAATTACTTCTGTAGATAAGCAATAGTAAATAGTAAGTCTTTCTTCAATTTCATTAATTTAATCATCTAGAAAGACTAGGTGCGTTTGATGCTGTACAACTACTTGTTCCATCATATTTCCTGAGTTTAGTTTGTGAGAAAACTCAGGGTCTACCCCAGTGCTAAGAAAACTATCAGTGGGCTGGATTCCTCTCTTCCCCCCCCCCCCCTCCCCTCCTTCCCTGCAGAATCAAGATCAAGAGCGATTTGCGGGTGTTAAAACTCACCTGCTTGCTGATTCCAGCATTGTGTCTCTATGGGAACAGGACATGCCATCAGGACATGGCCGTGTATTACACGCTGGCACCCAGAGTGTGATAGCATGTCATGCAGGAAGCGGACAGTAGGTGAGTTTTAACTCCCTCTAACCACTCACTCGCGACTCTGCAGGGAGGGAGGGGGAGCAGGGAGGAAGCAAGGAATTCGGACCACGGTCTGCAGAATGCAGCCCAGGCCGTGCAAAGTTTGCCCAGGCCTTGTCTACCCTAATACCATTTGCTGTCTTGTTGACTCTTCTAAATCCTGTGATAGGGTATACTTCCAAATAAACTAGTTCTCCATTCAGCTACATACTTTCTCTACATCCAATACCACTTCTTCAACCGTCTTGTTTTTTTTTCTTATATATATATATATATATATATATATATATATATATATATATATATATATATATATATATACAGGATCTTCTCAAAAAATTAGCATATTGTGATAAAGTTCATTATTTTCTGTAATGTACTGATAAACATTATACTTTCATATATTTTAGATTCAAATACACACAACTGAAGTAGTTCAAGCCTTTTGTTGTTTTATTATTGATGATTTTGGCATACAGCTCATGAAAACCCAAAATTCCTCTCAAAAAATTAGCATATTTCATCCGACCAATAAAAGAAAAGTGTTTTTAAAACAAAAAAAGTAAAAATAATCAAATAATTATGTTCAGTTATGCACTCAATACTTGGTCGGGAATCCTTTTGCAGAAATGACGCCTTCAATGCGGCGTGGCATGGAGGCAATCAGCCTGTGACACTGCTCAGGTGTTATGGAGGCCCAGGATGCTTTGATAGCTGCCTTAAGCTCATCCAGAGTGTTGGGTCTTGCGTCTCTCAACTTTCTGTTCACAATATCCCACAGATTCTCTATGGAGTTCAGGTCAGGAGAGTTGGCAGGCCAATTGAGCACAGTAATACCATGGTCATTAAACCATTTACCAGTGGTTTTGGCACTGTGAGCAGGTGCCAGGTCGTGCTGAAAAATGAAATCTTCATCTCCATAAAGCTTTTCAGCAGATGGAAGCATGAACCCACTTTTGAACCAGAAACAGCGGCAGAAGCGCCTGACCTGGGCTACAGAGTAGCAGCACTGGACTGTTGCTCAGTGGTCCAAAGTACTTTTTTTGGATGAAAGCAACTTTTGCATGTCATTCGGAAATCAAGGTGTCAGAGTCTGGAGGAAGACTGGGGAGAGGGAAATGCCAAAATGTCTGAAGTCCAGTGTCAAGTACCCACAGTCAGTGATGGTCTGGTTTGCCATGTCAGCTGCTGGTGTTGGTCCACTGTGTTTTATCAAGGGCAGGGTAAATGCAACTAGCTATCAGGAGATTTTGGAGCACGTCATGCTTCCACCTGCTGAAAAGCTTTATGGAGATGAAGATTTCATTTTTCAGCACGACCTGGCACCTGCTCACAGTGCCAAAACCACTGGTAAATGATTTACTGACCATGGTATTACTGTGCTCAATAGAGTTGGGCCGAACGGTTCGCCTGCGAACGGTTCCATGCGAACTTCAGTGGTTCGCGTTCGCGTCCCGCAGGCGAACCTTTGCGGAAGTTCGGTTCGCCCCATAATGCACATGGAGGGTCAACTTTGACCCTCTACATCACAGTCAGCAGGCCCAGTGTAGCCAATTAGGCTACACTAGCCCCTGGAGCCCCACCCCCCCTTATATAAGGCAGGCAGCGGCGGCCATTACGGTCACTCGTGTGCTGCCTGCGTTAGTGAGAGTAGGGCGAGCAGACTGTCTCTCAGGGAAAGATTAGTTAGGCTTAACTTGTTCCTGTCTGGCTGCATACCTGTTCTGTGAACCCACCACTGCATACCTGTGCTGTGAACCCACCACTGCATACCTGTGCTGTGAACCCACCACTGCATACCTGTGCTGTGAACCCACCACTGCATACCTGTGCTGTGAACCCACCACTGCATACCTGTTCAGTGAACCCACCACTGCATACCTGTGCTGTGAACCCACCACTGCATACCTGTTCAGTGAACCTGCCACTGCATACCTGTTCTGTTCAGTGGACCCGCCACTGTATACCTGTTCATTGAACCCACCACTGCATATCTGTGCTGTGAACCCACCACTGCATACCTGTTCTGTGAACCCACCACTGCATACCTGTTCAGTGAACCTGCCACTGCATACCTGTTCTGTTCAGTGGACCCGCCACTGTATACCTGTTCATTGAACCCACCACTGCATACCTGTGCTGTGAACCCACCACTGCATACCTGTTGTGTTCAGTGAACCTGCCACTGCATACCTGTTCTGTTCAGTGGACCCGCCACTGTATACCTGTTCAGTGAACCCGCCACTGCATACCTGTTGTGTTCAGTGAACCTGCCACTGCATACCTGTTCTGTTCAGTGGACCCGCCACTGTATACCTGTTCAGTGAACCCGCCACTGCATACCTGTTCTGTTCAGTGGACCCGCCACTGTATACCTGTTCAGTGAACCCGCCACTGCCTACCTGTTGTGTTCAGTGAACCTGCCACTGCATACCTGTTCTGTGAACCCGCCACTGTATACCTGTTCTGTTTAGTGAACCCGCCACTGCATACCTGTTCTTTTCAGTGGACCCGCCACTGTATACCTGTTCAGTGAACCCGCCACTGCATACCTGTTCTGTTCAGTGGACCCGCCACTGTATACCTGTTCAGTGAACCCGCCACTGCATACCTGTTGTGTTCAGTGAACCTGCCACTGCATACCTGTTCTGTGAACCCGCCACTGTATACCTGTTCTGTTTAGTGAACCCGCCACTGCATACCTGTTCTGTTCAGTGGACCCGCCACTGTATACCTGTTCAGTGAACCCGCCACTGCATACCTGTTCTGTTCAGTGGACCCGCCACTGTATACCTGTTCAGTGAACCCACCACTGCATACCTGTTGTGTTCAGTGAACCTGCCACTGCATACCTGTTCTGTGAACCCGCCACTGTATACCTGTTCTGTTTAGTGAACCCGCCACTGTATACCTGTTCTGTTTAGTGAACCCGCCACTGAATACCTGTTCTGTTCAGTGGACCCGCCACTGTATACCTGTTCAGTGAACCCGCCACTGCATACCTGTTCTGTTCAGTGGACCCGCCACTGTATACCTGTTCAGTGAACCCGCCACTGCATACCTGTTGTGTTCAGTGAACCTGCCACTGCATACCTGTTCTGTGAACCCGCCACTGTATACCTGTTCTGTTTAGTGAACCCGCCACTGTATACCTGTTCTGTTTAGTGAACCCGCCACTGTATACCTGTTCAGTGAACCCGCCACTGCATACCTGTTGTGTTCAGTGAACCTGCCACTGCATACCTGTTGTGTTCAGTGAACCTGCCACTGCATACCTGTTCTGTGAACCCGCCACTGTATACCTGTTCTGTTTAGTGAACCCGCCACTGTATACCTGTTCTGTTTAGTGAACCCGCCACTGCATACCTGTTCTGTTCAGTGAACCCGCCACTGTATACCTGTTCAGTGAACCCGCCACTGCATACCTGTTGTGTTCAGTGAACCTGCCACTGCATACCTGTTGTGTTCAGTGAACCTGCCACTGCATACCTGTTCTGTGAACCCGCCACTGTATACCTGTTCTGTTCAGTGAACCCACCGCATCAGTGCGCATACCTGTGCAGTTAAGTGAACCCACCTACCTACGTGAGTGCACGCAGTGTGATATACCACTCCGTGCATACCCGATATGGACAAAACAGGTAGAGGAAGAGGTAGTGCCAGAGCCAGAGGAAGGCCACCCGGCAGGTCTGCGCGAGGTCGTGTAAATGTAATTTCGTGTGGACCTGGCCCACAGTACAGTGCTCGGAAGAAGGCACGTCCCATCACCTCCCAAGATTGTCAGGACGTGGTTGAGTATTTAGCGACACAGAACACCTCATCTTGCTCAGCCACCAGCGCTACTACTAGCACCACTTCCGCTGCATTTGACACTTCGCAAGAATTATTTAGTGTTGAAATCACTGATGCACAGCCATTGTTGTTACAGCCAGATGAATTTTCACCAGCTCATATATTTGAGTTACCCGGCAACACTATGGATGTAACGTGTAAGGAGGATGAAGGACCTACTGATGGTGCATGTTTGGATTTGTCTGAGGCAAGCGAAGCTGGGCAGGATGATTACGATGATGACGATGATAGGGATCCTCTGTATGTTCCCAATAGAGGAGATAAAGAGGGGGACAGTTCAGAGGGGGAGTCAGAGAGTAGTAGGAGGAGAGAAGTTGCTGAAAGAAGCTGGGGCAGCTCTTCGTCAGAAACAGCTGGTGGCAGAGTCCGGCACCATGTATCGCCACCTATGTACAGCCAGCCAACTTGCCCTTCAGCATCAGCTGCTGAGGTCCCCATAGTGCCCACATCCCAGGGTGGCTCAGCGGTGTGGAAATTTTTTAATGTGTGTGCCTCAGATCGGACCAAAGCCATCTGTTCGCTCTGCCAACAAAAATTGAGCCGTGGAAAGGCCAACACTCACGTAGGGACAAGTGCCTTACGAAGGCACCTGGAGAAAAGGCACAAACAGCAATGGGATGGCCACCTGAGCAAAAGCAGCAGCAGCACACAAAAGCAAAGCCACCCTCCTTCTCCTCTTCCTCCTCCATCAGGTGCATTATCTGCTTCTGCCGCTTTCTCCCTTCCACCTTCACAGGCACCCTCCTCCACTCCGCCTCTGCCCTTGAGCGGTTCCTGCTCCTCTGCCCACAGCAGCAGTCAGGTGTCCGTGAAGGAAATGTTTGAGCGGAAGAAGCCAATTTCGGCCAGTCACCTCCTTGCCCGGCGTCTGACAGCTGGCGTGGCGGAACTGTTAGCTCGGCAGCTGTTACCATACCGGCTGGTGGACTCTGAGGCCTTCCGTAAATAGGTGGCCATCGGAACACCGCAGTGGAAGATGCTAGGCCGCACTTATTTTTCGAGAAAGGCCATACCCCAACTGCACCGTGAAGTTGAGAGGCAAGTGGTGTCATCTCTTGCGAAGAGCGTTGGGTCAAGGGTACACCTGACCACGGATGCCTGGTCTGCCAAGCACGGGCAGGGCCGCTACATTACCTACACAGCCCATTGGGTGAACCTGGTGGTGAACGATGGCAAGCGGGGCGCAGCGGACCAAATTGTGACACCTCCACGGCTTGCAGGCAGGCCTCCTGCCACCTCCTCTCCTCCTGCTACATGCTCTTCGCTGTCCTCCTCCTCCTTGGCTTAGTGGCAGTTCTCCTCTCCAGCTACACAGCCCCAGCTCCGCAGGGCCTATGCTGCATGCCAGGTAAGACGGTGTCACGCCATCTTAGACATGTCTTGTCTCAAAGCGGAGAGTCACACTGGAGCAGCTCTCCTGGCTGCTCTTAAGAAACAGGTGGATGAGTGGCTGACCCCGCACCACCTGGAGATAGGCAATGTGGTGTGCGACAACGGCAGCAATCTGCTTGCCGCTTTGCATATGGGGAAGCTGACACACATACCCTGCATGGCACATGTGATGAATCTAGTGGTTCAAAGATTTGTGGCAAAGTACCCTGGCTTAGCGAATGTCCTGAAGCAGGCCAGGAAGTTCTGTGGGCATTTGAGGTGGTCTTACACAGCCATGGCACGCTTTGCGGAAATTCAGCGCAAAAACAACATGCCGGTGAGACGCCTCATTTGCGATAGCCCGACTCGCTGGAACTCGACCCTGCTCATGTTCTCCCGCCTGCTAGAACAGAAGAAAGCCGTGACCCACTACCTCTACAACTACAGTAGAATGAAACAGTCTGGGAAGATGGGGATGTTCTGGCCCGACAACTGGACACTGATGGAAAATGCATGCAGGCTCATGCGGCCGTTTGAGGAGGTGACCAACCTGGTGAGCCGCAGTGAGGGCACCATCAGCGACTTAATTCCCTACGCTTACTTCTTGGAGCGTGCTGTGCGTAGAGTGGCGGATGAAGCTGTAAATGAGCGTGACCAGGAACCGTTACGGCAGGAACAGGCATGGGACCAATTTTCATCAGACCCAGCTGTTTCCTCAACACCTGCGGCAGCACAGAGGGGGGAGGAGGAGGAAGAAGAGAAGTCGTGTGCAGAAGACGAGTCAGACTCAGAGGATGATGAGCAAGGTGTTTCTTTGGGGGAGGAGGAGGAGGAGGAGGAGGAGGGGACAGCGGCAGGAGAAAAACCTCAGCAGGCATCGCAAGGGGCTTGTGCTGCTCAACCTTCCCGTGGTATTGTTCGCGGCTGGGGGGAGGAGGTTGACTTACCCGACGTCACTGAGGAAGAGCAAGAGGAGATGGAGGGTACTGGATCCGACTTTGTGCAGATGTCGTCTTTTATGCTGTCCTGCCTGTTGAGGGACCCCCGTATAAAAAACCTCAAGGGGAATGACCTGTACTGGGTGGCCACACTACTAGACCCTCGGTACAGGCACAAAGTGGCGGACCTGTTACCAACTCACCGGAAGGTGGAAAGGATGCAGCACATGCAGAACCAGCTGTCAACTATGCTTTACAATGCCTTTAAGGGTGATGTGACGGCACAACGCCAGCAAGGTACCACTGCCACTAATCCTCCTCCCGTGTCCACGCAGTCAAAGACAGGACGCTCCAGCGATCTCATGGTGATGTCGGACATGCGGACGTTCTTTAGTCCAACGCCTCGCCGTAGCCCTTCTGGATCCACCCTCCACCAACGCCTGGAATGGCAGGTAGCCGACTACCTGGCCTTAAGTGTGGATGTAGACACTGCTGTGAACAGCGATGAGGAACCCTTGAACTACTGGGTGCGCAGGCTTGACCTGTGGCCAGAGCTGTCCCAATTTGCCATCCAACTTCTCTCCTGCCCTGCCGCAAGCGTCCTGTCAGAAAGGACCTTCAGCGCAGCCGGAGGCATTGTCACAGAGAAGAGAAGTCGCCTAAGTCACAAAAGTGTTAAGTACCTCACCTTTATCAAAATGAATGAGGCATGGATCCCGGAGGGCTGCTGCCCGCCCCAAGACTAAGTCAGTCCCCGCACACACAGCATCTTTGCCTGCACGCCGTGTGACTGGCTGCCTGGCCTGCCCCAAGAAGACTAAGTCGCTGCCAGTCCCTCCACACAGCATGTCTGCCTGCAGGCCGCTTGACTACCTTCTCCGCCACCACCAACAGGGTCCGGGACTCCAGGCGGATTGCTGAATTTTTTAGGCCGCTGCTAGCAGCGGCCGCTGTAATAATTTTTCTGGTGTGTGTACATGACTGCCTAATTTTTCTGGCTGCACTGCGGGCAGCTGCAACAACAAAAGAAAAGGCATGTACATGCGCCCATTCCCCTTCGTGATCATTACCTTGCCGTGGTGAAGGGGCTTGCGTATCACAATGAAGCAATGACCGGCGCCTAGATGAGTGTCTCGGGGGGCACACCCACGATAATAAGGTCGTTGCCTCATTGTGGTCAGACCAAATTTGATCAGCTGGACAGTCACTGTTCTGTCATTCAGCTACATCAGCCAGGCGACCATATGGGCTGTAAAGCCACCAAAACCTGCACTCTCGCCATGGTGCGCACCAGTCCAGCACGGCCGTCACTACACAAACAGCTGTTTGCGGTGTGTTACACGGTGAGTTTGGTGTGTCAGTGTGAAGCAGTACCTTAATTACACTACCTGATTGATGTATACACATGCAAGATGTTTGAAAGCACTTTAGGCCTGTCATTTAGCATTCAATGTGATTTCTGCCCTTAAAACGCTGCTTTGCGTCAAATCCAGATTTTTCCCCGGGACTTTTGGCATGTATCCCAATCCGCCATGCCCCCCTCCAGGTGTTAGACCCCTTGAAACATGTTTTCCATCACTTTTGTGGCCAGCATAATTATTTTTTTTTTTCAAAGTTCGCATCCCCATTGAAGTATATTGCGGTTCGCGAACTTTAACGCGAACCGAACCTTCCGCGGAAGTTCGCGAACCAGGTTCGCGAACCTAAAATCGGAGGTTCGGCCCAACTCTAGTGCTCAATTGGCCTGCCAACTTTCCTGACCTGAACCCCGTAGAGAATCTGTGGGATATCGTGAAGAGAAAGTTGAGAGACGCAAGACCCAACACTCTGGATGAGCTTAAGGCCGCTATCGAAGCATCCTGGGCCTCCATAACACCTGAGCAGTGCCACAGGCTGATTGTCTCCATGCCACGCCGCATTGAAGCAGTCATTTCTGCAAAAGGTTTCCCGACCAAGTATTGAGTGCATAACTGAAAATAATTATTGGAAGGTTGACTTTTTTGTTTTAAAAACACTTTTCTTTTATTGGTCGGATGAAATATGCTAATTTTTTGAGATAGGAAATTTGGCTTTTCATGAGCTGTATGCCAAAATCATCAATATTAAAACAATAAAAGGCTTGAATTACTTCAGTTGTATGTATTTGAATCTAAAATATATGAAAGTCTAATGTTTATCAGTACATTACAGAAAATAATGAACTTTATCACAATATGCTAATTTTTTGAGAAGATCCTGTATATATATATATATTTATATATATATATATATATATATATATATATATATATATACAGGATCTTCTCAAAAAATTACCATATTGTGATAAAGTTAATTATTTTCTGTAATGTACTGATAAACATTGGACTTTCATATATTTTAGATTCAAATACACACAACTGAAGTAGTTCAAGCCTTTTATCGTTTTAATATTGATGATTTTGGCATATAGCTCATGAAAACCCAAAATTCCTATCTCAAAAAATTAGAATATTTTATCCGACCAATAAAAGAAAAGTGTTTTTAAAACAAAAAAAGTCAACCTTCAAATAATTATGTTCAGTTATGCACTCAATACTTGGTTGGGAATCCTTTTGCAGAAATGACTGCTTCAATGCGGTGTGGCATGGAGGCAATCAGCCTGTGGCACTGCTCAGGTGTTATGGAGGCTCAGGATGCTTCGATAGCGGCCTTAAGCTCATCCAGAGTGTTGGGTCTTGCGTCTCTCAACTTTCTCTTCACGATATCCCACAGATTCTCTACGGGGTTCAGGTCAGGAAAGTTGGCAGGCCAATTGAGCACAGTAATACCATGGTCAGTAAACCATTTACCAGTGGTTTTGGCACTGTTAGCAGGTGCCAGGTCGTGCTGAAAAATGAAATCTTCATCTCCATAAAGCTTTTCAGCAGATGGAAGCATGAACCCACTTTTGAACCAGAAGCAGCGGCAGAAGCGCCTGACCTGGGCTACAGAGAAGCAGCACTGGACTGTTGCTCAGTGGTCCAAAGTACTTTTTTCAGATGAAAGCAACTTTTACATGTCATTAGGAAATCAAGGTGCCAGAGTCTGGAGGAAGACTGGGGAGAGGGAAATGCCAAAATGCCTGAAGTCCAGTGTCAAATACCCACAGTCAGTGATGGTCTGGGGTGCCATGTCAGCTGCTGGTGTTGGTCCACTGTGTTTTATCAAGGGCAGGGTCAATGCAGCTAGCTATCAGGGGATTTTGGAGCACTTCATGCTTCCATCTGCTGAAAAGCTTTATGGAGATGAAGATCTCATTTTTGTTTTCCAATATATTTTATTGAATGAGATTTGCAAACAGGTTATAACAGTGTACATGGTAGAGCAAGAAAATTATTTATAACACAGTTGGTTAGCCATTCAGGTGAGATTGTTTACAAATTCCATTTTTGTTAGTTAGGGTATCACTCCTCTTTTAGAATGAGCTACTAGAGTTAGAGTGCAGCGCCGAGGAGAAGAGGAGAAAAAGGAGAAAAGAGTAGGTAGAGATAAGAGGAGATAGGAAAGGAAAGGGAGGAAGAGAAAAGGAGAGCAGAGGAAAGTAGTGCTTAGGTAGGTGTGTGGTAAGCTATGAGGTGGAGAGTGGAGTGTGGCATTTTAACTGCGACGACAAGTATTCCAGAGATAAGGCTCTGGGATTGGGGTTAGGTTATGACATTATACCTTTGTACTCGACAGAATCTTTGAACTCGTACCAACAAGCCCATATTTTAGAGATTTTGTCAACTTGTTCCTGGGCTATAAAGATCTGTTCTTCCAACTCTCTCACCTTTTCGATTCTCGAAAACCACTGTTTCAGGGTAGGGACAAGTTTTGTTTTCCAGAGTGCTGGTATAGTTGCTCTGGCCGCTGAGATCATGTGAGGGACTATAGATTTCTTATACTGGGCAGGGGAATAGGTTGAGTTGTGTAGAAGAAAAACATCTGGGCTGTAAGGCATATTGCAACTCGAGATTTGTTGGGTAAGCCTGTGGACGTCTTTCCAGAATCTCTTTATTAGAGCACAGTCAAACATCAAGTGGAGCAAGTTGCCAGGGCCTTTTTCACAACGCCAGCCAGTATTAGATAAGTCGGGCATAAATTTGCTTAAAATTTCCGGGGTCCTGTACTATAGGGTGAGAAATTTGTAGTTCTGTTCCCTAATTCTTGTATTCCTTGAGGATTTATGTGTGTTGGAGTATATAGTGAGCCATTGATCTTCTGATAATGGTGAACCTAGGAGTTTATCCCACTTTTTCCTGAAAATAGGAGTAAGTGGAGATTGGGCGTATTGCAAAAGATTGTAGTTCCATGAGAGCATATGACACTTCACAGTTTTAGATTCACATCTTTGGTCAAATTGTGTGAGATTGCTGGTTGCTCCCTGCTTAAGAACAGGTGTCTCTAAGAAGTGGCGGATCTGGAAAAACGTCCAATAAGGCAGGGGTTGATCTGAAGTAGGGTGTGCTATGATTTCCCGGGTTTTAAGTTTTCCGGATGCCATAAATTGGTGTACCCTGGGGAGTTCTACCTTTGCCCAGGTTCTAAGGTAAGCTGAATCATTACCTGGTGTAAAGAGAGGATGTCCTATCAGTGGGGTCATAGGCCCGTTTAAAAGGGAGATTTTATATTTTTTGCAGCATGTCAAGAAGGCTTGTTTTGTTGTTACTATGAGAGGGTGGTCTAGTTTACTACCTCTAGTGGGACTGGATGGTACCCATGGGAAGCCCCCTATTTGAGTGCCTATAATCTCCTGCTCTATCTTAACCCAATCTTTCTGGCCTAATGAGGATGTCCAGTCAATAATTCATACTAGATGTGAAGCAAGGTGATATAGTCTTAGGTTAGGGAGGCCTGAGCCACCTCTATCTAAGGGTAGAGAAAGAGTACTGTTGTTAAGCCTTACTTTTTTATATCCCCATATGAATTGGTTGAGTGAAGTTTGCAGTTTTTTCAGGAAGGTTGGAGGTAGGTGGACAGGGACCGTCTGAAAAAAGTATAAGAGTTGTGGAAGGATTGTCATCTTAATAGATGCCATCCTCCCAAACCAAGATAGGCCTTTGAGCTTGTTCCAGTCTGTTAATTCTTTTTGAATTTTATCTCTAAGAGGGCCATAGTTGAGGTCAAAGAGATCATCTAGGTTCGCAGGTAGTTTGATACCCAGGTATGGGATTGCTTTTGTCTCCCATTTAAAGGGGAATCTTTCTCTACAAATCGTCACTGTTTCTGCTTTAAGGGTAATGTTGAGTGCAAAGGATTTGTCATAGTTGATTTTTAGATTGGAGATTAGACCAAAACTGTGAAGGGCTTGTATCAGGTTCGGGAGAGTGGTTAAGGGGTTTGACAGGAAAAATAACATATCGTCAGCAAAAGCTGCTATTTTATATTCATCCCGACCAATCTTGATACCTTGAATGTCAGCATTTGATCTAACCTGATTTAGAAAGGGCTCCAAGCAGAGAATATAAATTAAAGGGGATAGGGGGCACCCCTGCCTAGTGCCGTTTGAGATAGGGAAGGACTTTGAGAGAGAGAGGTTCGCCTTTACTTTTGCCGATGGATTATTATAAAGCAAATTAATCCAGTAGGTGAGCTGCGTGCCTAATCCTAGATTAGCAAGTACCGCCTTAATGTAGTTCCAGGAGACCCTATCAAATGCCTTCTCGGCATCGGTCGACAGCAAAAAGCCCTCCGACCGATGCCAAGCGAGCCAGTACTGAATCCCAATAGCTTTTGCCGTGTTGTCCCTGCCTTCCCTTCCAGGGACAAATCCGACCTGGTCTTGATGGGTGAGCTGTGGAAGGAGTGGTGTGATTCTGTTTGCCAAGGCCTTGGCAAATATCTTGATATCGCAATTGAGAAGCGAGATTGGTCTGTAATTGTTACAGAGAGTAGAATCTTTTCCTTCCTTATGAATTACCGTCACATGAGCTTCTAAAAGCTGCACTGAGGGCACAGTTTGGTCTGATACACTATTGAAGGCCTTAGTGAAGCAAGGTGCCAAGGCCTTGGCAAAGAGCTTGTAATATTGGGCGGTCAGCCCATCAGGCCCTGGGCTCTTTCCTGATTTTAGATTTTTAACAATGCTCAGGAATTCCCCTTGGTCTATTGGGAGTTCTAATTCTTTCACCACATCCGTTTTTAACGGGCTGAATCCGTATTTTTGTAGGTATTCCTGGATCAGCCTATTTTTATCTGCTTGTGGAGGTGTATCTTTACTAGCTGAGTGAAGGTTATATAGGCCCAGGTAGTAATTGCGAAAGGCTTCTAAGATTGCCGGGGTAGTGATATGGTTCTGACCTTTGGAGTTGGTAATTATTGATATTAGTTGTCTAGCCCTCCTACGTTTAAGTTTTCTTGCTAAAAAGGTGCCTATTTTGTTATCCCATTCATAGAAGGCTTTTTCTGATTGGAGGATAGAGGATTGTGCTTTCCTCTCTAAAACCTGTTTGAGGTCTTGTCTCTTGTGGTGGAGGGTGGCAAGGGTGTCTTCCCTAGAGTTCTTTTGGTGAGCTTGTTCTAATTGCGCAATTTCTTTTAGTAGGGTCTGTACTCGAAGGTATTTTTCTCTTTTCTTTCGCGCTCCCAGCTTAATAAGTTCTCCCCTTACAACCACTTTATGGGCTTCCCAAATGGCCAGGGGCGAAGCTTCGCATGTTAAGTTATGTTTCATGTAATCTGATAAAATCCTAGTGATCTCCCTGGAGGACTCCAAATCTTCCAGAAGCTCTGGGTTTAGTTTCCAGTTAAATTGGGAAGTTTTTAGAAAGGGGATTTTAAGCTTTAGAAACACTGGTGCGTGATCAGAGAAGGCTATAGAGCCTATATACGCTTTTGCAACATATTCTATGTCAAGTTGAGTAATTTGCAAGTGATCAATGCACGAATATTTCCCGTGTGGGGCAGAGTAATATGTAAAGTCTTTGCCCTGGGGATTCAGAGTCCTCCAGACATCCACCAAGGAGAGATCATGTAGCTTGTCTTTAACCCTTTTTATCATTTTGTAGGGGAGTTGGGTTTTGCCATTTGAGGTGTCAATTGGCGGGTGCAGAGGTATATTCAAATCATCTCCCCAAATGATCATGCCTTTAGCGTAGTCAAGTAGTTTGTTAGCAGTAGTAGTTAGGAAAGCCTCTTGTTTGTCATTGGGCGCATAGACCAAGGCTAGAGTGATATCTCTGTTACCTAGTGTGCAGTTGGCAAATATAAATCTACCCTCAGGGTCTGCTAGGTGGTCTTTTACCTGTAGTTCACACCTTTTATGTAGAATGATAGATACTCCTCTGGTTTTACCTGCTGGAGAAGTGGAGTGGTAGCTCCTGGTATAGTTTTTATCCCTTAAATAGGGTGTATGTCGGTTGGAGAAATGTGTTTCCTGAATCATAGCGATCATGATGTCTTGGCTTTGGAGAAGATGCAAAAGAGCTGAACGCCTTTCAGGAGTATTAAGCCCATTGACATTGTGGGATGTTACTGTCCAAAGGACTGAGTCCTTTTGTAAGGACATTGTGTAGAGATCTATTAAGCTGCCACTCCACTTGACCGCCTCTTCACTACTGGAGGAGAAAGAGAGAAGAGGGATAGAACAAAGAATGAAAATGGAAATGAAGGAAGAAGGAGAGATAGTTAACATGAGCACAAGCACAAATTAGCGTGAATTAAATGCCAGAAGAATCTTATGTGCTTTAACTGTGATTAGAAGCAATTACGGTGTAGACAGATCAGCTAGTGACCTGTCTAGTAAGTTAACCGATTGAGTGTCAGTGCAGTTGTATACACTGTGTGGGGGTTAAGACGACAAGAATCGAGTCAATGGAGCTCGAGGAATTATCCTGTGTCGACCCACCACGGTTTCCTGGTTTCAGGGTGCGTATGAGAGGTGCGCCTTAGGTAGTTTTATTCCCGGGGAACCCAGGGTCTAGCAGAGCCAGGAATAGGGAGCTCTTAATATTGAGGTCATCCGTAGTTGCTGGTCTGATCATCTCCCAAGTTTACTATTGGCACCAAATGAGAAAGTACGCGCCCTGAAAGGAAGAAAGTACCTTATTAAAGCTTAGACAGATGATTAGTATATATTCAATAATTAACCCAACTACGTAGAACTATAAACTAAATTAACCTTTGAACCTTTAAGTTTATAACGTTGTGGCACACATATAAACAGGGGGTGCGTAGTAGTATAACAAGTATAATGTAGTTTGCGCCTTGAGCAAGGTAGGTATAACATTGTTTGGTTCTTTATGGATAACCCAGTTCTGCTATCCTGGGATGGTAAGTATACGGGGGGAGAACAAAAAGGCTATTTAACTGTCATATCTGTTATGCAGGGTATGGTGCTAAAAGAATTAAGTGAACATTGGCCTAGTGAGTCTACTCGGGAGTTAAATAGGCAAATAAAGCCAAGAGATGGTCTAAAGGTTCACCAGGGTACTGGGATGGAAAAGAGGAAAAAGTCACCCATCAGCGTTGTCTTGTGGGTCTGGGCCTTGATCAGCGTCACTCTCCTCAGATGCAGACCTTGTATTGTCCTCCTGTAAGTCATCTTCAGCGGGTTCAGAGACTTGACTGAAGCGTCTCCTATGGGCCTGTTGTTGGTCACTGGAGTTACTCAAAGCGCGGTCACGTCTCCTTGCGGATCCTATACGGTCGGCCGCTGTCAGGGTCGGGGGTCCGTCTCCGTTTGTGAGGTGTTGCCAGTCTGGGAGTTCAACCGTAGGGATATGGAATGCCCTGCAGAAGTATTCCAGATCTAAGGGGTGCCTCAGGTTAGCAGTGATCGAGCCCTTCGTTGCTTGTAGGCAGAAGGGAAAGCGCAAGCGATAAACAATGCCGTTTTCTCTTAGGATCTGTAGTAAAGGCTTCAGTACTCTCCTATTCTGCAAGGTGATAATCGACAGGTCCTAAAAGGTGGATGGTGACATCCTTAAAGTAGATCTCATCTTGCTGTCTAGCTTTCCTCATGATTTCTTCTTTCAGCGAGAAGCTCGATAGGCAGCAGATTATGTCGCGCGGAGGGCCTTCTTCTCGTCCCTTTGGGCGGAGTGCACGGTGCGCTCTTTCAATTGCTATGGGGCTGTCTTTGGGCCTTTCTAGGAGTTGGTTAAAGATGGCGATTACCGCCTCTAGGAGGGATTCTTGGGATACCACCTCTGGAATGCCCCTTATCCTGATGTTGTTGCGACGTCCTCTGTTATCTAAGTCCTCCAGTTTTTGCTGAAATTCAAACATCCTATTATCTTGCTTTTCTGATTTGGTCTGTAAGTCGCTTACTTGTGTGCGAGTGTCTTTTCCCTCCTTCTCTAGAGAGGACAGTCTAGAGTGAATCTGCGTCACATCTTCTCTGAGGTCTGCTATGGCGGAGGCGAATGATTCTTTTATGTCCGCAGCTATCTCTTTCATGATTGCCACTGTCGGCATGTTATTTAGCTTCTCAAGTACCTTGGAGTCTTTTTGTCCCCGGGTTGTGCCTGAAGAAGAGTCTTCTGAAGGGCTGGGCGAAATTGCCGCCATAATGGGAGAGGAGCGCCCTGTGTTTCCGCTCTTCTGCGCTCTAAACATCTCCGGAACGTTTTTCGGTGGTCGGGTTGTGGAGTCCCCCGGGTTCTTAGAGGTCCCGGTAGTCTTTTTGTCCTCTTTCATCGTTGGGATTTGGCTGGAAACCAGGATTTGGTGGGTGCACGGACAGAGCTCTCTTAGCAAGCAGCCATCTCAGAGCGGTGCCAAGCCACGCCCCCGAAGATCTCATTTTTCAGCACGACCTGGCACCTGCTCACAGTGCCAAAACCACTGGTAAATGGTTTACTGACCATGGTATTACTGTGCTCAGTTGGCCTGCCAACTCTCCTGACCTGAACCCCATAGAGAATCTGTGGGATATTGTGAAGAGAAAGTTGAGAGACGCAAGACCCAACACTCTGAATGAGCTTAAGGCCGCTATCGAAGCATGCTGGGCCTCCATAACACCTGAGCAGTGCCACAGGCTGATTGCCTCCATGCCACGCCGCATTGAAGCAGTCATTTCTGCAAAAGGATTCCCGACCAAGTATTGAGTGCATAACTGAACATAATTATTTGAAGGTTGACTTTTTTTGTTTTAAAAACACTTTTCTTTTATTGGTCGGATGAAATATGCTAATTTTTTGAGATAGAAATTTTGGGTTTTCATGAGCTGTATGCCAAAATCATCAATATTAAAACAATAAAAGGCTTGAACTACTTCAGTTGTGTGTATTTGAATCTAAAATATATGAAAGTCTAATGTTTATCAGTACATTACAGAAAATAATGAACTTTATCACAATATGCTAATTTTTTGAGAAGATCCTGTATATATATTGATCATTCTCATGTATTTTAATGTAAAAAAAATCCTATAAAAATCAATTTCTCTATCTCTCCACCTACTTCTCATCTCCACAAGAGTCGCTTATATGAAAAGCTGAATATACACTACGAAGATCAGACAGCCATACAATATAGGGTTCAGTAATTAGAACAACCACTCCCCGATGGATACAATTAGCACATTCACACTATTTCCAGCACATTCTCAAAGGATCTAAAAAGTAATTTAGAAAAAGGGTTACATGCTATCTCATTTATTATATTTATTGAGAGTTTTGCGCCGATATAGGGTGAGAAATTAATGAGAAGTGCTTAAGAACTTTTAATGTGCTTTATGCTGATTAATGTAGATGAAGGTTCAAAAATAATGCAATGCTACTTTCTACATGCTTTGGGAGTATGCTGGAAAAAAGTGTGGATGTTTTAATTCTATATTAACTAACTGTGTTTGATCTTTGTAGCTGTTTAAATATTGTTTTGGGGTGACAAGAAATTAAAATCTGAACATAATTTACAATGTAACCCTATTAACTGAAACTAAGAAACCACGTTCCCCTTACCTCCTAGTCCCAACCCTCCTCCTTGATGCCTAACCTCGTCCACTAACCCAAACTGATATGGATACTCACATACAGTCATCTTCAATAGCCAGTACTAACAGTGTTGAGTCATAATTTAGGCTTAAAGAGGAACTCCAGTGAAAATAATGTAATAAATAATAAATGATGTATAAATGATTTAGTCAGTGTTTGCCCATTGTAAAATGTTTTAAAACCCTGATTTATATCCTGGCATTTATCACATGGTGACATTTTTACTGCTGGCAAGTGATGTAGCTGCTGCATGCTGTTTTGGCAGTTGGAAACAGCTGTAAACAGCTATTTCCCACAATGCAACAGGGTTCACAGACAGGAAACTGCCAAGAGTACGTACTCAGAATTTCTTTGTGGGAGGGGTTTCACCACAATATGTGCCATACAGCTCCCCCTGATGGTCTGTTTGTGAAAAGGAATAGATTTCTCATGTAAAAGGGGGTATCAGCTACTGATTGGGATAAAGTTCAATTCTTGGTTGGAGTTTCTCTTTAAGGGCTACTTCACAGCACATCAGTTGTATTGCAGAAGAATTCTGCATGTTAACTCACTGCCCCTACAATTCTATGAACCTGTTCACAGTACTCGAAAAAGAGAAAAACAGATGTGCTCGGAAGATTAAAAGGTACTAAAAACTGTTTAAAAATGAGAGGTAGTGGTGGACCTACCTTCCCATTGACTCTAGATGTCTCGTATCAGGCAATAACTTTATTGTATACTCCAAAAATAGTGAGACACTCTCAGCAGATAAGCTCTCAGCAGACAAGCCGACTCAGTCCACAGTACTGCTTTGCAATAGATTGCTTAATTCTAGTTCAATGCATGCAGACTTTGATTTAGCATCTGAGTCCAGTCTCCATTGCAGTTTACAATTTAATACATGCATTATGCAACACATTACTGTGAATCCGGCCTAACATGTATAACGTTGGCACTAGTAATTCAGTGGGTGTTATTGGTTGTTTTTATTACTAGGTGCTTTATTTTGGTGCAAAGATGAAGCACCTAGAGCTGAAGACAACTAATACCTATTTGCACAGTGTATTGGCCATATGAGCAGAAATACACCAAGAGCGTTCCTATCTGTACATCAGCAGACCTGCCCACTCCTTAAAGAGCACAATTGTATAAATGCTAAAGAACAAGAAACCCTGCCTGACTTCCCAGAGAAGGTGGTGGTGATCAAAAAACAGACACTTATGGTGGTATCTAGTTATCCCCTCTATAAAAGGTTTGCAAGATGTCCCCACTCCACACTTATACATGCACCTAAGTGAAAAAGCAGAAGAGGTAATTTTCTGGATATTTTTATTTTAAAATAATTGAATAATATAATAAAACATCACCACCTCCCCATACCAGGTTGGGCCCAGGAAAATCTGGTCACTCTATTCTCATACAAATACAGTTTACCTCGGTATCATTTTCATTGTAGAAATATAAGTAGAAATCACAAATTTTGTTCCCTTGGCTCTCGTTCCTGCTATGATTTTAATGGTAGCTATCACCTCTGTTGTCAGCAAGAGCAGAAAAAGTGTATTCACATATATATACCGTATATATGCGAATACAAGCAGAGGCACTCACTTTTCCCTCAGAAACCAGGACTCATGTATAAGCCTCCTCCCCAGTATAGTCCCCTCCATAGTAGCCATATGTGCCCCCAATACAAGTCAATACCCCTCCCCATAGCCAGATGTGCCACAAGGATGATACAGCTGTGTTTCAAGATGCCACTAGATGGCGTCATAGATATGAGACACAGCGTTTGCCAGACAGGAAGAATCCCCAATCATTGCACCGCTGACACATTGCTTGCATGCCGTGCTCCACTAGCCAGGGAACACAGGTAGTCTTGAGCAGCGCACTCTATACACCATTTTGCTGGGGATGGGGGGCATGGACAGAGCAGGATCACTAGCACATGATCCTTACGCTCCAATGCCAGTAACAAAACATGCTCCACAATTTTTCTGCTCCACTGACTCACATATAAGCTGAGGGGGTCACTTTTCAGCCCATTTTTTGTGCTGAAAAATTAGGCATATACACAAGTATATAAGGTAATTCAATTTTATAAATGATGCCACAAAACATAAGTCTGGCCTTTAGAAGTGTTAAGAGTTCATTGTCTGACAGTTCTCCTGAACATAAAGTCAGCAAAAAACAACAGCAAGTAATTTATCAGCACCATTTTTAATGACTTTGGATGCAGCCAGGATGCTCTCTACAAGGGAAGTTATTCTAACAAAACCTTTATAAAAAATGATTAATAGCTTTTATAATGCTATGCTAAAACCCATCTGCTGTAGTCATTTATTTAAGTCAGAATGAAGTATTCATTGATTTGTGTTGTCTGGAAAATAAAGGGATTAAAGCCATGATGAAAGGAAAAAAATATAGATGAGAATTAATGTCTGTCTAATTTCTTCACCATTGTAAATGTCCTAATTTGACCTTGATTAATAAAGGGCTTCCAACTACACTGTCAGCAAACCTGAAAAGTTCTATGATGAACTGAGTTAGACTGGGCTTTAATAATGCAACAGCATTCAAGAGTAATTTGCAGAGCTCACAGAAAGTTCTGAAAGTGCTGTTTAAGAATTGACAAGTAAACAAGTAACCAAGTGTGAAAATGTAGTACTGCGAGCGTAAAAAGAGAAATACAAACTTGGGATGCTAGCATATTGTTCTAGTAAGGCCACATCTGGAATGTGGAATTTAGTTCTGGGCATCACATTACAGAGAGATATTGCAGTTTTAGAGCAGGTGCAAAGACGAGCAACAAAATTGATCAAAGGGATGGAAGTTCTAATTTGCCAGGAATGGTTAGATACACTGGGCTTATTTAGTGTGGAGAAAAGATGCCTTATAAATACATCAGAGGGTATTATAAAAGCTTGGCAGATTAGCTTTGTGTCCCTATGCTTTTAGAAAGGACTACGGGACATGATCTGTGCATGGAGGAAAAACATTTTAGCTTTTATGGCTACAGCATTTAAGCAAGAAAATACTCAAAATCATTTTGGTAGTACTTTTTCACCAACTTTTGGGTACTTTTTCAATTGTAAAATGCTGAAATATTATTTTAAAGAGAAGATGAAAATTATCTCCTATGAGATATTTCAGGAGAAAAAAGTGAATTGCATATGGACCATAGTGTCGTAATTTAGTTAAACAGCAGTTCCACATGGAAATCCAATTAGACAATAGAGATGAGTGAAAAGATTGACTGTGTTGTCCATCCCTGTGAATCATGGCAAAGGACCACTATAATAAACCAAAGGGGAAGGTAGACAGAAAGAAGAGTTGTTTATAGTTTAAACTACTGGAATCACTTCATCCCCTCCTGCATGTAAAGGTAGAAACATATTTACTACTAGTTCAAGTCAGTAAACTCAGCATGCACAGAGAGCACACAGCAATTTTACTGGTACTTCCAAAGGTTAGGTAGTGTGACCCTTTAATTTAATTATTATTTAATCATAAAATAATAATAATAATAATAATAATAATAATAATAATAACATTATTATTATTATTATTATTATTATTATTATTAGTAGTAGTAGTAGTAGTAGTAGTAGTAGTAGTAGTAGTAGTAGTAGTAGTAGTAGTAGTAGTAGTAGTAGTATTTCATATTTATATAGTGCTGACATCTTCAGCAGCGCTATACAGATTAAATTTTGTGTTGTAACTTAACTGTCCCTCAGACGGGATCACAACCTAATCTCTACCATAGTCATACAGTATATCTATTTATGTATCATAGTCTAGGGCCAATTTTTAAGTATAGTGTAGTGTATGTATAGTAGTCTCGGGACAATTTAGGGACAATTTAGGGAGAAGCCAATTAACTTATCTGTATGTTTTTGGGAAGTTGGAGGAAACTTTAGTGCCCAGAGAAGACCCTCACAGAAACGGGGAGAACATACAAACTCCATGCAAATGTTGTCATGGCTGGGATTAAAATTGGAAATCCAGCACTGCAAGGTGAGAGTGCTAAGCACTAGGCCACCATGTTGCACTGTGCTGACCCTTGCAGGGTATCGTTCAATATGCTATTTGAATAGTACCTTGGCTACATATAAATTGTTGATCCCTCTCAGCACCTGGCCATTTTTCCAAAATTTTGTGAATACATCCCAAGATGTCTTGTGATACAGTGTGTTTAAAGTGGGAATGAGGCATAATTGCATTTTGCCTCACTGCATGGTCGCACTGCAATACTACTTCGTGGTGCAACGTATTGGCTTTGTTGTGTTGCAATTTAATTTCAATACAGTTTACTCACAGTGAAATGGCCCTAAAGGTAGTTTTTGCGGTTTTAAAAGGAAAAGTTTTCAGTCCTCAAGATATTAGTGGTTTTGATAAAAAAAAAACAGGAATGGAAAAAAAAGGCAATTTCGACTGATGTACTGATAAAATACTTATTAGTTTGTATAGCACTGGAAAGTGATATCCTAGTTCTCAGGGAACAAAATTGCCTTGCAGCCTTCGGTAAGGCTGATCTATATTTCAGAGCATTGATTTCTGGTTCTACTTCACCGTAAACACTAACCAAGGGCACTTCTCTGTAATTGCCTTTATTTTGGGAGGCTGCTGCACTATCAATGAGGAAAATTGTGCAATAAACTTAGATTTCCTGCTTTTCACAAGGCCAAGCTCAGAGTGCTTGAAGTGCTCTATTTTAACTAGCTTGAAACAGCCTTTTCAATAAGAGGCCAAAGCAGCCAAGTCAAATGGGTGCCATTTAGGAGACAGTAGGAGCTCATGTAGCTACAGTAACAGGATCTCACAACCTTTCAGAGATGGAAGTAAACAAATGATCAACCTTAATAATATTTGACTGTAAGTTAGATAAACTGTACAAAATATGACAGATTTTTTAGTCAAACATTTTAAGTGAGATTAAACCTTGTTTTTCAAATTGCCACCAATAACAAATTATTACACAGTCAGGAGAATGTTCCAGTTTTTGGAGCAATTGCAATTTCTGGGGACATTTTGGAACAATTTATAGAATGCTTTTAGAGCAAGATAGATGCTCACTTAAGTCAAATATAAAAAAAGAAAAATATTTACTATGTTACTTCTCATGCCACCAAGTTAGTGCACGTGGTGACGTGGGCTCACAGCAAGCTTTTAGTAATCAGTTATCAAATGGAATGTTATGCTGGCCACACATCTTTTTACTGCACAAAAGTTTGATTGCACTCTCTTTTTGCTAGAACTAATGCATCTATGAAAAATCAAACTGAGAGGCTCAAGGTAGCTACACATGATCAACAACGATCATTTTTCCATGTATGGAGGATTTGCATATGAACATATGACTGTGGTCATTCAGGCACATTCATGGAGTTTTATGATTGGTGTGTTGATGTGAGATGCGTGGTTGAATAGTGCCCAGCGTTGTTGAATACGCATAATGTATATTACATTTTATTAAAAATTGAAGTTTATTCACTATTTTAGCGCAGGAGTTATTTTATGTTTTACGTGATACAATCAATTTAGAATTTTCTATAAAAAGGATTGGGAAAAAAAAAAAAAAAAAATATATATATATATATATATATATATATATATATATATATATATAAATTTTCTTTTCAAAAATATACATATATTTTTTTTTTACTGGCTGTGGTGGAAAATGATGATAATGATGATACATTTTTCAGAAAACGTAATGTTGATTGTGATTATGATACATTTTCTTCAGAAAATTAAATGGTAATTGTAGTTTTCTTGACTGAGTGTTCAATCATTTCTTTCACAATTCAGGAAAAATCAAACACTACATTACTACTACACTATTCACTACATTAGTAAGATCTTTCAAATGTTACACACATTTGGAAATTTGATCATAATTTAAAGGGGCACTACGGCTAATTTCTTCCTTTTAAGTGCCTTTAACATAAGTATTAGTATGTGAAACATTGCTAATGACATTTATTTTGGCTGATCAAAAGGTTTTTTTCTACACTGCCACTAGCCATTTATTCTTAAGGAGGCACGTCGGAAGATTTACCTTCTTGATGCCAAATCGGCATAATCCATTGTCATGTAGGAGGCATCTGTAACTGTAGAATGTGTTGCTAATACTAAATCCCCCCCCCCCGTCCGCTCAGTGAGGATCAATCCAACTGTAACAGCACGATTGTGCCGTTACTGAGATCTGTGTAGGCTGCAGCTGCTGTACATCTCTGTAGCTTCACACTGCCCGCTGAGGACCCCTGGCACAGCAACGGACACCTATTGTAGTCCGTTTTTGTGGTAACCAGCACGCAAAGGACAATAATAGGTGTCTGTCGCTGTGCCAGGGGTCCTCAGTGGGCAGCGTGAAGCAATAGAGATGTGTAACGCTTGTGGAATTCTCTCCGTGATCAGCGCACAGGACGTGCGTTGACACTGCGGAAATCCTCCACAAGCGTATAATTTGAGGGAACCCAGCAAAAGGTGCAACGCACCTGTAGAGGGAAATTCCTGTCGGCAGGTGGAGCTGTGGTGTGCAGAGGAACAGCTCCTCTGCCCTGCCACAGACGCCAGACAGGAATTGCACGAAGGGAAGAAACGCAGGGCAAGATAGCCCTGAAAGAGAGAGATCAAAGCAACAGAGGGTATGTGTGTCCACCAATCTAGTCGCCACCCTGTGACGATGAACACACAACCATGAAGATCAGGTGAGAAGACAATCGCCAGAGATGGCGATTGCTAACAGCGACACAAGACCGATAAGCACAGATGAGGAATGTATGTATGTCCACCAATCTAGCCGCCAACCTGCGACGGCGGACACACAACAGAGGAAACCAAGTGAGAACGCAATCGCAAGAGAAGCGATTGCGAAAGAGAATGAGCACAGGGACAGAATGTACAGTATGTATGTGCCCCAATCTAGTCGCCAACCCGCGACGGTGCACACACAACAGCAGAAACGAAGTAGGAACGCAATCGCGAGAGAGGCGATTGCCAGAGGTGACACAAGCCTACAGCAAGGCAGAGCACGAGAGTAGCAAAGGCACAGCAAATCATACAATGAGAAGATAAGGAAAATAATAAACGCTAACTAAACGCGAACACCGCACTCATTCACAACAGCGAACGCGTTTACTGCGTGGTCTCCACATGTTAAGCACAACAGAGACAAGCACGCCTAACTAACCACCGACAGACAAACACGAAACAGAGGACGCGAGCGCATGCTTAACGGTTACCTCACCGAGCCTCCTGCAAGCGTTCGTATCAGACCAGACAGATACACGAAAACAGGAATAAGTGAGAGATACGATCCACTGCTCTTTCCGCCAGAGCGAGTGCGATCCAAGTAAGGCAACAGAGCTTGCAGGATGCCCTGCTCTTTACGCCAGAGCAAGTGTGATCCAAGTATAGCAAGATAGCTTAGCAGGATCCACTGCTCTTTCCGCCAGAGTGAGTGTGATCCAAGTATAGCAAGATAGCTTAGCAGGATCCACTGCTCTTTCCGCCAGAGCGAGTGTGATCCAAGTATAGAAACAGAGTGAGCTGAATCCACTGCTCTTTCCGCCAGAGCAAGTGCGATCCAAGTACAGCAAGAGAGACAAAACAGGCAATACAAATAATACAATCCTGACTGCTCTAGCAAGGATGCCTAGCGCAGTCCCAGGAATTACTCTAAGCTAATCTTCAAACAATAAGCATGGCTGACACTCCAGGAGTGTTTCACAGGACAAACCCTTATGACCAGCGAAGTACTGTGGAATCACATAGTATATATAGAGCCAGCCTACAAAGGATGCGGCTAGGCATTTTGCATGACAAACGTATGAAAATTCCTCAGCAGCAGCAAGCTGCAAAACTGACAAAAGGCCTCTTTTCCAGAGACCTGCAGAATGCAGACCTGAACAGTGGTCAAAAGCTGAGCGGATCATTACAAGACATACAGCAGCTGCAGCCTACACAGATCTCAGTAACGGCACGATAGTGCAGTTACAGTTGGATTGATCCTCGCTGAGCGGAGGGGGGGGGGGGGGGAGTATTAGCAACACATTCTACAGTTACAGATGCCTCCTACATGATGATGGATTATGCCGATACGGCGTCAGGAAGGTAAATCTTCCGACGTGCCTCCTTAGGAATAAATGGCTAGTGGCAGTGTAAAAAAAAACCTTTTGATCAGCCAAAATAAATGTCATTAACAATGTTTCACATACTAATACTTATGTTAAAGGCACTTAAAAGGAAGATATTAGCCATAGTGCCCCTTTAATTAAAAAAAAATTTGAGAAATTTACAATCTATCCTGCACCATTAAATTTTCTGAGAGGAAGAAAAAAGAGAAAATACCTTTTAAGGTAATTGTAATAGTGGTCACCACTTCATATAGAATTAGCTAGTCTGTTTTCAGTGCTGGGAAGTGCGGATTGTATCTAATAATGTTGAAGAAAACTGCCTTTATATGCTTCTATTCAGTTAGCTTAGTCCAGTCAAACAGAGCTAAACGTTCAGGGTTCAAAAGGCACAAATGAGCCACCATTGAAGTTAGTGATGATGGAATTAAGATGGACATTTCTAAGCTTGCATATAATCTGGTAGAAATCTGGTGACATTTGTTCTGAATATTTGGTATTTTGTTTAGAAATGTTTTTATTTATTTATTTTTTTTCAAACTCAGCGTACAAATTTGTACTAGGCCCCAACTAGGTTAGCTGCGCTTCACCGGAGCCCTCTTATGTTGGGTTTATTTTGTATCATCGTTTGACAATTTATTAATTCTTGAATACGTACATCTGTATATATATATATATATATATATATATATATATATATATATATATATATATATATAGTTAAACAAGAAAAATTAAACGATAAAGCGAGAACAAAAATGAGTAAAGGACAAAAAGAGGCATGTGACCTAGAAAGCCCCTGTCTCCAGATTCGTACTTCACACTTTAGATTCTAAATTTATGTACTCCAAGTTCCATTCAGTCTCCTAAACATGCGCACTCTCCTTCCCTAATTACATTCGTACCCATCCTCTTTATACATTCTCTCTTTTCCTTTCTCCACCCATTCTAACATATATCTGGTCTATCAGCTCTGGCCGTTTCCGGGCCACAGTCACATCTGTGCCTCAGGTCATCCACCGCTCCCAGGGCTCGACACCTCCCCAGTTTTCCCCACTTTGCTATTCCGTAATCTTCATTCTTCCTTTCTCTCATCATATCTCCCCCTTGCCTCTTCCCACAACTTTCTGGCCGTCTGAAAATTTTTCTGTGGCTCGCCTTCCAGAACTCCTTCCTCCCCTGATTCTGTCAATAGCAAATAAGATGATAAATTCAACCATTCTTTTTTTGAGGGTTTATTTATAAACTTCTTTATTATAATAGTTTTGGCTGCCAGTGAGAGAATATAAAATAACAATTCCACTGTCTTGTTTTCCCCTTTTTGGCTCAATCCGAAAATTGCTACCCTCTCATTTATATCACCATCTGGGACAACATATTTTCTTATGAATATCTGTATTTCTGACCAAAAGGATCGTATTACTGGGCAATCCCATAGCATATGTGACAAATTCCCCATCTCAGCCTCACATCTCCAGCAGTGATTGTTTTCTTTTAATTTTTTTTGAAAGAGTTTCTCAGGCGTAAAGTACCATCGAGTCACTATTTTATATTGTAGTAACTGAATGCTAGTATTTTTGGGTAGCCAGATATATGAAGTAATCTTCTTCCACTCCGAATCCTCTAATTTTTCTCCCCGCTCCTTTTCCAATTTATCACGGTACCAAATTGTGCTTTGTTCATCCTCAATTGTTCCCAGATGGTCATATAGCCATGATAGCATATTCTGTGGGACTGTTTTCTCTAAAAAGAAATTTTCTAATTTGTTCATTTTATCTCTTATCAATCTATCGTTTAGTTTTTGTCTTCCAAGGAAATTTTGTATTTGTAGCTTTCCAAACTCAGTGGCAGGCCTTATTCCTTGTACTAAATTAATTATCCTCGTATCTTCCTCCAATTTATTCTTTTTTAGCCATCCTAGTTCTCTTGCCGGTGCAAATTCTGAGTTATTTTCAATTAACATTAAAGGTGGGGGTTCTACAATTTTATATTTAATATAGTCTAGAATTTCTTTAAGAGAGGGGGTAATAAATGGATGATCTGTCCTCTTCGCTACTTGCCTGATTCGTGTTTTGTTCCATGACAATACGTCTTTCATATTCACACTCTCATGTTCCATCATAATCCATATTTTATCACATCTTCCTTGTCTCCACTCCAACATTCTACCCAATAATATAGCTTGATAATATTTAAATAGATCCGGCGCTGCTAACCCCCCATTTTTTTTATCCATTGTTATTTTTTTATATGATATTCTTACTGCTTTATTTCTCCAGATATACTTTGAGAAAAGTCTATGTAGCGCAGAGAACCAGTTTTTTGGAATTTCTACCGGGATACTTTGTACTTTAAACAGTATCTTAGGTAATAAATTCATTTTTATTATATCTATTCTTCCTAGGGTATTAAAGCAATGTAAGTCCCATTTTTTTAAGGTGTTAGTACAGGTTTCCAATTCTTTACCCAAATTTCTGTTGAAGAGATTCCGAGTTTCACTACATATGTATATCCCCAAGTACTTAATATGGTCATTATGCCATTGTAATTTATATTGTTCCCTAATTTTCTTTTTAGTCTCGTTACTGCAGCCTAAATTGAGCGCCGTGGTTTTTTTCTATATTTATTTTATAATTTGAATGGTCCCCAAAGCTTTTTGCTATTTTGAAAGTTTTTTCTATAGATATACCGGGGTTTTTAAGTGTCAAAATTACATCGTCTGCGTACGCACATATCTTTAATTCTTCCCTGCCCATTCTTAGACCTTTAATCTTTTCTTCTTTCTGTATAGTCTGGATAAATGTTTCCAGTACCAGATTAAATAAACTAGGGGAGAGAGGACAGCCCTGCCTAGCTCCATTTGTCAGTCTTAAATTCTTTGAGTGAAAACCATTTATGTTTATACATGCGGTTTGGTTTGTATACAATTTTTTAATCCTGCTGATATAGTTCTCACCAAACCCAAATTTTTCCAGTGTAGCATATAAGTATTCTCTAGATACCCTGTCAAATGCTTTTTCTGCGTCCAGAGCAAGCAGGGCAGCCTCTCCCCGACTTTTCTTACATTGATGTACAAAGTTTATTACCGTATAGATATTATCCTTTATATGCCTCCCTTTTCTAAAACCAATTTGCTGTTTCCCCAATAGTAAGTCTAATTTCTTTTCCATTCTATTTGATAATATTTTAGCATATATCTTAACATCTATATTTATTAAAGATATTGGGCGGTAACTGGCGACTTCTATAGATGATTTCTGTTCTTTGGGGATTAAAGTGATTATAGCTTTATTGGAGAGGTCAGAGAAGGTCTCGCCTTCTGAGATTTCGTTAACCATTTTACAAAATGGGACAGCTAAATCCGATGCAAAGTTTTTAAAAAATTCACTTGTGTATCCGTCAGGCCCGGGACTTTTTTATTTGCCAATTTTTGAACTACATCTAAAAATTCCTCCATTTTTATTGGTTCTGCCAATTCCTCTTGATCTAAATTAGTCAATGTGGGCAGTTTAACTTTATCTAAAAAGGTGGTGGGTTTTGGTGTACCCTTTCCTTCCTTCAAATTGTACAGGATGTTATAGTATGTGTAAAAGGCTTTGCTTATTTCCTCTGTGTCGTGCACCAGGGTACCATCTATATTTTTAATCTTTTCAATAAATATTTTAGCCTTTTCCTTCTTAAGCCTCTCAGCCATTATTTTCCCTGATTTGTTTAGATAGAGAATCTTATTCCGACATAATTTTTCATAATTTTCCTTACATTTAGTATTTAGCAACTCATTTAATTCCCATTTAGTCTGTTAAATATTATCTTTCAACAGAACGGTTTGTTCTGCTTTATGTTTATCTTCTAATATCTGTAACTGATTAATTAGTTTATTAATAACCTCTGTCTCTCTTTTCCTCTTGATTATATCTTGCTTTATAATCTCTCCTCATATGACGCACTTCATAGATTCCCACAACAGTTTTCCTGATATTGTAGGTAGATGGTTATTGTCCAGAAAATCCAAAATAGCTATTTTAATTCTTTGTACAATTTCTTTATCCTTTAGTAAATCTGAGTCTAATCTCCAGAGTCTTGCCTGCTGTCTTACTGGTCCCCATTTTAACGTTAGAATTATTGGGGCATGGTCTGATAGAGAAAAATTTCCTATCTTTGCCTCTATCACTTCTTTAACATAGCTTTGTTGTATCAGGAAATTATCTATTCTTGAATACGTATCATGGGGGATGGAATAAAGAGTATAATCCTTTATCCCTAAATTCAATATCCGCCATATATCAATGAATTTATTGACCCTGAATATATTATTTATTTTTCCCCTTAAATGTTTAGAAATTGGGGATTTTTTCCTTGAATTGTCTATCGATGGATCCATGGTCATGTTAAAATCGCCCCCCATGATTATCCTTCCCCTAGCCCACTCCTCTATATTTTCAGACAACTTGTTGAAAAAAGTGAGAAGACCCTTATTCGGGGCATATATATTAATAAGGGTGGTCATTTCCCCATTAATTTTTCCCCTAAGAATCAAAACTCTAGCCATTTCATCACAAAATGTATCTTCTATTTCAAAATGTAATTTTTTATTTATGATGATTGCTACCCCTCAGGTTTTTTTCTGGAGACTAGACCCAACAAACTATTCTCCGAAATTCTTGTGATCCAAATAGGAAATGTTTCCTTTTTTGAAGTGCGTCTCTTGTAAGAATGCAATATCAATTTTATTTCTTTTTAACTCTTCAATAATTCTACTTCTTTTTTGACCTGAATTGGCCCCTTTAATATTTAAAGTTTCTATTTTTAAAATATTCATTTTATTATATACCTTAAAAATCTGTTTAGAAGAGGAAAAGAGAGACATGGGGGGGGGGGGGGGAGAGGTGGTGGGGGTGAGTTGCAAAGGTGGGATGTCTGTTTATAAAAATTCTAACTGAATAACTGACTGATATTCATGGAAATAAAATGGGTGGACTGTCACAATTCAAAGTATCAAAGTGGTTTCATATATCCAGCTGCCAATTTGGTAGCTGCCATTATTGCACTAGTCTGTCTATAATAGGGTTCTAAAGCCAGAATTACCTGTTGCTTTATTGGATTTTAACATTTTTTATATTCTTATCATTTTTTTAAATAACATATATCACTAGAGGGGTTCAAGAACCTACCTCTTAGTAGAGTGGGACCCCCACATAGTTAGATAATAATATTCATTTCATATTTCGCAAAGCTTGCATGCCTTACATCATTGTTCTTTGCATAGACAATAGAGAAATACATCTTAAAATTCAGTACTATGGTATATGCAGTGTGTGTTGTTTGGGATAACTTGATAACATTCTTTTGTGGAAATGCCCCCTGAGCAACGATGGAAAGTAGCTTAATATGTACTTTAAAAGCAACTGTGATAATATGGTCTAGTGACATATTCTGAACTGGTAAATAACTTACATTGCCTGAAGCTAATGCATGATACTGGATTTGTTTTTATTTGTTTAACCACCCTGGCGTTCTATTAAGATCGCCAGGGCGGCTGCGGGAGGGTTTTTTTTAAATAAAAAAAAAACTATTTCATGCAGCCAACTGAAAGTTGGCTGCATGAAAGCCCACTAGAGGGCGCTCCGGAGGCGTTCTTCCGATCGCCTCCGGCAGCCAGAAGTAACACGGAAGGCCGCAATGAGCGGCCTTCCGTGTTTTGCTTACTTCGTCGCCATGGCGCCGAGCGGAGTGACGTCATGGACGTCAGTCGATGTCCTGACGTCAGCCGCCTCCGATCCAGCCCTTAGCGCTGGCCGGAACTATTTGTTCCGGCTGCGCAGGGCTCAGGCGGCTGGGGGGACCCTCTTTCGCCACTGCTCGCGGCGGATCGCCGCAGAGCGGCGGCGATCGGGCAGCACACGCGGCTGGCAAAGTGCCGGCTGCGTGTGCTGCTTTTTATTTGAACAAAATCGGCCCAGCAGGGCCTGAGCGGCAGCCATCGGCGGTGATGGACGAGCTGAGCTCGTCCATACCGCTAAGATGGTTAATTAAATATAATTATGTTCCCATTACATAGTAATAATAATAATAATAATAATAATAATAACAAAATACCTTTGCCAACTACAACAAGCTACAACAAGCAGTGCAGGATAATTAAATTGACCGGTAGTGAGAAGCGTATGGAGGCTGCCTTTTTATTCTATTTTTTTAAACAATGCCAATAGTCTGGCTTTCTTTTCTGAATCACACAGCTGAAACAAGCATGTGGGTTTATTATTATTGGGGGGTTATTAATAACAAAGCACCAACATATCCCCTCCTTTCATGTCACTCACCACCCCTCCCTCTAGATTGTAAGCCTTTAGCAGGGCCATTTCCCCTTGTGTATCATACTTGATTGTACACTACCCAGAATATGTGAACTTGTATTATTAGCACTACCACTCCAGTGTATGATCTGGCATTGTATTATTACTTACATTGTGTTGTGTATCTTATTGCTTATTACCTGTATTGTTGTATCTATTGTCTATTACCTGTATTGTGCTGTCGGTCACTCCTGTTATCATTATCTGTAATCCTATGTATTGTACAGTGCTTTGTCATATGTTGGCGCTATATAAATCCAATACATAATAATAATTCCATGGCTCTGTACAAATTAAGAAAACAAACAAGGGGTACATAATGATACAGGCAATGACTTGCATGAAATATGGACACTGGTACAAAATACAAAATTGGTGATTACAATGACAAATGTAAATAGAATGTACGGTATATAACATTACAAAATTAATAACAAATTCCAAGACACAAAAGGGTGAGTAAGCCCTGCATTTGCGACCTTATCTAAAGGAATGGGGACAAACAAGAGGTTTTGTAGTCAAATTTAAGTCAGAGCAGCCAATCTGCATCCTGTGGATCACTGGACAGTTACTGCGTACATAGCATTTTCCCAGGCATCACTGCGAATTTAGGCCAATGTGCTAACAACCTTAGTGAATTTAAATTTGACAAATTGTTTGGTAAAATCAGCTATTTTCTGCATTACCGAATGCGGTAATGCTGAATGAATTAAAGCCTACATCTAAACCCACTTAACCAGCCAAGTCTTACCCATATGATATGCAGTTGACTGGTCTTATTTGTTTGTTTAATCCTTATTGTTATTTCATAAAAATGTTATCAGCAATTGTTCCATATATTTTCATAAATTCCAATAAAAACTTATGAAACACAAACCATTGACAAGATGCTCTTCCCGACCTCTGGGGCCCAGGAGGAAGGGGTCATGGAAGCATCTGGGAATTTTCTTAACCACATAACGGCCAGCTAACGCCGATAGGCGGTGGCTGGTCGTTTGTGGGTTTCCATGGAGCGGCCGTTCCATGTCAGTTCACGGAGGGTGTCTCCGTGAACAGCCTGCGAGCCTCTGATCGTGGCTCGCAGGCTAAATGTAAACACAGGGGGAAAAAATCCCATGTTTAATTCATACGGTGCTGCTGCGCAGCAGCGCCGTAAAGGAGATCGGCGATCCCCGGCCTCTGATTGGCCGGGGATCACCGGCATCTGATAGGTCCATAGAAAGTAGGGGTGGACAGGGAGGCTGGGAATCGCTGAAAAGGGGGGCTTTGAGGGCCCCCCCGCTCGACCGAACAGAGCGGCGGAGATCAGACCCTCCAGCAGGACATCCCCCTAGTGGGGAAAAAAGGGGGAAGTCTAATCGCCCTGCTGCAAACATGATCTGTGCTGCGGGCTGGAGAGCCCACGCAGCACAGATCACAGAAATCAGCCCCGGTCCTTAAGTGGTTAAATAAAGTATGGGGTACTGAAGTACCCCTTGCCTACAGTATTTCCACAAAGAGATAAAAGTGAAAAAAAAAAACACATTTAGCAATAGACTTTGAACAAGCAAGCAGCAGATCAGGTGTTTCTGTCATTATTGACAGATCTGACAAGATTAGCTGCATGTTTGTTTCTGGAGTTATTCAGACACTACTGCAGCCAAATAGATCTACAGGGCTACTAGGCAACTGGTATTGTTTAAAAGGAAATAAATATGACAGCCTCAACATACCTCTCACTTCAATTGTCCTATATATAAATTAAGAAAAAAAAGCCATATGTGGGGAGAAAGAGTGAACTGTTTAAAGAGACTGCATGATAAAATAGCAAAACACAAAGAAAAAGTCAGCGGCAGTTGCAGGGACAAATACACTAATAAAACACTGACATAGGAAATGAATATTTAATGCACCGTGCAACGCTGTAAATGAACAAATTGAATAGACTAAGCAACAGTCAACAGAACAATTCTTTATTTTAGAGGTAATAGATGTTTTTAAATATATTCATAAATATTAATAGAGATGCAAAGCAGTTTGTAAACACTAGCTGTTAACCTTCCTGGCGGTAAGCCCGAACTGAGTTCGGGCTATGCCGCCGGAAGGCACCGCTCAGGCCCCGCTGGGCCGATTTGCATAATTTTTTTTTTGCTGCACGCAGCTAGCACTTTGCTAGCTGCGTGCAGTGCCCGATCGCCGCCGCTACCCGCCGATCCGCCGCAATTCCTCTCGCCGCGGGCGCCCCCCCCCCCAGACCCCGTGCGCTGCCTGGCCAATCAGTGCCAGGCAGCGCTATGGGGCAGATCGGAGTCCCCTCTGACGTCACGACGTCGATGACGTCGGTGACGTCATCCCGCCCGTCGCCATGGCGACGGGGGAAGCCCTCCAGGAGATCCCGTTCTTTGAACGGGATCTCCGGATCTCCGATCGCCGGCGGCGATCGGAGGGGCTGGGGGGATGCCGCTGAGCAGCGGCTATCATGTAGCGAGACTTTGTCTCGCTACATGAAAAAAAAAAAAAAAAATTTAAAAAAAAAGATTTGCTGCCCCCTGGCGATTTTTTTGCAAACCGCCAGGAGGGTTAACACAAACACACTGTACTCTAAATATATTCTTATATATTAGCATGGTAATAGCCTTTGGAGAAAATAGCAGTAAAGGAAACTTTACTTAAAGGAAACCTGAAACATTTACTGAAGCAGCTTTTATACTTACCTGGGGCTTTCTCCAGCCCCATGCAGGCTGTGGGCTCCATCACCATCCTTCTCAGCCCTTCTGTTCTTCCACTGTCTACCCCAGTTTATTTTCTAGTTGCAGCCAGTTTGCTTCACCACGCATGAACATGCACATCACCATGCATGTGTCTGTGCAGTACTCAGGGCAGTATTTACAATAAGGCACTGTAGGCATGTGCCTACAGGTGCCTGATCATGGAAAGGTGGCTCATTCCCCTCCTCCAGTGCCTCCCTCCCTCTTTCCCTATGCAGAGATCTGTGTGTAGTGTAAACAAGATGTTACGCACCCGTGTCTTGGCTTTCCACTGACCAGATCTCCCTTCAGTCGGGGACACCTCTAGCTACCTAATACTTGTGGACACCTCTAGCTACGATACTTCATACTGAAGATAGCTCTGGCTACCTAATACTAAAGGGCACCTGTAGCTACCTATGTCTGGCAAGGAAAGTAAAAGAGTAGTGGGCCAGCACACTTGCGGCGCGGTTCAGTGGGTGTTTGTAGGTTCATGGAGGGCAAAGTGTAGGGTGCCAGGACATTTGTGCCTATAGGCTCCTATGATGTAAATCCAGGCCTGGCAGTTCTAACTGTGCAGGCACAAAATGCTTCCGGCCATCAGAGCGCAATAGAGGTGCACAAGTGGCTGGGCCGCACACACGCACAGTAAAGCACAACTTGACATGACTGGAAAATAAACCTGGGGAGACAGAGGAGGAATAGAGGGGCCCAGGAACACAGGGATGGAGCCCATGGCCTGCATGGGGCTGGAGGAAGCCCCAGGTAAGTATAAAAGCTTCTAGATTAAATGTCTCAGGTACACTTTAAAGGGGGGTTTAATCTTTGTAAAAAAAAAACATAATGAACAGAAAAATTTAAATAAAAAAATTACCAGAAACTGAGCTGCACAAGTCATTTTGCTATTTATTGTAATAAAAACAAAAACCCTTTCTATATTAATCTGCAGTCACATAATTTTTTTCTGAACTGACTGTATTTCTATTCCCTCGATGCTCTGCCGATAGCCCAAGTTACCTACTTGGTGCCAATGTGTAGCCACTACTTATATAGCAACCTATAGGGTGCCCACATTACCAGGAGTGTCATGCATCCATTTTACCTAATTCACCATATATACTGTATATTTGAGTCACACTTTTATAACCACCTGCTAATATCCAGAATAACAGCCTCTGGCAGTATGGATGGCACACACTATTATAACCACCTGATAATATCCAGAATAACAGCCTCTGGCAGCATGGATGGCTCCAGTGGTGTAGCAATAGGGGATGCAGTCCTTGGACCAGAGGGGCCCAGTAGGGGCCCTCCCTCAACCATAGCATTAGCTGTTTGATGGGGCTATGCTGGTAATGGTCACTTCTATATATGCCTTGAATAGTGGTAATCATTGACAAACGGTTCCCCTCCTCTGTTGACATCTCTCATACAGTGGATGTCCTTGGCAGGTTTCGTTGTGCCATATGAATTGTTCTGTAAAGAATTATTTGGGCCCAAAGTTCCTTAGCTACTCCACCAGATGGCACATGGTAGTGGATCCAGTCATGTGGTCGGGACACCAAAAAGGTTTAATTCATGCAGTCACGGTACACCTCAACCATAGCATCCTGTAAATGTTCACAAACTCTTTTGTTTCCAAAATGCTGCTGCGCTTGGCTGATGGTAAAGTTTTTCCAATCTCTGAGAAATTGCACTTTTACCCCTAATTTCTGGGACATTGCTGACTGTTATTTTTCTTTCTTTGAGAGAGGACAGGGGAGAAGAACAGGACAGGACCAGGAATACAGGAGAAAGGAGTTCAGCAAGAACTGGGGAAGCTATGTGAGGTTCTGGCACATGTGGCAGTCAGAGCTGGTCTTATATTGGAGGAGTGATGGGTGTGTCAGCAGATAGGTATTCAAAGTCTTATGCTGGGAATACACCATGCGTTTTTTTGGCAGATAAATGGTTCGATAGATAATTTCCGACATGTCCAATCTTACTTTCAATTATATTACTACTCGATTTCTCATAGAAGTGAATGGAAATGGATAAGAAAAGATAAGAGAATCGAGTGGAAAATTGAGCAGAAAAACAAAATCGATCGGACAGAAAATCGACCAAAAAAATGCATCGTGTGTGCCCAGCATTAGGCAGAATGACCACTGCTGGCAGGAGATGGAGGTCCCAGGAACTCCAAAAGTCTGATGCCATTTGCAGGTGTAATTTTTGATATCCAATTAATCCAAATGTAGTGTGTAGCCCCCTGCTGGTAGATATAAGGGCCCTGACACACCAGGTTGTTTGCAGGTTGTTTTCATTTAAAAAAAATGTTTCCATTGACTTTCATTAAAATCATGTTCAAATCTAACAAAATAACCACAATTTTAAAAAAAATGTGATCGTGGAATTATACTAGTCCTGCACACTGTGCCACCAGCAGGTAAAGCAAGTAGAGATGGCCCAAACAGTTCACCAGCGAGCAGTATTCTGCAAACATCGGCTGTTCGCATTTGCGGTGAATAGCAAACATTTGGCGTGTTCGATTCGCTCCCTATACATCATTATTGAGCTAGTCAGCGGACACATGGCAGCCAATGAGCTAGCACACCTTCCTGGACCTCCCATCCCCTATCAAAAATCAGTTGCAGTGGTCATATTGGATTAATTGTCTGGTGGTTGCTGACTGTTAGTGAGAACAGGGACAGAATTGCTGAGGGCTAGCACATCAGTCCCCGGTGTTTTTTCTGTGTGTTACACTCCACAGCCCACTGAGACCCAGAGCTGTGTGCACACTACAGCTGTTGCCTCATTAAGTTGCAGGCACAGAACCACTACTGTGCATTATTATTTCACCATATTCTAAAAGTACTATTTCATTTCTCTGTTTGTGACACTCCACAGCCCAATGACACCCAGAGCTGTGCATAATGTGATCACTAACATAAAAAAGGAGTCCAGTAGCTCTACTGCAGAACTATAAAGTAAGCACCAGGGAGTCAACCTGTCAGCACCTGGATCCAGAAAGGTGCATAGAAAGCTCAGCAAAATGAAAGGAAGACCGGGTCTCTACTTGGATTTGTGCAATTATAGCAAAACTAGCCGACCCGCGGCGTAGCATACGCCGCATAAGGGGGTAGAGGGCAGGAAGGGGGTATTGGGCACAGCGGCGGGGAGGGGGGTCGGACCCCCCCTCAACTGGGTCCCTCATGTTTGCTCCCCCCTCCAGCTTAAGCTCAGCAGGAACCCCCCCTCACCTGGGTCCCCCATGTGTGCTCTACCTTCAGCTTAATCTCAGCAGGAACCCCCCCCCCTCACCTGGGTCCCCCATGTGCGCTCCCCCTCCTGCTTAAGCACAGTAGCAGCCGCCACTATTAGTAAAAGGCAGCGGGCGGGGATGCCTCACCTCTTCCGTGTTCCATCATGCCTTCCACTGTCGTCACTTCCTGCAATGCCACCCACTGTATTGGTGTAATTTGCCTTTTTAAAACAGAAGAAAATCTGCAATAATTCAGCTATAAGTGAACATTTGTGGTTACCCACAATGCACTGCTACTAAATATGCCAATTATTCTTTTTCACCCTTAATAACCCAAGCAAGAACCACTGTTGTACAGCAATCCTGTAGCTTTAAGTTTTACACAGCCATATCAAACCCACATGTAGACAGCCTGTTTCAGACTTTTGGTGCTCATCAGTACATAGTAGGGAATATTATGGCTGTATGAGATAGGGCTTGGACCAGTACAACAGAGTAACAAAGCAGCTCAGGGTGACCCAAACCACTCGGAATGTATAGGGGGATAAAAGGGACCAAAAAGACCTTCTACTCAAAAAATCAAAGCTTGGTGTAATTTGGCTTCTTAAAACAGAAGCAAATCTGCAATAATTCAGCTATAAGTGAACATTTGTGGTTACCCACAATGCACCGCTACTAGTTACATAGTTACATAGTTATTTTGGCTGAAAAAAGACATACGTCCATCGAGTTCAACCAGTACAAAGTACAACTCCAGCCCGTCCCCCACATACCCCTGTTGATCCAAATTATTCCTTTTCACCCTTGGTAAGTCAAGCAAGCCTATGGGCCTGATTCACAAAGCGGTGCAAACTGTTAAGCACGGTTGTGCTAAACAGTTAGCATGTGAAGTGCCGTTCGCGGACTTTTGCACGCGCAAAGTGTCGCCATTTGCGCGATAGCGGCCTTTTGCGCGCGCAAAACTCCACAATCGTGCGACTCGCAGCAAATTGCGCACGCAAAAGACCGCGATCAAGCGAATTACGCCACTTCACGTGCTAACTGTTTAGCACACCCATGCCAAACAGTTTGCACTGCTTTGTGAATCAGGCCCTATAGCTTTACATTTACACCATCATATCAAACACACATTTGACAATCTATTTCAGACTTTCAGTCCTCATCAGTACATAGCAGGGATTATTATTGCTGTATGAGATAGGGCTTGGACCAGTACAACAGAGTAACAAAGCAGCTCAGGGTGACCCAAACCACTCGGAATGTATAGGAGGATAAAAGAGACCAAAAAGCTCTCCTACTAAAAAATCGCACACGCAAAAGACCGCAATAGCGCGAATCACAACACTTTGCGCGCACAAAAGTCCACAAACTGCACTTCACGTGCTAAACAGTTTGCACCGCTTTGTGAATCAAGCCCTATAGCTTTAAATTTTACATAGTCATATCAAACCCACATGTGACAGCCTAGTTCAGACTTTTGGTCCTCATCAGTACATAGCAGGAATTGATATGAGTGTATGAGATAGGGCTTGGACCAGTACAACAGAGTAACCAAGCAGCTCAGGGTGACCCAAACTACTCGGAATGTGTATAGGAGGATAAAAGAGACCAAAAAGCCCTCCTACTAAAAAAAGCAAAGCTTGGTGTAATTTTCCTTCTTAAAACAGAAGCAAATCTGCAATAATTCAGGTATAAGTGAACATTTGTGGTTACCCACAATGCACTGCTACTGAATATGCATATTATCCCTTTTTGCCCTTGGTTTGATATGACACTACTTCTTCTTCTTGCTTGGACCAGCCCCTTCTTCTTGCTTGGATCGGCCCTGGGGGCAGGGCGCTACTTCTTCTTCTTGTTTGAAGGTTGAGGCACTTACTCTATTATATATATAGATATTTATTGTGCCATAGCAGCTAGAAACACAACGTTTTGGCCTGAAGCCTTTATCAAGTTGATAAAGGCTTCAGGCCGAAACGTTGTGTTTCTAGCTGCTATGGCACAATAAACATAATGTGATCCCTGCCCATTAGGGATTAAAATCCGTCTTTGCGTCAACTCCGTAATTTTTGTCGGGACTTTTGGCATTCCCCTCTGACATGCCCCTGTCCAGGTATTAGACCTCGTGAAACAACTTTTTCATCACTTTTGTGGCCAGAAACAGTCTTTGTAGGTTTTAAAATTCACCTGCCCATTGAAGTCTATGGCGGTTCGCCAGATTCACCTGTTTGTGAACATTTGTGGAAGTTTGCGTTCGCGAACAGAATATTCTATGTTTGTGACATCTCTAAAAGCAAGTCCTGAACCGGTTTCTAACACCACATTACAATGCAGCTGTTATGCCGCAACGCCCCATTGTGAACAAAGCCATAGGCATAAAACAGATTTCATCAGTATTTTTTGGTTACTGGAAGAGCTTAGTGCTTGATAGTTTGTATTTTGTACTTTGCTTTTATAGAAATATTTACTGTAATTTGGCAGATGCGATATGGTTTCCTTGCTCGGCACACTTCACTGCTTAGGAAAACAATCCAGGTTATGTTGCCTAATGAATTTCTAATGTTTTCCCAGGACTTTAACTAGAGGCACTGCAGCAGAGAAGCAGTCAAGGAAAAATGGCCAATTTATTCCAAACCTGCTATCTGTTGGAGTCATGTTAATGAGCATTTCATTGAATGAGAGGACTTTCCATATTTCTCTGGGATCATTCAAGCGCTGATGGTCTTACTTTAAGTAACTCAAATGTGTTGAGTACTCAGTACCGCTTTGTTGCATTTTATTGCAGTTATTTAGCAGTTTACTTTATGGAATTTCAAGGCTTTTTAAACAATCCTCTCCTCTCATGCTTGAATTTATAGCAGGTAAACAAATGGTAAAAGAGGCTTTACTTTAAAAAATGCCGCAGACAGGATTTTCAAGCTCTGATGAAAAGTAAAAATGTTCTGAGCTCCTTTTAAACAGGAGTCATAAAATGGACATTTCATCATTTGCACTTCTCGTACTATAAATAACACATGGACAAACAAGTACCGTATCCATGATGCAATGACACATATATTTGTCTGCAGAACTCTATTTTATGACAGTAGATGTGCTATGATTATTGTTGCAGTTTAACAAGTCCATCTTACTGGAAATCAATGTGAACCTATGTACATAAATTGAATCTTTAAGCACACTGACCATGTAATGTTAACAATATCAATAAGGTACAGCTAAAAGAATACACAAACAACTAGTCCACTGCGCTCTAACCAGAGAGAACCGTCCAGCACTATTCATATGCACATCCACCAGAGTGCTGCTCCTATCTTACTTTTGGGGAGTAAGTGATAGAACTGTAGAAAACAGAAAATGAAAAAGAGAACAAGGAGCGCTCTCTAGTGCATTACAATTTTTAATATGCCTCTTCTCAAAGCAAAAGAATAAAACGTACAATGTTCACTAAAATCAGCGCATATCACACTATATAGTGTACATCACCGCTCCTTCAGGTGTTAACACCGCCCTGCGCGTCTCCTCACTGTGGCCAATAGTGCGGGGAACCGACAGAATTCCAGCGCCGGCGGGAGTAGGAAAAGCGGTGGAGTCTCGGCAGCTGCCCTGCGCCTATTGCGTCATGACGCGTTTCGGCGTTCCACGCCTTCGTCAGATGACGCAATGGCGCAGGGGACGCGTATAAAAAGGCGTCCTGTATCCCAGCAGCAGCCGCTCTTCAATACGGCGGCCACGCTGGGTCAAAAAAAGTTAAGAACCACCCTGTTCCGAGGCGGCGAAGGGGGAAGGAAGATCTATTGTGGTTGCTACGCAACCCACACCAACACTCATCCCTCGTGACCGTGGCCGGGCGGTCCACAGAGGACCCTACCATACCACAGCCTCGGGGGATCAAAAAGGATTCGGAATGCCACCCTGCTATAGGGCGGTGGGTGAAAAACAGGTGGAATTTTATGGTTGCTAAGCAACCCCCTGATTACTCGCTCTACTCATCACTGCGGTTCACGTGATCCACAAGTGAGCTTACCAAATATAAGACAACGCTCACACCATGTATACATCAGGTGCTCAGTAAAATTATTATCAATTATACCAACTCTATGAACAAGCGAGGGGAAACAGTTAAAAATCCATAAATAAACACACTACACATGAAAATACATGTGTGTGCGTTCATATGTACATATCCTAAAAATCATGACTACATGAATTTATAGGTTATAAAAAACTATCAATAAAAGATATATGAATATATCAATATACACAAATGCATCTCAAAGTAGACATAAAAATAAGAGTATATGAATAGTGGAGCCTAAATATTGGAACCTAAAAATAGGAACCTAAAAATTGGAATAAAATAAAATAAAATAAAAGTGAACATGCCGGGGGGGCTGAGGATTCGCCAATCAATTATCTGCATTTGAAAAGGGGGGGTATCCGGTGAAAAATTCATAATATGCTGTCCAAATGGGGTCCCCGAATCATTGCTCACAGTTCACATTTAATTGTTGCACTACCATATGCATAAAAAATAAACAATAATAGATGACTATAGATTCCAATCTTATTCTAAGGGGTGACCCTCTCCTCGGATCACACATCATTAATCACTATTACGCCCCTCAGAGCAAAGAAGAAAAAAGAAAAGAAAAAAAAAAGGTGCAAAGAAGTAAAAACAAGGGGAGGAAAGAAGAAAGAGAGGGGAGAAGAGGAAAAGGAAGTCCTATCACAAGTCTAAATGTATGTCGACAACTTCCAATCCTTCATTTAATCCTACAGGGGTCAAGGAGTTAAACTTAAAGATCCAATAGGACTCCCTTTCACAAAGCTTTTTGTAACGTAGTCCTTTATTGAAGCTACTTGAGATCACCTCTATCCCCATAACTCTCAAATTGTCAACTTGTCCCTTATGTACCTCCCGAAAATGTTTGGGAACAGTATGCTTTATACATCCAGCTTCTATTTTTCTCCTGTGTTCCCCCAACCTCTGACGCAGAGGCCTAGTAGTTCTGCCGACATAATACTTATTTGGGCACCCACAAGATAATAGATACACCAAAAAGGAGGAACCACAATTAATAAACTCATTCACCTTTACTATATCCCCATTAGTATCAGGAATTTCTGAAGTGCGGTGTCAGATGAATTTACAGCACTTACATAACTTTTTATTACATTTGAAATTTCCCACTAATTGTGGAGGAAAGGAAGGTGAGTTGGATGGGGCCACATTTCCTTGTTGGCGATTACCAATGTTACAATGTTACTTGGGGCTAATTTATTCTTTATGCATCTGGATTTTTTAAAAATTACTTCCGGATTATTAGAAAGTTCCCCTTTTAACCATGGGTCCTGCAGTATGATGTGCCAGTTTTTCTTTACAATGTTTCTAATCTTAATTGCACTCTTATTGTACGTTGTTACAAACGCGGGACCTCTTTTCCCGCCACGACTAGTAGACTTACTAGATGTCCAGGCTTCCTTATTGCTGTCCTTGCTTTTTTCTATAACTCCACCCCTATATTCATCCCTTACACTTGTGATATATTTCTCTCTTGAAGGAGCGGTGATGTACACTATATAGTGTGATATGCGCTGATTTTAGTGAACATTGTACGTTTTATTCTTTTGCTTTGAGAAGAGGCATATTAAAAATTGTAATGCACTAGAGAGCGCTCCTTGTTCTCTTTTTCATTTTCTGTTTTCTACAGCTAAAAGAAACCCATTTCAACATAAAAGGTTACCATGTCTCTTCTAAAGGTAGACGTAGGGACGGTCACTGTGGGGCAACCATGGTAACCTGTGTTGACAGAGATGATTACAGGAGCCAAATAGTGCAGTATTGTAAGATTATAGGAATAGCTCAAAAGTAAAAAGGTAATTATACTCACAAAGATGGGCTGCAGAACTTGCTGCAACCACCATATATTGCCTTCCCCACTCGGTATTCCAGGTCCTGCTGGAACTGGGTGGTTACTCTCTCCTAGGGTCCTTACTAGCTGTGGATGGCATCACACTAGTGGGAAGGATACCTCAAAAGGAGGTGTAGTAGGCAATGTAAAGGGGTGGAGGCACCCAAAAAATGTATCTCTTAGAGTAAAATATGATAAAATAAAGTATATGAGGTATCTTACCTCTACAGATGAACCAACCAAGACAACAAGGGTTTAGATCAGTTAAGGTTTATTCAAGCACAATTTTAAAAAAGACAATGCGTTTCATGGATCTCTGCCCATTTCCTCAGGTCAATAAAGTGCCTATACACAGGTGCAAGGCATATAAGTCAATTACGCACATATACAGGTACACTTTGTGTAAATCAATTAAGAATTTATATTATAGTGCCTAGGGCTACTATCTGGAGCCATAAAACCACCAAAGGACTCTTCCTGTATTTCCCAAGGAGGGTCAAATTTTGACCTTTCCATCTTGGGCCTGGCATGGGAGTATTACCTGTAAACCCCTGGTGGCAGCTGTGCTGGTACCTGAGCTAAATTAACTTTACATACATTTAATTCACAATAATTGCAGTATTTGTATAGCGCCTTTCTCCTGTCGGACTCAAAGCGCTTGCGAGGCAGCCACTAGAGCACACTCAGTAGGCAGTAGCAGTGTTAAGGAGACTTGCCCAGGAAACTCCTTACCGAATAGGTGCTGGCTTACTGAACAGGCAGAGCCGAGATTTGAACCCAGGTCGCCTGTGTCAGAGGCAGAGCCCTTAACCATTACTCTATCCAGCCACTCCACAAGGAGTATTTTATTATCACAAACTACTCTGGCTGATGTTTATGAGTGTAACGATTGTGGAACTTTCTCCGTAATCAGCGCACAACGCGTGCGCTGACACGGCGGAAATCCTCCACAAGCGTATATTTGCAGGCACCCAGCAAAAGGTGCTACGCACCTGTAGAGGGAAATTCCTGTCGGCAGATGGCGCTGGGGAGTGCAGAGGAACCAATCCTCTGTACCTCCACAAGTGCCAGACAGGAATTGTACGAAGCGCAGAACGCAATCGCAAGAGAGGCGATTGCGAATGAGATTGAGCAAAGGGACAGGTTGCATGTGTGTGCGCCAATCCAGTCGCCACTCCGCGACCGCGCACACACAACAGCAGATATGAAATAGGAACGCGATCGCGAGAGGTGCGATCGCCAGACGTGACACAAGGCAGATCAGAATAGAATACGAGGGTAGCAAAGGCACAGCAAATAATACAATAAGGAGATACGGAAAATAATAAACGCTAGCTAACCGCGAACACCGCACTCATTCGCAACAGTGCACGCGGTTATGCGCGGTCTCCACGTGATAAGCACAATAGAGACAAGCACGCCTAACTAACCATCGACAGACAAACATGAAACAGAGGACGCGAGCACTTGCTTAACGGTTACCTCACCGAGCCTGCAGCAAGCGTAGCGGACAAGACAGACACACGAAAACAGGGACAAGCGAGAGATAGGATCCACAGCACTAGCGAAAAGTGGCTAGCGCGATCCAGGTACAGAGTAGCAGAACAGAAGGATCCCCAGCGCTAGCGAAAAGTAGCTAGCGCGATCCCAGGAGACAGAACAGAAGAGATAGCTGGTAGCAACCGCTGCACCAGCTATACTCCAAGAACAGAGATCAGAACCATTTCCTGTCGACCACCTTTGGGACAGGACAATGGCAACAGGCAAGACAAGACAGAACAGGCAATACAGATAATACAACCTGACTGGGCTAGAAGGGAAACCTAAAGCAACCCCCAGGAATTAACTATACTAGATAGCAATGGCTGACACTCCAGCAGTGTCCATCAGGAACAGACTATGGAAAGGAAATGACCAGCAAAGCCTTCTGGGAAACATAAAGCTCTTATAGTGCCAGTCATCAAAGAAGGCAGGTAGGGGATTTGCATAACAAATGTATGTAAATTCCCCAGCAAGAGAACAGACCAGAAACTTGCAATGGAAAGACAGGTCTCTGCTCCAGAGACCTGCAGCCCACAGACTAGAGGAATGGACAAACAGCTGTCTGCCTGTGCAGCCAGTTGAGCGGATCATCACAGTACCCCCCCCCCCCCCTCTAGGGATGGATTCCAGACATCCCTCAAAACTGGTATCATCACAAAACTCTAACTGAAGACTCATAAAGGTCGGGACAGCCCGACAAGGCCCAATTCTAGAGTCAGTCCATCCGAAACCGACCTCATCGGAAGCAGAAGCCACCAAAACATGCCCATCAGCACTACAAGTCTCAGCGTAACACCCATCAGGACTGTGGACACCAGAGAAGAAGCCATCGACACCCTCCAGACAATACCCACCACCTTCCAAGGAGCGTCCAAGAATACCAAACCTGCCGCAATACCTGTTCGAAGTGTCCCTTACAACACCAAAGCCATTGCTGATCGTATTCAGGGCACCAAGCAAAACCTTTCCCGGAATCTCCCAGAACGCCTTGAAGCTCCGCAGAGATCCCAAGAAGCCAGAACGCTCACCAGGCTCACATGGAGAACTATCAAGAACCCCTATGGAACCTATGATCATTCCAGACTCAAAATTAGCAGGACACCCATCAAGATCAGGACTTTCAGGGACCACTTCTGGGCATGCAAGCAGGCAGGCTATATCAGAACATGTCTCCACTGAGGAAGCATCTGAGTACGCTGGTAACCGAGGCACACTTCTGCTTTCTGGGTCACAGAGCACATCGGGGTACACTAGTACAGGAGAAACCTCAGGACATGTCGGGGAACTGCCAACCTCAGAGTCCGACACGACAAGACCAAAACCAGTACCGGGAAGAAAATCATCACGAGTAAAGGTCACAGGTACTGGTCTTTCAAAAGAAGACTCTGACTCAAATTCAGAATTTTCTGTAACTGTAATATCATCATTGACTACACATGAATGAAGCTCCACAAGAGCTGCAAAAGTAGTCAGCAAGGCAGCAATGCCTACTGAAGTGGGCAACACCTCAGAAGGACCTGGGGGGCAGGAGACATCTCCTACAAGTTCTGCACCCTTTGGGAGGAACTCGGAGACCTTCAGATCATCAAACAAGACCTCAGGAACATCATTTTTCAAGTTGTCTAAGAAGGATTCTGTACTATCCATGTTACAGGGCAAAACTGGAACTTTACTTTGAGAACAGGGCAGATGTCCCAGGGAAGGTTCCACTATAAACTGAGACTGAATTTCATCATCATGAGTGGAACATACAGGAATATTCACTGGACCACACACTGACTCCCTAACTTTAATCTCGCTGCACCCAGAACTCTGCGTAGTAATCAAACTAGCTTGCAACTCCAAAACTGCAGAAAGACAGGTAAAAATAGCAGCAATACCTAGACGAGCCTCTAGGGGCAGGGCAGGAGATATTGTACAAGGCAATATTGACTCATCCAGAGTACTGGGTGGAGAGTCAATACTTTCTTCAGAATCAGACTCGCAAATGTCAATGCAAGTGGACATCATGCCTTCATTCATGGTACAGGGCAGGTTCAGAGAAAGCTTCTCTGGACAAGGCAAAGAAGCTTCAGCATCAGATTCGCAAAACCGAAGCGCTGTCTCACTCTTAGATTCGGCTAACAAGGTCGAATCCGAGGAGTCAGAACGCAAAATTTGCGGATCCAAGATCGCTTTAGGTTGCGAAACTGACGCTTCCATATCGCAAACCTCCGCGATCTGCGGAGCAGACTGCAAGGCATCTAGGACAGAAACACTGGAGCAACTGTCATCAGGCAACAGGCCTGCACAGGTGCGAACAGAATAAGACATAGATTCATTTGCAAAAGAAGTGGCGACAACAACAGGAGAAACTTTATTAGACACATCAATAATTTTCTTAAAGTTGCATAACTTAGGAATTTTCCCCATGGCAGGCTCACAAACGGACGATCTTAGAGATCCTGAGGGAAAAAATCTGTCTTCCTTAGACACAGGACCACACAGACCTTTTGCAGCCATACGTGCGGTGGCGACATCAGACCGCACTGGTTCAACTTCCACACAAGCAACTGCTCTGAACGACTTGCACTCAGACTTCAAACACTCAGTTGCTTTGGGAAAGGGAATGCATTCAAAACTCACTTTCTTTAAATCCAGAGGATTGGAACAATCGTCCGCTGACAATGTGTTTTTAGCAGATTGAAGCGCATGTAGTTCATCCAAAATCATTCTCCACACGTCAAACAGCGGAGTCACAAAGTCAGAGATACATTCACCAGTCTTGATTAAAGTGCACGCAGACTCAATGCACGCATACAAAACTGCTTCGTTTTTAGAACGGTAATGATTGCAAAACGATCTCCAATCACATTCCAATTCATAGACCAGGAGCTCGATCTCCCATTTCTCAAACGGGGGCTCCCATGCACACTTAACAAAGGATGAACAATCATAGTGCGCACAGTCTACAGATGGAACTGGAGCAGGAACAGAACGGGAATCTTTTACCTCTTTATTGTGATCAATTAATTGTGTGTGTGTAATTCATCCAAAATGATCTGCCACACATACATCACCAGATCCACAACACACTTGTCACATTCATCAGAATCAATCAAAAGGCACACAGAGTCAAGACAATCGTTCAGGACATCCGCGCTTTTTGCGATGTAAAAATCGCAAAAGGCTTTCCAATCCAAATCAAATTTCTCCACCAAGGCCCCGATTTCCCATGAGGCAAATGGCGGTTCGAACAACCCAGTATCTAAATAATCTCCATATGGGTGGGGATCAGGAACGAGTACAGATTTTTTAACTGTTTTAATATAGTGTGCGATCCTACCTATAGCAGGATCCACATAAGCTTTGGATTGGGGCAAAAAACCTGGAAACTGATCAGCAGATGCATTATAAACATCATTATCATCATGCATGGTTTTGCCCATTTCAGACTTGACAGAAATAACCTCTCTATCTGTGGTTGCCATGGGCAACGGATCTTTCCGTTGGGAAGCCTTCCTAGATCTTTTACGTTTAGACTTAGAGGCTTTGGATGGCTGCTTTATGGATGAAAGAGTAGATGGAACAGATGATTGAGCTGCTGACAACAACTCATTAAGGGGGTATGGTAATTGAGGTAATCTCAGCCAATTGTGAATTAAAAAGGCCAAGAATTCCAGGGGTCTTTGACTCAGAGTGGTATGATCTAACACATCATAACCCCACATTGACATTTCGCCCCCCAACAGAATGTAGACCATTTGGGGGGCCCAGGTAGACACTGGGGTGCATTGGAATTCAGGGTTCGCTAACAGTTTCGTACACTCAGACAAAAATTCGTCTGCTGATTCAGGTTCAAGTTTTTTAAATCTCTTAAAGGTACAAGAGCCATATTCGACAAAATCGTACAAATCGTAAATTCCGTCTACACTGGGGTTTTGGGTTAGGCTGGTCATTCTGTAACGATTGTGGAACTTTCTCCGTGATCAGCGCACAACGCGTGCGCTGACACGGCGGAAATCCTCCACAAGCGTATATTTGCAGGCACCCAGCAAAAGGTGCTACGCACCTGTAGAGGGAAATTCTTGTCGGCAGATGGCGCTGGGGAGTGCAGAGGAACCAATCCTCTGTACCTCCACAAGTGCCAGACAGGAATTGTACGAAGCGCAGAACGCAATCGCAAGAGAGGCAATTGCGAATGAGATTGAGCAAAGGGACAGGTTGCATGTGTGTGCGCCAATCCAGTCGCCACTCCGCGACCGCGCACACACAACAGCAGATATGAAATAGGAACGCGATCGCGAGAGGTGCGATCGCCAGACGTGACACAAGGCAGATCAGAATAGAATACGAGGGTAGCAAAGGCACAGCAAATAATACAATAAGGAGATACGGAAAATAATAAACGCTAGCTAACCGCGAACACCGCACTCATTCGCAACAGTGCACGCGGTTATGCGCGGTCTCCACGTGATAAGCACAATAGAGACAAGCACGCCTAACTAACCATCGACAGACAAACATGAAACAGAGGACGCGAGCACTTGCTTAACGGTTACCTCACCGAGCCTGCAGCAAGCGTAGCGGACAAGACAGACACACGAAAACAGGGACAAGCGAGAGATAGGATCCACAGCACTAGCGAAAAGTGGCTAGCGCGATCCAGGTACAGAGTAGCAGAACAGAAGGATCCCCAGCGCTAGCGAAAAGTAGCTAGCGCGATCCCAGGAGACAGAACAGAAGAGATAGCTGGTAGCAACCGCTGCACCAGCTATACTCCAAGAACAGAGATCAGAACCATTTCCTGTCGACCACCTTTGGGGCAGGACAATGGCAACAGGCAAGACAAGACAGAACAGGCAATACAGATAATACAACCTGACTGGGCTAGAAGGGAAGCCTAAAGCAACCCCCAGGAATTAACTATACTAGATAGCAATGGCTGACACTCCAGCAGTGTCCATCAGGAACAGACTATGGAAAGGAAATGACCAGCAAAGCCTTCTGGGAAACATAAAGCTCTTATAGTGCCAGTCATCAAAGAAAGCAGGTAGGGGATTTGCATAACGAATGTATGCAAATTCCCCAGCCAGAGAACAGACCAGAAACTTGCAATGGAAAGACAGGTCTCTGCTCCAGAGACCTGCAGCCCACAGACTAGAGGAATGGACAAACAGCTGTCTGTCTGTGCAGCCAGCTGAGCGGATCATCACAATGAGCTTTTGTTTATATTAGCACCCTAATCTTTAAAAAAATGCCCATGTGTTACATTGCTTATCTTGGGGGAAATGTTAGGATTAGGTCAGGTGTTCCTTTGACATTGTTTAGTAATCTACTGTGCTAGATGTAGATGAACAAGCAGTATTGTCTGACTGATCCTGCTTTTACTCTACTAACTTGCTAGCCAATAGCCATCATCTCACTCCCCATCAGGCATTGGGAAATGTGATTCATTATAATGTATGGAAATTGCAATGCATTTGTGTATTTTCACCGGAAACCATGCATTGGGATTTCAGGGTGAATCGCAAATGCATAGATGGGGACATCAGACAGTGCAGCCTATGCACTTCTGATGTCCCCACTTCTGATGTCCCTGTGATTTGTGTTGAATTGCTTTCCTGAAAACACAGCCAAAATTTAGGTATGTGAGTAAAAGACCTAAGCAGTCAATTTGAGTCAAGGCTGCATGGCTGTGGCTGTTGCTTTTATGCAATAAAAAAAATGATAGAGGAAGTTCATGCACCATTTAGAAAGGGGTCGATTTTACTTTGCAAAAAGCAGTCATATCTGCAAAATTGTGATTTAGTATGACCATTACCACACCTACCCCTTACATATTTACACAAATAGATGGAAAGACAAAGATAAAAAAAAAAACCCTTGAAAAAGTCCTTAACAGGTAAAAAAATAAATAAATACAGCATTACTTGCTGTTTCTGACTTGTTCTTGTACAAAACATCTCCCATTTCCATTCCACACTTCCAGGTACCCAGTGCAATACTCTATGCAGTGCAAGGGAAATTATGTCAGTAATATGGCCGCAGGAGTCCTTTCTACCAGCAATTAGTGTTAGGGTTAGCTAAACTGTAGGGGGAGGGGAGAGGGAGTTACTTATAAGACCTCCAGTATAGCTATCCCTAACCATGTTTTATTTTATTTTATTTGACCTATTGCAGCTAAAAGAAGCAGTGATTGACAGACACATCTGTCATGCAAAAGTACATATGGTCACAAAGAGCCTGAGTGGAGGAATAGGAATGTATTTATTGCCACACAATCCTGAAAAATGTGTTGGTACCATTATTTACCAAAAGAGTGCTGGTCTGTTTACACATCCTTCAGATGTCGTTGCTAGGATGTCAAATAATTAACATGCAGACAATATTTACATGTTATAATGAGAATACATAATTTAATAATAATGGTGTGAATAATGCATTAGCATGCTACATATTAACCACTTCAGGACCACAGTCTTTTCGCCCCTTAAGGACCAGAGCCTTTTTCTCCATTCAGACCACTGCAGCTTTCACGGTTTATTGCTCGCTCATACAACCTACCACCTAAATGAATTTTACCTCCTTTTCTTGTCACTAATACAGCTTTTTTTTTGGTGCTATTTGATTGCTCCTGCGATTTTTACTTTTTATTATATTCAGCAAAAAAGACATGAATTTTGGCAAAAAAATGATTTTTTTTTAACTTTCTGTGCTGACATTTTTCAAATAAAGTAAAATTTCCTATACATTTGAGCGCGAAAGTTATTCTGCTACATGTCTTTGATAAAAAAAAAAATATTCGGTGTATATTTATTGGATTGGGTAAAAGTTATAGCGTTTACAAACTATGGTGCCAAAAGTGAATTTTCCCATTTTCAAGCATCTCTGACTTTTCTGCGCACCTGTCAGGTTTCATGAGGGGCTAAAATTCCAGGAAAGTACAAATACCACCCAAATGACCCCATTTTGGAAAGAAGACATCTCAAAGTATTCAGTGAGAGGCATGGTGCGTTCATAGAAGATTTTATTTTTTGTCACAAGTTAGCGGAAAATGACACTTTCTGACAAAAAAGAAAAAAAAAAAAGTTTCCATTTCTTCTAACTTGCGACAAAAAAAAAAATGAAATCTGCCATGGACTCACTATGCTCCTCTCTGAATACCTTGAAGTGTCTACTTTCCAAAATGGGGTCATTTGTGGGGTGTGTTCACTGTCCTGGCATTTTGGGGGGTGCCTAATTGTAAGCACCCCTGTAAAGCCTAAAGATGCTCATTGGACTTTGGGCCCCTTAGCGCAGTTAGGCTTCAAAAAAGTGCCACACATGTGGTATTGCCGTACTCAGGAGAAGTAGTATAATGTGTTTTGGGGTGTATTTTTACACATACCCATGCTGGGTGGGAGAAATATCTCCGTAAATGACAATTTTTTATTTTTTTTACACACAATTGTCTATTTATAGAGATATTTCTTCCACTCAGCATGGGTATGTGGAAAAATACACCCCAAAACACATTATACTACTTCTCCTGAGTACGGCGATACCACATGTGTGGCACTTTTTTGCACCCTAACTGCGCTAAGGGGCCCAAAGTCCAATGAGTACCTTTAGAATTTCACAGGTCATTTTGAGAAATTTGGTTTCAAGACTACTCCTCACGGTTTAGGGCCCCTAAAATGCCAGGACAGTATAGGAACCCCACAAATTACCCCATTTTAGAAAGAAGACACCCCAAGGTATTCCGTTAGGAGTATGGTGAGTTCATAGAAGATTTTTTTTTTTGTCACAAGTTAGCAGAAATTGATTTTAATTTTTTTTTTCACAAAGTGTCATTTTCCGCTAACTTGTGACAAAAAATAAAATCTTCTATGAACTCACCGTACTCCTAACGGAATACCTTGGGGTGTCTTCTTTCTAAAATGGGGTCATTTGTGGGATTCCTATACTGCCCTGGCATTTTAGGGGCCCTAAACCGTGAGGAGTAGTCTTGAAACCAAATGTCGCAAAATGACCTGTGAAATCCTAAAGGTACTCATTGGACTTTGGGCCCCTTAGCGCAGTTAGGGTGCAAAAAAGTGCCACACATGTGGTATTGCCGTACTCGGGAGAAGTATTATAATGTGTTTTGGGGTGTATTTTTACACATACCCATGCTGGGTGGGAGAAATATCTCTGTAAATGACAATTATTTGATTTTTTTTACACACAATTGTCCATTTACAGAGAGATTTCTCCCACCCAGCATGGGTATGTATAAAAATACACCCCAAAACACATTATACTACTTCTTCTGAGTACGGCGATACCACATGTGTGACACTTTTTTGCAGCCTAGGTGCGCTAAGGGGCCCAACGTCCTATTCACAGGTGATTTTGAGGCATTTGTTTTCTAGACTACTTCTCACGGTTTAGGGCCCCTAAAATGCCAGGGCAGTATAGGAACCCCACAAGTGACCCCATTTTAGAAAGAAGACACCCCAAGGTATTCCGTTAGGGGTATGGTGAGTTCGTAGAAGATTTTATTTTTTGTCACAAGTTAGTGAAAAATGACACTTTGTGAAAAAAACAATAAAAATCCAATTTCCGCTAACTTTTGACAAAAAATAAAATCTTCTATGAACTCATCATACACCTAACAGAATACCTTGGGGTGTCTTCTTTCTAAAATGGGGTCACTTGTGGGGTTCCTATACTGCCCTGGCATTTTAGGGGCCCTAAACCGCGAGGAGTAGTCTAGAAAACAAATGCCTCAAAATGACTGTTCAGGGGTATAAGCATCTGCAAATTTTGATGACAGGTGGTCTATGAGGGGGCAAATTTTGTGGAACCGGTCATAAGCAGGGTGGCCTCTTAGATGACAGGATGTATTGGGCCTGTTCTGATGGATAGGAGTGCTAGGGGGGTGACAGGAGGTGATTGATGGGTGTCTCAGGGGGCGGTTAGAGGGGAAAATAGATGCAATCAATGCACTGGGGAGGTTATCGGAAGGGGGTCTGAGGGGGATCTGAGGGTTTGGCCGAGTGATCAGGAGCCCACACGGGGCAAATTAGGGCCTGATCTGATGGGTAGGTGTGCTAGGGGGTGACAGGAGGTGATTGATGGGTGTCTCAAGGTGTGATTAGAGGGGGGAAATAGATGCAAGCAATGCACTGGCGAGGTGATCAGGGCTGGGGTCTGAGGGCGTTCTGAGGTGTGGGCGGGTAATTGGGTGCCCTAGGGGCAGATTAGGGTCTAATCTGATGGGTAACAGTGACAGGTGGTGATAGGGGGTGATTGATGGGTGATTAGTGGGTGTTTAGAGGAGAGAAGAGATGTAAACACTGCACTTGGGAGGTGATCTGATGTCGGACCTGCGGGCGATCTATTGGTGTGGGTGGGTGATCAGATTGCCCGCAAGGGGCAGGTTAGGGGCTGATTGATGGGTGGCAGTGCCAGGGGGTGATTGATGGGTGGCAGTGACAGGGGGTGATTGATGGGTGATTGACAGGTGATCAGTGGGTTATTACAGGGAATAACAGATGTAAATATTGCACTGGCGAATTGATAAGGGGGGGTCTGAGGGCAATCTGAGCGTGTGGGCGGGTGATTGGGTGCCCGCAAGGGGCAGATTAGGGTCTAATCTGATGGGTAACAGTGACAGGTGGTGATAGGGGGTGATTGATGGGTGATTGATGGGTAATTAGTGGGTGTTTAGAGGAGAGAAGAGATGTAAACACTGCATTTGGGAGGTGATCTGATGTCGGATCTGCGGGCGATCTATTGGTGTGGGTGGGTGATCAGATTGCCCGCAAGGGGCAGGTTAGGGGCTGATTGATGGGTGGCAGTGACAGGGGGTGATTGATGGGTGGCAGTGACAGGGGGTGATTGATGGGTGATTGACAGGTGATCAGTGGGTTATTACAGGGAATAACAGATGTAAATATTGCACTGGCGAATTGATAAGGGGGGGTCTGAGGGCAATCTGAGCGTGTGGTCGGGTGATTGGGTGCCCGCAAGGGGCAGATTAGGGTCTAATCTGATGGGTAACAGTGACAGGTGGTGATAGGGGGTGATTGATGGGTGATTGATGGGTAATTAGTGGGTGTTTAGAGGAGAGAAGAGATGTAAACACTGCATTTGGGAGGTGATCTGATGTCGGATCTGCGGGCGATCTATTGGTGTGGGTGGGTGATCAGATTGCCCGCAAGGGGCAGGTTAGGGGCTGATTGATGGGTGGCAGTGACAGGGGGTGATTGACGGGTGATTGACGGGTGATTGACGGGTGATTGACAGGTGATTGACAGGTGATTGACAGGTGATCAGGGGGGATAGATGCATACAGTACACTGGGGGGGGGGGTCTGGGGGGGGTCTGGGGAGAATCTGAGGGGTGGGGGGGTGATCAGGAGGGAGTAGGGGGCAGATTAGGGACTAAAAAAAAATAGCGTTGACAGATAGTGACAGGGAGTGATTGATGGGTGATTAGGGGGGTGATTGGGTGCAAACAGTGGTCTGGGGGGTGGGCAGGGGGGGGGGGTCTGAGGGGTGCTGTGGGCGATCAGGGGGCAGGGGGGGGGAATCAGTGTGCTTGGGTGCAGACTAGGGTGGCTGCAGCCTGCCCTGGTGGTCCCTCGGACACTGGGACCACCAGGGCAGGAGGCAGCCAGTATAATAGGCTTTGTATACATTACAAAGCCTATTATACACTTTCCGTGCGGCGATCGGGCAGCTAGTAACCCGCCGGCGCTTCCGAACGGCCGGCGGGTTACAGCGAGCGGTGGGCGGAGCAGGTCCCCGGCGGCTGATCGCGTCACAAATGACGCGATCGCCGCATAGCCACTCCCGCAGCCGCCCCCGCCGATGGGCGTATTGCGGTCGTTTGGGCCCGGACTTTGCCGCCGCCCATCGGCTGGGGGCGGTCCTTAAGTGGTTAAGCAAAACTTCAATAAACCATTTTAAAACTAGTCATTCTTTGAAGATTCAAATTACAGTAGTATTAAGGAAATAAGGGAAAAAATGTCTTTGAAATATCGTGGTTTTATAATAGATTCAAAAATGTGCGAAATGAAGAAAAGGTATTTTTATACATATTTTCTGATTTCAAAAATGACTCACACTAATATGGCATTACTTGTTTACAAGAAGAAATTGCAGTTTTCCTTCCTTAGAGCTTGTGCATACTAGACAAGACTTGGACAAATGTGATTTTGTGCACATGATACTAATGCATTCCATGCACAGTCGAGTCTGGTTTAGTACCAACATCAGCAGTTCACATCTAAAGGCAGACAAAATAAGAGTCAAGGTGTAGTAATGACCAAGTCCAGATCTCAATTGATTGAAAGGCATTAGTGTGACCTTAAGGGTGGCCACTAACCATCCAATCTTTCTCCTTCAATTTTACCATTTCTATGTAATATAAGGGACTGCCTATAGTATCTATTCAATATATTCACCCAGTTTACTCTTCTACTACATAGATTAGATGAAAAAGATTGGATCATTAGTGGCCACCCTAAGAGAGCTGTGAATAAGTTAATGCCCACCACAACCTCAATGAGCTGATACAAGTTACACAAGATCAAAATACCTCTACAATGATGTGAGGCTGATAAGCTACAGAAAAGCATCAATATGTGCTCCTGAGTCTGTGCTGTTCTATTTTAGACACTGTGTAAATTGTACTGAAGAAGCGGGAAAGACCTGTGAAATGTGTTGTAGTTTAGTTTCCAATAAATATATTGAAATCCTTATACGAGGTAAAACAAAATCATTTATCCAAGTTGAAAGTTTTTTTTAACCTTTTTTTTTATTTCTGGGGAACCTCTTTCCATCTCACCCTTGTTAGGGGTTGTTTTATGACAGATCGGCGTGGAGACTGAATTCAGCACTTGCCTAATACTGTGATTGCCATTCAGCAACCCAGTTTTGTAAGTAGATTTTACTATCTCTTCCTTTGATTTAAATATTACACTTAATTGGTATTCCTGGTGTCTTGTGTCTTCTTTTCTCTTAGTCCCTGGAGTTCACAAGCTGATAGTGATGCTCAAATACCCCTTTTCAAAATTCGAGTTAGGTCGAATTCGAATAGTAAATTATTCGAGGTCAGTCGAATATTCGAGTCGAATAATTTTTACTATTCGATTCGACCTCGGACTTCGAGCTCACTATTCGAGTCGGTATTCGAGCTCACTATTCGAGCTGACTATTCGAATTGGCCTTAAATAGCTTCCAACACTTGTTTTGAGGGTGAATGATGCAAGAAACATCTTTTTTTCCAAGTAACAACAGCAAGTGATTATGTGGGGATGTTCCTTTAAAAAAAAATGTGGAAAGAGAAGTTGTGTCCTTAATTTTGTTCAGTAGTGTTACTGTATATACTTGTTCTTCATCTTCTTCATCTTCTTCTTCTTTTTCATCTTCTTCTTCATCATCTTCTTCATCTTCTTCTTCATCTTCTTCTTCATCTTCATCTTCTCCTTCTTTTTCAATATCGTCTTCTTCTTCTTCACGTATTTCTCTTTTCAATTTTTTTTTTAAAGAAATGCAGCTATTTTTGAGCGTAACAAATAGCTGGTGGGCGCACGCATGTTGGAAGCGCCATTGTATGTGCTCCCTGGCAGTGGAAACACAAAGACAGCAGGAGGTAAATTCAGCAGCAGGAGGAGGAGGATAAGTGTGTGGCAGCAGGCAGTCAATGAGGCAGGCAGCTCGCCGTGACATAATAGCCCTGGTACCTAGCGGTGATACCAGGGCTGTAAATAAACACAACAGGAGGTCCCAGACAGCGGTCGTGCAGCCCACATTGTGTCCAATACACAACTGGGACAACACAGTTTTCAACCCGGGCACCTCAGAAAAATTAAACCTTTTTTTTTTTTTAATGGTTTGTTTGGTTTTGGTTTTGCAACCAATATAGCTATTGTTTGACGTAATAGCTGGTGGCAGAGTGGCAGCAGAAGAAGGTAATTCTGTGTACCCTGGCAGTGGGAAACACAGACAGACAGCAGCAGCAGGAGGAGGAATGGAGGAGTAGGCGAGCAGCTATTGTTTGACGTAATAGCTGGTGGCAGAGTGGCAGCAGAAGGTAAATCATCTGTGTACCCTGGCAGTGGGAAACACAGACAGACAGCAGCAGCAGCAGCAGCAGGAGGAGGTATGGAGGAGCAGTGTGAGTGTGGCAGCAGGTAGGCAGCGTGACATAATAGCCCTGGTACCTAGCGGTGATACCAGGGCTGTAAATAAACACAACAGGAGGTCCCAGACAGCGGTCGTGCAGCCCACATTGTGTCCAATACACAACTGGGACAACACAGTTTTCAACCCGGGCACCTCAGAAAAATTAAACCTTTTTTTTTTTTAATGGTTTGTTTGGTTTTGGTTTTGCAACCAATATAGCTATTGTTTGACGTAATAGCTGGTGGCAGAGTGGCAGCAGAAGAAGGTAATTCTGTGTACCCTGGCAGTGGGAAACACAGACAGACAGCAGCAGCAGGAGGAGGAATGGAGGAGTAGGCGAGCAGCTATTGTTTGACGTAATAGCTGGTGGCAGAGTGGCAGCAGAAGAAGGTAAATCATCTGTGTACCCTGGCAGTGGGAAACACAGACAGACAGCAGCAGCAGCAGCAGCAGGAGGAGGTATGGAGGAGCAGTGTGAGTGTGGCAGCAGGTAGGCAGCGTGACATAATAGCCCTGGTACCTAGCGGTGATACCAGGGCTGTAAATAAACACAACAGGAGGTCCCAGACAGCGGTCGTGCAGCCCACATTGTGTCCAATACACAACTGGGACAACACAGTTTTCAACCCGGGCACCTCAGAAAAATTAAACCTTTTTTTTTTTTTATGGTTTGTTTGGTTTTGGTTTTGCAACCAATATAGCTATTGTTTGACGTAATAGCTGGTGGCAGAGTGGCAGCAGAAGAAGGTAATTCTGTGTACCCTGGCAGTGGGAAACACAGACAGACAGCAGCAGCAGGAGGAGGAATGGAGGAGTAGGCGAGCAGCTATTGTTTGACGTAATAGCTGGTGGCAGAGTGGCAGCAGAAGGTAAATCATCTGTGTACCCTGGCAGTGGGAAACACAGACAGACAGCAGCAGCAGCAGCAGCAGGAGGAGGTATGGAGGAGCAGTGTGAGTGTGGCAGCAGGTAGGCAGCGTGACATAATAGCCCTGGTACCTAGCGGTGATACCAGGGCTGTAAATAAACACAACAGGAGGTCCCAGACAGCGGTCGTGCAGCCCACATTGTGTCCAATACACAACTGGGACAACACAGTTTTCAACCCGGGCACCTCAGAAAAATTAAACCTTTTTTTTTTTTAATGGTTTGTTTGGTTTTGGTTTTGCAACCAATATAGCTATTGTTTGACATAATAGCTGGTGGCAGAGTGGCAGCAGAAGAAGGTAATTCTGTGTACCCTGGCAGTGGGAAACACAGACAGACAGCAGCAGCAGGAGGAGGAATGGAGGAGTAGGCGAGCAGCTATTGTTTGACGTAATAGCTGGTGGCAGAGTGGCAGCAGAAGAAGGTAAATCATCTGTGTACCCTGGCAGTGGGAAACACAGACAGACAGCAGCAGCAGCAGCAGCAGGAGGAGGTATGGAGGAGCAGTGTGAGTGTGGCAGCAGGTAGGCAGCGTGACATAATAGCCCTGGTACCTAGCGGTGATACCAGGGCTGTAAATAAACACAACAGGAGGTCCCAGACAGCGGTCGTGCAGCCCACATTGTGTCCAATACACAACTGGGACAACACAGTTTTCAACCCGGGCACCTCAGAAAAATTAAACCTTTTTTTTTTTAATGGTTTGTTTGGTTTTGGTTTTGCAACCAATATAGCTATTGTTTGACGTAATAGCTGGTGGCAGAGTGGCAGCAGAAGAAGGTAATTCTGTGTACCCTGGCAGTGGGAAACACAGACAGACAGCAGAAGGGCAGTACACAGCAGCCCACTGTAGGTGTAAAATGTGTGGCTGCAGGCGACGTAATAGTCAAAGTGAACCAGGCTGGCTTAGTGAGCAGGAGCCAGGAGGTGGTAAAGGGTGGTAAGGCACATTAACGATGGTTCCGGCAGCCAGTTCATGTCCCCCTCTCGCCGACAACAGGGGCCAGGAACTCGCCTTCCACCCACGCCTGGTTCATCTTGAGAAACGTCAGTCTGTCCACAGACTTGTGAGACAGACGTGAGCGTTTCTCGGTGACCACGCCACCAGCTGCACTGAAGCAGCGCTCGGACAGCACGCTGGAAGGGGGGCAGGACAGCACTTCCAGGGCGTACTGCGCCAGCTCGCTCCAGATCTCCATGCGCTTGACCCAATACTCCATGGGATCAACAGGGGCATCGCTGTCAAGCCCGCTGTACGACCCCATGTAGTCAGCCACCATGCGGGTCAGGCGCTGGCTGTGACCGGAGGAGGATGCTGCTGCATGCATCTCCTCTCTAGTCACTGCTGCCGGAGCCTCTACAGTCCTGTAGAGCTCGTGGCTGAGAGACAGCAGGTCTGTGGGGCGCTTGCTGCTGCTGGATGCAGGCACCTGCTGCTGCCTCTGTGCTGGCTGCTGGACAGTGGGGGTGGAAGGCTGGGGGAAGGCTTCCTCCAAGCGCTCAACAAGGGCCTGCTGCAAGCTCCTTATTTGTTGCGCTGGGTCTCCTCCTGCAGGCGGCAGGAACTGGCTCAACTTCCCCTTGAGGCGTGGGTCCAACATCATGCTGATCCAGATGTCCTCCCTCTGCTTCATCTGGATCACCCTGGGGTCCCTGCGCAGGCACGTCAGCATGTGCGCTGCCATTGGGAAGAGGCGGGCCACGTCTGCTGGCACATCGACGTCAGTGCTGTCCTCATCCTCCTCCTCTGCCGCCTCATCCTCTCTCCACCCCCGCACCAACTCAGCTGCGCTGTGCTGATCCCCCTCATCAGCAGCCAGGTCAGGGACCTCCACCAAGTCCTCCTCCTCCTCCCCCTCAGAGGTGGACTGCGCAGCTGGTTGCCGCTCCTGCTGGTCCAAGGCTGCCGCTCCCTGTTCCAGCAAAGCATCGAGGGCCCTGTTCAGCAGAGAAACCAGGGGCACCCACTCGCAGACCATAGCATGGTCCCTGCTCACCATGTTTGTGGCCTGCAGGAAGGGAGCCAGCACAAAGCACACCTGCTGCATGTGCCTCCAGTCATCATCGGGGACGATGGACGGGATGTTGCTGGTCTTGTCCCTTCTCTGAGCGGCGGAAACAGTGGCCAGGGCAAGGTACTGGTTGACAGCGTGCTTCTGTTCAACCAGACGCTCCAACATCGCCAGGGTGGAGTTCCAGCGAGTCGGAACGTCAAGGATCAGCCGATGGCGTGGCAGATCCAGCTCCTTTTGCACGTCTTCCAGGCTCGCACAGGCTGCAGCCGAGCGCCGGAAGTGACGCACAACATTCCTTGCCATTTCCAGCAGTTCGCCCATCCCCTGGTAGGTGCGCAGGAACTTCTGCACCACCAGGTTCAGCACGTGGGCAAGACAGGGGATGTGGGTCAGGTTTCCCCTGTCTATTGCGGCAACCAGATTGGCCCCATTGTCGGCCACCACCTCTCCGACTCTGAGGCCTCTGGGGGTCAGCCAAATCCTCTCCTGCTCCTGGAGTTTGGCCAACACATGGGTTGCCGTCAGCTTGGTCTTCCCAAGGCTGACCAAGTGCAGCAGCGCTTGGCAGTGGCGGGCCTTCACGCTGCTGCTGAGGCGGGGGGTTTGGCCAGGTGTGCCGGAGGATGGCAGAGGATCGGAGGAACCTGCTGCAGTTCCCCTGACCCTGCGGGGTGGCACCACCCACTGTGTTGCTGCTGCTGCTGTGTCCGCTGCTGCTCTCCCATCCTCACCCCCTTCCACCAAGCTGACCCAGTGGACAGTGAAGGACAGGTAGCGGCCTGTCCCGAAGCGGCTGCTCCAGGAGTCCATGGTGACGTGGACCCTTTCACCAACCGCGTGCTCCAGCCCTCGCTCCACATTGGCCATCACAAAGCGGTGCAATGCAGGAATGGCCTTGCGGGCAAAGAAGTGTCTGCTGGGGAGCTGCCAGTCTGGGGCTGCGCAAGCAAGCAGCGCACGAATGTCGCTCCCCTCCTGCACGAGCGTGTACGGCAGGAGTTGGGAGCACATGGCCCGTGCCAGCAAGCCGTTCAGCTGCCGCACGCGACGGCTGCTGGGAGGCAGAGCCCTAACCACCCCCTGGAAGGACTCGCTCAAAAGGCTCTGGCGTGGCCTTTTGCTGACACGGGAATCAGCAGACACAGCAGAGGAGGCCACTGAGGACTGGCTGCCAGAACAGGCCTCAGTGTCGGCGGCAGGAGTTGCAGAGGGGGGAGGAGCAGTGCGTTTCCGCACTCCTGCTGGTGCTGCTGGAGGAGCAGGAGGGCGGGTGGCTGCTGTTGCTGCTGCTGCTGCTGAAGGCTGTGCAGTGATGGGTGTGGTGCCACTGCCAGCACCAGATGCCTTCAGCCTCTGGAACTCCTCATGCTGGTGGAAATGTTTAGCCGCAAGGTGGTTGATGAGCGAGCTGGTGCAGAACTTTAAGGGGTCTGCACCTCTGCTCAACTTCCGCTGACAGTGGTTGCAAGTGGCGTACTTGCTGTACACAGTGGGCATGGTGAAATATCGCCAGATTGGTGACTTAAACATCCCCCTACGGCATGGAAGCGCTGCTGCCTGTCTCCCTGTGGTGGTTGGGGGGGGGGCTTGGGGGGCTTGGGTGCGGCTGGTGGTGGTACTGGCAGATGCTGCTGCTGCTGCTGCTGAGCCTGAGACACCAGCAGGCTGTGGGACCTGCCTACTGCTGCTGCCAATGCTTGCAATGATGCGCCTTCTTGCAAGGCCCACAAGAGCATCCTCCTCCTCCTCCTCAGAGCTGCTGAGGACGACATCCCCTGGAGGTGGTGGCACCCAGTCTCTGTCTGTCACCGGGTCATCATCATCCTCCCCCTCCTGATACATGTCCTGCTGGGATGAGGACCCCCCAAACTCCTCTCCTGATGCATGGATGGGCTGCTTGACTGTCGCCACAGTCTTGCTGTCCAATCCCTCATCCCCCAAAGTGCCCATCAGCATCTCCTCCTCAAGATCGCCAACAACAGCAGACAATTTACTCATGATGCCTGGGGTCAAAAGACTGCTGAATGACAGGTCGGCGAGTGACGGTGAACTGGCCTCCTCCCCAGACCCTGCTGCGAACAGGGGTGGTGGTGGTGGTGGTGGTGAGGGTGGAGGCCTCGGATGCAGAGCTGATGGCGGGCTGCTCATCCTCCGTCATGAGTTGCACCACAGTGTCTGCATCCTTTTCCTCAATGGGACGTTTCCGACCCGGCTGGAGGAAAATGGGAGCAGGTGCTACACGCTGCTGCTGCTGTGTCTCTGCAGCGTGAGTTGCAGATGCTCCTGCTGGGCGGCGCCCAAGGCGTCCACGGCCAGTGGCTATGGGAGGAATGTTAGCCACTGACGCTGCTGCTGCTGCGGAACTGTGCATGGTGGCGCGGCCGCGGCTTGCCACAATGCTGCTCCCTCTCCTCCTGATTCCCTTGCTGCCCTTGCCCTTGCCCAAACCGCGCTGGCTGCCACTTCCAGACATCTTCAATGTTTTGGGCGTATAGACAAAAGTTTTTTAAAAGGGCGGGTGAAAAGTGGGGTACTTTAATGAGGTGAGTTGGTTGGTTGGTGAGGTGACTGAGTGAGTGTCCCCTAGTACAGTAAGTAAGTAGTAACAGTCAGGAAGTACAACTAGCAGTTACAATAATCAGTAGTAATCACAAGTAAATTTAGTGTGTGTACACTCAGACAGTGAGTGCACGCACGCAGGAGCTAGTAGCCTATGAACACAGTGACTGAGTGTCCTAGACTCCTAGTACAGTAAGAGTAAGTAGTAACAGTAAGTAGAACTAACTAATTACGATAATCAATCAGCGATCAGAAGGAAATAGAGTGTGGGTGGTGTGTGTACACTCAGACAGTGAGTGCACGCACGCAGGAGCTAGTAGCCTATGGACAGTGACTGAGTGTCCTAGACTCCTAGTACAGTAAGAGTAAGTAGTAACAGTAAGTACAACTAACTAATTACGATAATCAATCAGCGATCAGAAGGAGATGGAGTGTGGGTGTGTGTACACTCAGACAGTGAGTGCACGCACGCAGGAGCTAGTAGCCTATGAACACAGTGACTGAGTGTCCTAGACTCCTAGTACAGTAAGAGTAAGTAGTAACACTAAGTAGAACTAACTAATTACAATAATCAATCAGCGATCAGAAGGAAATGGAGTGTGGGTGTGTGTACACTCAGACAGTGAGTGCACGCACGCAGGAGCTAGTAGCCTATGAACACAGTGACTGAGTGTCCTAGACTCCTAGTACAGTAAGAGTAAGTAGTAACAGTAAGTAGAACTAACTAATTATGATAATCAATCAGCGATCAGAAGGAAATAGAGTGTGGGTGGTGTGGGTACACTCAGACAGTGAGTGCACGCACGCAGGAGCTAGTAGCCTATGGACAGTGACTGAGTGTCCTAGACTCCTAGTACAGTAAGAGTAAGTAGTAACAGTAAGTACAACTAACTAATTACGATAATCAATCAGCGATCAGAAGGAAATGGAGTGTGGGTGTGTGTACACTCAGACAGTGAGTGCACGCACGCAGGAGCTAGTAGCCTATGGACAGTGACTGAGTGTCCTAGACTCCTAGTACAGTAAGAGTAAGTAGTAACAGTAAGTACAACTAACTAATTACGATAATCAATCAGCGATCAGAAGGAAATGGAGTGTGGGTGTGTGTACACTCAGACTGTGAGTGCACGCACGCAGGAGCTAGTAGCCTATGAACACAGTGACTGAGTGTCCTAGACTCCTAGTACAGTAAGAGTAAGTAGTAACAGTAAGTAGAACTAACTAATTACGATAATCAATCAGCGATCAGAAGGAAATAGAGTGTGGGTGGTGTGTGTACACTCAGACAGTGAGTGCACGCACGCAGGAGCTAGTAGCCTATGGACAGTGACTGAGTGTCCTAGACTCCTAGTACAGTAAGAGTAAGTAGTAACAGTAAGTACAACTAACTAATTACGATAATCAATCAGCGATCAGAAGGAAATGGAGTGTGGGTGTGTGTACACTCAGACAGTGAGTGCACGCACGCAGGAGCTAGTAGCCTATGAACACAGTGACTGAGTGTCCTAGACTCCTAGTACAGTAAGAGTAAGTAGTAACACTAAGTAGAACTAACTAATTACAATAATCAATCAGCGATCAGAAGGAAATGGAGTGTGGGTGTGTGTACACTCAGACAGTGAGTGCACGCACGCAGGAGCTAGTAGCCTATGAACACAGTGACTGAGTGTCCTAGACTCCTAGTACAGTAAGAGTAAGTAGTAACAGTAAGTAGAACTAACTAATTACGATAATCAATCAGCGATCAGAAGGAAATAGAGTGTGGGTGGTGTGGGTACACTCAGACAGTGAGTGCACGCACGCAGGAGCTAGTAGCCTATGGACAGTGACTGAGTGTCCTAGACTCCTAGTACAGTAAGAGTAAGTAGTAACAGTAAGTACAACTAACTAATTACGATAATCAATCAGCGATCAGAAGGAAATGGAGTGTGGGTGTGTGTACACTCAGACAGTGAGTGCACGCACGCAGGAGCTAGTAGCCTATGGACAGTGACTGAGTGTCCTAGACTCCTAGTACAGTAAGAGTAAGTAGTAACAGTAAGTACAACTAACTAATTACGATAATCAATCAGCGATCAGAAGGAAATGGAGTGTGGGTGTGTGTACACTCAGACAGTGAGTGCACGCACGCAGGAGCTAGTAGCCTATGAACACAGTGACTGAGTGTCCTAGACTCCTAGTACAGTAAGAGTAAGTAGTAACACTAAGTAGAACTAACTAATTACGATAATCAATCAGCGATCAGAAGGAAATAGAGTGTGGGTGGTGTGTGTACACTCAGACAGTGAGTGCACGCACGCAGGAGCTAGTAGCCTATGGACAGTGACTGAGTGTCCTAGACTCCTAGTACAGTAAGAGTAAGTAGTAACAGTAAGTACAACTAACTAATTACGATAATCAATCAGCGATCAGAAGGAAATGGAGTGTGGGTGTGTGTACACTCAGACAGTGAGTGCACGCACGCAGGAGCTAGTAGCCTATGAACACAGTGACTGAGTGTCCTAGACTCCTAGTACAGTAAGAGTAAGTAGTAACACTAAGTAGAACTAACTAATTACAATAATCAATCAGCGATCAGAAGGAAATGGAGTGTGGGTGTGTGTACACTCAGACAGTGAGTGCACGCACGCAGGAGCTAGTAGCCTATGAACACAGTGACTGAGTGTCCTAGACTCCTAGTACAGTAAGAGTAAGTAGTAACAGTAAGTAGAACTAACTAATTACGATAATCAATCAGCGATCAGAATGAAATAGAGTGTGGGTGGTGTGGGTACACTCAGACAGTGAGTGCACGCACGCAGGAGCTAGTAGCCTATGGACAGTGACTGAGTGTCCTAGACTCCTAGTACAGTAAGAGTAAGTAGTAACAGTAAGTACAACTAACTAATTACGATAATCAATCAGCGATCAGAAGGAAATGGAGTGTGGGTGTGTGTACACTCAGACAGTGAGTGCACGCACGCAGGAGCTAGTAGCCTATGGACAGTGACTGAGTGTCCTAGACTCCTAGTACAGTAAGAGTAAGTAGTAACAGTAAGTACAACTAACTAATTACGATAATCAATCAGCGATCAGAAGGAAATGGAGTGTGGGTGTGTGTACACTCAGACAGTGAGTGCACGCACGCAGGAGCTAGTAGCCTATGAACACAGTGACTGAGTGTCCTAGACTCCTAGTACAGTAAGAGTAAGTAGTAACACTAAGTAGAACTAACTAATTACAATAATCAATCAGCGATCAGAAGGAAATGGAGTGTGGGTGTGTGTACACTCAGACAGTGAGTGCACGCACGCAGGAGCTAGTAGCCTATGAACACAGTGACTGAGTGTCCTAGACTCCTAGTACAGTAAGAGTAAGTAGTAACAGTAAGTAGAACTAACTAATTACGATAATCAATCAGCGATCAGAATGAAATAGAGTGTGGGTGGTGTGGGTACACTCAGACAGTGAGTGCACGCACGCAGGAGCTAGTAGCCTATGGACAGTGACTGAGTGTCCTAGACTCCTAGTACAGTAAGAGTAAGTAGTAACAGTAAGTACAACTAACTAATTACGATAATCAATCAGCGATCAGAAGGAAATGGAGTGTGGGTGTGTGTACACTCAGACAGTGAGTGCACGCACGCAGGAGCTAGTAGCCTATGGACAGTGACTGAGTGTCCTAGACTCCTAGTACAGTAAGAGTAAGTAGTAACAGTAAGTACAACTAACTAATTACGATAATCAATCAGCGATCAGAAGGAAATGGAGTGTGGGTGTGTGTACACTCAGACAGTGAGTGCACGCACGCAGGAGCTAGTAGCCTATGAACACAGTGACTGAGTGTCCTAGACTCCTAGTACAGTAAGAGTAAGTAGTAACACTAAGTAGAACTAACTAATTACAATAATCAATCAGCGATCAGAAGGAAATGGAGTGTGGGTGTGTGTACACTCAGACAGTGAGTGCACGCACGCAGGAGCTAGTAGCCTATATGAACAGTGACAGTGAGTGTCCCTACGGGTACAGTAAGAGTAAGTAGTAAGTAAGTACAACTAACTAACAATAATCTATCAGTAATCAGAAGGAAATAGAGTGTGTGTACACACAGACAGTGAGTGAGTGCACACACGCAGGAGCTAGCTAGTAGCCTATAAACAGTGACAGTCAGTGAGTGTCCTACTCCTAGTACAGTATAACTACAATACTATTAGTAAAGGACAGCAGAAATACTGGTATAGATGAGAGAAATAAACAGAGGACAGCTGCCCACAGAGGCAAGGCCCCCCTGAGGCCTAAACCTGTAAGCTTGCAGCAGCTGCCTGTCTCTAATGTAACACACAAGCTACTAACTAAAATACAATGTCTAAATAACTAACAACAATATAGGTGTGTATAGGAGGTGTATGTGAGCAAAAACGCTAGGTAAATGACCACAATAGAGCTCTTGCTAAGCCAAAGCACAAAGGAGCAACTCTCTCTCTGTACAAGTCTCAGGCAAGCACGGAGAAACGTAACATGGCGGCCGCTATTTATAGGGTAGGGGCTGGCCAGGGTCCCCCTCTGTGATTGGCTGCCGTCAGAGGGCCTGGGAGCCCTCTGATTGGCTCTAAGGACATCAATCTGGGCTATGACGCTATTCGAGCTCAGTACCGAGCTCGAATAGCGCCGGGTTGCTCGAATAGCTCGAATAGTGAATGGGCTATTCTAGTGTACTCGGATAGCCCATTCGAATAGCTCCAGCTATTCGGAGCTCGAATACCGAGCTCGAATAGCTGAAAAAGAGCTCGAATATTCGAGCTACTCGAATATTCGAGCTCTGCTGAGCACCACTGCAAGCTGAAGTCGTTGGACCAGTCATATCCACCAAACTACAGAAAATGATTACTCCAACTTATTGCTGCAGAAGGTGTTTTTAGATTCACTCACGGCTTCTCCAATTTTGTTTGGTTCTTGTTAAATATATAATAACATTATGGAATCTGTTTTGTTTTACATCTAAGGTTAGATTGAAGTCATTTTAGAACCTGTAAGGGCCTGTTTCCACTACACACAGATTGGGTGCAGAAAGGATGTTTCCACTAAACGCGATTTTTCTGATGCAGATTTTCCCATAGGCATTCATTGGAGTCAGTTTTCCTGCATCCAATCTGCATGTAGTGGAAACAGGCCCTTAATATTATTTTATTACTTTACTTAGTTTGCTGTGTGCGTGGAGCACACAGCAATTTTACCGGTATTCCCAATAGTAAGGTAGCGCTAATTGTGTACAACATGTGCTTCCTTACTGATAACATTTACCATTCTTTCCTGAATTAACTCCTGAATTGGAGTACTAGCGATGATGAGACAAAAGGCTGTACTACACATGTTAAATTCCTTACTGACCTCTGTTGCCCATTTCATCCACCTCCTCTGATGCTGCCCTATTCTAGCCAATCCCTTCAGTGGCTGCAGTTACCCTAAGGATCCAGTTCAAGCTGCTAACCATATCATAACTCTCCATAAATTTCCACCTCCATACCCTTCTTCATTAATCTCACTAATCTCCACATCCCATCCCATCTGGACCCTTTACTTTTCTTGTCCTTTAGTTTGGTCACCTACTCTTACTCGTGGATCAAAGACTTCTCAATAACTGACCTCTGCTTTAAAACACTCCCCCCACAGCTTGTCACTTGTTTTAAGCCTGGAAACCTTTAAATGCACCCATACAATTGATCTCTTTAGACAAGTCTATAATGTGTCTTTATCCCCCTTCATAGATGTATTTACATTTACATCATGGTGAGTCTCACTGCCTCATATGCAAGCCCTTTTGTCTCCTAACCTAGTATCTCCACCCTCTAGTGTGTCTTGTTTCTGCTATACTTTATAGAACTGTACCAGTATTTCTGGATATTTTTAAACTACACCTGAAGTATTATGTTTTGTTTTAGTTGTATGCTGTATGATCTAATTGCACTGTACAATGAATTGTTTATATTTTTATGGTCCTTACTGGTGTCTATTTTGTAGTCTATACAGTACCACATAAGTTGCTGGAAAATATTGGGGAGACATTTGGGAGTGTGGAAAGATAGGGGGTTAAAATAGTTTGCAGTGCCAGAATTTATAACCATATTTGATTACAAAATGTATATTACAGCAATCTGTTATATTTATATCCAGCTGATTATTTGTGTGTGCATTTCTAAAGAAAAAATGATAAAAAAGTGCTCTATTATGATGTTTGTAGAGATTTATTTTAGTACACTTCAAATGTGACATCAGTAGCAGCATGGGCAGTAGACATGTATGGATTTAGAACAGCAGTTATCCATTAAAAGAAACATTTATCAAAATCTTGGCAATCACTAACATGATTTCATTATTGTTGTTTTGACATTGTCTATTTTATCAGCTGCACAAATATCATCTATTAAATTGCTTCCACATAACACATTAAACTGTTTTTTCTTACTGTTTTGTCAGTTAACTAAATTTCAAGAAATTTACACTGATTGTGCGCCATTCATAATTTGGCTAATATTTCCACTGGCTCTGTCTTTGTACACAACTTGAGGTAGGGTGTCTTGGCTGGTCACATCAGCCATGGTGAGAAATTGCAAGAGGCTTAGTCTACAAGCCTTTGCAGAGTTTATAAACAGACTCCAAACTGACAACAAAACAATGTTAGTTGAGCACAAAAGATCAAAGAAGATGGTCCTCCTTCCTCTTCATGACTACTTCAACAGAGGGGTACCGGAGCAGGGGTGCTTATCTGATTGCTCTAGTTTTCAGATAATTTGGATACCCCCAAAACTGCATGGCTTATTAGGTGCGAGTTTCAAGATGACTGCATTATATTAACCACTTACTGCACCAGGTGCAGTATAATCATGGCCTGGGAAACTTCACTTCAAGTCCTAGGGACGTAAATGATCGACTGGAGCGGCGGGAAGCCACCGCTCACTCCCGCATGCGCTCCCGCATGGGTACTTGTCGACACCAGTGAGCGGGGAGATTAATGAATGGGAATACAGTTCCCATTCATTAATCCAAGCCCCTGTGTCAATGAATGCTGGCATCAATGAGATGCTTGTGCATTGTATTTTCCAGAGTTACAGTGCCATGCATTACTTCCTATTCATGTACTAGGAAATAATGCATCTTGTGGCCAAATGGTAAAATTACACCTAAATACATTTTATTTTAATACAAATACCCACACTTACATTTAAAATTAACTACTTCCCTCCACACTCTCCCATAGTACCATAGTAAAAGAAAAAAATAATATAAAAAATACAATTACATAAAAATCATAGTTAACTTAGGGACTGAACTTTTTTTAATATGTATCTCAAGAGGGTATATATACTGTTATTTTTTAATATATGGGCTTGTAATTAGTGATGGATGCAAAACTGAAAAAATGCACCTTTATTTCCAAATAAAATATTGGTGTCAAACATTGTATTAGGGAAATGTTTTAAATGTTGCAATAACCAGGACAAGTAGGCAAATAAAATGTGTGGGTTTTATCCACTGTAGGACATTTTATTTTAAAACTATAATGGCCAAAAACTGAGAAATAATGATATTTTTTCCATTTTTTTTCTTATTATTCTAATTAAAAAGCATTTAGAATAAAACTATTCTTAGCATAATGTACCTCCCAAAGAAAGCCTAATTGGTGGCAAAAAAAACAATATATAGATAATTTTATTGTGATTAGTAGTGATTAAGTTATTGGCAAAAGAACGGAAGGAGCGCTGACAGGTGAAAATTACTCTGGTCCTAAAGGGGAAAAAACCCTCAGTGCTCAAGTAGATAATATCCAGTAAATTTTCTGTATACCATACAACCTCTGATCCTGCAGCAGGATTTCAATGTGCTGAATAACCTTTTGGGAGGCAGTGGGGCTTTCATATACTGTATGATCTCTGGTTTCACAGAGAAGCTAAGCTGTGTTTCCTTTATATAAATTCTTCACGTAGTGGACTTTGCCTTCTTCAAAAATTAAGGTATTTGCAATAGGTCAGCTTTAAAGAGGAACTCCAGTGAAAATAATGTAATAAAAAAGTGCTTCATTTTTACAATAATTTTACAATAATTATGTATAAATGATTTAGTCAGTGTTTGCCCATTGTAAAATCTTTTAAATCCCTGATTTACATTCTTACATTTATTACATGGTGACATTTTTACTGTTGGCAGGTGATGTAGCTACTGCATGCTTTTTTGGCAGTTGGAAACAGCTGTAAACAGCTATTTCCCACAATGCAGCAAGGTTCACAGACAGGAAACTTCCAGGAGTATGTACTCAAGAATTTCTTGTGGGAGCAGTTTCACCACAATGTCAGTCATACAGTGCCCCCTGGTGGTCTGTTTGTGAAAAGGAATAGATTTATCATGTAAAACGGGGTATCAGCTACTGATTGGGATAAGGTTCAATTCTTGTTCGGAGTTTCTCTTTAAGTGAGCAACTGTGGTTTCCCATGATGCATCATATCAAATATGTAAATTGTTGTTGTATGCCCCTGAAAGCAGTCTTACATCTTCAACTGCTGGTGTATAGCAAGCCTATAGCCTATAAATCTACAGAGCCACACCATCCCAATATGCAGACAGCCTTATTAAACCCTTTAATCACATTTAATTATAAGTAATGTTATGATTTTTCATATTCAAATTTAGAATTAAGGCCAACAATTCCAGTTAGCAGGTCTTAAAGAGTAACTGTTAGCATTAAAATACACAATTAGTTCTACATTGCAGGCTGATATATTAGTAAAAATGATGTTAATCAGGCAATTGAAAAGTTTTAATGTGCAGTTTCTCTCTCTATGCCCCCAGTCTCTAAGAATGTACGCACGGCCGCAGAAGAGAAGTGACAGGCATGCTGAATCAGCCTGATTGGCTGATGCCTCTGTCACTATCTTCTCTGCTCTTTGATTGGCCTTGGTCTCCCCTTCTCTCTGTGGTCCAGCCGCTGTAAGAGCGCAGGGAGGTGGGGGCCAGAGGCTATCTACTGTCACTGTCCTCTGCCCCACTCCTCCAGTAGCATGTCCGCGCCCCCCCTCAGCCCTTCTGCCGCCCACCGCCACCGGATTCTCTCTCTTCCTTGCACTGAACATCGGGGAAGGATAAAGGCGGCGCACACAGAGTCCCTGAATAATGGTTCCAGGCACTGCAGTATCCTTTTATACTCTCTGCACTGCCTCCGGTGGTAATGCAGAGAATAGTTGGGAACAGCAGTGCTTGGATCCATTAGCAGGGGAGTCTGTGGCTGCTGCATTTATTCCTCCCCGCTGTGCACAGAAACAGTGCGGGGAGGAGGGGGATGCGGGGTGGGGGGTGGATCCAGCCGAAGGACACAGACACAAGATGTCCCCTGCCAGAAACAGGAGTCATCTAATTTTACAACACAGGAATAAGAACGTGGACACTAAAATACATCTGTTATGTAAGTAGAGCAAGTATTTATCTACTTACATATGTGTTTTGGGCGGGGGACATTTTTAGCTAATAGTTCTCTTTAATAATGTATTTTTAGGAATAAAATGATTTATATTGCCCATAGAGTGTACAATATTTTGTCACACTGGAAACATCTAAAAAATATGTATACAAAATGTTTATTGTGAAGGAAAATCATAAAAGACAATAGATATTGTTATAATTGATAGGGCTTTTTATGATAATCTACATGATTCATGGTTAATATTCACATATATGTTGTTATTGCTTTAATTATTAATTTCATGCTTTAATGCTATAATGCAGTGCATTTTCACAATGTCCTGGAGGCTAGTACATCTGTACAGCATTGGGTCACAGTCAGTTAAGTACCAATTCCTAAAGGTGACAGAATTACCATCCAGGGGTTTGAATATACTACTATATGTTAATCTAAAATTTATAAAAGGCAATAGCGCTCCTGCTATGGACACAGTTCTATATGCAATATACACAAAGTCCTATAGTTCCACTTTCTCCACTTCCGTGCTAGACTTGTATCCCAGATTCATTGGAATGACCACCACCACCTCACCCTCAGAAGTGGGCACTCACCCTTAGAAGATGACCCTTGGCTAGATGGGTCACAATCGCCTCCGGGGGATAATTTTCAGGTAATTCCCCACCTATACTAGCTCCTCTTAGTGGTTCTCTGCCAGTGTATCCACAGCAATCACCTCAAATAAAACAAATGATGCGGAAGTGAGCCGGCGTGGCATGCAGGGAGACTGGAGAAATGGATCCAAATGCGAGCACGGAGAGCCAGCCAGGTGGCCAACATGAAGGGGTAGAGCCCTCAAAAACTCTATGCTGAACATCTACAGCTGGAATGTGAGTGTGCATTTTTAATATAAATAAAATTGTTATACGGTATTACGCTATGGGAAGGACCATTTGTTTTATTTGAGGTGACTAAAGGACTTTGTGTATATTACATATAGAATTTTGTCCATAGCAGGAGACCTATTGCCTTTTATAATTTTTTGATGTTCTTGGATACTTTAACCTCCTTGCCGGTTTTCCCGACCTGAGCTCGGGGTAGAAAAAAGCAGCTGCTATCGGTGATCCCGAGCTCAGGTCGGGGTAGGCATTGCAGAGCTTTACCTGTAGTTGTGGAGTCCCGCGCGCGATCTCGCTGCGCAGCGGGACTCCAGCCTCTCTCCCCGGCAGTGTGGGGTCTTTCTCTGGCCGCCGGGATCCCCCATGTCCCCGCTATTCTTCCGGGGACCCGGCAGCCAGTTGGAGCAGCGCAGCCGTGGTGGTGGCAGCAGAGCGGTGGTGGCAGCGTGACGTCATCGGGGGCGGGGCTAACATTGAAAACGAACTTCTCTATATTAGAGAAATATAGAGAAGTTCGTTTATATGTGTATTAGCGCCATCTTGTGGGCAAAAAGAAAACTGCAGCCCAGGAGCCCAGGAAGGTAAAAAATTTTTTATTTTGCTGCAGATCTCCCTGCCAGAATGATTTTTTTCAGGTTTTAGGGTCTGAAAGAGTGAAAAAAAATTGCACCGCTTTTAGACCCTAAAATCTGGAAAGAATCAGACCGCCAAGGAGGTTAAAGGAGCGGACCACCGCATATATATAGATACTCTCAAGTTGGTCAGCGCAGTGTGTTTGGAATTGAAATACTATGTTAGCTATTTATTTCTGTATGTTCCTGCCTGGAAATAAATTAGGTCTTTTTTTTTTTTACTGCAGTGAGACAAACGTCTCATTCTTTACTGGTCAGTTCTAGTAAATCCTTCATTTATCGACCAGAAGCTGATTTTGGCACTCTCCATCAGTCATGCTTAAAATTTGGAATAAAGCTGGGGTGAATTCCAGAATCAGAATCAGAATCAGAATTTATTTTTCGCCAAGCACGACTGGGTCGTGCCCGGAATTGGGCTTGGCACAGGCAGGGCATAGAAACATTAAAAGACACACACCAGAGATAGCAATACATCAAAACAAAATACAATGTGGTACAAGTAATTGGATAACAACCCTTTTCAAAAAGAAGAGTACTTCAGTGCAGGCATGCTTAGAAAGACTATTCTATCTAGTAAAGCCAGCGGCCTAAGGAGGGGCTGCTCTTCCTTTGGTGGTAGGGGATGGGAGTGAGCCCAGAGAGTTCAGTGATTTGACAGCTGAGGGGAAGAAGCTGTTCCTGTGTCTTGAGGTCCTGGTGTAGACGGCCCGATACCTCTGGCCTGAACGGAGACTACAGAAAAAGCGGGAGCCTGGGTGCGAAGGATCATTTGCTATCCGCAAGGCTCTGGAGCGCAGTCTGGTGTTGTAGAGTAGGTCCAGTGGGGGAAGTGGTTTTCCGATTATCCTTTCTGCAGATCTGATGACTCTCTGTAGTTTGTGTCTGTCGCTGGCAGAGGAGCCAGCGTACCAGACAAGGATAGAAGAACAGATGACGGATTCGATAGTGGCTGAGTAGAAGCTCGTCAGAAGTTTCTGGTCCATGCCGAACTTCCTCAGTTGGCGGAGGAAGAATAGTCTCTGCTGGGCTTTCCTTTGGGTGCAGGTGGTGTTTGCCTTCCACCTCAGATCGTTGGAGATGGTTGTGCCCAGGAGACGAGCGCAGGGGACACGTGTGACTTCCGTGCCGTCGATGTGGATTGGGGGTGGTGTGGGTGCACGCTTCCTAAAGTCGATGATCATCTCAACGGTTTTTGCGGAATTGAGGACAAGCCCGTTCTCCTTACACCAGTTGCAGATTCTCTCAACCTGGTGACGGTATGCCTGCTCATCGTTATTGGTGATGAGGCCCACAATGGTGGTATCATCTGCAAATTTGATAACTTTGACAGAGTTTTCAGTGGATCTGCAGTTGTTTGTGTACAGGGAGAACAGGACTGGTGACAGGACACAGCCTTGTGGGGCCCCTGTGTTGGTGGACCTTGGTTGGGAGAGGATGGTACCTAGCTTGACGACCTGAGATCTGTTTGTGAGGAAGTCAGTTATCCACAGGCGCAGGGTGGGGTGGACTTTGAGCTCAGCAAGGTTCTCCTGAAGTAATTTAGGGCTGATGGTGTTAAACGCTGAGCTAAAGTCAAGGAGGAGGATCCTGGCAAATGAGTTTGGTCTATCCAGGTGCTCATTGACTGTCTCCAGGCAGATGTTAATGGCGTCGTCAGTGGACCTGTTTGCTCTGTACGCGAATTGGTGTGGGTCCAGCAGGGGCTCTGTGGAGACTTTTAGAAGAGGCATGACCATGCTTTCAAAAGCTTTCATAATGACGGATGTGAGAGCCACAGGTCTGAAGTTGTTGAGGTCGGTGATTCCCTGTTTTTTGGGGACGGGGATGATGGTCGACCTCTTGAAGCATGCTGGGACCTTGCCTTCCTGGAGGGATCTGGTAAAGATGGAGGAGAGAATAGGAGCTAGCTGTTGAGCACAGGTTTTTAGGCATGCTGGTGACACTCCGTCTGGGCCTGAGGCTTTCCTAGCATTTAGCCTTGACAGGTGGCGCAGGACGTCATCCTTGTTCACAGCCAGAGAGGGTGAGATTGAACATGGAGCAGATATGGTGGAGGAGGGGGCAGGTGGCTTCGGGAGACCTGCAGATGCTGCTTGGTTCTCAAATCTGCAGTAGAAGTCACTGAGGTTCTCGGCAAGCTCAGTGCTAGGAGTTGCATGCTGAGGGGGGGGCTTATAGTTGGTGATGGCCTTAAGCCCTTTCCAGACAGCTCGTGAGTCATTAGAGGAGAGGTTCTGTTCCAGCTTTTCCGCGTAGCTCTTTTTGGCAACTCTCAGTTCCCTGTTTAGGTTGTTTTTTGCCCTTCTATAGTCCTCTTGGTTACCAGCCCTGTGCGCAGCTTCCTTGTGACTCCGCAGGAGTCGTAGTTTTTTGGTGAACCATGGTTTGTCGTTTGGGTAAAGTTTAAAGGATTTCATTGGTATACACTGGTCCTCGCAGAAGCTAATGTAAGATGATACATTGTCTGCCCACTCATCCAGGTTTGGTGCCTTCAGGGTCTCCCAGTCTGTACAGTCGAAGCAGGCTTGAAGTTGTAGCTTAGCGTCACTTGACCATACTTTGGTGGACTTAAGGACTGGTTTTGCTGTTTCCAGGCGCCTCTTGTAGGTCGGAATCAGGTGGATGAGGCAGTGATCAGATGAGCCTAGTGCTGCCCACGGAACGGCCTTGTATGCGCCTTTCAGGACCGTGTAGCAGTGATCGAGGGTGTTGGTGTTCCTAGTGGGGCAGGTAATATGCTGATGGAAGCGTGGTAGCTCTTGGTGGAGGTTGGCCCTGTTGAAGTCCCCCATTATAATGAACAGTGAGTCTGGGAGGGATGTCTCCCACTGCGAGACTGTGTCGCTGAGAACGCGCAGGGCAGTTTTGACCTCTGCATCTGGGGGAATATACACGCCAGCAAGGACATAGGAAGAGAACTCCCTGGGTGAGTATTGTGGTCTGCAGTTCACAAGAAGAAGCTCGAGCTCCGGGGAGCATATTTTGGCAAGTGTGGAGATATTTGAGCACCAAGTGGAGTTGATATAAAAACAGATTCCGCCGCCTTTCTTTTTTCCAGAGAGGGTGCTGTCGCGGTCTGCACGGATGAGTCCAAAACCTGGCAGATGGAGGGCGCTATCAGGAATGTCCTCGTGGAGCCACGTTTCCGTAAAGCAAAAGACTGGTGTGTTGTTGCCAAGTTCTCTCTTGTTGCTTAGGAGCTGTAGTTCGTCCAGCTTGTTGGGGAGGGAGCGGACGTTAGCTAGGAGGACTGCGGGGATGGCTGACCGAAGACCTTTCCTCCTTAGCCTCATCCTGGCACCAGCACGACATCCTCTTCTCCGCTGGCCACTGCTGGGCCCCCGCGCAGGGGCAGTGATTTCCTGGACGTGGCTCCAGACAGAGTCATACAGGAGCCTGTTCTCTGGGAGCAGGTCTGTGCTTTGTTCCCATTCGAGGAGCTGCGACCTGGTGAAGGAGGTACGAGAGGGGAGGAGTGGTGTTGGAGGCATGGATATAAGTGACGCCTCACCGTTCCGAGGGCATAAAGCTGTGATGTCGCTGCAAGTGGTGTGAAAAAACAGAACAGGAATCAAAACTATCACCTGACTTTGGAAACAGTGACAGTGCGATGTGGGCCTGTGCCAAGACAGTCCATCACATGAGCAGTGCAGAACAGTCCGTCACATGCGCAGTGCAGAATAGTCCGTTCACATGAGCACTGCAGTACAGTCCAATTCACATGAGCAGTGCAGTAGAGTTCATATACATGAGCAGTGCAATTGAGTCTGTCACATGAGCAGTACAAAACAGTCCTTCACATGAGCAGTGCAAAACAGTTTGTTTCCATGAGCAGTGCAAACCAGTCTATCACATGAGCAATGCAAGATCGGTTCATCATATCATATGAGCAGTGCAAAACAGCCCATCACGTGAGCGGTGCAAAACAGTCCATCACATGAGCAGTGGAAAGCAGTCCATCCCATGAGCCGTGTGAAAACAGTCCATCCCATGAGCAGTGTGTAACAGACCATCACATGAGCAGTGCAACACCGACCGGCACCTGAAACAGTACGATAGCGTGCGATACAGGCCAGCATATAGCAAAGCGGTGCAGTAGAGATCAGCACAGTAGGACATAAGGGCTACAAAAGGCATAACCATCTGTACTTTACCTATGGCCAGGGCCCAGAAGCAGTAAGCAGCCCCCTCAGTATGGTGTAGGCAGGAGCAGGTTAACAGGCAGGAGCATAGGTGATCAGTACGTTCTACAAGGAGCCCAGCAGTAGGATTCTCCCTGATGGAGCGGTGGCTGCTGAGGTGGAGTGGCTTGAGCGGTTGTGGGAGGTCTGTAATTGGTGTTGTTGATAGCTGGGAGGCTGACGGCTGCTGGATGGACGCCGTGGGCCATCCGCCCGGGAGGATGCAGCAACGTGGGTGGCCACCCCGGGCAGCCAGAGATCCCTCAGTCAATACGATCCGTCTGCGGTGGCGGAGGAGAGCTGGGTGATACCTGCCAGAAATAGCATTTACAAAGCCAGTGTTTTTAAATATGTGAAATATTAATGTTCTGGATGATTACAAAACCATACTGATTGGGATCAATTTTTTTTTTTAGATGGGTAGTTAAACTTAGCCAAAATTTTAGCCAAAATGTTTTCTTTGAAATGTATAAAAAAATATATGTATGATTTATATGCTATTTCATCTTTCTTTACTATAAGGGCCCTTTCACACAGGCAGCCGACAAGTGCTGAAATCACCACCTGGCTGTCAGCTGCTCTCCTGTAGAGATGGCCCGTACTGTTCGCCGGCAAGCAGTATTCTGCAAACATCGGCTGTTCGCATTTGCAGTGAACAGCGAACATTTGGCGTGTTCAATTTGCCTCTATATATCATCATTGAGCTAAACTTTGACCCCTTACCTCACAGTCAGCAGACACATGGCAGCAAAACAGCTAGCCCCCCTTCCTGGACCCCCCACCCCCCCATCAAAAATCAGTTGTGGTGGCCATATTGGATTAATTGTCTGCTGCCTGCTGACTGTTAGTGAGAGCAGGGCCAGACTTGCTGCAGATAGGTAGGGGAAGCATTCGCAAGGCCTGTGTTCAGTGCACTTCAACACAGCTCTATTGAGGACTAGCATATCCGTCTCCTGTGTTTTTTTGTGTGACATTCCAGAGATTTTGCTAGCCGCGCGTAAAGCTTGATCGCCACTGCTGTGCGGTGATCACCCGCACACAGCGGCGGAAGAGGGCCCACCCTCCCGCCAGAGCTCTGCGCTGCCCGGACCAATGACTTCCGGGCAGCGCTAAGGGCTGGATCGGAGGCGTCTGATGTCAGGACGTCGGCTGACATCCATGACGTCATTCCGATTGTCGCCATGGCGACAGGAAAAGCCAAACAGGGGAACGCGTTATATACGCTTTCCCCTGTTTGCTATTGATGCCGGCAACTATCGCACTAGAGGGACACATGCGCCCTCTAGTGTTGTTTCATGTAGCTACCACTCTGGTAGCTTTCTGCCTATTTGGCTTTCTGCCTATTTGGTAGCTTTCTGCCTATTTGGCAGAATTAAAGAACCACCAGGAGTATTAAGTTACAGGCGCAGAACCACTCCAGTGCATTGTTATTTCACTGTATTCTGACAGTACTATTGCATTTCTCTGTTTGTGACACTCCACAGCCCACTGACACCCAAGAGCTGTGCATAATGTGATTCCTGCCCTTTAGGGATTAAAACCCGACTTTGCGTCAACGCTGTCGTTTTTGGTGAGACCTTTTGGCATGGACCCCCCTCTAGCATGACCCTGTCCAGGTGTTAGACCCCTTGAAACAACGTTTTCATCACTTTTGTGGCCAGAAAAAGTATTTGTAGGTTTTAAAATTCGCCTGCCCATTGAAGTCTATGGCGGTTCACCAAATACGCCTGCACGCGAACAGTTTTCGGAAGTTCGCTTTCGCTGTTTGCAAACAAAAAATTCTATGTTTGCGACATATCTCCTGCACCAGGCAAGCGCTTGTTAGTGCCTGGTACTGATGCTGTATAGGCACCCTTCCCATGGAGTGATATCTGAGCACGGCCGCAGCCGGGCTCAGGCTCGACATGTCGCGGTTATCCACCTCCCAGTAACACCACTGCATGTCAATGCTTAACATGCGTGGTGTTACAACAACTGCAATTAGGGTGCATTTAAATTGCACCTGAATTGCACTTGAGGGCGGCAGACAGGAGGCTGAACAGCTTGGCAAATGCACAGTTCAGCCATCTGTCTGAAAGGGGTCTTACAATAGTATTATTATAACCTCTGTTCCAAACAATTGAGTAATGTATTTTCTTTCAGAATACATTGATATAGTTCTAATAATTTAGGGGCTATTCATTTAGAAAATTCCCTGGTAACCTGTCATTACATTTTCTCTAGGAAAAAATGTTTTCTTACGAGAAGTTTTTTGAGGCAGGAATTTCTGCTAAGTATATTTCATAATCTCACTACTTATGTTGATTTAGAGCAGTATAGCTGTCTAATTTTAAATGCTGGAGGTTTTGATGTGAATTTAAGGTGGATATGTTACAATAAAACATTTGCTATTGCTTTCCTGTATATTATATTGGCTGAATTGTGCTTTTATAATTTTTTTTGTGTTTGTTGTTTTCTAAAGCAAAAGTACCTCTAAAATACTTTGAAGATGTCTTATTTTGTATTCTATAAGATTCTGAGCCCCCATTAGTCAAGAACATTTTATGCCACATCACCTGTAGGGAATGAATTTCAACCAACAGGGGCTGAGTCTCCACTGGTGGTAACAAAACAAACAATTGCTTACTCCCAGCTCTAGCAATTTCCTACTTTTATCTGGTCAGCAGGCGCCTGTCAGCCAATCAGGTGCACAGTTATGCCAGGCATACATGGCATGTTTCTCTATTCAATTATGCGCCAGATCGAGCCAGATCGATTGGTGCTCAACCCTGTTGATCGATTGCCGCTCATCCAGGCTGGAGCGGCTAATGAGCCACTCATTTCTGGTCATTGTTCTCCCCGCTGGTATCGAGCACAGTATCAATCCAGCGGGGTATCGGACACGTCGGATATTATTAATCGAGCCATCAGGCTCGATTGATAAGCCTCTCTTCCTGCCGTGTATGCCCAGCATTATACAAGCTTTGCCTGCCATACCAAATCTATCAGGAATTGCATACATTAGCCAGCATTCAGGTGGAAGGTTTCGGTTGGACATAATCGTAGATTATGTGCAGGCATCCCTCCCACAGGGGTCCTTCCCTAACCACTCACCTGTCATACTGGAAGTTGCAAAAAAATAATTTAAAACCACAAACACTGGTTCACACGATAGCTGGGGGCTACAGACTGTCGTGTGAACCAGTGTTTGTGGTCTCCACTGGTGGTCTAAGACTTGAGCCTTCCATACACTATAAAATCATGGCCCCAATGGTCCAGCGATAGACTCACAATTGACATTACAACCAATATTGTGGGTCATCTAATGTCTTCCACGAATCAATCACAGGACAACTGCAATGACATGGTTATTTTTGCCCAACTAGATGTATTATTGAATCTAAGGTCTAATTGGGCAAAAATGTTGTAGAGTGTATGGCCAGCTTTAGTGACATTGATATTATTTGGCATCAGAGAGGGTTCTGCTGGGATAGAGCTCCTTGTGTGACCGTGTGTGTGTGGGGGGGGGGGGGGGGGTGCAAGGTGTGTTAAACTTAACACAAATGGAATTTACAAATTTACAAGAGTGATTTATGATGTCCACATTTTCAGGAGTACTGTTGAACTGTTTATGTCCACACTATACAAAGGGCATTGACCTTCTAGAATGGGTACTCAAATGGGCAATTAAATTAATCAGAGGGATGGACGATCTCACTTGCCAAGAAAGGTTGGACAAACTGGGCTTATTTAGCTTGGAAAAAAGGCAACTGAAAATTGACCTGATTAATATGTATACATACATCAGAGGGCAATACGAAAGCTTGGCAGATTCACTTTATGTCCCTGGGGTTGTACAACAGACAAGAAGAAATGATCTGCTAATAAAAAACTGGTAAAAACCTGGAATATCTTACCTCAGGAAGTAGTTGTGGCAAACTCTATGATATCTGCATTTAAAGAAGTTCTTTCCTTGCATTGAAGGTCATCCACTGCTATAATTACTAGGCAATTTTTGGAAGAGTTGATCAAGGGATCTGACTGCCATTGTGAGGATTTTTTTCCTTTGAATGCTAATTGGTCCAAGCCTTTCAAGGTTTTTTACCTTCCTCTGGATCAACTGGAATATGCGCAAGTTCAGGACAGTGTTTTTATTATTTTTTTTTCTTTCTGGTTGAACTTGATAGATGGATGTCTTTTTTTTAAAACAAACCAATTGTGTTACTTTGCATGTTTGATGGATGATATAGGACTTGATTCACTGAACTGTGCGAAGTGTTAGCATGCCAGTGAAAAGCCACTTTGCACGTGCTAACATGCTTTGCATGTGCTAACATGCGCGTAAGAGTGTGCACGCATAAAAATTTGCGCGCAAATGCTTCGCGTGTAAAGTCCAGTGAACTGCACTGACTTCATGTGATAATGATAGTTAGCACGCAAAGTCAGTACAGATCACACGAGCGCAATGTAAAACATTGATTATTACTGTGAACTAGCCGACCCACGGCGTACCATACGCCGCATAAGAGGGTAGAGGGCAGGAAGGGGGTATTTGGCACAGCGGCGGGGAGGGGGGTTGGACCCCCCCCCTCAACTGGGTCCCCCATGTGTGCTGTACCTCCAGCTTAAGCTCAGCAGGAACCCCCTCACCTGGGTCCCCATGAGCGCTCCCCCTGCAGCTTAAGCTCAGCAGGAACCCCTCCCCCCCCCCTGCTTAAGCACAGTAGCAGCTGCCACTATTAGTAAGAGGCAGCGGGCGGGGATGACTCACCTCTTCCATGTAACATCATGCGTTCCACTGTCGTCACTTCCTGCGATGCCGCACACTGTATTGGTGTAATTTGCCTTCCTAAAACAGAAGCAAATCTGCAATAATTCAGCTATAAGTGAACATTTGTGGTTACCCACAATGCACCACTACTAAATATGCAAATTATTCCCTTTCACCATTGGTAAGTCAAGCAAGCCTATAGCTTTAAAGAGACACTGAAGCGAAAAAAAAACTATGATATTATGATTTGTATGTGTAGAGAAATAAAACATTAAGATCAGATACATCAGTCTAATTGTTTCCAGTACAGGAAGAGTTAAGGAACTCCAGTTTTTATCTCTGTACAAAAAAGCCATTATCTCTACGACTTTCGAAAGTCGTGGAGAGGGCTGTTTTCTGACTTTTATTATCTCAACTGTTAGTTAACTATTTACTTTTCCTCTGGCAGAGGAGAGGTCATTAGTTCACAGACTGCTCTGAAAGAATCATTTTGAATGCTGAGTGTTGTGTAATCTGCACACATTAGAGAATTATGCAATGTTAGAAAAAACACTATATACCTGAAAATAAATATATGAGAATATTTTCTTTGCTACTAATTTTCTAGTAATTATTCATAGTACACAACCAATTCACTATATCATATATTTTTTTCACTTCAGTGTCTTTTTAAGTTTTACAGTCATATCAATCCCACATGTGACAGTCTATTTCAGACATTTGGTCCTCATCAGTACATGGCAGGGATTGATAATGTTGTATGAGATTGGGCTTGGACCAGTACAGCAGAGTAACCAAGCAGCTCAGGGTGACCCAAACTTCTAAGAATGTATAGGAGGGTAAAAGAGACCAAAAAGCCCTTCTACTAAAAAAAGCAAAGCTTGGTGTAATTTTCCTTCTTAAAACAGAAGCAAATGTGCAATAATTCAGCTATAAGTGAACATTTGTGGTTACCCACAATGCACTGCTACTGAATATGCAAATTATCCCTCTTCGCCATATGGCACTACATATTCTTCTTGCTCGGACCAGCCCCTTCTTCTTGCTTGGACCGGCCCTGGGGGCAGGGCGCTACTTCTTCTTGCTTGAAGGTTGAGGCACTTAGCCTATTATATATATAGATACTTCATTATGCGGCATGCGTAAGACTGCGCGCTCCGTTTTACAGTACTGCACATGTTAAAGTAACCACCATTCATAATTACATTAACATACTCTATTTTACTGTGCAGGCAAAGCTCCATTGATTTCAAGGCTTTGCACATGCAAATTAGGGTGCTAAGTAGTTTGCACATGCTAACTAGGGTGCTAAGTAGTTTGCACATGCTAACTAGGGTGCTAAGTAGTTTGCACGTGCTAACTAGAGTGCTAAGTAATTTGCACGTGCTAACTAGAGTGCTAAGTAGTTTGCATGTGCTAACTACTTAGCACTCTAGTTTGCACGTGCAAAGCTTTTAGGCGTTATAACTGAGTTATCACGCTTTTGTGAATCAAGCCCCTAGTCTCCAGCCACCTATCAGTCTATGAGTCCCATACTATTCATTAGTTTAATCATTTTGTATCCAATCTGGTGGGTATGCTATAGTGAATGAGACTCTACTGAGAGTGGGCACACAAATATTTGTGAAATTTCCCAACCAATTATTATGGATATTACCATGCACTGCCATGCAGCACTTTCTTTTATAACAGTAGAATTATAAGGCTGGGGAAATGCAGTGAAATGCTAACATATACTTTTGGAATACAATTGGTACCCTTCTGGAATTAAATGAGCAGTGATCTGCTCCTTCAGTCCAATTCCTGCTAGGAGCTAATATGTTGTGTCCAGTCAGAAATCCGTTCTAGTAATTCTACATACATGCCTTGAGCTCCCAATGTGCACCACTGCATAGAGAAGAAAAGAGACCCGATCTAGCACTGGAACAGGTAAACATAATGCTCTGCTGCACTACTATACAACATGCAAAGATCTCAGTATGATCAAAAGGTAAAATGGGATTTGGATTGTCTATACCATTGATTCCTTCTGCTGAAAATAATAATAATAATAATAATAATAATAATAATAATAATAATAATAACAACAATATTAACATACAAAATTATTATTATTATTTTGGGGAATGGTAAATGTATGACTGTGTGAAAAGTTTTTATTTTTGTTTTTTAAAGCATAGTTCTAGAATAGATTACAGTCACATTGATGTTCATTCCAGTAAACATGAATATATTGGTAAAATACATTTTTAATTTCAATATTTTTTTATTGAATTTTTCAAACTTCTTTTAACATTGGTCATCAACAACAAACATATTTGTACACGCCATGCTAGGGATCAAGTATATTGGAATGTCATTGTAATGTCCTTGGTTGTAGATAGTTCACTACTCGTATACCATTGTATGAAACTTTAAGAGTATTCTAAGCTATTTTTGGCAGATATTAACAACCAATAAAAACTAGCAAGGAGCGCTATAGACATCAGGTTGGAGGTAAAGTGTAAGAAAATAGGAAGAAAGGAAAGGATAACAAGAAAGAATGCTATATACTTTTGGTCATACACAGCGATTTAAAAGCTTCTAAATGGCTAGTGGGCAATTATCACACCAAGGAGATAACCATATACCTTATCCACAAACTCAGGAAGTGTAGCAGAACCACTAGTATTGTTTATCTCATGGTTTTGTATACTCTCGGCCGTAGGGAGGTCCGGGATATAGCTAGAAAGGTCTAACCTAGGGGACTCTTCTTAATAGGGTCATGGAACACTAGTGTACAGTTCGTGGTGTTGTCTTTTTCGGGTGTCTAATTACTGACTATGTGACAGTCTCACAGTTGTGCAGGATACCTTAGTTAGGTCGGTGTGTAGGGTTAGATTTATCAGTAGATCTGGTGCATAGTAAGTCATTGTCTTGCGTCTTAGGGACCCTGTGTTATTGTGTTATGATCTTATACGCTTTGGTGGTATTGCTTCTTAGTCTTGCGTTTACTATATTTTCTAGTAGTATGTTGGAATGTGTACTAGCAATTATTTGAGAGAGTGATGGTATGGCGTCAGAGTTCCATTGGCTTAACAGTATTTGTTTCGTTGCTAGGCATAGATGTACTATTGAGGGTCTGAGATCGTGGTCAAATTTGTCTATATTGCAGTGTAGTAGGGCTAATGTCGGGTCTGGTGTAATAGTGATGTTTGCCATAGAGCTGATTTTTGTAAATATCTGGTCCCACATTGGTATAACTAGGGGGCATTCCCAAAGGATGTGATACAGTGAACCTATGTTCCCGCATCCTCTCCAACACAATGGGGATTGTTTTTTAAATGTGGCCAATTTGCGGGGGGTGAGGTACCAGTTGTAGAATATTTTTAGAAGGGTTTCTAAGTGAGTAGAACAGTGAGAGTATTTCGTTATGGAGCGAATGCTTTTTTGTAAGTTTTCCAGTGAAAATTCTGATTTGAGGTCTTGCGACCATTTTTTGTAATGCTTGTCTGGGGAGGTTGATTGGTGGATAGGTTCTGTAAGGGATGCGTACCAATGGGATAGACCTCCTTTTAGGGTGTTGGGGGATTTTAGGTATGCTAGAAGGTGGTTTGGGAGATGGATTTGCGTGAGATTTTTTGCGGCTAGATAGTGGGTAATTTGTAGGTATGTTAGAAACTCTGAAGGTGGAAGTTGGAATTGATCCACTATTTGTTTGAAGGGAAGTGGGATATTGTTATTGTATATGTCTTCTATGTATGTTATTTTAGATTTAGTCCAATTGGACATGTTGATATTTTTAATAAGTAGTGAGAAAGTAGTAATAGGAAGTTTGATTGGAAGATCTGTGTCGTTTTTTTTCCTGGTACGGTGGTAGAATTGCCATGCGTCAAGGGTGGCTGTTATTGTGGGTGATATGTCTCCGGAGGGTGAGTGGCCTGATATTTTGGCAATTACTATGTCAGGTAAGGTGTGTTTGGCTATTCTTTGTTCAATATCCACCCATGTTTTAATATTATAGGAGGCCCACCAATTTTTAGAGAGGTCAAGTGTGGCTGCTATTTGATATTTTTCTAGGTCTGGTAGACCAAAACCAGCTAGTTTTATTGGTTTTGTGAGTGTATTGTATGCTATTCTGTGTGCTTTTCCCCCCCATATAAATCGTGTTGTTATCTTCCTTAATTCATGGAAGAAAGACTTAGGGACGGGGATAGTTACCGTCCTGAAGATGTAGAGCAGTTTTGGTAAGACTGTCATTTTTAATGCTGATATTTTCCCAAGTATGGAGTATTCAAATTTTTTAATATGGTCCAGATCATTTCTTATTTTTGTTAATAGGGGGAGATAGTTGTATTTATAAAGCTCCGCAGTGGACGAGGGAAGGTTGATTCCTAGGTATGGGAGTGTGCGGGGTGCCCAAGGAAAGGGATAGGATTTGGTTATATTGATTTTTTGCGATGGGGATAGATTGCAGGGGAGTATTAATGATTTGTTCTCATTTACCTTGTATAATGATGCCAGTGAGAATTCTTGAAGGATTTTGCAAATTTGGCTAAGAGAGGAAATCGGATCTTCTATGCTTAATATAACGTCATCGGCGAATAGGCCTATGGTATATTGTTTGTTATTGATGGTGATGCCTTTGATATTTGGGTCATTTCTTATTTTGGTGGCCAGCGTCTCCATTAATAGAACAAATAGAAGGGGTAACAGGGGGCATCCCTGCCGGGTGCCGTTAGTTATAGGGAATGGGTCAGACGAAAATCCTGCTATATTTACAGTTGCTGTAGGGTGGGAATATAGGGATAGTATTGCATCTAGAAACTGGCCTTTGAAACCAAATTTGAGCATAGTTTGTTTAAGGAAGCCCCAGTGGACTCTATCGAAGGCCTTCTCCGCATCCAAAGCTAGAATGAGGGAGGGCCTTCGACAGAGTCCTATATGGTGCAGTATATTAATGATTCTCCTAGTGCCATCCGGGGCCTCTCTACCCTTGACGAAGCCCACCTGGTCCATCTCAATTAATGAGGGTAAGATATTCAGTAGTCTGTTGGCTAATAATTTCGCGAAGATTTTTGTGTCACAATTTAGGAGGGATATAGGCCTGTAATTGGCTGGTATAGCTGGATCTTTTCCAGGTTTGGGAATTACTGTGATGTTTGTGGTTTGGAATTCTGGTGGGAGATTTTTGGAATTTATTATGGAGTTGAGTAATTTTGTCATTTTGGGTGCTAGTATTGATTTAAAATGTTTGTAGTAATCGTTGGTAAAGCCATCTGGCCCTGGGGATTTATTGATTTGGAGTTTTGAAAGGACCCTGTGGACTTCGTCCTGGGTAATGGGTGCATTGAGAATGGATAACTGTTCTTCTGTTAGTTTGGGTAGGTTAATGGAATCTAGAAAGTTATTGATAGAGGTTGAGGTTGGTTGTGGTGTGTTCTTATCTTTATTTAAATTGTATAGTTCGCTGTAAAATTTGTTGAATGAATTTACTATTTCTTTTGGATTAGTAATGTGGTCAGATTTATCGGGGTAATTCAGGAATGCTATTTTTGTTCTTTCCTTAGACTGCTTTAATTGTGTTGCTAGTAGGTTGCTGGCTTTGTTACTTTGTGAATAATAAGTTAGTTTCTTCCTTTGGAGAAGGGAGTCGTAGGAGTAGGCTAGCTCAGCTCGGAGATTTTGTCTAAGTATAAATAGTTCCTTGGTGATTTTTGGGGTTGGGCTGTTTTTATTAGAGGATTCTAGAATTTTGATTTGACTTAGGAGTGAGGTGATTTTGGTGTCCTTAAGTTTCTTTTGTATGGAGCTCTGTTGGATGCAGATGCCTCTGATGAAGGCTTTATGAGCACTCCATAAGGTATTCTCCTGTACCTGGTCATTATCGTTTAACTCGTAGAAGTCAATTAGTTTGGACATAATTGTTTCCCGTGAACAGGGATTAGTTAAGAGACTGTTATTGAGCCTCCAGGGAGGTCTTGCCCCTATTGGTGTTTTGAGTGAAATAAGACATTGGATTGGAGCGTGGTCTGACCAGCTGATTGTACCTATGCTAGTTGAGATAAATTTTTGGAGGGATGTTAGGTTTGTTAAGAAAAAGTCGTTCCTAGAATAGCTTCTATGAATTAGAGAGAAATGGGTATAATCCTTTTCCGAACTGTGTTGTGCTCTCCAAGGGTCAATGAGATTTTCATTAAGTAATAGTTTATGTAGGGAGGGTCTCCGCTTGGCTTTTTGGTTAGATAAGTCCAGGGGTGGGTATATACATGTATTGAAATCACCTCCTATTAGTAATGTGCCTTGGATTAGGGGTTTAGCTTTCTTAATAAGTGCGCGAAAGAAGGCAATTTGACCTGTATTAGGTGCGTATGCATTGATCAGTGTGAATATGTTGTTGTTTATATTACATATTAGAATTATATATCTGCCTTGAGGGTCAACTGTCTCAGATATTTTTTGGACTGTCAAGGCAGAGTGTAGAGCTATGAAAACTCCTCTCTTCTTTTTGGAGTAATTACTACACACAATAGTAGGGTAATTTTTGTGTGAAAATTTCGGAGTTTTGCCCTCTGCAAAGTGTGATTCTTGGACAAAAAGAATATCCGTGTTGTTAGATGTGGCTTCTTTCCAGAGGGCAAATCTCTTTTGTGGGGTGTTGAGCCCATGAGCATTAATAGATAGACATCTGAGGGTCATTTTAGGTTAAGTTAGAGTATAAGAGGTGTGTTCATAGCTGTTCCTTTTTTTTTGCGATCTGTCACGTATTAGCACACTATTATTTATGTCGCTTAAGAAAGAGATCCGGTAAGTAGACCTTTTTAAGAAGACCATTAGGAAATTACATGCAAGCAGAAAGACAGATAACAGAAAACTTTTAAACCAAGTAACAAATTTAAACATTTGGTAGATGAGTCTAGCTAGCCCCAGGGCTAGTTAGTTGAAGGGGCACGGAAAACCACTGATACGCCGTGTCAACAGCGGAACCCAAACAGTTCAGCCAAAGGGAGAACGAAGGACTTCAGGTGGCAGCATGGTCAGGTCAGATAACTTTCTTCCAGCCTGATGAGATTGCGGAGGAGGGTGAGAAGGGGTTGTTTGAGTTAGGGCGTTTAGGTAGAGGAAGTTTATGCTCTTTGAGGAAACGCATCCCTTCTTCTGGGGAGGAAATTGCAATGGTTTTGCTATCCTTTTTTATTAGGACCTTTGTTGGGAAGCCCCAGCGGTATGCGACTTGTATGTCCCTGAGGTGCTTGGTGAAGATGGAAAGCGTTTTCCTTTGCTGCAGGGTAGCGGCAGACAGATCTGCAAAAAGTGTGATCTTGTTGTAGGGCTCAGGGAGGGAGCCATTTCTTCTGATGAAAAATAGGAGTTCCTCTTTAATGTGGTAGAATTGGAAATTCGCGATTATGTCTCTTGGGATAGTCTCTGCTAATTGGGGCAGTTTAGGGAGTCTGTGGGCTCTCTCTATAGACAGTTCAAGCGGAGGGCTGTCCGGGAACACTTTCTTGAGTAGGCTATACAAGAACGGCTTTATTTCCATGTTAGTGACCGATTCTGGTATACCGCGGAATTTCAGGTTAGCCCTGCGGTTTCTATCCTCAAGGTCTGTTGATTTTTTTTTGAGCCATATGATGTCTGTGGAATTGTGATCCACTACGTCCACCATATTGTTAAATTCTGATGCAATATCCGCGATCTTATCCTCTGTCAATGATACTCTCTCCTGGATTTCTTTTATTTCAGTCTGCATTTTTGTGGTGTTGTTTTGCAAGTCTATTAGTAGTGAGGACTTAAAAGCTAGCAACATTTCTTTTAGGTAGGCCTGTGAGATAGGCTCAGCTGAGGTCGGAAAGTTTTCTATGGCCGCAAGTGTGTCAGTGTCTGCGTACTCAGGGCCTACCTGATCCGTGTCTTGCTGCAGTTTGAGTCTCGACTTCTGCGGGCTGCGGGTGGATGGGGATCCTGGGTCTGAGCTGGTGTCGGAGGATTCTTTGTCTCCTTTGCCCCAGTCGGTTGAAGCAGGTTCAGTGTTGGGCGGCTGTGATGCGGATTGCGCTGGCTGTGCTGCTTCGTTTGCCCGCATGGAGTCAGCGCCATTTTGTTTAGAGCGTGCCGCTCTCTGCTTCATTTCTGCGAAGAGATCAGGGAGCTTTTTGAGTTGCTTCTTTCTCTTGCGGGATGCTTCTGTGTCCATCTGTGGGTCCTCCATCTTTTAGACTCGGTAAGAGGTTCAGGCTGATGATTTTTCGCCGCTTTTGTGCTGCTCTGCACGGAGCTACTCTTTCACGCTGCCGTCCATTCAGAATCCTAACAGATATTTTTAAAAAAGTGCCATCATTCAGTTTATCATGCAGTTACCAATTGCACTGCCGGGACTGACTACCACACCTGGATACAAAATGGTTAAATGTGTTTTCAAGATTACACGTATAAAAACAGCAGCAGTCAAACAAATTACTCAGCAATGCATCACAAAAGCAAATGAATTGATGTTGTGGATTTGTGGAAGTTTTTAATCCCTTAGTGGACATTTGTCAAGCTTGGCAAGTTAAAACCCCTGAGAGCCAAGTGTTAACAAATATAGGATGTGTTCTTCCAATCTTGCTTGTTAAATCTTGCCTCCACATGATAACACCAACCATTGTTTATTGCTGGAAATCCTATGGGGATTTGAACAGTTGAAATATGTTCCACTTTTATGTCTTCTAGTCACAAACACTGACAAATAATTGTTATCTTTGTATCTGCTTTTTTTTTTTTTTTTTTTTTTAATTTCCTCTTGGTCTTAAAGGAATTGCAGTTACCACTAAAGAATTGTTACTGCTATGGGGACTTCATCTACTAAGGCGTTTTCTGAACTTTAAGTGTTGGGTAAGAACCTCATTTTTTTATCTTATCCTCTGTTAGGTAATTATTTACATACATATACGTAGATGAGTACAGAGAGCTTTCTTTTTTGTCCATCTCTTCCAGTTTACGAATACATTCCCATTATCTATCTATCTATCTATCTATCTATTTATCTATCTATCTATCATCTATTGATCGGTAGTATCTAATACAAGTATCTATTCTGTAATGAGTCCTTGGGCAAGTCTCCCTAACCCCGGTACAGCCTACTGAGCATAACCTATTGGCTGCATCTCTCAAGCGCTTTGAGTCTGACAGGAGAAACATGCAAATACAAATGTTGGAATTACAGGTAGTCCCCAGTTAACAAAGATGATATGGACTGTAGGTTTGTTCTTAAAGGGGCACTATGATGAAAAATTGTAAAATGTGAAATATGTGCAAACATATACAAATAAGAAGTACGTTTTTTAAAAAAAGAGTAAAATGAGCCATAATTTATATTTCTCCTATGTTGCTGTCACTTACAGTAGGTAGTAGAAGTCTGACAGAAGCGACAGGTTTTAGACTAGTCCACCTCTTCATAGGGGATTCTCAGGGATTTATTCATTTTCAAAAGCATTTAGTGAATGGAAGTTGTTCTGTCCAACTGCCAAAAAACTGTAGCGAGCAGGGAAGCTGGTCAGCATCATTGTTTAACCACTCGAGGACCACAGTGGTAAACCCCCCTAAAGACCAGGCACATTTTTAATAAAAATGGCCACTGCAGCTTTAAGGCCAAGCTGCAGGGCAACACAGCACTCGAGTGATTACACCCCCTTTTCCCCCACCAACAGAGCTCTCTGTTGGTGGGGTCTGATCGCACCCCAGTTGTTTATTTTTCTATTATTTTTTAAGATTTTTTTTTTGCCACTCAAACCCTTCCCTCCCCCCAGCTGGCCAATCACGGCGATTGGCTGTCATAGGCTTCTGCCTATGAGAGCCGATTGCTCTCTTATCCCCCAGGGAGACAGGCGTGTCACACGGCTGTTCCCAGTACAGCGCTGCTGCTGATCGCAGCGCTGTACTAACAGTAAAGACAGCAGTTTCGCCGTCTAAGTCTCCCGAGTGGCCTTTCGGAGGCTGAAGGTGGGGTGGAGCTCCGCCCCTCTGAGCAGGAGATGCGCGCGCAGTCTGCGCGAGATCTCATGCAAACTGCAGCCCCAGGACTTGACGCCGATCAGCGTTAGGCGGTCCTGGGGCTTCCGCCGTGGCAACGCCCATCGGCGTTAGGCAGTCCCCAGGAGGTTAAACCCTTTTTAGGGGTATTTTATAAAGAATAAAAGCCTTGCTGAGAATCCCCTATGAAAAGATTGGCTAGTCCAAAACCTGTCACTTCTGTCAGATTTCTACTACCTACGGTAAGTGACAGCAACATAGGAGAAAAGTAATTTATGGCTCATTTTACTCTGGAAAAAAAACGTACTTCTCATTTGTCTATGTTTGCACATATTTAAAATTTTACAATTTTTCGCCATAGTACACCTTTAAGCTGAATCTATTCTTAAGTCAGAACACTGTCCCATCTCTGTCCCCTGTGCCCCTCTGTCTCATCTTTGCCCCCTGTACCTGCTTGTACACATTTAAAGGATAACCGAGGTGACATGTGACATGATGAGATAGACATGAGTACGTACAGTGCCTAGCACACACTTAACTATGCTGTATTTCTTTTTTCTTTCTCTGCCTGAAAGAGTTAAATATCAGGTATGTAAGTGGCTGACTCAGTCCTGACTGAGACAGGAAGTTACTGCTTCGTGACCCTCACAGATAAGAAATTCCAATTAGAAAACACTTTCCTAGCAGAAAATGGCTTCTGATAGCAGGAAAGAAATAAAAAGGGTCAATAGATCATAGATTTTAGCTCTGGCATACTTCAATGAATGTGTCATTGAGCAAAAACAATAAAACTTACAACTTAAAAAGTAGATTTAACTTCTTGCCAACTGCTCCACACCAATTGGTGTGAATGCGGCGGCAGCCCCAGGACCATTCCATTTCGATTGGCGTGAATGGCCTTCTATGAGGCTAGCAGCAGAGCGTGCGCTGATGCACGCGCATTTTCCGTTTGGAAGGTGGAGCTCCACTCTTCAGTCTCCCAGCGATCGCCACTCTGAGACTGTTAGACGGCGAAACCGCTGTCTAATATACCTGTACAGCACTGCGATCTAAGGCAGTGCTGTATTGGGGACAGCAGTGTGACACGGCTATCCCCCTGGGAGACACAAAGGCAATCGGCGGTGATAGGCTGAAGCCTATCACCGCCGATCGCAGTGATAGGCTGACTGGGGGAGGCAGGGCTGGGCCGAGGCATAGGCTGGAGAGGCTCCAGCCTCAGGGCGCAGTGTAGGAGGGGGCGCACAATTCATTCAGCTGTCATTCCTAATTGTGTATTAAGCAGAAAGAAATAAGAAAAGGGGATACATAGCAGTGACTGCAAGCCATATAACTAGATATTAAGGTGTTGGGGAGGTTGTGGGCCCTGTGGCCCTCTTAGTCTAATAGCAATCAGTGTGTGACGACTGGGGTGGGAGGGATGGAGGGGCGCACTTTGGTGTCTCAGCCTTGGGTGCTGGAGGACCTTGTCCCTGCTCTGGGGGGAGGGAGGGATAAATAAACATTGGGGGGTGATCAGACCCCACCAACAGAGAGCTCTGTTGGTGGGGAGAAAAAGGTGGGAATAATCACTTGTGTGCTGAGATGTGTGGCCCTGCAGCAAGCCCTTAAAGCTGCAGTGGCCAAATGTATGAAAAATGGCCTGGTCTTTAGGGGATTTAACACTGCGGTCCTCAAGTGGTTAAACATAAAATAAAACTGTGGAATATCTTAAACAGTCATTTTTAGGAGAAGGAAGATAAATACAGTCATTTATGTCATTAGTTTATTTTCGCCTCGGGTGTCCTTTAAAAGCCATTTTTTCTTTGAATTTTTTTTTTTAAAAACTACTTGCCAACTCCTTCACGCCAATTGGTGTGAACACAGTGGCAGCCCCAGGACTGACACCGATTAGTGTGAACGGACTTCTATGGGGCTAGCAGTAGAGCACGTGCAGGAGACTGTTAGACGGCAAAACGAATTACCTTGTACAGCGCTGCGATCTGCAGCAGCGCTGTACTGGGGACAGCCGTGTGACATGGCTGTCCCCTCCAGAGTGTCGGCGGTGATCCACTGTCATAGGCAGAAGCCTATGACAGCCGATCACAGTGATTGGCTAGCGTGGGGATGGAGGGAGGGTTTAGGGGGGAAAAAAGAAAGAAAGAAATGTATTTAAAAATAAATATAATAAATATTTGTAAAAATAAATAAATAAATAAACAAACACTGTGGGGGGGATCAGACCCCACCAACAGGAAGCTCTGTTGGTTGGGAGAAAAAGGGGGGGATCACTTGTGTGCTGTGTTGTGCGGCCCTGCAGCTGGGACTTAAAGCTGCAGTGGCCCAATTAACAAAAAATGGCCTGGTCACTAGGGGGGTTTAACACTGCGGTCCTCAAGAGGTTGGAATCAATTTTCTAAAAAAAAACGTCAAATTTGAATTTTTTTTTTACTTGTTTCCACATAATCCATGCCCTTCCTATTGGTGGGTCAATCGTAAGTCGGGCGTTCGTAAGTCAGGAACTAACCGTATTATTATCTCTTGTGTTGTCTCCAGACTCTCTTGGCACATTAAAAAAAATTAAAGAGTATGGCCTGTTTAGAAGGGTTGTTGAGAGAAAGCATCACTTGTCAGCCACAGCACCATTTATAAATGGCTCTCGGTAATTGCTGCCGCTCATCCTCCCCGCTGCTCATATTCCATGGGAACAGGCAGTACACAATAGCCGGGGTCCCGTGTGGAGTAGCAGAGTGGCCAGTCGCTGATCTGCAGGTCACATGATTGCAGTGATCATGTGATCACTGCAGTCATAACAATGCAGGAGAGCTGCATGGACAGTGCGTCCATGTGCCTTTCCTCCTAGCAATTTACTACGGGACCCGGCTCTGAACTGTAGCCTGGTACCATCATTTTATCATTTTCTTCTGTTCAAAATCGAGAAAAGACCAGAGGGTCAAATCCCTAAATATACCATTTGTCAGATACAATGGGGGGGGGGGGGGTGTTTTCTAAATGGGGAAATTATTCAGGGGTCTTGGTCCTTTTGCACTACTATAAATTAAGTATGATGCTAAAAATTCTGCTTTGGATTTTAAATTCTTAAATATGCAAAATGCATTCAGTTGATTCTGAGCCCCCAGTGGGCATTGTGTGTTTCAAAATAGCATGTTTGCAAAAAATAATGTATTTTTAAATGTTACCCCATTTTTTCTTTCAAAATTGAGAAAAGACCAGAGGGTCAATTCCCTAAATATACCCCTTGTAAATTACCTTGGGTGGGGGGGTCTAGTTTTGTAGATGGGGTCATTTTGGGGGTTATTCAATGGTCTTGTACCTTTTTCCCTGCTATAAATGAAGTATGGTCCTAAACAACTTGCTTTACAATTTAGTCTTTGGAAAACCCAAATACATACATTTTTTCCTGTGACATTGTAACGATTTGTGTCAGCAAGAAACAGAATTCTGATTATTAGGTGATCTGCAGTATCACCTATAATGCAGATATATACCTGATTATAAGGTGATCTGCAGAATCACCTATAATACTGGTATATCAGAAGCTGATGTGACAACAAATACAGATGGTGTTTGGTGCAACAGTAATACTGATCAGAGCTATACCTCACTAATGGAGCTGATGGGTACTATCAGTACAGTGCCTCTCACCAGAGTCAAGGGCCCTCTGGTGAGAGTAGAGTAGTCAGACAGATCGGGTTTGGCAACAGACAGACAGATGCAGTACAAAATCGGAAGGCAGAGTCAGTAAGATATAAACAGGCAGAGTTGGCAGCAAGATCAGATGAGCAAAGGTACAGAATCACTGAGCAAGAGAGTGGTCAGAAAGAGCCAGAGTCCTGCACAAATAATAATACAGTAAGGTAAATCTTTAAGGCTATCAAACAATTCCTATCTTGTGTGAAATCCCCGGTTTCCTCCCGGATCAAAGCACACCGGATCTATCTAAGGGTCTGATAGCTAACACGAAGTATTCGCAACAGCAGACAAGTTGCGAGTGATACAGCTAGGCTTATGAAGCAGAGGAGACCCTCCAGGCAGGCCCCCTGCAATCAACCAATGAGGAGCGGCAAGCGTCTCCTCTGACGTCAGCCGACCAGCCGGTCAGCTGACGCGCCTCCTCCCCGCATAAAGGTCCTGTCTGTGCGCACGCGCGCACAACAAGGCAACCCTATGTGCAACTGACAGTTCCGTCCTCAGCGTGCTAGACGCCTGAGGCCCGAATATGCTGCTAAACAGGGAGCTGGAGGCAGCTGCGGTAGTAGCGCTGTTCACCGTGGCTGCCTCTCCAGCGTTTGTTACAGACATCCAATAATAAATATTGGATGTCACAATAACAAACATGTAATCAAAAATTAAAATATGAATACACATTGATTTGCATAGCCTTTGGACAGACAAGACCAAAGCGGAGATGTTTGGCACAAACCCATTGTATTAACACAAAAACTTCATTCCCAACTGCCAAGCACAGGGGTGGAACAGTAAAGACATAAACTTGTTTTGCAGTCAAAAGGTATTTCAATGATCTATTATTTAAGTGCATACCTTAAATGGATCGAAATGAGATAGTGGGAACTTAGGAGCACTGTGCGTAAACAAATGCCCACAAACCACATCAATGAACTGAAATAATGCTGTGAAGTAAAGTAGGTGAAATTGCAACCACAACATTGTGAGAGATGAAGAAAATGATTGCCTGGCTATTGCTGCTAAATCACGGGATGTATTTAATGTTTCCACGGATGGCTTTTGTATTTTGCCTTAACTGTAGTAGAGTAAAAAAAAAAAAAAAAAAAAATAAATATATATATATAAGATAGAGAAGATTTTTTTTATTTTATATTGAATTTGATTGATGGATTTATCCAAAAGTTTCTGCTAAAGTTTTTAACCCTTGTCTGAGTGGTATTGAGTTACAGTGAGGCTGCAAACTTCCTGCTGATTAGGACTGATCCAATACCGAGCTACATACAATTCGTGCTAAATTTGCATGCAAGCTGAAATTATTAGTATTCTTTTCATATCTGTAAAGTGGTGCAGATTACATTAGCACTATATATATTATGTTATCAATAATAGTAACAACAACAACAACAATAATAATAATAAATAAGTCCAGGCCTGGTTTTCAGGATTCTCTAATAATCCCCAGCCTAGGATAGGAGAACATTAATAAACAACACCACCAATGTTTATGAATCCTTAACCTGAGCAGAAATTTGCTTTAGAAGCACTGATAGGGGTGTCATTTGAAGCTTAAACCCAAAACATATACTGATAGGTAACAATTAGTATTGCTTACCTATCCAATTCATTATACCGTCATGGGCAAAACTGTTGGCACCCCAGACATTTTTCCTGAAAATCAAGTGTTTCTTACAAAAAAAGTATAGCAGTAACATGTTTTTTGCTATACACATGTTTATTCCCTTTGTGTGTATGAAACAAAACAAAACAAAAAAGGGGGGGGGGAAGCAAATTGGACATAATAGCTTCAATTCATCAAAGGCTGTTTGAAAAAGAAGACAAAGTAGTCGGGAAAATACCGCATTCGGCATTATAGACTTTGTTTGCTAATTCATCAAGATTATTTTTCACAGGTGCGGTAGAAGCTCGGTAATTTACCAAATACCATGGCTTCAATTCACTAAAAAAATGTTTGGTAACATTAGAGCAGTGTGGAGTTATTGTCTTGTTTTGTTACATGCTGTTCATGCAGTAACGGCATTACACAAGTAAAAGGCATCCCAGACATCCCTTTACAATGTTCATGTACGTTATATTGCCTCTGCTCCCTCTAACTCTGTCTATTAGTCTTTCTTAACATTGTATTTAATTGCCAAAGCTTAGATTAACTTCCAAGAGACATTGTATATGCCATGCTTAGGTAATTTCCCCACTAGATCCTCTGCTTCTTCAAACAGAAACCTAAAAGTTTAAACATCTGAAGGGCAGCAAGGGAAATCTCTTTTGTTCGGGATCTCTCTCTTTCGCTGCCTGGGTGGTAGAAAAGCTCAAACCTCATGAGAAGGCATTGCATCCTATCACAGGGACTTGCAGGAAACAGAGGTGTTGCTATTGGCTCTCAGCTCCTGTCAGTCATAGATAATCCCTCTCTGCTTCTCTGAGTCACAGCTCCTGCACAGTCTCTGTACTGTTTTCGACATACATTCAACATAATACACTTTCTGGGGATGAAATTCTTTTTTTTCATTATTTTATTATGTGAGTTTCATGCCTCTTTAAGCCTCATACAAAGATTAGATGAATATTGCCCATCTAACTATTCACACTTCAACTTGGCAAAGCTTATAAGCCTCAGTGTTTCGACCAGACCCTTCTAGATGGCTAAATAATATATGGTTTTGGGATAGTGCTTTGCACATTTGACAGCCATCTAAAGTTTGTTTGCATCTTTATATTTCTGTCTGCTGAATTTTATATAGGGCATAAGCTTTTGTTTCTCTAATGTACATTTCTGCTGGCTCCTCTCTTGTTTTTTTACAGTGAACAATATATCTATTCTACAGAGCTATCTTCTACTGCAAGGACATTTCAGCATGTTGTGAAACAACAGCATTAACATGATAAAATATACTTCTTTACAGAGAATTCCACTTTTGTAAAAGGCTGGATCATATTTACCTGAGATTTTGAGATTTCAAAGAATTCACCCTGGCAAAACACCACCATGCCAACCACACTTTCTCCAAACTTTTATTGCTAACATGTGATTTTATCTGAACAGTACCAACTAAATAATCCTGGGAAGTGAGATGCGTTCCATATTTTGAAGAAATGATGGGTGACACTGCATTTATCTTTAAAGAGAGAAGTTGTTGACATGGGACCATAGTTGGCTCTGCCAGGAAAATGGGGCTAGGAGTAGATCCTCAAGTTTGAACTCTATAGGGGCATGGGCATTCTTCTCAATGGTGGGCAGAAATGTTCGCTGGACCACCTTATAACAGTGGAGGAAGTTTGGAACCAAGAGACTCCAATCTTTTTTTGTGCCTGTGGAAGACCCTCTGTGAACATTTACCCTCACATATGAACCTGTTGATCTCCTATTGAAGTAGTGAAATATCACACTTCTTGACTGGGATTTGGAGCACCAAGTGTCTCAGGTAACAGGGTCCTCTTAATGCTAGTGATCCTCCCTGCACAAGATATTTTATAGGTTTTCACAACCTGAGCAATGCAAATAGCTCCCCATATAGCGGTCTGTAGTTTGTTTTGTATAACTGAGCATGTCTTTATCCATTTTAGGGCAGTATTACACTTTTTTATTTTGATTGCTAAAGGTTACACTAGTGTGACTAACTCTTTCATAAAGAAACTTTTTTTCATAGTAAGGCTATATTCATACTGGAACCTTGTGATGCATTGCTTTGGACAATATAAATCACATTGCTGACATGATGCAATTTATATTGTAAATAGTGACCTTAGCCATTTAAAAACGGGCTAGGTCTGTCAGCAATCCGCCGTGCGCACGCACGTTGCCAGCCGAGCGCACGCACCCGCCACACGTGCGCACACACAACTGCCCCTTCTGGCCCTGTCCTCCTCCGGCTCTTGGCAGTGTCTCTGCGTCTTGTCCCTACACATGCACAGTGCTAAAAAGCAATGACACACGAACAGATGAGGGGACGCTTGCCTATTATTAGGTAAGATGGTAAGTTCACATTGGCACATTAGCAGGGCAGTGTGGTGAAAACCATCGGCATAACTCGAGGCATGCTGTGCGGCACCAGACAATGTGCATGTTTACAGTTACAGTGAAGCATACTTTTCATTAAAGCAGACCTCCAGTATACATTAAATATTCAGTTGTTTCTGATCTTATATATATATAGTGTTTCCTTTGTTCAAGATAGCCGGTGGACATGGGGCATTGGGAGGGATTTACAAGAAGATAACCCAGAAGGTAATTCCTTACAACCTCAGGGATGTAAAATGTGTCCTGAAAATAAAGTGGCAAGTCACAATTCTTTTTAAGGACGGTTTCAAACTAGAAAACAGTGCACTGTAATGTAAAAAACAGCCTTCAGAGATTACCGTGGCAATGCGCAGTAATCTCTCTTAACCACTTGCCGACCGCGCACTCATACCGCGCGTCGGCAAAGTGGCAGCTGCAGGACCAGTTCTGCGTCGCCGTCTGCAAGCTAATTAATCAGGAAGCAGCCGCTTGCGCGAGCGGCTGCTTCCTGTCAATTCACGGAGGGGGGCTCCGTGAATAGCCTGCGGGCCGCCGATCGCGGCTCGCAGGCTAAATGTAAACACAATCGGAAATAATCCGCTTTGTTTACATCCGTACAACGCTGCTAACAGTAGCAGCGTTGTACCAGATCAGCGATCCCCGGCCAATCAGCGGCCGGGGATCGCTGTCACATGACAGGCAGGAGCCTGTTAGAGGCTGCACAGGACAGATCCGTTCCTGTGCAGCCTCGGATCTCCAGGGAAGGGAGGGAGGAGAGGGAGGGGGGGAATTTTGCCGCGGAGGGGGGCTTTGAGGTGCCCCCCCCCCCCGCAACACCCAGGCAGGAGCGATCAGACCCCCCAGCACATCATCCCCCTAGTGGGGAAAAAAAGGGGGGCGATCTGGTCGCTCTGCCTGCACCCTGATCTGTGCTGGGGGCTGTAGAGCCCACCCAGCACAGATCAGCTAAAACAGCGCTGGTCCTTAAGGGGGGGTAAAGGGTGGGTCCTCAAGTGGTTAAAGCGGAATGAAACCCAGCATTTCTTCTTTGTTCTAAAACATTATTTATAGCATATTATATACAACCAGCATTTTTTTTTTACTAGAACAGCATTCAAGGGTTACACACAGGATTTAAAAGTTCAGTACAGAGATAGCTGGACTCATCCAAAGTGGAGATAATGTTATCTGTTTACTTATTTGTATCAAGTGAGAAATGTGACACATTATCTGACTGTGCAGAAGCTCCTGGACACAGATAGACATTCAAAGCATTTCTGCCTTCAATACATAATGAATAAAACCAGTTATGAATAAAATGCAAAGTCAGCTTTCAAAGCAAAAAAATGTACTTTTGGGAACTTGTAATTTCTAAATGAATAATAATATGTATGCACAAATGCAAATATGATAGCCGTATGGCATATAAAAAGTAGGAAAACATGTTTTTATTGAATATTATGTCAGGGTTTTATACCGCTTTAAGCAAGAAGCGAGGCTCTCTCGCGCTCATTTCCTATGGCGGAAATCGAAAGTGCACGGAAGTATGTTGTTAAAATTAGCTTCCACGCAAGTGTGAAGCAAATGCGAGGGGCAAACAGTTTAAAATATCTTCGTGCTATAGGCTTACATTATTTCCGGTTGCCGCACATTGCCCCAGGTCGTAGCTGATAATGCGCTGTTGTCGTCACTATAAATTCACTATTTTCAGCGCATTGCATCGCACTGTGGTAGGTCTGCTAGGCCACATAGGTTTTCATTGCTATAGCGCAATGAAAACATGTCAGTGGGAAAGGGGCCTAAATGTTTGTCAATCTGACTTGGGGCAGATATTCCCAGAACTTTCCAAAAAAAGATTCAAGTCCCTTTTCCTTTCTGTTCCTTCCTTTCTTATCTCTATACTGGATATATACATATACTTAATCAATCTTGCTGTCTTATTGATTTTTTATGCACCCACCAGTACAGCAATTCCGCAATCAGAAATGGTGTATTTCACACTACTTTAAATCAACATTTTCTCCTCCTTTTGTCAGAGATTTATTTAATATTCTGTATCACCAGTTTTGATCTTTCTCTGCAGTTCTATTCATTATCAACTTCGCAGAGCCATGAATCCATTTGTCAGGTGCTTGTTGTAGCTCGATGCAATCTTTGTCTCTGTCAATTACGAACAACAGATGCTTAGTGCTGTCTTCAATAAATCTGAGTAAAACCTGACATGTTAAGGCTCCAGGTGAACAAACTCAGTCAATTTAATTCTGTAAGAAAAAAAAACAAAACTAAAAAAAAGTCCCATTTTTTCAGTTTTACCAGGCCTCACTTTTACATTGCAAAAAGGTGGTTTTCTATAAGAACCAGATTTTCCTGATTCAACACAGTCTGGATAACGCAAGCCTGAGAAAAAGAAGACCCACAATTTTCCTTTTTTGTTTTACCTCTAAAACTTAGAGGGACCCTGGACACAAACTAAAAAGGGAATAGTAACTTATCTGGGACTGGATGAATCCCCCGTAGTCTGTAAGGTCCCTTCGTTCTATTGCTGGTGGCTTTATTAGCCCCAAGACTTCACTAGGAGGCATGCACAACTGCACATGCATGGCCCCTCTCACGCGCCCATCATGTGAGCTTTCTGCACATGTGCAGTTCTTTCTTTTGAGAACCGCACATGCACAAAAAGCTCACAGCGAATGGAGCCACCAGCGGAAGAACGGAGGGAGCACAAAGGATGCTGAGGGACCTCACAGACTACGGAAGCTTCCTCCAGCCCCAGGTAAGTTCATATTCCATTTTTTAAGTTGTGTTCAGGGTCTCTTTAAAGGTAATAGGTAAATTGCCTCAATAATTAACAATGCAAAATTAACAATAGTCTGGCAACATCAGTGAGCAAAGGAAAGTGAAATGGATCCCAGCCTAATGATATTTCATGGAATCTTCCATTTAATCAAAGGCCAATAGTATTCCAACAACATTTTTGGCCTCTGATGCCCCGCAATTCTGTTGGGGTTGTTAAGTTACCTGATCAGACTTAGGCTATGTTCACAGTGATGTGTTGCGGTGCAGCATTGTAATGTGGGTTTTCTGCAATGCACCACCTATGCAAAGTTTACAGTGCAGCCGGTGCATGGAGCATGGAAACACACTGCATGCTGTACACTACTGCAAAATGCACATGTTAACAGTAACAGTGACGCATACTTCATTGACTGTATGCTATATGTAGCACACCTCGCAGATACCATGCGACACAACTTTCCAATTCCATTGCATTCCTGTTGTTATACGAAACACAATGCTGTGAACGTAGCCCAAACCTAAAGCTCCATTTATTATGCCCTATGCTGGAATTAAAGGAAACCTGAAGTGAGCCTGATAAGGAGGCTGACAGATTTATATAATTTTAAACAATCCCAGTTCACAGGCTATCCTGCTAACCCTCTGAATCTAATAGTTCTAGCCATAGACCCTGAACAAGCATGCAGAACAGAAGTTTCTGACTGACGTCTGGCTGGATTAGCCACATGTTTGTTTCCAGTGTGGGATTCAGATACTACTGCAGCCAAAGATCAGCAGGACTGCCAGGCAACTGATATTGCTTAGAAGGAAATAAATATGACAGCCTCTATATTACTCTCACTTCAGGGTCCCTTTAAATGTTCATCCAAACACAGCATATTGAGCAAGTAGATGGCACTTTGTCAGGTACAACAGGAGCTGTACAGTGATGAAATCTCTTTGGCATAGTGAGTCAGCATGCACTGCTGTTGAGAGTATTGTAAGCAAACAATTCCTGTTTTTTGTAAAAGCCACAGGCTGGCTATGAATTCCTGCTTATAGTCAGATGTATGCAGGGGCGCTTTTAGGCATAGGCAGTACAGGTCATTGCCTGGAGTGCCATTGGTCCTGGGGGCACCATGTTGCTGGATTAAGCCCTGCCCCCTGGACTGAGCCCTGCCCCTGACTAAGCCCCACCCTGTGGGTGTTCTATTACTTCTAGTGATGATTGTAATCAACAAATTATGATTTCGCAAAATTTTGCGTACATTTTCGCAATTATGCTTATCCGATTTGCAAATTCAATTGATTTTGTGTAGTCATTCATAATTTAGCATAAAATTTCACAAAATTTTGCATAATTTCTTGCTGAATTTGGCAGTGAATAGCAAAGCCCCCATACATGCTATTGACATCATGTGAAAAGTGCTACATACGTTAAGGAGAATCGTGGATACAAGTCAAAAAATAATTTTACAAAAAGACCTTATAGTTTTTGAGAAACTCGAGTTTAAAAATGCAAGTAAAAAATGTTTTTTAAACTTAGAAACATGACAGTTTAAAAACCATTTTTCTTTGCATTTTTAAAATCAAGTTTCTCTGAAACGACATGGTCTTTTTGAAAAATTCTTTTGTGACTTATAGCCACTATTCTGCTTAACATATGTAGCAATTTTGGCAGCAATAGCATGTATGGGGGCTTTGCTATAAACCTCTAAATTCGGCACAAAATTATGCGAAATTTTGTAAAAATTACTCAAAAAACAAATTATGCGAAATCTCACAAAAATTACGCAAACAAATAACGAGAAGTTTTGAAATACTACTATTACATTCGAAATTAATTAAGATTCTCTCTGAAATTTCACATTACGTTTATGATGCGTAATTGCAAATTTAGAGGTGAAATTTCGCGTATGTGGAATTTCGCTCCACCACTTATTATGACTTCTATTAGCGTAAGTTGCATCCTTTTTCCCCCTTTGTGCCTCCTTCTGTCCCTTTTGTGCCTCCTTCTGTCTCCTTGTGCCTCCTTTTATTATGATTATTATTTATTGTATTTATAACATATTACGCAGCGCTGGACAATAAATAGGGATACATACATTGCAACAAGGGGTGACAGACAAAGAGGTAGCAAACGGTTATACAACATAGCGCAAGGTTATACATACAATCAGAGTATAAAATGCGTTTTACAGAGACCCAGCAAAACAAGTACAAGTTAGTCCATGAGAAGGGTGTAATTGCCGGGGTAGTAAAATTAAGAAGGACACACTAAGGGAAGGGGGAGGCCCTGCCAAGGCTTACAATCTAAAGGGTGGGGGGACACATGAGGTAGGACTGTGGAAAGGGTGATTGACAGAGAGTTAGAGTGTGGTAGATGTGGGGTAGGCTATTTTAAAGAAATGTGTTTTGAGGGCTTGCTTAAAGGTGTTGAAGGAAAGAGCGAGTCTGGGGGGAGTGGAAGGGAGTTCCATAGGGTGGGGGCAGCTCTTGAGAAATCTTGTAAGTGTGCATGGGAATAAGAAATGTGTGGGGAGGTCAGGCGGAGATCATTGGAGGACCGGAGGGGACGGGCAGGTATATATCTGTTGATGAGCTCAGAAATGTAGGTTGGGCAGGTCTTGTGCACAGATTTGTAGGTAAGGCACAAAACCTTAAAACTGATCCTGAAGCTGATAGGGAGCCAGTGTAGGGCTTCACAGATAGGAGAAGTGGAAGCATAGTAGTGGGAAAGTCTGATGAGTCTAGCTGCTGCATTCATGACTGATTGAAGGGGTTCAATGCGTTTTAAGGGGAGACCAGATAGTACGGCATTGCAGTAGTCAAGGCGGGAGATGATGAGGGCATGGATGAGAAGCTTGGTAGTGTCTGGGGTCAGAAAGGGGCGGATTTTTGAGATGTTTCGAAGGTGGAAGTTGCAGGTTCTGGTAACATTTTGGATATGTTTGCAGAAGGAGAGGGCAGAGTCTAGGGTGACGCCCAGGCAGCGGGCCTGGGAGGTAGGGCGGATGGTAGTGCTGTTGATAGTGAAGTGAATATCTGGGAGGGGTGGTGCAGAGCAGGGTGGGAAAATTATGAGTTCAGTTTTATCCAGGTTAAGCTTCAGGAACCTAGCTGACATCCAGGAGGAGATGGTTGATAGGCAGGGGAAGCCTTGTCCATAGTGGCGGGGGAGAGATCAGGGGTGTGGAGATAGATTTGGGTATCATCATCATATAGGTGATATTTGAAGCCCAGGGAGGAGATGACTTTGCCAATAGAGGAGATGTAAATTGAGAACAGTAGGGGGGGCCTGAACAGAGCCCTGGGGGACTCCAACCGAGAGGGGTGTGGGAGTTGAAGAGGAACCATTAAATGAGGTGGTGAAGTGGCGATTAGAGAGGTATGAGGAGATCCAGGCAAGGGTGTTGTTAAAAATCCCTAAGGACTGTAGGGATTGAAGGAGGAGGGGATGTTCAACTGTATCAAATGCCGAGGAAAGGTCAAGCAGTAGCAGGATGGAGTAGTTTCCTTCAGCTTTAGCAAGGGTAAGGTCATTTACTACCTTGACGAGAGCGGTTTCTGTTGAGTGGGCAGGACGGAAACCAGATTGTAGGGGGTCAAGTAGGGAGTTGGTGCTGAGGTAGTGTGTGATGCGTCTGTAGACCAGGTGTTCGAGGAGCTTTGAGGCAAAAGGGAGGAGAGAGATTGGGCGGTAGTTGGAGGGTAGGGAGGGGTCGAGTGAGGGCTTTTTCAGCAGGGGAAGTACAGTGGCCTCTTTAAAAGCTGAGGGGAAGGTGCTGGTGGAGAGGGAAAGGTTGAACAAGGAGGTGAGGACACGGGCCAGGTCAGGGAAGGGGGGGCGGAGGGTTCAGAGGGGACAGGGTCGAGGGGGGAGGAGGTGGCAGGGGAAGTGGCAAGCAATAAATTCACCTCTTCAATGGTAGCAGGAGTGAATGAGGTTAGGGAGGGTGGGTGCATTGGAACAGTCTGGATGGAGGAGGTGAGGGGGGTGGGGCATGGGAGAGGCCTGGAAGGTGAGGCATGGCAATGGCCTGGGGGGAGTTGGAGGGAATTGAGGAATGTAAGAGGGATATTTCATTTCGGATAGCTGAGATTTTACTGGTGAAGTGAGTGGCAAAGTCATTGGCTGAGATGGTGGTGCAAGGGGGGAAGGAGTGGGGTTAAGTAAGGAGTTAAAGGTGGCAAAGAGACATCGTGGGTTGGAGGCTTGAGTTCCAATCAGGGCAGCAAAAAACTTTTGTTTAGCTTCTGATAGTGCAGTGTGGAAAAGTAGCAGCTTAGCTTTATAATCCAGGAAAACAGGATTGAGACGCGATTTCCTCCATTTCCGCTCAGCGGCTCGTGTCCCTTTCTTGAGCTTGTGTGTGTGGGTGGTGTGCCAGGGTTGGGGATTGGGGGAGTTGTTGGGGCGGAAGGTAAGGGGGACAGCTTAATCTAAGGCTGATAAGAGGGCATTGTTATATAGTGCTGCTGCTTGATTGGGGCATGACAGGGTGGGGAGGGTGGAGGAGAGGGAGAGGACGGGGTCAGCTAGGATGGTTGGATTCAGATTGCGCAGATCCCTTTGACATCAACCAGGCATGGTTGGGGGGGCAGAGGAGGAGAATTGGGAGATGGTGAAGGTGAGGAGGTGATGGTCAGAGAGAGGGAATGGTGCAATGTCCAGGTTGGTGAGGGAGGCGGATTTGGAGAAGATGACCAGCAGAGTGGGTAGGGGAGTTTAAGTGCTGGGAGAGGCCAAGGGAGTTGGCGAGGGAAAGTAGCTGAGTGGTGGCAGGTGTGTTGGGCACATCAACAGGAATATTGAAGTCCCCGAGGATGATTGTAGGGAGGTCCGATGACAGAATGTAGGGTATCCAGGAGGCTAGGTTGTCAAGTAAGAGAGATGTGGAGCTAGATGGGGGGCGGTATAGGACTGCAATGATGGCTGGAAAGGGATGGTAGAGGCGGATTGCATGGGCCTCAAAGGATGAGAAGTGCAAAGAGGGGGGAGGTGAAAGGACCCGGAAGGTGCATGATGGGGATAGGAGCAAGCCCACCCCTCCTCCAGTCCTGTTGTCAGGTCTGGGGGTGTGACTGAGGTGTAGGCCCCCATAGGAGAGGGCTGCAGCAGCAGTACAATCAGAAGGGGTGAGTCATGTCTCTGTGAGGGCGAGGAAGGTAAGGGATTTGGATATGAACAGCTCATGAATGGATGTGAGCTTATTGCGGGTGGACCTGGCATTCCAGAGGTCACAGGAAACAGGGAGTGAATGCCTAGGGGTAGGATGGATAGGAATAAGGTTATGCCGAGGGGGTGTGTGGGTAGAGTGTGGGGGGGAGGGAAGGGAGGAGCATGAGGGTTGAGGGCCAAAAGGGATTCTAAGGACAGAAGGGGAGAGGGTGCGGGGAAACAGAAGGGGGACAAGGTGTAGAAGGAGGTGGAGGTAGAGCATGTGGTGATGGGGAGAGCGAGATGGGGAGGGAGATAGCTGGGAAATGGTGGAGGGGTCAGGGAGTGAATAGGAGGGAAGGGGTACATTTTGCACTGAAGGGATAAGGTAGGATGGGGTGGGGAGAGTGGAAGCATAGACAGTGGTACAGCAGTTAGATCAAGATGAGATAAATGTCACCAATGATGTGGCTGAAGGGGTTCGGCAAAGTTGCATCAATAATCAATCTGGTAAGGAGCAGTCCACAGGTGATCAGCAGTGAAGTTGGCTGAACATCAATGATGGCAAAAAAAAATCCAGCTGTGTGTGATTGGTAGATGGGGTGTCTGGTTGGTAATTACGTAGCTTGTCTGGAGGTCACCGATGGATCAGTTGGTGGGGAGTTCAGCAGTGAAGCAGCCAACGAAGATCAGCAGTGGTATGGTTGGTGAGGCACAGTGAAACCATCAGTAGTTTGGTAAGTGGGTGTGCAGTGCTTAAATTGAGCTGACTGGATGTTCAATATGGTATTGAAGGTACTTCTATGCAGTGTGTAGAAAATCAGCAGATGAACAACAGCCCAGAGTTTTATGCTAGTTCACTTCTGTTCCCTTCTGGCTCAATTCTGGTATAATACTGTTTGTCTAAAGTACCCTTAAAATGAATACCCTTTACATTTATATCCTTACATTTCTACACTGCTGACCAAGGTCATGCTGACTATATGATCTGCTAATATATCCCTGACTAGATTGATGCTATTTACAAGCAGACTGATTACAGCTGTAAATATACTAGAATCAGAATCTTTTTTTATTTTTCAGAATCTTTTATTTCGCCAAGTACAATGGGGGGTTGCACCCGGAATTGTTTTTGGCTCATACAGGGTCGGTGATGGTACAAACACATACATGCGAACTACAACATATACAATCATATACAGTATGGTACAAAGTAAACGTATACCTATGTGTACATACAGCACATAACTATAGTGAAGGACGCGTGGGGAAGTCTGGAGTGCTATGTGAGGGGAGCAGCCTGCCGACTACCGACGGCGCTCGCACAGCTCTGCAGCAGTTCCAGATGCCCCGCAGTGTGTCCTGGAAAAGAGTGGATAGAGAAAGAGAGAGCAAGAAGGGATAGCTAAGAGAGAATGAGGAAAGAAAGAGAGAACCAAAGCAAGAGGTGAAAGACAGAGGCAGAGAGTCCCTTAGGATGACGTGCTGGTGGTGTGGAGGGGAGGTGCACCTGAGTTGGAAAGATTTCTTGATCAGCTCAATCATAACCAGCGTAATATCCACCTTACATATACCGCAAGCAGGGAGGAGATTTCCTTCCTTGACTTGCGGATAGTAAGGGATGGAACTGGCTTGCGGACTACAACGTTCCGGAAGCCAACAGCTGGAAACACTCTCCTTCACGCCACCAGCCACCATCCGAAACATCTCATAAAGGGCATACCTAAGGGGCAGTTTCTTCGTATACGAAGAAACTGCTCCAGTGACATGGATTTTAAACGTGAGGCCACGCAAATGTACAATCGATTCAAGGATCGGGGCTATGGACATGAGGTGTTGTGCTCCGGTGTGGGAAGGGCCCTGGAGACCCCACGCAGTGATTTGCTACAGGGAGGAAAGAGAAGACGAGAGGGAGACATGAAGGAGAGGGAGGAGTGCCCTAAATTTATTTCCCCATATAGCTCTAATTGGTCGCAGATACGAGAGATTCTCGTCAAGCATTGGCCGATATTACAGGTGGACCCAACAGTGGGCCCTTGGGTGGGACAGAGACCGCAGATGGTAGCCCGGAGGGCACCTAATCTGCGGGACCACCTGGTGCACTCAGACATTCTGCCACAAGGGACGTGGTTAAAGGAGTTCACAGGCAAGGGAATGTATAGATGCGGTGGATGTTCAGTGTGTGAATTTGTGGAGACGGGGAAAACGTTCCAAGCACCACACAAGAATAAACAATGGGACATCCGCAGCTTCATAAACTGTAACACTGAGTATACAGTATACATTATCCGATGTTCCTGTCCCCTATTATATGTTGGTATGACGACCCGGAAATTAAAGAAGAGGATTATTGAGCACCTAAGCAACATAAAGTGTGGCAAAAAACTGAATGGTGAATACAAGAGCACTGTTGCGGAACACTTCTGTGAAATACATAGGGGAGAGACATCTAGTTTTAGATTTAAGGGCATATATAGGCTCCAGGGGAATAGAAGAGGTGGAGACAGGGAGAAGATGCTGCTACAATATGAAAGCAGATGGATATATCTTCTGGACTCCCTAACCCCAAATGGACTAAATCAGGAGCTAAGTTATGCTCCCTTCCTGTAACAAAATTCCAAATAAGCTTGCGTGAGATGGCAATAAGAAGAACCGTTATAAAAGATGGAATGTTTGAAATATGTGTTGTTGAACAACATGACCCTGTGAACTGTAAGGGAAACACTTGGGGATCTAAGTGTGAGCCTAAGGGATGCAGCATAATCGCTACAAGACTCTGAGATGCAGATGGGATAGCCAGCTAAAGTGCAGCAGCCGACAATTCAGTATCTGGCTGCCATGGAGATAGCCTGTTGACGGAAGTCACAGGTTTGACTGGGGAGGAATCCACAACCACGCCTCCCAGACGTATGAACGTTTGCATAAAGTCTTTCCCTGCCCGCCACGCCACGCATCCTGACGAAGCTCGCAGTGGGCGGGCGCAACGCGTCGATGGGCGGGGCTACATCCCGTGCGTTCTGAGCGCTCCACTGGCCGGCCGGCCGCGCGTCTTTGCAACCATCCATGTAGCTCCGGTTCCCCTTGACAGCCAAGGAGGGTTGAACTGTAGAGTATATGGAAGTGAGATCCTCTCACGGAATCTGGAGAGCTGGGAGGCGGAAGAGCAGCGTGGTAAGCTGCAGACAGTGGGACCTCGAACAAACAGCTCAGCTATATGAGAAGAGGGGCTATTTCACGTCCAGGAGGGAACCGCTGATGAATGGAGGAGAAGCGTCTGATGATCGGGTGGTAAGACACAGGAGACGCAGTGTTTGACCTCAAGCGGCATAAGTATCTGGACAGTGTCTATTCTGGCGTGCGGCCGACCTGAGGCCGTTTCTATCACCTCATATCAGCCATACCTGTCTCCACACTCTGAAGACAACTGTATAGTGGTACCGGTACCTGAGTGTATGGGATGGATGTGGATGGCTGTGTTTGGTGATTGCAAGGAGCGCTCCGCACTGTTTTAATTGTTTTTAGGGTAGGGTCTTGACTGTTGGAGGGTTGGAAGTCTTGTGATACTGAATTGTGACGGGAATAAAGGTAATTAAATTTTGTATACCCAGAGCGGCAGCATAGAGTGTGTTTTCTATTTGGATATGAACAGCTCATGAATGGATGTGAGCTTATTGCGGGTGGACCTGGCATTCCAGAGGTCACAGGAAACAGGGAGTGAATGCCTAGGGGTAGGATGGATAGGAATAAGGTTATGCCGAGGGGGTGTGTGGGTAGAGTGTGGGGGGGAGGGAAGGGAGGAGCATGAGGGTTGAGGGCCAAAAGGGATTCTAAGGACAGAAGGGGAGAGGGTGCGGGGAAACAGAAGGGGGACAAGGTGTAGAAGGAGGTGGAGGTAGAGCATGTGGTGATGGGGAGAGCGAGATGGGGAGGGAGATAGCTGGGAAATGGTGGAGGGGTCAGGGAGTGAATAGGAGGGAAGGGGTACATTTTGCACTGAAGGGATAAGGTAGGATGGGGTGGGGAGAGTGGAAGCATAGACAGTGGTACAGCAGTTAGATCAAGATGAGATAAATGTCACCAATGATGTGGCTGAAGGGGTTCGGCAAAGTTGCATCAATAATCAATCTGGTAAGGAGCAGTCCACAGGTGATCAGCAGTGAAGTTGGCTGAACATCAATGATGGCAAAAAAAAATCCAGCTGTGTGTGATTGGTAGATGGGGTGTCTGGTTGGTAATTACGTAGCTTGTCTGGAGGTCACCGATGGATCAGTTGGTGGGGAGTTCAGCAGTGAAGCAGCCAACGAAGATCAGCAGTGGTATGGTTGGTGAGGCACAGTGAAACCATCAGTAGTTTGGTAAGTGGGTGTGCAGTGCTTAAATTGAGCTGACTGGATGTTCAATATGGTATTGAAGGTACTTCTATGCAGTGTGTAGAAAATCAGCAGATGAACAACAGCCCAGAGTTTTATGCTAGTTCACTTCTGTTCCCTTCTGGCTCAATTCTGGTATAATACTGTTTGTCTAAAGTACCCTTAAAATGAATACCCTTTACATTTATATCCTTACATTTCTACACTGCTGACCAAGGTCATGCTGACTATATGATCTGCTAATATATCCCTGACTAGATTGATGCTATTTACAAGCAGACTGATTACAGCTGTAAATATACTAGAATCAGAATCTTTTTTTATTTTTCAGAATCTTTTATTTCGCCAAGTACAATGGGGGGTTGCACCCGGAATTGTTTTTGGCTCATACAGGGTCGGTGATGGTACAAACACATACATGCGAACTACAACATATACAATCATATACAGTATGGTACAAAGTAAACGTATACCTATGTGTACATACAGCACATAACTATAGTGAAGGACGCGTGGGGAAGTCTGGAGTGCTATGTGAGGGGAGCAGCCTGCCGACTACCGACGGCGCTCGCACAGCTCTGCAGCAGTTCCAGATGCCCCGCAGTGTGTCCTGGAAAAGAGTGGATAGAGAAAGAGAGAGCAAGAAGGGATAGCTAAGAGAGAATGAGGAAAGAAAGAGAGAACCAAAGCAAGAGGTGAAAGACAGAGGCAGAGAGTCCCTTAGGGCTGCCGATCGAGATCCCGCCTGGGTACAGTCCAACAAACAGTCCCAATCAGTCCGATGGTGGTTGCAGGCAGAGAGGGCCCGGTGCTTTAGGGAGCAAAAAATAGCCCGTGACCGCAGAGGCCGATGGAGCTGGCGGCTGAACTGGTGGAGGAGGGACTGGCAGCCGAGTGGCCTGGCCACTGGGAGCCCAGAAGTGGATGACTAATCCCTCCAGGAGACAGAGATGGGGGCACAGCGATGATATCAGGCTCACCTGGGTAGGGCAGTGGTGATGTGCCACCAGGGATTGATGAGATATCCCCTGCAGCCTGGACAGATGTGGAGGAGTCCTGCATGTGCTTCCTGGCAGCTGCGGTGGTGGATCAGGGGCATGGCGAAGTAGAGCAGTGCTTGGGCCTATGGTCCCTCCACTTGGGTGGCGGCGGCCACTCAGCTGCTGGTGCAATCATGCCTTGCAAGTCAGGCATGTGCACGATCCCCAGTGCCTTCCTTCCCCACCACTGACTGCCTCATCTCAAAAACAGTCCATCAGAGGTGCACCAATCCCCTCTGGGCCGCGGCGGTGGAGCGGTCCGCATGTCCCTGCGATGGTGCCTGGCAGAGGCAGTGTAGCGTCCTCTCGATAAGGAGCTCCACGTCCTCAGATGGCGGCAGGGGAGCCGCATGTCTCCGGCGGCGTCTGGTTGCTCCGGAGCTGTAGTGTGGGTTAGGCAGCCTACGAGTCCCTCGATCACGGCAGAGCATCTGCATGTCTCTGGATGGCTGGCTTGCTGCCCCGGCAGCAGAGTTGTGGCTGCACCTCTGTGGGTCTCTGTTCCTCCCAGACAGAGCGGCAGCGTGAGGACTAGGAGCAGCCAGCTGATGGGAGAGCACAAGGGCCTGAACAGCTGATCGCATGATCAGCTCAGACCCAGGAGCTCTGTGCCTGGATCAGCACGTCTCCGATTGTCTCCCACGGCATCCCCGCATCCTCCCCTTTAGATAAGGGGGGGATTAGGGAGTAAAAATCTTAGTAAAGTGATAGTAAAGAGAAGAAGAGGCCGGAGCCCTGTGGCCGTGGCTGCCTATGCAGAGCCATCTTGTTGTAAATATACTAGACACTAGACTCTAGCCACGCGGGGCGGGCCAGCCTAAAGATATGCAAATTGTGACTAATGAAATTAAATAGGCAAATGGGAGAACAGGAAGAAGCCCCAATTATTAACACTTATAATTAAGCAGATTGATGCAGAATTTAGAATTTAAGCATACAGCCAGGAAAATAATTCAGTTGCATACCATAAAAGCAGATTGATGCAGAATTTAGAATTTAAGCATTCAGCCAGGAAAATAATTCAGTTGCATACCTGGAAGAGAAGATTGTCATGAGGTCAGTACAGATGAGCATGGAGATTTCCAAGTGTAGATTAAATAATTCTGGTATAATTCTGTTTGTCTAAAGTACCCTTAAAATTAATACCCTTTAAATGTATACCCTTGAATTTATACATTGCTGACCAAGGTCATGCTGACTATATGATCTGCTAATATATCCCTGACTAGATTGATGCTATTTACAAGCCTCCTTCAGTCCCTTGTGCCATGTCTGACCCACTGTTTGTCCTTCTGTCTCCCTTTATGCCTCCTTCAGTCCCCCTTTGTGCCGCCTTTTGTCCCCCTTTATGCCTCATGAAAGTGGAGCCCTCCCTATGTGTATTTTCTAGTGAAACACTGTCCACTTTACGTATATTTTCTGGTGGAGCCCTCCCTATGTGTATTTTCTAGTGAAACACTGTCCACTTTACGTATAGTTTCTGATGAAACGCTGCCCGCATTGCGTATTTTCTGGTGAATGCTGCCGCTCTTCCATGTATTTTCCTGGTGAAAAGCTGTTGCAATATGTGTAATTTCTGGTGAAACGCTACTGCATTACGAATATTTTTTGGTAAAACATTGCCGCTGTAACAAATTATTTCCATGGTCAGCGCACAGGACGCGCGCTGACACTGCGGAAATCCTCCACAAGCGTGTAATTTGACAGAACTCAGCTATGGTGCTATGCACCTGTAGAGGGAAATTCCCACCGGCAGATGGAGCTGTGGAGTGCAGACGAACACCGCCTCTGCACCGCCACAGATGCCAGATAGGAATTGTACGAGTTGAAGCAATGCAGGGCAAGATAGCCCTTAAAGAGAGAGAGCACAAAGACAGAATGTATGTGTGTCCACCAATCTAGTCGCCACCCAGCGTCGGTGAACACACAACAACGGAAACAAAGTGGGAATGCAATCGCAAGAGTAGCGATTGCCAATAGTGACACAAGACCGAATTAGACAGAGCACAAGTGTAGCAAGAAAGACATAGCAAATAACAACGATCAGAACATCAAGGAAAATAACAAACGCTAGCTAAACGCGAACACCGCACTCATTCGCAACAGCGAACGCGTTTAAGACATGATCACCGCGCGTTAGGCGCCCAGCCACCCTAACTAACCAAAGTAACACAAACATGAAATAGAGAACGCGAACGCTTGCTAAACGGTTACCTCACCGAGCCTACAGCAAGCATTCGTGCCAGACAAGACAGAGAGAAGGAGCAGCAGCCGCAGCTCTGGCCTACACTCCCAGACAGAGACTACCGCTACAGCGGATGCGATACAGACAGACAGACAGATGGGGCTACCAGTAGCAACCGCTGCTCTGGCTAGCACCCCTAAGGCAGAATACAGACAGAATGATTTCCTGTCAACCACCGCTGGCGACAAGACAATCGCAACAGATAGACAGTACAAGGCAATACAGATAATACAATCTGACTGCGCTAGCAGGGATGCCTAGTGCAGTCCCAAGGAATTACTCTAAAATAATCTTTAGCAAACAATAGCAAGGCTGATACTCCAGGAGAGTTAGCAGGAATAAACCATCATGACCAGCAAGGAATTCTAGGAAGAAATGTTTTTTATACTGCAAGCCATCAGAGGAAGCAGCTAAGCAATTTGCATAACAAGTGGATGCAAATTCCTCCCCAGAACAGCAACTCTGCAGCTTGCAGAGTGGGGACAGGTCCCTTTTCCAGGAACCTGCAGCACTCAGACTTACAAAATGGTCAAACAGCTGTCTGCCTGTGCAGACAGCAGAGCAGATCATTACAGCCGCATTACGATTATTTTATAGTGAAACGCTACCACATTACAATTATTTCCTGGTGAAACATTTTCGAATTATGAATATTTTCTGGTGAATTGCTGCTGCATTACGATTATTTTCACGGGGGTGGGGGGGAGCGCCACAGGTTTTGTTCCCTGGAGTGACAAAATGGCTAGAGGTGCCCCTGGATGTATGTAAGTTAGCTATGTGAATAGGCTAATGCAGAGTGTTAGTATATATATTAGGGATGGTCGGAAATGTCAATTTTCCGATTCTGCAAATATTACGATTACCGCCAATGCCGATTACTGATTCCACTGATTTCAGTTTCGGATTTCTGCTTTCTGATTCTGATTTCCAACTTCTGAGTAGAGATGGCCCAAACCTCAAATTTTCGGTTCGCGAACCGGGTTCGCAAACTTCTGCAAAAGTTTGATCCGCGTGAACTTTCGCGAACCGCAATAGACTTCAATGGGGAGGCGAACTTGGAAAACTAGAAACACTTATGCTGGCCAAAAAAGTGATGGAAATATGTTTCAAGGGGTCTAACACCTGGAGAGGGGCATGGCGGAGTGGGATAGATGCCCCGGGGAAAAATCTGGATTTGATGCAAAGCAGCGTTTTAAGGGCAGTAATCACATTGAATGATAAATTACAGGCCTAAAGGTCTTTAAAACATCTTGCATGTGTATACATCAATCAGGGAGTGTAATTAGAGTACTGCTTCACACTGACACACCAAACTCACTGTGTAACACACCGCAAATAGCTGTTCGTGTTGTGATGGCCGTGCTGGACTGGTGCGCACCATGGCGAGATTGCTCTTCCTCAGTGATATCAGGTAATGTCTGACTGCCTTATCAACTTTCGATGGTTCTTTCTCTACCATTATTAAAGCTTACATCTATTTTTTTTTTTTAAATTACATTTTCTGCTCACTGTTCAGTACCTGTAATGAGAGTCTGTTATGGAGGGCAAGTCTGCCATTGTGAGTGACCACGGGTAATGGCCGGGGAATCAGGGTTCGATTCCGGTCCGGAGTGGGTCCTTCCTCATCATCCGAGTCTGACTCCTCTTCCCCACATGACTCTTCCTCCTCCTCCCCCCTCTGTGCTGCCGCAGGTGTTGAGGAAACATCTGGTTGTGATGTGAATTGATCCCACAACGCTTCCTCCCATAACTGTTCCTCTTCACGCTCCTCCACAGCTTGATCCACCACTCTACGCCTGGCTGCTGTGGGCAGAGGAGCAGGAACCGGTCAAGGTCAGAGGCGAAGTGGAGGAGGGTGGCTGTGAAGGTGCAAGGGAGAAAGCAGCTGAAGATGATGCACCTGAATGAGGAAGAGTAGAAGGAGGGTGTCTTTTCTTTTGTGTGCTGCTTTTGCTCAGGTGCTCTTCCCATTGCAGTTTGTGCCTTTTCTCCATGTGCCTTCGTAAGGCACTTGTCCCTATGTGGGTGTTGGCCTTTCCACGGCTTAATTTTTGGACGCAGAGAGAACAGATGGCATTGCTCCGATCTGAGGCAGACACATTAAAAAATTTCCAAACCACTGAGCCCCCCTGGGGTGATGGCACTATGGTGGCATCCGCAGCTGACGTTGAAGGGCATGTTGGCTGGCTGTACATAGGTGGCGATACATGGCACCGGACCCTGCCACCAGCTGTTTCTGATGATGAGCTCCCCCTGCTTCTTTCAGGAACTCATCTTCTCCTACTCCTCTCTGACTCCCCCTCTGAACTGTCCGCCTGTTCATCTCCTCTATTAGGAACATATGTGGCATCCGTATCATCGTCATCATCATAATCATCCTGCCCAGCTTTGCTTGCCTCAGACACCTCCAAAACAGCACCAACAGCAGGTACTTCATCCTTCTCCTCCTCACACATTACGTTCATAGTGTCACCTAACTCAGACATATGAGAGGGTGTAACTTGCTTAGCGCCTTCATCTGGTTGTAACAATAATGGCTGTGCATCAGTGATTTCCCCACCAAATAACTCCTGTGAACTGTCAAATGTAGTGGATGTAGTACTTGGAGTAGCGCTGGTGGCTGCGGAAGATGAGGTGTTATGTGTTAAATAGTCAACCACGTCCTGACAATCTTGGGAGTTGATGGGACGTGCCTTCTTCTGAGCACTGTACTTTTGACCAGGACCGCACAAAATCACATCACCACAACCTTGCACAGACCTGCCGGGTGGCCTTCCTCTGGGTCTGCCTCTGACTCTACCTGTTTTCTCAGTTTTGTCCGTTTTGTCCATATCGGGGGGGGGGGGGGGGGGGAGTAATACAATGTGCAGTCACACAGGTGCAGTTAACAGGTATGCATGGAGTGGTATATCACACTGCGTGCACTCACCTGGGTAGGTGGGTGCACTGAACACAACAGGTAGGTATATGCAGTGATGGGTATTACAATGTGCATCTGTCACACACACAGGTACCGGACAGGCACTGTGACACTGCGTGCGCTCATGTAGGTAGGTGGGTGCACTGAAGTGAACAACAGGTAGTAGGTATATGCAGTGATGGGTATTACAATGTGCACCTGTCACACACAAACAGGTATCGGACAGGTACAGTGACACTGTGTGCGATCATGTAGGTAGGTGGGTGCACTGAAGTGAACAACAGGTAGTAGGTATATGCAGTGATGGGTAATACAATGTGCACCTGTCACACACACACAGGTACTGGACAGGTACAGTGACACTGCATGCTCTCACGTAGGGAGGTGGTTGCACTGAAGTGAACAACAGGTAGTAGGTATATGCAGTGATGGGTATTACAATGCGCAACTGTCACACACACAGGTAGTCACTGAATGTGCTGGGCCTGGCAGTGGCACACACAGTAGGAATTACCAAGGCTATCTATGCAACACAAGTGTCAGTGGGACACGCACTAAAAAAAAAAATAGATCACAAGAACAAGATTAGCTTGCTGAGGGGTGCTTTTTTTTTTTAGCAATAAGAATCAGCAAGGAGCAAGCTAAGAAGCCTACAAGAGCCTAACTAAGCTTTTCCTATGGAAGTCTGCAGCAGCTTTCCCTTCTCTAATTACTGCAGGCACATGAGTGAGTGAAAAGCCTGACGCTGCCTGCCTTTTATAAGGGGGGGTGGCTCCAGGAGGGAGTGTAGCCTGATTGGCTACAATGTGCCTGCAGACTGTGATATAGAAGGTCAAAGTTGACCCTCATGATGCACTATGGGGGCAAACCGAACTTCCGAAAAAGTTTGCGGTTCTCCGCGATCGCGAACCACAAAAGGGAACCGTTCACCGGCTAACCGTTCAGGCCATCTCTACTTCCGAGTAGTCTCTTTTTGGTAATTTTTTGTATTCTCTGATTGGCCAAATACTTCCGAGTTGACTCTGCATTCTCTGACCGATCCAATGCCAGTGAGGTCTGTGATTAGGCTAAAATTTTCGATTTGCAATAATGTGGTGTTTCCGCAGAGATCCGATTTCTGTTTTCCGATTTTCCAAGTTGGATGTAGAATAAATGTAGAATTTTTTATTTCTGCAGAATCCAAATGAGCATCCCATAATATACAGTGGTTTGCAAAAGTATTCGGCCCCCTTGAAGTTTTCCACATTTTGTCATATTACTGCCACAAACATGAATCAATTTTATTGGAATTCCATGTGATAGACCATTGCAAAGTGGTGTACATGTGAGAAGTGGAACGAAAAATCATACATGATTCCAAACATTTTTTACAAATCAATAACTGCAAAGTGGGATGTGCATAATTATTCAGCCCCCTGATGAATGCTAATGACTAAATAGAGTGCACCTGTGTGTAATCTAATGTCAGCACAAATACAGCTGCTCTGTGATGGCCTCAGAGGTTGTCTAAGAGAATATTGGGAGCAACAACACCATGAAGTCCAAAGAACACACCAGACAGGTCAGGGATAAAGTTATTGAGAAATTTAAAGCAAGCTTAGGCTACAAAAATATTTCCAAAGCCTTGAACATCCGACGGAGCAAGCGATCATTCAGAAATGGAAGGAGTATGGCACAACTGTAAACCTGCCAAGACAAGGCCGTCCACCTAAACCTTATGCACCTGCCTAATTTTATTTAACCACTTCAGCCCTCAATCATGTTTCACTTTATGCATCCAAGCAATTTTCACCTCCCATTCATTCACCTATAACTGTATCACTACTTATCACAATGAACTGATCTATATATTGTTTTTTTCCGCCACCAATTAAGCTTTCTTTGTGTGGTACATTTTGCTAAGAGCTACTTTACTGTAAATGCATTTTAACAGGAAGAGTAAGATTAAAATGGAAGAAATGCATTATTTCTCAGTTTTCTGCCATTATAGCTGCAAAATAACACATGCCTGCATAATTAAAACCCATGTATTGTATTTGCCTAATAGTCCCGGGTATTACACCATTTAAATTTTATCCCTATCACAATGTATGGTGACAATATTTTATTTGGAAATAAAAGTGCATTTTTTCCATTTTGCATCCATCACGATTGAAAAGCTTATAATGAAAAAAAATATATAGAAATATTTAATCTTTACATAGATATTTAAAAAGTTTGGACCCTTAGGTAAATAATAGGTAAAAAAATTTAATTAAACATTTTATTTGGGTATTTTTGGGAGGGCGGGTGTAAATAGTAGTTTTTTATGTAATATGTGTTTAATTAGTTTTTTATTGTATTTAAATGTAGATGTAGTTTTACTATTTGGCCACAAGATGGCAACGATGAGTTTGTTTACATTACGTCACTCTAAGCGTTACATGTACGCTTAGAGGGACGTGGGGGGGGGGGGGGCGTAAGAGGCAGAAAGAGCAAGGCTTCCGAGAGAAGCGGGCGCTTTTTCTGCTGGGTAAAGGGATCAATGATCGGGCACCATGTCCCGACTTATTGATTGCCTGGCTAATGAACCGCGGCCCGGGAGCGTGCGTGCACGCGCGTGATTGGCGGAGGGAGTGGAGCAAAGGGTAGTTGTTGGGAGAGAGCCTAGGAAAAACCAAGCTAGTTCCAGTTAGTGCTAAAATGTTATTTTTAATGTCTGCATAAGTTTATGTTGTTTGGCCAGCTACGGCTGATAAATGTTCATCTCAGAATAAGTTTGTAACTGGGAAGTTAACAGTTAAGGTGTTTAGAGTTATACAGCACGCTCTAGTAGTTCTGAGTTATGTCTGAGATAAGCGGATGGTTGTGTAGAGAGAGATTCGAACGTCACTGGGTGATACTAATGTCTATAGCATTTAGGATTACAGCTGGGACGGGGTCTTTCCAAGTTTTCCACGCAGGTATCTAAGAAGTGTATGTAGCGGAATGCTGATTTTCTGCAATGTGTAATAATGCTATATGTAACTAGGCATAAAATGTTTGTTCTGTTTGATTTTGTTTTTCTCCTAATGTGTATAGGATTAAGAGGTTGTTATGGGAGATTGCATAGCAGCCATCTTAGCTGGCAATCCAGGACTCAAAATGGCGGTATTGGGGAGGGCCCGCCCCCACGAGTCATGGCCCCCACACGTCATGGCAGGGGGGAGGAGGGGCTGGGGGATCCACGTCACTTCAGGCTGTGCTCATGGCCACAGGCAGAGCAGCTGAGAGGAAGGGATGGTAGAGATAATGAGACTCTTTACTGAGTATCTCGGATCCCGGAGTATTTCCCCAGAGCCTGGGTCCAGGGAAAGGAATGCCAGAATATGTGCACCAAGCAGTTGCTGTGAGACTAGCATGGTCACGGATAGGAAGTGTTTTCCAGCTAGGGGCATGGAGACACGTAGAAGTCAGATATTTCCCAGGGAGTGATTTGCAAGCGCAGCGCAGCGCAGATCAGGGAAGTATCTGTACTGGGTTGCTTATCGGATTATTCCTTTAAGTGAGGCACCTTAACGGGTGGTGCAGCATGAGTTCCCAATAGAGTAAAAGGGTGGACAGTGCATCAGGGGGTGCTGGAGTTGGAAAAAAAGGGAGTTGACCAATCCAGGTATCCGTCGCCGCGGCTGCAGAGCGGTAACGTTTTTTCCGGTTTTTGTCGTGGACAGGGCCAGAGCTTGATTAAGAGGTCAATGCTGGGCTGGGGCTGTTTGTGCATTTTTTCGGCCACTGATTAGTCAAAATTTTTTTTCCAGCTCCTACCAAGTGTAGCACAAAGAACAAGAACTGGCAGCAGTTCATGGGGCAATTATAAAGATGAAAGAATTGCCATTTACAGAGTGACAGTGTATCAGTACAGTGTTTGCCATATGACTACCTACCAAGTGGGCATTCAGTGATCTGCATACAGGCATATGACGCTGGAATGCTTAGCCCTGCACCCTGTGTAGTTTAAGTGCAAAGTGCTCCTTCCTACAGGATATATTTGCATATATTCAGCAGTTTTGCTCTGGGAGACATCTCAAGCTCACTCCAACCTGAATTATCGCAAATTCTTTCTGTTTTAGGAAAGCAAACTTTTGTTTTTCTTAACATCTTAGTAAGGGGGCTTTTAGGTCCATTGTAGTCCCTTACACACTCCAATGAGTTCTGGGTCACCATGAGCTTACTGGTTAGTCTGTGCCTCTCAGATTCACAAGCTCTACTCCATAGAGCCAAATTAATCCATACCATGCACTGATGAGGATCAAACAATCCGAAACAGTCTGTATGCATGTTGGATTATTATGGCTCTGTACAAATTAACAAGCTGACACATCATTGCATTCCAGCGGTTTTGGAGGTGTGTTTAGCTTCTAAGGGTACAATGGTTAATTTGCATATATTCAGCAGTGTTGCTCTGGGAGACATCTCAAGCTCACTCCAACCTGAATTATCGCAAATTCTTTCTGTTTTAGGAAAGCAAACTTTTGTTTTTCCTACAGGGAGGTGGCCATTTTTTTTTTTTTTTTTTTGTAGTCTGGGGGTAGTAGCACAGCAAACAGTGGTCAGAGGGTACAACACACAGGACTTCTAGCAGAGCTAGTATCGCAATGAAGTTTTAGGTAAGTAAATGCGAAAATGAGCAAGAGCATTGCAGGCTCACCTGCAAAGCAGCAACAGGTGTGTGGCATCCGTAATCTGTGCATGCGACGGCCGCGTATGTACAGAAGGGGGGGATGTGGAGAGAGCTTGCAATGAGGTGAGAGCTTCCAAAGGTGAAGTCCGCGGGAGCATATTTTAAACAGGTAAGTACTTAGGAGAGTACTGAGGTAGGGGAGCGAAGTTTAACTCCAATCTACCAAAAAGAGTAAACAGAGTTCATGAGAACCATAAAGCAACGAGATCAATTACGGTATATATATTGATCAATTTAAAGTACAAGCCACAGGGCGAAACCCAAATCATTAATAAGAATTGATTTGTTTGTATTTAGATTTCAGGAGTTTGGCAAATATGGAATCGAGACAGCTGTAGTGCTGGCAGCAAAGATGGAGATGTCAGTCGGATAAGCGAAAGGTTCCAGATGCCAATCCGAGTTTGGAGAACAGTGAGATTCCTGAGATCGGAAAGAGACTAAAAAAACTGACTGAGCAAAGGATAATGCAAAGTGCTAATGTTTTTCTTTCCCAAGGAGGTGCTTTTATAATGAAGAGTACCGTGCTGATGGTGATCCTCGGCTGCTATTTCGTCCTAGGAGAACGAAGAGAGGACATTCTCATGAATAATAAGGGGTTAATGAGAACACAAGGCCCAAGCATGTTAATGTTTGGTGACAAAGGTACTGATCCTTTCACACCTCCCTCTGACTGGCACAGATTGACCAAGCAGGGAAGGAGAAAAAGAGCACAAGTGCCAGGTGCAAACAAATTTCATGGCACAATGTGGGTAAAAGGTCTGAAGGGTCAGGGGTGCTGGAAGTTTGAATTTAAAGGGATACTGTAGGGGGGGTCAGGGGAAAATGAGTTGAACTTACCCGGGGCTTCTAACGGTCCCCCGCTGACATCCTGTGTTGGCGCAGCCACTCACCGATGCTCCGGCCCCGCCTCCGGTTCACTTCTGGAATTTCTGACTTTAAAGTCAGAAAACCACTGCGCCTGCGTTGCCGTGTCCTCGATCCCGCTGATGTCATCAAGAGCGCACAGTGCAGGCCCAGTATGGTCTGTGTCTGCGCAGTACACTCCTGGTGACATCAGCGGGAGCGAGGACAGGGGCGTGCAGGCGCAGTGGTTTTCTGACTTTAAAGTCAGAAATTCCAGAAGTGAACTGGAGTCGGGGCCGGAGCATCGGTGAGTGGCTGCGCCAACACAGGATGTCAGCGGGGGACCGTTAGAAGCCCCGGGTAAGTTCAGCTCATTTTCCCCCGACCCCCCTACAGTATCCCTTTAACGGCAGTGTAAATCTGCTCTTGAATGTCACACTCCCAGAGTCGATGCACCGATCAAAAGTTTTGTTAAAAGGTACAGTGCAGTACAATGGGTACATGCAAAAGGTGGAGTGTGTGATTCAGGGGTACCTTGTCTTGGTTATCCAGAGTGAGATGATTCCAGATTGGAGAGGAACCAGCAGGAGGCGTCAATTCTCCTGCAGGAGAGACGCAGGGGACAACATCACACTCTGGGGTTACCAACAGAGGGTGTCTCTGAAACAATATTACACAGTCCATATGCAGCCACTTATCCTCATGCTAGTTGGGTAAGTGAAGAGGTACTCTTAATTGAAAGATTGCAGAGAGTACGGTCTTCCCAACCAGACATAAAGGGGGAAGAGGTCCAATCAGGACAGTTTGGGGACATATTTTGTCAGGGAGATGCTAAAAGATCCTGTACAACTGAGATTGGACAAAGGGAGGTATATCGATTTTTCTGGAGAAGGATCTTTTGCATGGAAGCTTCGAGAGGTTTGGGTGAACAAATGGAAAGGGTGCAACATTTCTTTAGGCACCGCCACTATCTCAGTTCCCACCTCAACACATGTCTTACACCATGACCTGAGAGGTCAACCTTTTTGGGGGCTAGACGGGGAGGTGAAACAAGTAGAGTTGTCCTCATGCGGGCAATTCTCAGAGAGGTACCTGTGTTTGCCGGGGCAAGTCAAATTTAGTGAAGAAGCCTGCTGGCTCAATAACACAGAATGCGAGGGTACCATTCAAAAGATCCGCCCTGAAGCCAAACCGATAGTTCCAGTGGCTGAAGGAAAGGTTTGTTTTTTTAACATAATGTCTAAGGACACATTCAAGGTGCATTTTCATAATTGTTTCGAAATGTTTGATTTTTCAAGTGGAACATATTGTGGGAGCGGAGATCCCCTATGGATCAAGTCATCCAAGTTTGATGACGTTATTTCCCAAATTGTTAAGAGAATTCTAAAGTTCAAAGTTTCACGGCAAGATCCCCTCCTGAAAGATAACACGACATGGGACAAAGGGGAACAGGTTTTGACCCAAGACGACCACACTTTGTTACAACGGTTAAACAAACAAAACACTAAGTTAGAGGTAAGATTTCACCATGATCCAGGTGATCTTAGCGAGGTAAAACACAAATACAAGCAGGTGAGTTCCAGTCTGACCTGGTGGAAAAGGTTTCCGCGATGTTCCAGGGACACTCGGACTGGGCCTCTGCAGTTCAAAAGTTCTTCCTACACCCACTGGTCGTCTGGATGGGGATGACAACTTTGGGCATCATTATCCAGGTGAGGTTGTGTGTTAAAGTACGCAAAACAAATTAACCTGGTCAAGAGATTGGTGCCTCATAAACAATCTCATGAACCAATATTTCCAAATTAAGGGATATACAGGGTTATGGGTATAGGTTTAGTAGTACCGGTGATGGAGCTGATTGTATAAAGGCGCTCTTTAAGAAGGTACCTGGCACTGCTCCGTTGTGTAACAGACAAACGAGTTTCACTTTTCTGTGATCATGCAAGTTTGTGAGTGATACGCAAGTGACGCAAATGCTGAGAGTGTGGTATAGAGGGACTTAGAAGTAGGGCCTCCCCAGAGAGCCTGGTTACAGGAAGACCAAGAGGTCTTGCCCTCTCTCCCAGGGATAACCGCCTAGAGCAGAGAAGTTGTGTGAGCACAAACATCAAAAAGTGAAACTTAAAGAAAAGAAACCAGGTACTGTTGAGTTCAGAAGCTGGGATCTGCGGATCAAGCCATTTGAGGGGGGATTGTTATAATTTAAGTAGGCCTCAGTTATTTGGACTGAGTTTAGGTAAAAGGCTTGTTCGCAGAATATACCTTGTAAAATAGAGTTTCTTGTGATGTAGGCAGAAGCATCTCAGTGTCTGCTTGAAGCAGACGGATAACAAGCAGATACTGAGAACATGTTCCTGAAGGAAGGCCACAGGCCTACACTGCCCCAGACAAATGGACTACGAGAACAATCAACATAGGCCGTATTTACAAAATACCACATTCTTGTAAGTAAGTGAAAAGTGGTCATTAAATATTAATCAAGTAGGTGTGTATTATGACACCACGAGGGGTCAAAGCCAATAGCCGGGTCTGGGGGATGGCTAAGATGAGGTCACATTTAACTATTTCCTAGTTGGTATTAAAGGGCCGGGTGGGCTGACGGAGCTCACTCTGATTCCTACTTTCATGCTCTTCTATCTGCTGACTGGAACACCTAATAATTTCCTTCTTTATGTAATCTGATATAATGTATGCTGTACATAGGTAGTCTAGAAGATGTAACTTAGAATAGACATAAGAGGACCTGATTATCTTCAGCAGGAAGATAATCACACTGCTGTAACGCAACATGTAACGCAACATGAGGATTTGCTTGGCTAGGATATGATGAACTATATCTGTATAGCTGTGTACTTAATAAACTCCATCAAACTTTGAAGAAGCCTGAGAAAGTCTATCTCCTGCTTGCTGTGATGAGTCGTGTGTGCAACTCTCGCTGATGAGTTTGCTGGTGCCGGAGAAAAAGGTGATTTATAACAGTTAACGCGGGAGCACACATGCGGCCTTTTGGATGTATATTATATGTCCAAAAGGCCAAAGTAGTTAAACAATCATGGCACACTTTCTGTAAAACCAATAAACTTAATTTCACTTCTCAAATATCACATTGGGCTCTATTCTCAAAGAGCCAAAAGTACCGCAAAATTTTACCGCTAAATTCCCGCCAGTGGTAAACTCCGCATTTTTTCAGCATTCACTAACATTTTCCGCATGTTTGCCGCATGCGGGAAAAAAGATGCGGAAACAGCCATTATTCATGCGGGAATCATGCGGTAAAAAGGTCGCATGAAAAAGTGTTTAAAAAAAAAAATTAAAAGTCCAGCAAGCACAGCCCTTAAGCCTCCACACTTCATTAAAGTCAATGGGATGCGGAATATATCACCTACTACTTGTAGGTGATAAAAAATCGGTAATTAACGACGAAATGATGCGCCTAAACATTTTTGAGAATTGATCTTTTATTGCGGAAAATACCGACTTTTGCGGAAAGTTTTCCGCATGAATCCCGCACTTTTACCACACTTTTTCCGCATGCGGGAAAAACATGCGGAACATTTTGAGAATTCCAACTTGACGGTATTTTGGGTGCAAACTTCCCGCATGCACTTTACCGCATGCGGGAAGTCTTTGAGAATAGAGTGTGTCTCCTATATGGTATATTTAACTGACATTCTTTATCGTCGTAACAACCAATGATTTCTACAGGAAAATCATGGCAATTAACAAGGTTGCTCAAACATTCGTATCCCACTGTGTGTATATACAGTATATATATATATATATATATATATATATATATATATATGTGTGTGTGTGTGTATATATAGTATATATATTGTATAACAAGTTTTTTTTCCTTGGAAAGCTACATCATTCCCAGACTTTTTTCATGTATTTTTTAAGTTCAGCCTATGATGAATGATTTTACTACTTTCTATAGAAATCCTTATTCTGAATGATATTTTTGGATATGAAATTTTGCAAAGCATAACTTAGAGCTGTAAGTGTATTGATAGTGCCACTCAGGATCTGCTGTGCATTATGAGTGCACATTGAATAGAATAATTCTTTGTGGCTGTGTCATTCTATCTTTTATAGCAATTTGCAGAGCAGTGTTGACAATTGGCATTCAAATAAAAAGCTCATTGAATCCTTGTTCAGACTTTCCATTTGAACATAATCCCAACATTTCAGCTTGTCTGTGTTACAGTTATTTTTCTTTCACAGAGTTATGAGCCGCAGCAAATGAAAGGGAAATGTAATTACATTTTCATATCCGAAATTCACTCAAAAGAAAAGTTTCTGTAGCAATGGACATATACTAGAGAGAATTAGCCATTTATGATCATGTGAAGAGGGTTTCAAAGGGGGAAGTTAATATGTTTTAACAAACCAGGGAAATAATGTGGTATGGAAATGTAATATACAGTTCCTAACACTGCATTAGCAAACAAAAGGGTTGATGATCTACAACACATACACTTTATTTCACGCTGCCAGACATTTTTGAAGAGCAGGTAAAAACTGAAGTTCCTTTCAAAATGTTATACGTTACAAGATAATATGTACTGTATGTCCCTAGGCCTACGCGTTTCTGTGTTCTCTACCCTTAGTTCATTCAGCATACTTGGACTTGTGGTTCCCGCATCATCATAAAAGCAGGAAATCAAACCAACCTATATTCACTTGCAATTACCTAACCTGCCAGCATCAATCACAGCCAGGCAGCTGCTGTATTTATGCTTGTAGCAAGCAAGGTTCCAAAACATACAAAAATGATATTGGTGGTAGTTAGTGACTGATGAGCGAAAATGTCAATATTCTTTTGGCATTAATTTTCTGGAATATAATTGTAAATTCAACTTTCGAGCAAAAACTCATGATGCTCATTACCACAGATCGTTAGCCGCTAGATCAATGAATGGGAAAACAAATCCCATTCATTGATCTAAGTTCCCCTGTGAATGGCCGCAGCCATCTATTCAGACGGCTCTGCCATTCATAAATCCCGTCCACGTAGTGCTTCAGGTTCCGTACTAATAGTATAGTAAGCTGAAGTCACCACTGAGAACATCTTGTGGCCAAATTGTAATATTACATCCCCCTTTTTTTTCAGTTAATCATCCCTAGTTACCAATTTTTTTTTCATTAACCCCTGACCTCCCACACTCCCCTAAAGTTACCATTTTACCATTTTCTTCATTTTTTATTTATTTTTTTTTAATTAAAAAAATAACAAATAAAAAAATATATAAATAGTTACCTTAGGGACTGAAATTTTTTAATATGTATATAAAAACTGTATACTACAATTACTTTATAAATTATGGGCTTGTAATTAGGGATAGACGCAAAACTGAAAAAATGCACCTTTATTTCCAAATAAAATATTGGCTCTATACATTGTACTAGGGAAAAACTTTAAACATTGCAATAACCGATACAAATGGGCAAATAAAATGTATGGGTTTTAATTACGGTAGCATGTTTTATTTTGAAACTATAATGGCCGAAAACTGAGAAATAATGAAATAATAAATGATGAAATAATTAATTCTTTTTTCTTATTATTCCCATTAAAACTGAGTTAGAATAAAATAATTCTTAGCAAAAAGTATCGCCAAAGAAAGCCTAATCAGTGGCAAAAAAACAAGATATAGATTGTTTCGTTGTGATAAGTAGTATTAAAGTTATAGGTGAATGAATGGAAGGAGCGCGCTGACGGGTGAAAATTGCTCTGATTTTTTAAGGGGAAAAACCCTTCGAGGTGAAGTGGTTAAAATGGAAATTGACAGATTATTGCAATATTAAATTACTATGAATTAGACATTGACCAATTTTATTTATAATTTTTTATAACACTATGGTGTTTAAAGGAACACTTAAGCCAACCTAAAAAAATTAGTTTTGATCACCTGGGGCTTCTACCATCCCCTTGCAGCTGTCCGGTGCCCATGTAGACTTGCTCCGATGCTCCTGGCCCCGCTGGCAGTCACTTCCGGTGTCGACGACAGGAGCCAAACAGGCCTGGGAACGCGAGTGATTCTTTGCATTCCTGACCGCAATAGCAGTATAGAGGGTGCTATTGTGGCCAGGAACGCAAAGAATCACTTGCGTTCCCGGCCTGTCGGCTCCTGTCACCGAAACCGGAAGAGGCTGCCGGCGGGGCCAGGAGCATCGGAGCGAGTCTATGTAGGCACCGGACAGCTGCAGGGGGCTGGTAGAAGCCCAAGGTGAGTAAAACTCATTTTTTAGGTTGGCTTAAGTGACCCTTTAATCATGTAGAGCCTTTTATTAGGATCTGTACTTTAGATTAAAGGAAGCAGAAAATTATTGCTGATTTACTGTATAAGTCACTTCCCTTTAAGGACAACTGAAGTGAGTGGTTTATAGAGGCTGCTCTATTTATTTCCTTTTAAGCAATAGGAAATATACCTGGCAGTCCCGCTGATCCTCTGAGTATTTTCTTGCTTGCTGGCGACTTAAAAGGTATTTTATTTTTAAGGAGATAAAATATCACCTAGGAGAGAACTTAAGAGAAAAAGTGAATGTCTCCATGACAAAAAATGTGAATGTCTCCAGAAATGTCTCCATCTCTGCTTTCATCACATTTTTTCTGTGCTACATCTAACAGTGGCTTCCTAAAATCCTTCCATCCACATCAGGACCAGTGTACTAACAAGTACTCAGGGATGGAGGCTCACTCTAGAGATGGGGTTTCTGCAGAAGGTGACCAACTTTCCTTTCTCTCTCTTCACTATCTATGATAATAATTGTAATGGAACCTCTCCCTGCTCTATCACTTTCTTCTAGTTAATATAAGGGCCTCAGTTCTACCTGAGCCTACTTTCAGTATAATTTTAACATGTTTAATCTTTTTGTTGTACTCTTACTGGGTTTAATTCACTAGCCTGTTGTACTTGATGAGGGTTATCTATAGTTTCATGAGCAGGATCCACATCCCGATTAATCCACTTACAGTGGAGAAGAACTGTGGAAGTTCCTCCTACAGATTTCTCTTTGGTAGATTATTTTATATGAGAATTCTCCATTATGTGCTGCCCACTGCTGCTCCAAGAGTCTCTCTTTCCTGCCTCCTTTAAAGGGAGCTGAGCATCACTTTTAACTCCCAGGGCAGCTCCCTAGCAAATTAAAAAATGCATGCTAACAATTTGGTTTATTATTAAAAAAAAAAAAACCCTTTCATATTACCTTTTTTTTTTACATTTAAGGGTTAATTACAGACAGAGTCCTTCTACTTCCTGTATTCCTCCATCAGTCCACTGGTCACAAGCAACAGAAGATGGAAGGCAGATAAGAACTAACCTGATTACCCACAAGCTTAGATCAAGCAAACCAATGAAATACTCATTAGGGAGGGGATGAGTCTTTCCTACTATGCGTCAAACAGATAACATTAGTCACACCTGATGAATTTCACACCTAGCCTGGATAATGGCAGTGAAAAGTGAGCAGGGGGGTTAGACTTCAAAAACCCGCCGATACGAACCGCCGACCTGCCGCCATCGGGGATTCCCTGCTTGTGTCCCCGCTGTGCCTGGCTCTGTTTATCCTGTCCCCCACTTATGTCTCTGGGCCACCCTGCTTATGTCTCTGGGTCCCCCGTGCAGTGGCAGCAGCTTACCTCCTCCATCTTGCCCGCAGCAATTGAAGACATCCGGCTTCTGTGTGTGGCTTCCTCTAGTGCCGGCTTCTAATGACGCATCATCAATGTGCATGGTGAACACAGGGGGGCAACCACAGGGCCCGGGGGGGGGCATAGAACACAGGGGGGCAACCACAGGGCACAGGGGGAAGACCAGAGTACACAGAGGGAAGATCACAGGACACAGGGAGACCACAGGACAAAAGGGAGAGACCAGGGAACACAGGGGCAGACCACAGGGCATGGTGGGTAGCCACAGGGCACAGAGGGGAGACCACAGGGCACAGGGAGCAGACCACAAGGCACAGGGGGGAGACCAAAGGACACAGGGGGAAACCACAGAACACTTGGGGTGGACAGGGGGAGATAAGAGGACACATGAGGTACACAGGAGGACACCATTTGGGGGAGGACATGTACAAGACGCTCCTGAAATATGGACACACCAGATTTAGTTTATATTTTTTCCCATTTCTTTGCCCTCTAAACCTGGGTGCGTCTTATATTCCAGAGCGTCTTATACGGCGAAAAATACGGTACATATTTGCATGAATTACTAGAGGATCTAGACCAGCTGTGCCCAACCTACGGCCCGCGGGCCATTTGTGGCCCGCGAGGCCTGTTTATGTGGCCCGCGCGGAGGTGTCCTGCAGAGGGAGAGGATCGGGTGGTTATAGGCTGAGGACGGAGGCTGCCCGCGGAGGGAGAGGATCGGGTGGTTATATGCTGAGGACGGAGGCTGCCCGTGGAGGGAGAGGATCGGCTGGTTATAGGCTGAGGACGGAGGGAGAGGATCGGGTGGTATTGTTACAGACCGTTATCCTTGCATCGGCATTTGGCAAGTAAGTAGTTCTGCGCATACACCCGCGTGTGCTGCGTATTCAGCCCCGGGTAGCGCTGGGATAGTTAGAAAGCCTTCCTCATTGTTTACTGCAGGAACCTTCCTCCAATAGGAATCAGGCTGATTCCGAATGCCGATGCAAGGATAACGGTCTGTAACAATACCACCCGATCCTCTCCCTCCGTCCTCAGCCTATAACCAGCCGATCCTCTCCCTCCGCGGGCAGCCTCCGTCCTCAGCATATAACCACCCGATCCTCTCCCTCCGCGGGCAGCCTCCGTCCTCAGCATAATTACTAAGGCACAATACCACCCTATCCTCTCCTCCTCCGCAGGACACCGTGGGGAACCCCCTCAGGCCCACACAGAGCCGACAGCCCCCTCAGGCCCACACAGAGCCGACAGCCCCCTCAGCCAGCACAGAGCCGACAGCCCCCTCAGGCGCACACAGAGCCGACAGCCCCCTCAGCCAGCACAGAGCCGACAGCCCCCTCAGGCCCACACAGAGCCGACAGCCCCCTCAGGCCCACACAGAGCCGACAGCCCCCTCAGGCCCACACAGAGCCGACAGCCCCCTCAGCCAGCACAGAGCCGACAGCCCCCTTTTGCGGAAACACGGCCTGAAAATGGTCACAACTTTTGCCAGTACTTATGTCTGTGAGCAAACTTTCTCAGTGATGAAAAGGGCAAAAACTGGCTCACGTTCTCGCATCACAGATGATCATCTTCATTCTGTATTAAGAATAAATGTTACAAATTTGGAGCCAAATATCCAGAAATTGGTTTCTGAAAAACAGCCGCAAACTTCTCATTAAGAAAATGTACATCAAATGGTGAGTACAACAATTCTTATATTGTCGTTTTCTTTCCATTTCCAACACCATGTTAACTGTTACTAGAAAAACGTTAAAAGTTTTACATCGAAATTTTGTATGCATGTGTTCCGGCCCTCGAAATTTTTCTTGATTTGAAGTTCGGCCCTCGGGCCAAAAAAGGTTGAGCACCACTGATCTAGACAAACAAAATGATTGAGTAATTATATAGCAAATTAGTTTAAAAAAAGTTAAAAGTTATGTATAAATCTAAATATCATACAAATTAAAGGAGAAATATTAAGTAAACATCTAACTGAACAGGTTGTGGGTAGCAAACTGTAATAGGGGTGGTCTCTGAGATGCTAATGATGTTCTAATACTGTATATGCTAATAAGGAGTTGATTCAAATGTTACTCTAATTTTATTTAAATATATACAGCCTGGAAATGTGAATGATGAATTCCATGAACAGGTAAGAGTGTATAATTGGTGTGTCCATCAGTAACATAGTGTTAGCCACAATGAAGGATTTGTGAATAAATGTACATTATTCTACAGCATTTATTTCAGGAGATCTATTATGTACTCATTTTCAAAGGAAATTCATATATGGTGATTCACAAGTTTTCTAAGAAGTGATGCATTTTATGGGTGTTAATGAATGGCTCTCACTGATGTATTTATATGGTGCATACTGATTTGTGATGGCAATGTAGGCTTCAGCACTGTCATTACATGGTTTGGAAAATTATATAGCATTGGTTGAAGGTGGATATGACTAGAAAAATATATATTTCTACATATTCTAATTTCTGTCATCAGATGCAAATGTGTGACAAGAATAGAAAAGAAAATCTATCCATCTTTAAGTGTATTGTTTTCTTTCTTCCTCGGTTTCTTTTCATTGGCTACAGGGGAAAAATGTATTTTTAAAGTGCAACTACAGACAAATTGTCTTCTGTTTTGGGGAATGCAGGAGATGATTAATTCCCTGTAACACTTCTGTTGCTTTAGGGATGCTCATTCAGATTTTGCGGAATTGTAATTTCCATACTCGGAAAATGGAACTAGGAAATCGGATTTCTGTAGAAATACTGCAATACCACAACTTGGTAATTTTAGCCCAATCATAGAACTCGGAAGCAATAGACCAATCAGAGAATGCAGAATCAACTCAGAAGTATTTGGCCAATCAGAGAATGCAAAAAATGACCAAAAAAACCCCACTATTCGGAAATCTGAAATCCGAACTCAGAAATCATAAACCGGTCAGAAATCCGTGAAATCGGTAATTGGCATTGTTGAAAATCAGAATTTTTGTGGAATCGGAAATTGATATTTCTGACCATCCCTACTGTCTATGTCCCTTCTAGAGGGATTTCACCACACTTCCTGTCCCTATGTCAGCTGGAACTGAGACAGAGGGCCTTGTGTACTAACCCATGAGCAGCTTCAAAGGAATTATTTTGTTTGAGATGCACTGCTTTTGTTGAGTGCACTGCTTATGACCTCAGCTGACAGAACTCGTGCTTTAAATTCTTTAATATTTCTCTGCTAGCAGAGGATATAGAAGCATACACAGGCGCCTTCGAAATTCTCAGATCCCCAGCCAGCATGTATTTGACCTGAGGAATCGGCTTACGCTGAGAAATACGTTGCCACTGTGCTGATTGAATTTATTAGGTGAAATTTCAATTCTTGCATATTACTTTGTGTAAATTTGACTTTTTTTAAGCCAAAACAAAATCTACTCTCCTAAAATTATTATTATTTTTTTTAATTAGGCGCCTCCTACTATCCAAATCTTCTACTTACACCCTACGGCCGTAGGGGTTTTGTTCTCGCATATCCTGTGAGACTAAACTTTTTTTTTTTTGAGAGCCACGACCGAGAACACCAAAGAAAAGGCAGAGTGAGGACGGTTTTTCCCCACCTGCGCATACGAGTGGTTACCTCTTGGAGCAACCCACCTTGGTGAGTAGAAACACACGAGATTTACCTCTTCCAAGCACAACCAAGACGTTATTACACCAGATCAGGCTCCTGGTGTCCGGGTGTTTTGTTTTTTGTCTCTCCAGTTTGTTTACTTTGGTAACTTGTAATTTCTAAATTAATAATAATACTTATGCACAAAAGCAAATATGATAACTGTATGGGATATAAAATGTAGGAAAACATGTTTTTATTGAATATTATGTCAGAGTTTTATACCGCTTTAAAGCTGAGTTTCTCAAACCGATGGGGCTTGAAGGCTGCTAAACAATCTGTATTAGTGAGATATTGATCACTTTCCTGAGTGAAAACCTAATAGTGTATGTCTCCCTTTATATTTTGTTGTCAAAGAGCATCCTACTGTTATTGTACAAATGCTGTTTGTATTCAGGTTCATTAGAAATATCAATCATTTTGATAACAACATAAATCAATAGGGAGCTTGCGGCAGGCTGATTTTCTTATACTCTCCCCATTAGGAGTTATGGCTATTCTATGGGGTAAATGTGACTAATGATGGGGTATTGTAATACTAGGATTGAGAAAAGGCAACACATGTAACTGTTGGGGAGGAGGGTGGCATTGCTGGTAGGCAGGAATTATATTCTGTACACTGATTATCAGTACATGATCAATAGTACCTTAATTTATCTAAATCTGTGATCCGCAGATTATTAGAAATCCAGCATCCAGAGCAGGTATGTAACTAGAGGGGATCAGCCCATGCGATTGCAAGGAGAGCCAGAGCTGGGGGGAATACTACTAACCTGACCTTCTTCCAATACATGGGACTATACTTCAAATCAGGTGTTTTTCTGATTATACTTGTTATGGGTGTGAAAATCACAATGGCTGCACTTGTTTTTTCACCCTTGTGACATGGACTCCAAGGCCATGATGGGGTACCAAGGGGAGGCAAGGAAAGGGGGATGAACATTTGGGGCCCCATCAAAGTTTCACTGGGGGCCCCATGAATTGTAGTTATTCCACTGATCCCAGGGCTTCCTACTACTTAGGTAAGTACCTAACTTTTTTTTTTCTTTAATTACTGGTTTGCTTTGAAGGGTACATAGAGAAATGGTTTATATCCCATATTATAATTTAAAAATCTACAGTAAGTCAGTGGCTGGCTAGCTATTTACAAATCTGAGTTCAGCAAATGAAGTAGGCTACACTGGGGAATGTTCACATAACTGCAATAAAATTGGCACACAGAAATTTACTGGTACGTACATCAGTTATGGAGCATGTATTGGGCAAATAGGGCAACTGACGTACACTAGATAAGTCAAGGTTCACTAATTGCAACTGGCATAAGCACCGGTTACATTGCTATGAGCTGCCTGTGCATGGCAATTTCATTACAGTTACATGCAGAGAGGGAGGACTAGAACTAAGGAATAGACAACCTATAAATAACTACATTAAAGCATTCTTTTTTTTTCATCATAAATAATTGTATTAATTCAAAGTATGCTAAACATACATCCACATAACCAATACATTGATAAATTGTACACTTGGAAGAAGAATAACATTGGTTACAAAATGTACCCCTTAACAGTCATTTACGCACCCATAAAGGTAGACAGCAAGGCGTAAAGCTTTAGAGAATTAACTGGCGAAACCAGGTGGCCCTTGATAGGCCTCCGTCAGATTTAAGAGAACCCGAGGTGGGGTTCTGACAATGCTATCTGCACACAGAGGCTGGGTCTGCCTATACTGCCCAGCCTCTGTTGCTATACAGTTCCCCCTGAAGTTCCCCCTGTGCTCTGCTGGCCCCCATAAATCACAGCCACGCTGTCGACACGCAACGATCTGTGTTTACATCTACAGCTGTCACTCTCGCCACTCCCCCACCTCCTGCATATCTCCAGTCTTCTCCCACGTCCCTTTCCTCCAATCAGTGGGAGGTAAGGGTTGTGGGCAGGGACCGGAGCTATGCAGGAGGCTGGGGAGCCGCGAGACTGACAATAAAGATAAACACAGCCCGCTGCGACACGCTGCGTGTCGACAATGCGGCTGTGATTTATGGGGGACAGCAGAGCGCAGGGGGAACTTAGGGGGGATTGAGATAGCAACAGAGGCTGTGCAATATAAGCAGCATTGTCAGAACCCCACCTCGGGTTCTCTTTAATGTTGATTTACTCCATTAGGTATTTTCTTAGTATAACGAAGTGACTAAGGCCCCGTTCACACTTGCGGTTCGAGTCCGCAAGTGTCTGGGGTCCGGGGGCCGCAAAGAGACCGTACGGGTCTCTGCAGTGGCCACAAGTTGCCACCAGTTGCAGATCCGGAATGTATCAGTTCCGGCTACAATAAAGTAGCCGGAACTAGATACATTGCAGTGCCAGAAAGGCACCGCAAGCATGGGGGATACCGGCGTGTAGTCCGGGCCCCCCAAGTGGCATAGGACCAGTGCTGGAAGCATCCGGTCCTATTGCCAGTGTGATGAGAAACATCCGTTTCTCATTGCACAGCATGGCCACATGTTTGGGTCCGTTCTGTACGGAACGGACGCGTGTGAACGTCCACATAGACTTTACATTGCTATGCGGAACGTACGTTCCGTTTGTACAGTATACGGTCCGGATCCGATCAGGCGAATCCGGACAGCGAACGCTAATGTGAACCGGGCCTTATAAATGAAAAAGTAAACAATATAAGAAAAACAAAAACATAACAAAGCTATATAGCTTGAAAACCATCAACGCTTCCACCATGAGAAAGATATGATCTATACATTAGATAATTATAGTGAAACTAGATAACACCACATATACTGTATCAGTAAAGGCGCTGAGCTGTACCTTGTTACTAGGCCCATTTAATATGTCGCTAATCTTATTTTTAGTAAAGTTCTGGGGGAATCCATGCATTGTGGAATTTAAAATTATCATATGATAGAAAGAGTGATGCTCTAATTTTTTTCTTCCATATGTACAGTAGGTTGGTTCGAACATTAGCAATGAGCTGCGATAAGTTGAATTTTTCTTGTGTTTTGCAGTTGGTAGTGATTAAATGTAGAGCGCTTAATTTAATATGACAAATAGGTGGCTGTAATTGCTTAGGAAGTTTGTCACAATCTATTAGAAGGAGTGCCATTTGTGGGGAAAGGCTAAAACTAGGTAGCAAGGCGTAGCGAATTAAGGATTCAACTTTAAACCAGAGTTTTGATACTAGCTGTCTGAGAGAAGGCAGCTATTTTTCTTGGGGTTATGTACTATCTATAAAGGATTTTATGTACCACCTCCCAATCGGTATTGCATTTAGATATAGTAGATAATACTTTGTGAGCATTGAGGAGTTGGTGGGGAGAAATAGTGTTTTGAAGATCGGCAGACCATATATTCGTATATTTATTAAGCGCGGACTGTGACTTTAACATTCGGGCTCTATACCAAACTGAAATCCCACCTCTGTAATGTCCCTTGAAATTAAGCATTGTAGCTAAGGAAGGGTGTAATTTAGGAGGGGTTATTCCTTGCTTTCTGATCATATGAAAGACTCTATGGTAAATAAACAATTGGTTTTGTGGTAGCCCATAAGAATGAGCTAAATTATTAAAGGATCATATTTTATTTTCAACAAACAGATTGTTTATATCATTCAGCCTAATTTGTCCCAAAGTGAGATGTTGAGATCGTCGAAGAAAAGTTTGAGGACTGACAACTTAGCTTTAATTGATATAGCAGCTGAGGGGTCAGGTGGGTGTTTAGTAAAATATTCCCAGGATCCCAGGTTGCTTGGATCGGGAGGAAGGGTGATTTAGGGGGTTTAGCGCCTATCTGTATGCTAATCAAGAGGTCTTTGAAATCACATCCTAATTCTTTACTTTCTAACATTACCCATGGTTGTGCAGAGGTGGGTTTCCACCAATATCTGATCATATCAAGGTTGGAAGCATGATAATATGTTTCGATACAAGGCAGACCCATACCCCCGAGTTTCTTTGCTAGCGTCATTATTTGAAAGGAGGTTCTAATTTTCTTACCACCCCAGACAAATGAGTTGTCAGTAATCCTGCGCTTACCATGTCAGTTTCTGCTGCCTCCGCTGGCAGCGCATCTGGGACTTCCGGTGCGGCTGCCCACATTGTCAGGGATGGTGTCAGCAGCGTTCATGCAGTGATCCGGCCGCATGAATCTCAGACTGCAAATGAGGGTGGACACATGCGTTGTCGACGATGCCCTTCTTATACCCCTAGGAAGCGTGTCAGCTGATCACCTGTCAGCTGACATGCATGGCTCCACCTCCAGTGCCTGATTGGCTCAACGGCTTAGGGGCGTGGTTGCCTGCTTACCCGGGCTATTTAAGAGCTGTGCAGACACTTGCTCACTGTCTGCTCTAGCTAACACTTTGCAGTGAAGGCTTCAGACCATAGTCAGTTCCGTGTGTGGCTTGAACCGGCAGGACCATGGGGATTCCATACCAGCTAGCCTATATTATTATTAATATTATTACTGATTGATATTCTATGTTTGACTTCTGCTTGATCCTCTGACTACTCTTTGCCTATCGATTCTGTACCTTTGCCAATCTGATCTGTTGCCGACCTCTGCCTGAACACTCACTTAGCTTTTGCCTATCGATTCTGTACCTTTGCACATTTGATTGTTGCTGACCTCTGCCTGTCTCCTAACGTTGTATTTGCCTGCCGATTTTGTACTGTATCTGCCAGATCTGTTACCGACCCTGTTTTGCCTGACCATTCTCATTATCTGTATTCAGTGTTAGTGCTGCCTTCTACTGACACTGTCTGTGGACATTTCCCGTTCAGGGAACATCTGATTTTTGTCTGTCTGCTAGTACTCACACACTAGCAGATCATTACATTGATGTCTAGAAACCATTGAGATTGGATCAGTATTTGTAATGTTCTAAACAGATATAATATTTTGGGTAATAAAAACATCTTGAATGTGGCTACATGACCCGACCAGGAAAGCCAGTATTCAGATAAGGTCATACATTCCTGCTTAATTGAAGATAGTAACGGAAGAAAATTATAACTGTATAGTTTGGAGGATGACTGGGTCAGCTTGATTCCCAAATAAGACAACGCTCTCTCTGCCCAAGGAAACGCAAAGTTTTGAGATAGGTAGGTATGGAGATCTGGGGAAATATTTAGCCCTGTATTTACAAATAACTCACACACCAGTGCAGAGGTGAAATGCCAAAGGGATTGTATGAAATGCAGTAAAAATCCATATCAAATCACATCGACAGAGAAAGTAACATGCCAGCAAAACATCACAATAAGTGACTAATACATCAGCACTCTTATGGAGTCAAATGGAAGTCAAGTGTACTTATAAGCATTACAAGGCAAGCAGCATATGTTCCAACAACCTAATAGTGTTGCAAAGCAATAAGCAGTACAGCAGCAAACATGGTACACATTACATGACAGACCCCATAGTACAGATAGCGGAAAATTGTATACTTACCTGCCGGTAATTTTCCTTTCCAGATGTGTCCATGGCAGCACAGTCGGGTTAAGTCCACGCCCACTTGACCCCACAGGACCCTACCTATAAATTTCTCCCAAGACTCCCCCCCCTTAGTCTTTAAACTCGGACTCGGAATCACCGAATCTCAGGGAGGGAGCCCTGTGCTGCCATGGACACATCTGGAAAGGAAAATTACCGGCAGGTAAGTATACAATTTTCCGCTTTCCATATGTTTCCATGGCAGCACAGTCGGGAGATAACTAGTAACAAAAAACAGGGAGGGATGAGGTGCAATGCTGAACATAATTTTAATGTTACTTCACATTTAATACAGATGTGCCAAAACTCAATGAGGAATTTGCTGTTGGATCAACTTTATAATGTCTCATGAAAGTATGAGTGGATGACCAATTGGCCGCCTGACAGATTTTGTCTATTGGTACCTTATTAAAGGCTGCCCAAGAAGCAGCTAGTCCTCTTGTTGAGTGTGCTGTAATTTGTTCAGGGATGGCCAGACCCTTTGCCTTATACGCACACTGAATGGTCTTTACTAGCCACTGGGCAATTGTTGTTGTTGTAGCTGGTTGGCCTATTCTATACCCCGTGGGTATAACAAACAGCCTGTCTGTGTTACGAATTTCTTTCGTTTTTGCAAGATAAGTTCTGAGCGCTAGTCCTACATCCAAGGGATGTGGGCTTGAGCTGTTCTCCTCCCAAAACGTGGGCAAAGTCCAGTGCTGATTGAAATGGAAAGAGGACGAGACCTTTGGAATAAAGTGTTGGATTGGACGGATGACTACCCTATCTGGGTAAAAGTTCAGGAACGGTTCTTCACAGCCCAGAGCCTGGAGCTCCGAAACTCTTCTAGCTGATGACATAGCTATGAGAAACACGGTTTTGTATGTAAGTTGAAGCAGAGTACATTCGTCCACCGGAGAATAGGGTCTTTCTGACAACATATTTAGGACTAGAGGCAGCTCCCACTGTGGGAATATGGCTTTAATCGGGGGTTTCTTCTTTATCACGCCTTTTAAAAACTGTATTATAAGAGGGTGAAGGGCCCATCTTTGGTCTGAGAGAGCTGACAGGGCCGAGATTTGAGACTTCAGTGTATGGTAACCTAGATCTTTGTCTAACCCCGACTGTAAGAATGCCAGTATATGGACTACTGTCGGTGTGGTTGGATCAAAGTTGGAGATTTCTGCAAAGTCCTGAAACTTTGACCACACTCTTTGATATGCAGCTTTAGTTGAAGGTTTCCTTGCTGTCAGTATTGTCTCTATCACTCCTGATGAGCAGCCTAGTTTCTCCAGTCTCCCCCTCTCAATTTCCATACCGCTAGGTTTAGATTGCCTGGGTTGGGGTGGCAGATTGGCCCCTGCATTAGAAGATTTGGAATTAGTGGGAGGCGTAACGGCTCTTCCATCTTGAGGTCCCACAGCAGGGGAAACCAGGGCCTCTTGGGCCAGAATGGTATGACAGCTAAGAGTATTACTTTCTCCCAACATAGTCTTAGTAACAGTTTGTGAATTATCGGTATTGGGGGGAAGACGTACGCTGTCTGGAACTCCCATGGTGCTAACAAGGCATCTGTTGCAATCGCCGTTGTTGATTGATAGCGGGATATGAATCTGCGACATTTGCTGTTCTTCATAGTCGCCATCAAGTCTACTTGTGGAGTTCCCAGCTGTCTGCATATTGCCTGAAACACTTCCTCGTTCAAGGACCACTCGTTGTTGTCGATTGATGACCGGCTCAGGAAATCCGCTGTTGTGTTCTCCTTGCCTGGTATATAAATTGCTGATAGACTCCTGAAGTTGTTCTCTGCTAACTTGAAGATCGGGGCCACCTCCTCTAATAGTGTCCTTGATCGAGTCCCCCCCTGCTTCTTTACGTAGGCTACTGCCGTACGATTGTCCATCTGCAGTATGACATGTTCGCCTATCAGTTGATTGTGAAAGGCAGATAATGCTTGGTAAGCTGCTCTTATCTCCAGTCTGTTGGCCGGAACTGTACCTCCTTGTCTCTTCCACAGACCCTGTATATGCTGCTGGTGAAGGCATGCTCCCCAGCCTCTCTGGCTGGCGTCTGTTGTAACTATGATCCCTAAGGGCTGCTGGATGTCTAAAGGCACAGATAAGTTCTCTATCTTTGTCCACCACACTAGGCTGTCTCTCATGGACTGAGTTACCACTATTGACTGTCCTGTGTACCTGCCGCTCCATTGGGTTAGAAACCCAATCTGCCATGGTCTGGAATGCCACTGTGCCCACTTGACCATGGGGATGGTTGAGGTCATTGTACCCAGTAGTGCTAGGCATTGTTTGACCGTGGCAGTCGGGGAACATATCATGTTCAGTGATAGTTGAACCATCCTTTGTTGTTTTTCTTGTGGTAGACTTACAGTATTGAGCTTCGTCTGTATACGTGCCCCTAGATATACAATGTCCTGTAGTGGTTCTAACTGGCTCTTGTTGAGGTTTAGTTTCCAGCCGAATGTCTGCAACTGATGAATTAGAAGATCTCTGTGTTCCAGAATCAGGTCCTTGTCCTGGTGTAATAACAATAAGTCGTCCAGGTAGTGGTATAGCCGGAGGCCCTTGAGCCTCAGGAACTCCACTAACGACAATACCACCTTTGTAAATGTCCTTGGTGCTGTGCAGATTCCAAATGGTAGGGACCGGAACTGCAACTGTAAGTCTCCTACTGAGAACCTGAGGTACTTCTGATAGTCTGGGTGTATAGGTATATGAAGATATGCATCTTCTAGATCTATCGAAACCGCCCAATCTCCTGGTCTTATTACTTGTAGAATTGTGCGTAACGTCTCCATTTTGAAATGGTGAACTTGAATGAATGAGTTCAGTTTCCTCAGGTCCATGACTGGTCTTAACTTGCCTGTCTTTTTCTTCACTAGGAAAAGAGGTGAATAAACGCCCTGGCCCTTCTGCCCAGGTGGGACTGCACACACAGCTTTTTTCATAATTAACTCCTGAACATACTGTAGTAGTACAGCTCTTTTTTCCATATTCCTTGGAATGTTGGTTGGTTTGTAGATGTCCGGTGGGATTTTCGTAAACTTCCATCGATGGCCCTGAGTAATTGTGTCTATTACCCAGTGATTCTGAATGTGACCCGTCCAGATGTTTCCAAACTCCTGTAGCCTTCCACCTACTGGGCTCATCTGGACGGACTGTACATCAAAAGGGCTTTGTTTGTGTAGCTGGCTGAGGGGTCTTCTTCTGTTTATTCAGCCGCAGTAATGAAGACTGAGAGCTCTGCCAATTTTGTCTATAATTCCTGAACGGACGTGTGTTTACTCTGTTCTTGTATCTATTCTGGAACGTGCTTCTCTGGTAATTTGACCTTCGCTGGATGCGATCTTGTGGGATAATTCCGGATTTTCCTCCGGTGACACGGCTAATCGCTGTGTCCATCTCATCGCCAAAGAGATTCTTGCCGTCGTACGGTATTCTGCACCAGTCTTGCTTGGAATTGGCGTCTGCCGACCAGTTCTTTAGCCATAGTGCCCTCTTTGCTATTACTGCATGTAACATTGCCCTAGCTGAACATTTTAATATGTCCACTGCGGCTTCCCCCATGAAGTCTGCTGTGAGTTTAATATCATCTAGGGCCGTGATTATGGCCTCCCTGTCTGCATCGGATCGTAAGGCTTCCTCTATGTTGTCTATCCATACTTTTAGGGCTTCAGAAATCGATGTTAGGGCGATTGCTGGTTTACATGCCCCTCCTGATGATGTGTAACACTTCTTGAATTCTGCGTCCATTCTACGATCTAGTGGATCTTTGAATGATACTGCGTCTTCTCTTGGCAGAGTTATGTGTTTCGCCAAACCTACCACCGAGGCATCCACTTTGGGGGGTTCATCCAACGAGGTGAGCTTATTTTCTTCCATTGGGTAGAGTTTACCTAATTTATTCGACAAGACGGTTTTCTTTTCCGTTTTTTTCCACTCGTCCACTATGACCTGATGAATTGCGTCAATAAGAGGAAATGGTTTGGACGATTTCTTTAAATGTGCAAAGTATTCTTTTTGAGCTGAGGTGGATGGCTGTGGCTCTTCATCCTGCCACTGTAAGGCTTCTCTCACTGATGCAATAAAGGGTTGTACCAGGCTAAAGCTAAATCCCACCTCCGGTTGGTTTGTCTCCTCTTGCGACTGAGCCTGGTCGTTTTCCGGTACTGCATTTTCCGCAGGTGGAGTTTGTGAATGAGGTAGTGATGCGATATATTGAGCCATTGACTCCTGTACAGCTTCTTTGATCAATAGCGCCACGTCCTTAGGCTCTTCTCTGTCCCTCGACATTGAGCTGAAACAGGAATGGCAGACTTTTTTGCCTGGTATAACCCTATCACCACAAGCCCAGCATCTTCTTTCTGATGGCCTGTGATAATATCTGTCTCGGCTTGAAGATCTGCTGAGTCGTCTTCTTCTATGAGATGAACGTCTGCGAGATCGTGATCTGCTGTGAGATCGATCTCTGCTTGATCTTTGTCTGGATCGGGACCTTGATTTAGATCTTTCTTTTGGGGCGGCCGTCTTTTCCACGGGTACTGCCCAGGACGGACCAGGTTGCTGCACCAGAAGTTCCTCCGGCAGGCTGCAACGATGTAATAATAGACAGTCAGTCTAGCACTCTTTTCCTGTAGGGCAAAGACTTACCTGATAAATGGTTCTAGCCTCTTACCTAATAACCTGAAACTGATCGATATGATCTTGCAGAACCTGTTCCATAATTACAGCACCTGCTGTAATGAAAGAAGAAAGAAATAATATATAAATGTATTATAATAATAGAAACACATTTCCCCCCCTTCTTTTTTTTTATTTTTTTTTATCCAAAATAAACCTACCTCCAGGTAAAAGGGTAATAATCTGTTGCTGTAGTTGGTGTGTGTAAATCCAGAGCTGCACTGTTAAGCTGCAGCACGACCTGCCTATTCTGACAGCAGAACACGACTGGCACAGAGCAGAGACTTTGCTCTGCTCAAATAGCCCTCCTCCGCCCTCTACCCAATCAGGAGCGAGGGCCAGAGAGGCTGCAGCGACCAATGAGCTGCGCAGAGGAGCAGGAAGGGGGCGGAACGGCAACCCGGAAGTGACATTCCGCATCCCCAACACGGAAGAGAGGCAGCCAGCATCTACCTAATGCTGGAGCGCACGCTAAGGCGTCCAGCCGCTCTCCGCATAAGGAACAGGCTGCAATACGAGACACATAGAGAAGATGTGATACAAGGCCATTATGGAGGATTTACCTCACCCTGGCCCCTACCTCCAGATCAGCAATGGAGTGCCCGCTCAGTAGCCGTTTAGACCTTACATTGGGGCCATCATACAGGAGAGGCTGAACCTGTATGGGAAGGTAAGAGGCAGTTATTTCCTACTTGTTCGTAGTTTAAGCATTGCAGGGTCCTGTAGGATTCGTGTGATGCCGAGGACGAAAAAAAGACTAAGGGGGGGGAGTCTTGGGAGAAATTTATAGGTAGGGTCCTGTGGGGTCAAGTGGGCGTGGACTTAACCCGACTGTGCTGCCATGGAAACATATGGAAATATACCCTGACAGCGCGCTGTTTCGGAATAACCCTTCGTCAGAGGGTATACACAAAGTGCTCCTTCCGGCTGCTGCCCTAACATATATGACTTATGTTGGTTCAATTTATATAAGGATGCTTCTGAAAATGCTTGAAGGTCTTGTAGTAAAGAGGGAAGAGATACTAAGGGTTTTGATAGAATTAGTGCAACATCATCTGCAAAAAAGCTGATGATATGAGTAGACTCTTTTATTGTTACGTCAGATATCTTAGAGTTAGAATGAATCTTTTGGGCTAATGTTTCCATGATTAGAACAAAAATTATAGGTGAGAGAGGGCAGCCTTGGCACGTGCCATTGGAAATGGTAAAGTGTCTGGATAAGAATCCTGCTGCATAACTCGGGCAGAGGGAGCAGTGTACAAGGCCATTATTGCAGAGACAATCATACCCGAAAACCCAAATTTACCCAATGTTGCTCTTAAGAAATCCCAGTGAACTCTGTCGAAAGCCTTCTCAGCATCCAACGTAAGGAGCAGAGAAGGCTCTAGACAGAGCTCTATATGTTTCAAAATATTAACCATCATGAACATACTCGTAGTCATTGATAATATATGTACACCATAACAAGTAAAAGATCTTAGGTTGAAGCTTATAAATAAAGTACTCTTATATAAAGAACTTAGAAGCATGTGTGCCATAGTTCAAACATGCACACACCAGTGTGGGGGAGAAGAGAGGTTAACTCTGATAAAATAACAGAGTGTGGGCCAGTTAGTGCAGGAGTGAGGAATCAATCATTTGTTTTTCCCTTGACTTTGCCATTCTTGGGGTAGTTTAGAACCTCCAGGTTGGAGAGAGGATGAGGAGGGTAAATCTGGGATGACAATGTGGAGTTGCCTGAAAATCTTGTATCCCGTATCCATGGATGAGACTGCATACTGTCTGTTGTTGTATGAAAAAAAAGCAGTTTAGTGGGAAAGCCCCATTTGTATGGAAGTTGGAGAGCTCTAAGCGCTTTGGTAAAGGGTTGTAAGTCTTTTCTATGTTGTAGAGTGTGAGCAGAGAGATCTGCGTATAGATGAATGTTAGCATATGGGTCAGGTAGAGAGCCTGCTTTGCATGCTGCTCCTAGTAAGCCATCTTTCACCTGGTAAAATAGAAAACGTGCTATGACATCCCTTGGAACCGAGTCAGCCAGATGTTGTGGTTTGGGAAGGCGGTGGGCTCGATCAATTGTGAGTTCTATTTCAGAGGTGTCAGGTAGTACTGCTTTAGTAAGCGTTTGGAGGTACTTTTTAAGGTCAGATGTTTGAATTTGCTCAGGAATCCCTCTAAATGTCAAATTGTTCCTTCTATTATGGTCCTCCATGTCTGCTGCTTTGGCTTTTTAGCCATGCAATGTCAGTGGCTTGTACTGCTGAAGAGTCCACCATTGCATTATGCTTTCTGATAATGTCCACCACTACATCTTCAGTATGGCTTACCTTGTTCCCCAGTTCGGTAATTTCAGATTGTAGGTTTTTAGTAATGGCAGATATGTCTGTCAGTAAGGATGCTCTGAATGACATGAGAATGTCTTTAATTAACGCTTGTGTGCCGGGAGTGTCTGCGGCTGGAAAGGCCTCCATAGTGAGTTGCATGTTAGTGCTCGTCAGTGGGTTAGGGGAAAGGCTTACCCGCTCCTCTGTAGAATCTCTGGGACTGCATTTTGCTGGGCTGTCTGAAGGAGAGGAGTCATCTGATTGTATATTTTTGCCCTCGGAGCAGGCAATCTCCTTGTGCTGATGATGATGATCAGCAGCGTGAGGCTGGGCAGTGGAAGCGCCGGTGCCATCTTGGGACAGTGTGGAGCAGTGGTTGCCTCAGGTCTGGAAGAAGTCTGTGAGCTTCTTTGGTGGTGTCGGAATTTCTTCTGCTTGTTCAAGCCAGCGGTGTCCATAGTGTTGTCCTCTTCCATCCTGGAGCAAAAGCGCTGCTGGGAAGTGTCGGTATGAGCGGCTTTGTCCTGCACTATAGCGGAAGCTCACTCACAGCACATCCATTCTCTGCACTGCGTAGGCCATGCCTCCCTACATTAAAGCATTCTAATGAATATGTTAGCATTACCTTGTTGTATAAGGTGCCGTCATTAAAATACTTTTATGCTGAGTAATCACTTTTCACTTCAACACATGAATTATATTTCCAAAATGAAATATGGACAAAAAATAAATTGTGCATAGAATATTGGCAAAGAAAGTGTGGCCATCAGGGTTGCCAACCTCATTCCTATTTTTTGCAGGACAACATGTCCAAAAAATCTGGACACCTACCTTTTTGGACGGACAGGGGGCGGAGTCAGCAGGGCACTCTCTGGGGGGGTAGGGCTAAAATGTAGGCATGGTCACCATATATATAATTCTTTCCTTTTTTCAGACTTATAATACAGTACCATTGAAGCCTGTAGGAGAGGAACATTTAAATATATAAAATATAAAATATAGTGATAATATACACTTCCTCGTGTTTTGTGGGGACTCAGGAGTCTAGCTGGAGACCCACACTGCCTCTCCATCCATAATAATCACACACACAAAAAATAATCACCAAAAAAAGTGACAATCCTACTAATATAATAAATGGGAAATTTCGGATGTATGTTTGGATGTTTGGATGTTTGGATGTTTGGATGTTTGGATGTTTGGATGTTTGGATGTTTGGATGTTTGGATGTTTGGATGTTTGGATGTTTGGATGTTTGGATGTTTGGATGTTTGTTTGGATGTTTGGATGTTTGGATGTTTGTTACTCGATCACGCAGAAACGGCTGAACGGATTTGAATGAAATTTGGCACCCACATAGTACATTACCTGGAATAAAGTATAGGATACTTTTTATTCCCATAACCAAAAAGAGACAAATACAACTTTCACTGGAAAATGTAAACTGCAGCCATACACTGTTACACTGGAGGTGTGTTTAGCTTCTAAGGGTAGGATGGTTAATTTGCATATATTCAGCAATGATGCACTGGGAGACATCTCAAGCTCACTCCAACCTGAATTATCGCAAATTCTTTCTGTTTTAAGAAAGCAAACGTTTGTTTTTCTTAACATCTTAGTAAGGGGGATTTTAGGACCATTGTAGTCCCTTACACACTCCAATGAGTTCTGGGTCACCATGAGCTTGCTGGTTAGTCTGTACCTCTCGGTGTTACAAGCCCTACTGCATAGAGCCAAATTAATCTATGCCATGCATTGATAAGGATCAAACAATCCAAAACAGTCTGTATGCATGTTGGATTATTATGGCTCTGTACAATTTAACAAGCTGAAACATCATTGCATTCTAGCGGTTCTGGAGGTGTGTTTAGCTTCTTATGGTAACAATGGTTAATTTGCATATTTTCAGCAGTGATGCACTGGGAGACATCTCAAGCTCACTCCAACCTGAATTATCACAAATTCTTTCTGTTTTAAGAAAGCAAACTTTTGTTTTTCTTACTCTGTTAATGGTAGGGTTCTCTAACTTTGCACAGTTGGTTGTTGGGTGACTAGGGTTATTATTCAGAAAAGTGGTTGGAGCCTATAAAAGCCAATCAAAATTCACCTAATGATTTTCAAGGGGAATATTTACATTTCTGCCATTCTTGCACTGTTAATGGCACAAGCCTCAAACCTGGTGTGACGCCGGGCGACGCCCAGACGTCCGAGGATTCGCGGCCGATTGTCCGATCGCAACCGTGATCGGAAAACTGACATTCTTTATTTTTAAATAGAAGTTTTTCCTTCCTGCCTTCCCCCCCTTTTGCCATGAGGGCTGAATGGGCCTGCGTTAGCATATTGCTAAAGCAACCTGGTTTAGCAAGAAATCCTTTTAAGGCTCCCGGAAAAGCTCTGGTGACACTAATGTGCTAATTGGGCAGAGCTGAAATACCAACAGAGTCTATTCAACAGGGGAAGCTAGCACAGCATGAGGTCTATTGACACCTACATTCCTCCCAGTCTTGACGGCACCGACTAGACTGAGTATGGAATGCATGGTGTTGATAACTTTGTCACATTTTGCAAATACCATCCATGGGAGGAATATGAAAATTACATAATTTTGTTTCCCTAATTCTGTAGAAGATGGTGATACTAGACATAGCCAGGTAACCCGAGCAGGGGCTGAGATATGAATAATGGGGTCCCCGTGCGCCCCAAATATTGCAAGTTTGATGTCCTATGAACGTGTGTTTTCAGCCCAATCTGAATATGAAATCGGTTTGCATGTGCGACAAACCCCCGGCGGGATATGAAATTGGACATATTTTGTGGATGGTTGGAAGTTCCTCCCCAGAGAACTCACTGCCTGACACGCCCCTGGGCTGAGCTTGAGACTCCGCCCAGAAATGTCAGTGCTCAAAACTGATTGCATGAGGACTCCCAGAGATTTCCCCCACTTTCCATCATACCGAAAAGACTGCCACTGCTTGGGGAAATAGCAGTGGCCATCTTGTAGGCGGAGCAACGGCCGTGTGGTTCGGCCATATTGCGAACGGACTGCAACAAAGGAACTTTGTCTTTTCCCGAACGGACTTTCCACAGAATCATAAGTATTCGTTCTTTTTATCCCTTTTTCTTTTATGTACTGTGTTATCACTGTCTCTCATCGTTTAATTGTTCACGATTGTCTGTATATATTAATTATTTATATTGTAACAAATAAAGGCTTCTTAAAAGGTCTTTACCTCTCAGTAAACCTGCTATTCAGTATACACAGACGAGACCTAAACCTCCGAAGGGACGCTACTGTTTTGATAGATAGATAGGAATTGCACAGTTTTAACCGTTTTTTTGTTTCACAGGTCTATAGCCAGTTAGCAGTTTTCTCTGGGCTGATAGAAAACAGAGATGGTGGCAGATCTACCCCTGGGTTGGAGTAAAAGTGTATTTTCGTAACCTCACAGGCTCCCTACTGCGTCGTGACGCTCAAACTCCGCCAATTCTACGCAGATTGCGTCCATAGCCCTCAATCTGTGTGCTAGAATCGGATCGGAAGGTTTTGCGTGTTCACGGCCAGTGGGGCTCCTGTGACAGTGGTCGGCAGCGTTTGGGATCTGTGTGTGCTGATAGTATCTCAGGTAGGGCTATCGAATTAGCCCTATCGAGAGACGAACTAATTCGTTGGTAGTGACTGAGTGCAATATATTTTTCATATATACAGAGAGACTGTGTAACCAGTACCCCTCCCCTAAGTTTTCTTTTATTTGGCATGGAAATGTCCGGGAATTACAAGGTCATGGTCCTATCCGACCTGCAGAGTCTGTGCGAGGCGAGAGGCATGGACATCCGCGGCAAGAAACAGCAGGACCTGATAACGGACTTGTACCGATGGGATAGCCAGAATCTGCGGACGCTGGAGGTGTCCACTGTGGAGGACACCGGCTCATCTAACGCAAGTCGAGGGGAACCAGAGACTGAAGATCCTGTGCGTACCGAGGTTGAGCAACCCGCGGGCAATGCGGCAACAGATACGCAGGAGGCTGTCAGTGTGATCCCCGACCCCAGAACCCCTGAAAGTACTCGCCTGGAACCGGCCAGTACTGGACTGTCCAGTTATGTTGATCCAGTAATGCAGCAGGCATTGCAAAAGCTGATGGAAACTGATGTGGACAAGTACCTGCAGTACATGGCGGAGTAAAAGCGAGAGGAACGCCAATCTGCAGAGGCGCGGGAGAGACGACAGCATGAGCTGAACATGGCGAAAGTGCAGCAAGCCAGCCGGAGTTCAACGCCCAGCCTCCCTGCTGAAGGGACTGCCGCTCCAGTAAGTGCAAAATTTAAATTTGCTATTATCGAAAAAGACACTGACATTGACTTGTTTTTGAGGTCTTTTGAAAAGGCCTGCCGTCAGTATCGTCTGTCCCAAGACCAGTGGGCCAGACATCTGACACCCTTGCTGCGCTACAAAGCGCTTGATGCTTTCTCAGAGTTGCCTGTGGAAAAGGACAATGATTATACCGCTATAAAGGAGGCTATAATCACTAAGTACCAGCTGACGCCAGAAGCCTACCGGAAAAGGTTCAGGTCCTGGCAGAAAAAATCTACTGATTCTTATCAAGATGTGGTCAGCAGTCTGCTCACCACACTCCGCCAGTGGACGCTAGGCCTCACTAAAGGGTCTTACGGTGTCCTGGAGGACTTAATCGTCCTGGAGCAGTTTCTGAACATTTGCCCGGCTGACGTACGCCAGTTTGTGCTGGAGCGCCGACCGGCGTCAGCGACGGTCGCTGCAGACCTCGCTGAGACCTTTGCAACGACCAGGGTGCCGGAGACCCGCAGGACTGCCCCATCTAGCTGGAGAGGAGGTCAGTCCCACAATTTTGCAGACTCTCCTACCTCTGTGAGCCGTGCGCCCCAGAGGCCATCCAGCGCAGCTGCTGCGTCCAGGCCTGCAGTAACAGAGGGCATCACCTGTCACTTTTGCCGCAAGCCCGGACACATGAAGTTTAACTGCCCGGAGCGGAGGCAGACAGCGCCAGCTCCTGCACCACCCACACCTCGCCCACGGCAACTGCCGCCAGCCAGCGCACCCCAGCCGGGAGCACCCAACAACGTCATGTTCGCAGGTGGGAGAGGGATCCACTCCGCTACGAGCAACCACCAGCTGGTTACAGTGAACGACCAGCTTGTTACCGGTTTCCGCGACACTGGAGCGGATGTCACCCTGGTGCGTGCGCACCTGGTCCCGACGGAAAATATCCTCCCTGACAAATACCTTACCCTCACTGGAGTGGGGGGCACTCTTTCTCGCATTCCCCAGGCTCGGGTGTCCATCGATTGGGGGGTGGGGGTTCAAGAGAAGGTTGTTGGGGTCCTGGACCAACTGCCGGTCCCAGTTTTGTTGGGGACCGACCTGGGCAAGCTTGTGTCCTATTATGAACCTGCCCCAAGCCCCTCAGACTGCCAGGAGGGAGACGGACTCTCCGCCCACACTAAGGTACTTTGCACCAAGGGGCAAGAACAGGGGGGAGGTGGGTTGAATGTGCCCAGTCCAGGGGTACCGAGTCCAATAGTACCTGTGTCACAGGTACCTGTGTTTGATATACCGATTGTTTGTGATGAAAATGTTGTTGTACCTGTCACTGTAATTCATGCATGCAGCCAGGATGTGAGTAATGCCAGTATGTGCCAGTCTGAAGGTGTACCTGTACTGGCAGTAACACGCAGCCGCGCTGCTCAGAACCTGGGCTCAGAGCAGGTGGAAGAGGTTCCGGCCTCCTCCCCCTCCTCTGACCACAGGGATGGTAGCCTTCAGCCACTAACTGCATATGCCACGGGCCAGCTGGCTGAGAGCGAGAGTGCTGCATTTGTGCAAGCACTCCAGACTGACCCTAGCCTCGAGGCACTCAGAAGACAGGCTTCTGAGCCCCTCACGAATGAAGATACCTTCAAGGTATATTGGGAAGGTGGTAAGCTGTACAGCGAGCCTGTACAGCCCACCGAAGGTGAAACAAGTGTGGGTACCAAGTTGCTTGTGGTACCCAGTGCCTTCCGGGGGCATGTGCTGAAGTCCGCACATGACATTCCCCTGGCAGGGCACTTGGGAATCCACAAGACACTTGACCGTATCCAGGGTCATTTCTACTGGCCCAGGATGCGGATCGATGTGACCAACTATTGCCGCTCATGTACTGTTTGCCAAAAGGTAAAACGGGCTGGGAACCCCCGCAAGGCTCCCTTGTGTCCACTGCCAATCATAGGTGAGCCCTTTCACAGAGTGGCAGTCGACATAATTGGACCATTGCCCACTCCCAGCAGCAGTGGCAAAAGGTACATCCTGACGGTGGTGGATTACGCCACCCGCTATCCTGAGGCCATGGCGCTTTCCTCCCTGAGGGCGGACAAGGTAGCAGACGCGCTACTTAACATTTTCTCCCGAGTCGGGTTCCCTGCGGAGATGCTCTCCGATCAGGGATCCCAGTTTATGTCCGAACTCATGGAGGCCCTGTGCAAAAAGATACACATGACGCACATTGTCTCCAGTCCCTACCACCCGCAGACCAATGGACTGTGTGAACGGTTCAACGGGACGCTGAAGCAAATGTTGACCACGTTTGTTGAGTCGCAAGGTGGGGACTGGGAACGATACCTGCCTCATCTGTTGTTTGCGTACAGGGAGGTGCCGCAGGAGTCAACCGGGTTTTCCCCGTTTGAACTCCTGTATGGGAGGAATGTCCGAGGACCCTTACAATTGATGCGGGAGACATGGGAGGGCAAGGGCGACCCCACTGATGTCTCCGTGGTCGATTACGTCCTCAAGTTCAGGGACAAAATGGAGTCCCTGTCCGCAGTAGTGACCAACAACCTGGCCCAGGCTCAGGCCAAACAAAAAGCATGGTACGACCGCACTGCTGGAGAGCGGTCATTTGATGTGGGTGACAAGGTATATGCCCTTCTTCCCGTGAGGCAGAACAAGCTGCAAGCAGCCTGGGAGGGGCCTTTTACTGTAGTGCAGCGGTTAAACCCTCTGACGTATCTAGTGAGCATGGGGGGCAGGAAGCAGAAGAGCTTTCATGTAAACATGCTGAAGGCCCACCATGACAGGACCCAGTATGCGCTGCCAGTGTGCAGCCGGTTAGAGCAGGGAGAGGCAGACCCCCTGTTAGACCTGCTGGCTGACGTACGAGATGTGGACGGCGACCTAAACGTCAATCCACAGCTCGCCTCAGCCCAGCAAGAGCAGTTACAGAAGGTGCTGGGCCAGTACCAGCACACCTTCTCCGGTATCCCGAGGCGGACCAGTATGGCGGTGCATGGGGTAGATACAGGTACCCATCCCCCCATCAGGCAGTCCGCTTACCGTGTCTCTCCCGAGGTACAGGCGGACATGCAGAAGGAGGTGAGGGAGATGCTGGAGTTAGGGGTGGTTCAAAAGTCCAGTAGTGCCTGGGCAGCCCCTGTTGTCCTGGTCCCCAAGAAGGACCAGACAACTCGGTTCTGCGTAGACTACAGGAAACTGAACGCCATCACCACTACAGATGCCTACCCCATGCCTCGCATTGATGAGCTGCTAGATACACTGGCATCAGCCAGGTACCTATCAATCATGGATCTGAGCCGGGGGTATTGGCAGATACCACTTGCACCTGACGCGAGGCAAAAGTCGGCCTTCATCACCCCTTTCGGCCTCTTCGAGTTCACGATGATGCCCTTTGGGATGAAGAACGCCCCTGCCACGTTTCAGCGGGCCGTGAACGACCTGCTAGAGGGAATGCAAGGGTTCGCTGTAGCGTATCTGGATGACATTGCGGTGTTCAGCCCCACCTGGGAAGAACACCTCAAACACCTGTCCCAGGTACTAGAGAGGCTGGCCATGGCCAATCTGACGGTTAAACCGAGTAAGTGTCAGATTGGCATGACCGAGGTGCAGTACTTAGGTCACCGGGTGGGGGGTAACACCCTGAAACCTGACACGGGAAAGGTGGACGCCATCCTGGCATGGCCTCGACCTATCACGAAAAAGCAGGTCCAGGCGTTCCTGGGGACCGCCGGCTACTATAGGAAATTTGTTCCCGCCTATAGTACACTGGCGAAGCCCCTGACCGATGCCACTAGCAAGAAGCACCCCAAGGTTGTTAGCTGGACCCCCGCTTGCGAGAATGCCTTCCAGGCCTTGAAGCAGGCCCTCGCAAGCGCCCCTGTGCTTCAGGCCCCAGACTTCAGTCGTCGGTTTGTGGTGCAAACCGATGCCTCTGACTACGGTCTCGGCGCAGTCCTCAGCCAGGTGGATGGAAAGGGGGATGAACACCCTATCCTCTACCTGAGCCGGAAGCTCCTGCCCCGAGAGGTAGCCTACTCCACAACTGAAAAGGAGTGCCTGGCGATCGTGTGGGCCCTACAGAAACTGCAGTCGTATCTGTACGGCCGCTCCTTCACGATCGTCACTGATCACAATCCCCTGAGTTGGCTAAACCGTACTGCTGGAACCAACGGCAAGCTCCTACGGTGGAGCCTGTCATTGCAGCAGTACGACTTTACGATCCAACACAAAGCAGGCAGCCGACACCAGAACGCTGATGGGCTGTCGCGGTGTCAGGGGGAACCCGACCCAACAGCGCCAATAGCTGCTACGGAAGGCGTCCTGTTGACACCTCCCAGAGCAGAGCTCGGGAAGGGGGAGGTGTGACGCCGGGCGACGCCCAGTCGTCCGAGGATTCGCGGCCGATTGTCCGATCGCAACCGTGATCGGAAAACTGACATTCTTTATTTTTAAATAGAAGTTTTTCCTTCCTGCCTTCCCCCCCTTTTGCCATGAGGGCTTAATGGGCCTGCGTTAGCATATTGCTAAAGCAACCTGGTTTAGCAAGAAATCCTTTTAAGGCTCCCGGAAAAGCTCTGGTGACACTAATGTGCTAATTGGGCAGAGCTGAAATACCAACAGAGTCTATTCAACAGGGGAAGCTAGCACAGCATGAGGTCTATTGACACCTACATTCCTCCCAGTCTTGACGGCACCGACTAGACTGAGTATGGAATGCATGGTGTTGATAACTTTGTCACATTTTGCAAATACCATCCATGGGAGGAATATGAAAATTACATAATTTTGTTTCCCTAATTCTGTAGAAGATGGTGATACTAGACATAGCCAGGTAACCCGAGCAGGGGCTGAGATATGAATAATGGGGTCCCCGTGCGCCCCAAATATTGCAAGTTTGATGTCCTATGAACGTGTATTTTCAGCCCAATCTGAATATGAAATCGGTTTGCATGTGCGACAAACCCCCGGCGGGATATGAAATTGGACATATTTTGTGGATGGTTGGAAGTTCCTCCCCAGAGAACTCACTGCCTGACACGCCCCTGGGCTGAGCTTGAGACTCCGCCCAGAAATGTCAGTGCTCAAAACTGATTGCATGAGGACTCCCAGAGATTTCCCCCACTTTCCATCATACCGAAAAGACTGCCACTGCTTGGGGAAATAGCAGTGGCCATCTTGTAGGCGGAGCAACGGCCGTGTGGTTCGGCCATATTGCGAACGGACTGCAACAAAGGAACTTTGTCTTTTCCCGAACGGACTTTCCACAGAATCATAAGTATTCGTTCTTTTTATCCCTTTTTCTTTTATGTACTGTGTTATCACTGTCTCTCATCGTTTAATTGTTCACGATTGTCTGTATATATTAATTATTTATATTGTAACAAATAAAGGCTTCTTAAAAGGTCTTTACCTCTCAGTAAACCTGCTATTCAGTATACACAGACGAGACCTAAACCTCCGAAGGGACGCTACTGTTTTGATAGATAGATAGGAATTGCACAGTTTTAACCGTTTTTTTGTTTCACAGGTCTATAGCCAGTTAGCAGTTTTCTCTGGGCTGATAGAAAACAGAGATGGTGGCAGATCTACCCCTGGGTTGGAGTAAAAGTGTATTTTCGTAACCTCACAGGCTCCCTACTGCGTCGTGACGCTCAAACTCCGCCAATTCTACGCAGATTGCGTCCATAGCCCTCAATCTGTGTGCTAGAATCGGATCGGAAGGTTTTGCGTGTTCACGGCCAGTGGGGCTCCTGTGACACCTGGTATAGTTGATCATTGGGAGACTGGGGTTCAATTTCAGAAAGGGGGTGGAGCCACAAATAGCCAATCATATTTGTTTCATTCCAATGCAAATTATTGTTGCCAAACACCACAAAGCTCACAAACTTGGTAATTGAGTAATTGATTAATTGTGTGTTAGGGTTAGGAAAGTGGGCACAGCCAACACCAGCCAAATACATAAGCGGGCAACGCAGGGTCATAAATGGGCGGAGACAAATACAAATTTTACTGGGAAAATGTAAACAGCAGCCATTCTTACACTGTTAATGGTAGGGTTCTCAAACTTTGAACAGTTGGTTACTGGGTGACTGAGATTATTATTCAGAAAAGTGGGTGAAGCCTACAAAAAACAATCAAAAATTACCTATTGATTTTTCAGGGGAATATTTCATTGCTGCCATTCTTGCACTGTTAATGGCACAAGCCTCAAACCTGGTACAATTGATCATTGCGTGACTGGGGTTTAAATTTAAGGGGGTGGAGCCCCAAACAGCCAATCTGATTTGTTTCATTTTAATGCAGGTTATTGATGCCAAAGACCGCAAAGCTCACAAACTTGGTCATTGAGTAATTGAGTAATTGTGTGTTAGGGTTAGGAAAAGTGGGCGCAGCCAACACAAGCCAAATACATAATCGGGCAATGCTGGGTCATCATTAGGTGGAGACGAATACAAATTTCACTGAGAAAATGTAAACTGCAGCCATTCTTACACCATTAATGGTAGGGTTCTCAAACTTTGCACAGTTGGTCACTGGGTGACTGAGATTAATATTCAGAAAAGTGGGTGGAGCCTACAAAAGCCAATCAAAATCCACCTATTAATCTTTAAGGGGAATATTTAATTGATGCCATTCTTGCGCTGTTAATCACCTGTACCTGGTACAGTTGGCCATTGGGTGATTGGGGTTCAAATTCAGAAAAGGGGTGGAGCCACAGCCAATCAGATTTATTTTATATTAATGCAAATTATTGATGCCAAAGACCGCAAAGCTCACAAACTTGGTCATTAAGTAATTTTGTGTTAGTATTAGAAAAAGTGGGCGGAGCCAGCACCAGCCAAATACATACCTGGGCAAAGCCAAGTCTTCAGTGGGCGGAGACAAACACAAATTTCACTGGGAAAATGTAAACTGCAGCCATTCTTACACTATTAATTGTAGGGTTCTAAAACTTTGCACAGTTGGTCACTGAGTGACTGGGATTAATATTCAGAAAAGTGGGTGGAGCCTACAAAAACCAATCACAATTCAACTATTGATTTTCAAGGCAAATATTTAATTGCTGCCATTTTTGCACTGTTAATGGCACAAGCCTCAAACCTGGTACAGTTGATCATTGGGTTACTGGGGTTAAATATTTAGAAAAGGGGTGGGGCCACAAACAGCGAATCAGATGTGTTTCATTTCAATGAAAATTATTCATGCCAAAGACCACAAATCTCATAAACTTGGTAATTGACTATTGACAATTGTGTGTTAGGGTTAGAAAAAGTGGCCACAGCCATCAGCAGCCAAATACATACCCGGGAAACATTAGGACATCAGTGGGTGGAGAAAAATACGAAGTTAACTGCCAGAATGTAAACTGAAATTTGGCACACACATAGTACATAACCTGGAATAAAGTATAGGATACTTTTTATTCCCATAACCAACAAGGGGGCAGAGACAAATACAAATTTCACTGGAAAATGTAAACTGCAGCCATTCTTACACTAGAGGTGTGTTTAGCTTTTAAGGGCAGAATGGTTAATTTGCATATATTTAGCAGTGATGCCCTGGGAGACATCTCAAGCTCACTCCAACCTGAATTATTGCAATTTTTTTCTGTTTTAAGAAAGCAAACTTTTGTTTTTCTTAACATCTTAGTAAGGGGGCTTTTAGGACCATTGTAGTCCCTTACACACTCCAATGAGTTCTGGGTCACCATGAGCTTGCTGGTTAGTCTATACCTCTGGGTGTTACAAGCCCTACTGCATAGAGCCAAATTAATTAATGCCATGCACTGATGAGGATCAAACAATTTAAAACAGTCTTTATGCATGTTGGATTGTTATGGCTCTGTACAAATTAACAAGAAGACACATCATTGCATTCCAGCAGTTCTGGAGGTGTTTAGCTTTTAAGGGTAACAATGGTTAATTTGCATATATTCATCAGTGATGCACTGGGTGACATTTTAAGCTCATTCCAACCTGAATTATCGCAAATTCTTTCTGTTTTAAGAAAGCAAACTTTTGTTTTTCTTACTCTGTTAATGGCAGGGTTCTCAAACTTTGCACAGTTGGTCACTGGGTGACTGGGATTAATATTCAGAAAAGTGGGTGGAGCCTACAAAAGCTAATCAAAATTCACCTATTAATTTTCAAAGGAGTGAAGCCACAGCCAATTAGATTTATTTCATTTCAATGCCAATTATTGATGCCAAAGACCACAAAACTCACAAACTAGGTCATCCTTGAGTAATTGTGTGTTAGGATTAGAAAAAGTGGGCAGAGCTTACACTAGCCAATTACATACCCGGGCAACGCCGGGTGACCAGCTAGTTAACAATAAAGATGGGACTTGCATAGGGAAATAAGTAGGAAATAAGTAATTCCTCAGGCTATACAGCAATAAGTGAACCTCCCCAGCAGACACATATCCAGAACTGCTGCTAAGTACATTGGAGCAGCTCACAAGACCTCATTGTAAACAGAAACAATGCCTTTATCTTTTCACAGCAGAGAAGGCTGCTATTTTACATGAAGGTGATTTTACCTACACAAAGCTTGGCTTGGGTTTCATCTGCTGAATGACAGTGTGCTTGGTTGCTTGCTTTTCCAGCTTGTCACACTGTAATGCCAGGTTCAAACCCATGCCTTGCCTGAAAAAAAGATTCCCTGCTCCCATCCCTCCTGCAACCCCACGCTGTTTCCAATGAATGCTGTCCAGCTAATTACAACTCAGCACACCTCCAGCTGAAGTGTGGATGCATACCACACTTTTGCAGTTATCAGTGACACGGAGAAGGGAGAGAAGATAAAGCTGGCCACTAACGGTCCAATTTCTAGCGAAAAATCGTTCGAGCGATCAGAAATTCTGATCGGATTGGTTGTAAATAATCTCTATTGGTGGACACAATCGATTATGAACGAGTGAAAAAAATGTCGCCCGAATGAATTTTCGTCGAACGAAAATTTGGATTTTCTTGGTGGTCATGATAGATAGGAAGCAATGATTGGTTAGTTGGTGGTGTAGTGAACGATTTTTCGTCCGATCAGAATTTCTGATCGCTCGAACGATTTTTCGCTAGTAATTGGACCGTTAGTGGCCAGCTTAAGGTTCACCCAGTAATAGAACTTCAGCTGCAGATGACAAATGCAGGAGGAGTATTGCACACCAGACTTTACTAGCAGTGCTCAGTAGCAAACGGTCTCCTCTTCTGCTCTGGCCGGGACCAGAACGCCAGGGTTGTGGGGGCGGAGCACACTTGGTTGCCTCTCTCTCATTGGCTGGAGAGAGGTGTCAGCCGAAAATGAAGGTTTTTGATTGGAGGGAGGGAGGAGGCAGCAGCCTGAAGCTTCTGCAGTTCCCGGACTTGCTGTACTTCGGGCAAATTGTTATACACACATAACAATTTGCAGCAGATGGCAAAATTTAACTTTTTTGACGGACACAGGGCTTAAAAATACGGGCAGTATGGACAGCTTAAATTTGGCATGATTTTTACTGACTGTCCGTCCACAGACGGACAGTTGGCAACCCTGGTGGCCATGAGGGACGATTCAGAAAGCCTGAGCACTGGCTCAGCTCTAACCTTTTTATGGCTGGAACTGGAATATGTGCCACCTACCTGGGTGTTTAAAAAAACCTAGCACATTACTCAGACTACATAAAAAGACTTCTGAATGTATTAGCTTGTTGTTACTGGTTACTATAGGGTTTCCTTCAAAAAAGACAAAATATTGTATTGTAGTAGCTGGACTTGAGGAAAAGGAACATATGCTCTATTAGATGCACTAACATCCTTCCCCCACCGCAATATCCCGCTCATTGTGGCGAGAAAAAAAGCTGTGTGCCTTATGGATCGAATAATATATTATTAGGACCAGCGCCAGCCAGGTCTCCCTTCCAAGCTCTCTCTCTCTCTGCCATCCCTAAGCTAATAGTAATCACTGCAGCCCCTGCAGAGTAAAATGGCGGCAGAGCGTATTCACCTCTCCTGCCGCCACACCCTTTCCTGTCTTGTGCCTTCTATCTTCATCATCATTGGCGCCCCCCTCATTGTGACCCAGGGCATGTGCACCTCTAGGCCAGAGATGTGAGTGTGATTTGTTGCCATTATACTCTGCAGCAGGTTCAGGGATTGCGATTAGCTTGGGGTGACAGAGAGACAGCTTCGGGGATACCTGGCGCTGCTGCTACTCTGATGAGGCTCTAGGGACACACTGTTAGCTTAGGAGGGGGAGACGCTATACAAGACATATCTTATTTTTTCTTTCTAAAAATATTGGCTAGTTATTGTCACTTAAAATAGGTAGAAAAAAAATCTAATAACTCTCTAAGACTATTCCAATTCATCATGAGGGTTTCTCACTCGGTACTTTCCTTATGCTTTACAAAAGCACTCCCTGAAAAGTCTCTATACAAATATGTTAACTTCCCCTCCAGTGTTGCCAACCTTTCACATCTTTGTTTTACTGACAACCGTCTGAAAATTTACTGACAAATGATTTTTTTTTTACTGACACTATCCTGCGGCATGCCCAGCGCTCTTACCCCTAAAAAATGGGCGTGCCCATGCAACGTAAGATGGGCGTGGTCATGGGTGGGGCCAAATATACATGAACTTAGAAGTGGTGTACGTTAGAGTTGGGCCGAACGGTTCGCCGGCGAACGTGGTTCGCGCGAACGTAGGTGGTTCGCGTGCGGGTACCGCACGCGAACCTTTTGCGGAAGAAGTTCTGTTCGCCCCATAATGCACTGAGGGTCAACTTTGACCCTCTACATCACAGTCAGCAGGCCCAGTGTAGCCAATTAGGCTACACTAGCCCCTGGAGCCCCACCCCCCCTTATATAAGGCAGGCAGCGGCGGCCATTACGGCCACTCGTGTGCCTGCATTAGTGAGAGTAGGGCGAGCTGCTGCAGTCTCTCATATAGGGAAAGATTAGTTAGGCTTAACTTCTTCCTGGCTGCATACCTGTTCTGTTCAGTGAGCCCTCAGCCCACTGCATACCTGTACTGTGATCCTGCCACTGCATACCTGTTCAGTGATCCTGCCACTGCATACCTGTTCAGTGATCCTGCCACTGCATACCTGTTCTGTTCAGTGAGCCCTCAGCCCACTGCATACCTGCACTGTGATCCTGCCACTCCATACCTGTTCAGTGATCCTGCCACTGCATACCTGTTCTGTTCAGTGAGCCCTCAGCCCACTGCATACCTGTACTGTGATCCTGCCACTCCATACCTGTTCAGTGATCCTGCCACTGCATACCTGTTCAGTGATCCTGCCACTGCATACCTGTTCTGTGAACCCGCCACTGTATACCTGTTCTGTTCAGTGGACCCGCCACTGTATACCTGTTCTGTGAACCCGCCACTGTATACCTGTTCTGTTCAGTGGACCCGCCACTGTATACCTGTTCTGTTCAGTGGACCCGCCACTGTATACCTGTTCTGTTCAGTGGACCCGCCACTGTATACCTGTTCAGTGAACCCGCCACTGCATACCTGTTGTGTTCAGTGAACCTGCCACTGCATACCTGTTCTGTGAACCCGCCACTGTATACCTGTTCTGTTCAGTGGACCCGCCCCTGTATACCTGTTTAGTGAACACGCCACTGCATACCTATTGTGTTCAGTGATCCTGCCACTGCATACCTGTTCTGTGAACCCGCCACTGTATACCTGTTCTGTTCAGTGGACCCGCCACTGTATACCTGTTCTGTTCAGTGGACCCGCCACTGTATACCTGTTTAGTGAACACGCCACTGCATACCTATTGTGTTCAGTGATCCTGCCACTGCATACCTGTTCTGTGAACCCGCCACTGTATACCTGTTCTGTTCAGTGGACCCGCCACTGTATACCTGTTCTGCTCAGTGGACCCGCCACTGTATACCCACCGCATCAGTGCGCATACCTGTGCAGTTAAGTGAACCCACCTACCTACGTGAGTGCACGCAGTGTGATATACCACTCCGTGCATACCCAATATGGACAAAACAGGTAGAGGAAGAGGAAGAGGTAGTGGCAGAGGCAGAGGAAGGCCACCCGGCAGGTCTGCGCGAGGTCGTGTAAATGTAATTTCGTGTGGACCTGGCCCACAGTACAGTGCTCGGAAGAAGGCACGTCCCATCACCTCCCAAGATTGTCAGGACGTGGTTGAGTATTTAGCGACACAGAACACCTCATCTTGCTCAGCCACCAGCGCTACTACTAGCACCACTTCCGCTGCATTTGACACTTCGCAAGAATTATTTAGTGTTGAAATCACTGATGCACAGCCATTGTTGTTACAGCCAGATGAATTTTCACCAGCTAATATGTCTGAGTTACGCGGCAACACTATGGATGTAACGTGTCAGGAGGATGAAGGACCTACTGATGGTGCAAGTTTGGATTTGTCTGAGGCAAGCGAAGCTGGGCAGGATGACTACGATGATGACGGTAATAGGGATCCTCTGTATGTTCCCAATAGAGGAGATGAAGAGGGGGACAGTTCAGAGGGGGAGTCAGAGAGTAGTAGGAGGAGAGAAGTTGCTGAAAGAAGCTGGGGCAGCTCTTCGTCAGAAACAGCTGGTGGCAGAGTCCGGCACCATGTATCGCCACCTATGTACAGCCAGCCAACTTGCCCTTCAGCATCAGCTGCTGAGGTCCCCATAGTGCCCACATCCCAGGGTGGCTCAGCGGTGTGGAAATTTTTTAATGTGTGTGCCTCAGATCGGACCAAAGCCATCTGTTCGCTCTGCCAACAAAAATTGAGCCGTGGAAAGGCCAACACTCACGTAGGGACAAGTGCCTTACGAAGGCACCTGGAGAAAAGGCACAAACAGCAATGGGATGGCCACCTGAGCAAAAGCAGCAGCAGCACACAAAAGAAAAGTCACCCTCCTTCTCCTCTTCCTCCTTCAGGTGCATCATCTGCTTCTGCCGCTTTCTCCCTTGCACCTTCACAGGCACCCTCCTCCACTCCGCCTCTGCCCTTGAGCGGTTCCTGCTCCTCTGCCCACAGCAGCAGTCAGGTGTCCGTGAAGGAAATGTTTGAGCGGAAGAAGCCACTTTTGGCCAGTCACCCCCTTGCCCGGTGTGGTGTGTCAGTGTGAAGCAGTACCTTAATTACACTACCTGATTGATGTATACACATGCAAGATGTTTTAAAGCACTTTAGGCCTGTCATTTAGCATTCAATGTGATTTCTGCCCTTAAAACGCTGCTTTGCGTCAAATCCAGATTTTTCCCGGGGACTTTTGGCGTGTATCCCACTCCGCCATGCCCCCCTCCAGGTGTTAGACCCCTTGAAACATCTTTTCCATCACTTTTGTGGCCAGCATAATTATTTTTTTTTTTCAAAGTTCGCATCCCCATTGAAGTCTATTGCGGTTCGCGAACTTTAACGCGAACCGAACGTTCCGCGAAAGTTCGCGAACCCGGTTCGCGAACCTAAAATCGGAGGTTCGGCCCAACTCTAGTGTACGTGGGCCTGCCCAGCAAAATGTTAGATGAAACCCCCTCTCCTACAAAAAATAATTCCCACAAGAAAAATTTGTCAGGAGCAATCTGCGCTTGCGCAGTTCCCACAAGACTTTAACTGTGCATGTGCAGAACACTCCCAGTGACAGGATCACAACTGAGGAGGCATGCAGACTCCAGGACCAGGCATGTGCAGAAGCACACTACAGCTCTAGTTGCAGCAGAGGGGGCAACGACACAAGCGAGGGGACCAGGCAATGCTGAAGGACCTGACAGACTACAGGGGGCTGGAAGAAACCCCAGGTAAGTAAAAGTCCACTTGTAGGGGGGGGGGGTCAATTCAGTGGTACCTTAATGAAGATTGTTTTTCTGTATGCAGTACAGTACTTTAAATACCATTGAATTGGCTTTGTATCAATGTGCATTCACACAGGCAGCACCACACACACACACACACACACGCACGCACGCACGCACGCACGCACGCACGCACGCACACACACACACACACACACCACATCACACACACTGTACATGATACCACATACACATCACCACAAACACCACACACTACAAACCAAATACCACACACACTGCACACACCACACCGCACAAAATGCTCACACCACACACCTACTGCACACACCGTAAATAAATACCACACACTGCACACACCACACCGCACAAACTTTTCACACCACACACCTACTGCACACTTCGTAAATAAATACCACATACCACACCGCACAAACTGCTCACACCACACACCTACTGCACACACCAAAAATGAATACCACACCCCACACCACACAAACTGCTCACACCACATTCCTACTGCACACACCGTAAATAAATACCACACACGCACACAGCTCCTTATCAATATCAATGTGTGTACACACAGGCAACACCACACACCACACGCACACCCCATCCCCCCCCTTCCCCCCCTTGCCGAGCCAAGCAGCAATAACATTGTTCAGAAGGCAATTTGCAAAAAGTAGTATTCTTACTGAGAGGAGGATAAAGGCCAGCAACACATTGTTGTAGCTGTAGCCTTTTTTGTAGCCCCACATTCAGTGCAGGAGGATTGTGTGCCTGTGAGTTAAAGAGAGTCTGAAACGAGAATAAATCTCGCTTCAGACCTCATAGATAGCAGGGGCATGTGTGCCCCTGCTAAACTGCCGCTATCCCGCGGCTTAATGGGGGTCCCTGATCCCCCAAATCTCCTCCGTACAGCCGGGGAGCGCTTCCTGGTTGGGGCAGGGCTAACCGCCGCAGCCCTGCCCCACGCGCGTCTGTCAGCGCGTATCTCCGTCTTTCCCCCGCCCCTCTCAGTCTTCACTGAGAGGGGCGGGGGAGAGGCGGCGATGCGCCTCTGATAGACGCGACTGGAGGCAGGGCTGCATCCGTTAGCCCTGCCTCCAGGAGCGACCAAGTCTGCTACCAAGTGTTGCAGTGGGGGGTTTGGGGGTGAAGGGACCCCCGTTTAGCGGCGCAATAGCGGCGGTTTAGCAGGGGCACACATGCCCCTGCTAACTATGAGCTCTGAAGCGAGATTTATTCTCGCTTCAGAGTCTCTTTAAATAGAGTATACAGCCCGGTGATTGTGTGAGCTCAGGAGGATAGTGGAGGAGGGGGGTGTGTACAGGGAAGCCAGCAGGCTGTGCTTATCACTCCACTGAAACTCAGTGCTGTGAAGTCTTATCTCACCTCCTCTCAGCAAAGCCTGGATAACACTGTTATCACTCAGCCTGAATGATCTGGCTGTAGCTTTCCCCATCCTCCTGTACCTCAGATATGATCCACGCAGTGCTGCTTTAATATTGTCACCCCAGGGCTTCTGTCCCTGTAGCTGAGCGCCGCCATATTATTGTAGCCCCGCAGATAAAACAACGTCCTCTGATTGGTCCACAGCTCAGGATCATAGCAGGAAGTCACGCAGCAGCTGGCAGTGGCAGCCCCGCCCCCGATCAGACCACACACACATTAATTACGGACACCGCAGTGAGGCTTACGGACTTTACGGGCAGGCAAAATTAGTACATTATTTACGGGCAATCCGTAATTTTACTGACGGTTGGCAACACTGCTCCCTACGCTATTTTTGCAGATGGACTGAGCGACTGTCATTAAGTAAGTGCTTTTGAAAGTAAAGAAAACACTGAGAATCCTCCATAATCCCCCAGGATGGACTAGTCCAAAATCAATCAGATTTCACAGACTTCAACTACCTACAACTATAAGTGACAACAACATAGGGGGAAAAATAAGTAATTTAAAGTGCATTTTACCCAGGTAAAAATGTACACCTTGCAACCATAGGAAATACAAAGTCTTACCCACAATAATCTCTCCCTGCTTAACCGACAATCTTCAGTTCCGTCTCTGCTTGCTCAAACCTGCAGATCAAATATGTATGTATTTAAAATAATACAAAAAATTGTGATACAGGTCTTTTAAATTATTGTCCTGAAGACTGGAACATTTATGTGCAGGGTGAAGCTGAAAGATTTGAAGAATATGAGATTTTACATACAGACTGTTTTTTCTTCCTTTAGATTCTTCACATATTTTACTTTAATACTTTCCCATATACTGTGCCTTTCCTTTGAAATACTCCAATATCAAGTATTGCTGAAAAATTCCCAGCAATTACTTCTGAAAAGATCATGCATACTAGTATGTAAGGTACCATGTTACTTGTTATCAGTGTGCAGACTTGTGTACCATCAACTCATCCCTTCCTGATTGACATTAACAAAAGCCACCAAAGAATACTGAGAAAGGAGTTTAGCATACAAGTCAGGGAAAGCCACTTCCTTACAGTCAATAAGTTACATAGGTGGATGCATTGTGCACAAGCTGGCATATTTGGAGAGGAAAAGACACTTGTGTCACACAGGTAGGATTGAAAGTGTTTAACCACTGCTGAGACATCTTTTCTGTATACAACTGGAAGAGGGATAAGCATCAACAATATATCGGGAAAGTGCCTTCAAGTTGCTGGTTGAGCTTAGAACCCTAACTGAACAACTTGGACATATCCAATGATGACACTTAATATAAACTGTGATTATGTGGGCCTTCTGTGCTATTAATAGAACCACTTGATCTCTTTGAAGACGTGTTTTTGAAAACAGACACTATGTAGAAGAATGAACAGCTGAAAGTTATTAAACATTATCATGTATTTGTTTATTTACAGAATACAGCCGTGCTTTGACCTTTTTGACTTTCCTTGATAACATCTACAAGTCCATGAATCTTCATTCTACTTTGCTGGCTTTCCAACTGCCACTGATTGTATCTGAAAATGCTGACAACAAATGATGAGGCACCAGATTCTGGATCATATTGGCTTGAGTGACATGCTGACTAATGCTGTCTGGGCCGCCACTATAGATGTAGTTTCTCTTCAGTAACATTCAAGGACAAAACGGCATCCCAGGCATTTAGCCAGAAGAACCGATGAATTCATCCCTGAGGGGAAAGATAAAGTCAATCAGTCAATGCATTAGTGACCCGTACGGACTTACTAAGAGGGCATCATATTAAATGTCCTCAACTTTATGGAAAACAGCAGCTGAAAGGCCTGTTTAGCTTCCAGGCATATCTTTATTTATTTTAGATTTGAACTACAAAACAGTTCTTCCTACCACCAGGGAAAAATATTAATTTCCTCGTATTATTATTTGTATTTTTATACAAATGAAACTTCGAAAATTACTTTTCTTCAATTTAACAATAATGCATTCTCTCTAATTATATCAGCTTGTGGATTCTGAAATAGTGTTTTCGATTATATCTTCAGCATGTATTAACTCTTTAAGATCCTTTCTTTTTATGAGTTTTAATGTAACTATAAAAATACGTTGAAATAAAATTTATGCAACCGTGTTACCTGGCAAAGGACAAATATTTCTGTTCAGCCAGTCCTGAGATTCGCATAGCAAAAACACAGACCTCAACTAGTAAAAGGAGATCTGTAACTCTTTCCTTCCCAGGTATGTGTTCCTAGGTTACTTACTATAGACACTGTATTAATGTGATATACAGGTAGTCCCAGTTAACAAACGAGATAGGGACTGTAGGTTCGTTCTTAACCTGAATCTGATCTTAAGTTGGAACATTGTGCCATCTCTGTCCCCTGTACCTCCTCTGTGTCTCCAGTGTCCCCCTCTGTGTCACCTCTGCCCTTTGTACCTGTTTATACAAGTTCAAAAGCCATTTTTTCTTAGATTTTTTTTTAAATTGATTTTCTCAAAAACTCAAAGTCCAATTAAAAAAAAATTGACTTGTTCCCATAGAAACAGAGAATCCATGCCGTTCGTATCGATGGGTCGGTCGTAAGTCGGGCGTTCGTAAGCCGGGGACTACCTGTATTTTACATTATTGCCCCCATTGCCATAGTGTTACACATGCTTCTTAAGAAAGTAAAAGGTAGAATTTGAATGAAAAAAACCCCCACTAATATTTCATAATTTAGCCAGCAGGCATGGCAGGCAAACGTCACTGAATGTACAGATATTTCCAATAACATTGAGATATCAATGATATACAGAGGCTAGTGTTGGGCATAGTTATATGAGGTTTAGTGTTATGGAACAGGGTAGGGGAAAGTTAGATTTGATAATATCATGATGTTTGCATTCAATTTAAATTAGACAGCGACAGCAATAGTGACTCACAAATTCCAGTCGCAAAGCTGGTATTAAAATACTGTTAACGATATACAAAATAGCGGATATATATGGTGCCCAAATTAACATACTGATCTTTGAAATGGATGCCTTAACCTGTCCTGGAATCCATACGTTCTACCCCTCCAACCATCATCAACATTCTTTATAAACCTATCCTTCAATTTCTATTCCCTTGCCCCTTTCTTCCCTTCCCTTTCACAGTATCCAACCTGCATATGTGCAACTGTCACCAATTGGCTAGTTCACCTAACAAAGAAAGTAGAATTGTTTAACTCAAAAGGAGCACTCTATAGTGCATGAACACATTTTAATACACTGCGGTAAAAGCAAAATGACTTACAAGATATGCATGAAGTAAAAGCATATCACAACTGTGGAGTTCGGATCCCTTGTGCCCAGTGCCCACTTACCTTCTTACTCTCCCTCAAACTGTGGCCAGCAGTGTAGGTGTCCCTGTGACAGGGAACACTTTCATCTTAACGGAGAGAATCCTCCTTAATCAGTAAACTTCAAATTTAGTCATCTCAGTCATTTCTGGTTTTACAGATCACAGTAAAGGCAGAAAGTTAGTGTCATATACTTTCTGTGAGGAGGAGGACATTTTTATTCCTAATCCTAAATAGGCAATATAAAGTTTTGCCCATTCAATGGGAAACGTCTGGGACATTTCTGCTCTGAGTTTGTATTAATGTTAAGCTGTAGTAATAGTGAGTTGGACTTATTCACTTTAAAGAAGGACACAGGTGAGAAATCTTGGAGGCTTTTGTACATGTTTTTTACCGAAATTACCGGATCAGTTACAGAAAAAATTATGTCAACCGCAAAACGTCCAGTTTTGTGTTGGACACTCAACATTACACCCAACAACCTACATTAATTCCAGATATTAAGAAATAGTAAGGGGCTAAGCAGACATCCTTGGCGGGAACCCTGTGAGATCCTAAACCTATCGGAGTAGAACCCTGCAACATTAATTATTGCTAAAGGAGAGGAGTATAGCACCATGGTATCATCGAGAAATTAATCAGCTATCCCAAGTTGCAGTAGTACTTCCCTGAGGAACCCCCAATGGACTCTATCAAAGACTTTCTCTGCATCCAGTGCAAGAAGCAGAAAAGGCCTTCATGTGTTCTGCAAATTTCAAAATATTGAGCATTCTACTAGTGCCATCTGCACTTTGTAAAGCCAACTTGAATATTTAATGGACTGTTGGCCTGTTGGTATCTGTATTTAACAGAAAAATCGGTTTGAAGTTGGGGTTGTCTGTGGTTTGCCTAGCTTGGGAATGACTGTAATGATTGCATGATGAATTCTTCTTGCATTGAACATCATTTTATGAGGTGATTAAACAGAATCTGTACTTTATGTGGTAAAATATTTCCAAATGTTATGTAATATTTGTTTGTAAACACATCAATACCATGGGATTTATTTAACTTCAGGCTATGTATTACTTTAAGAATTTCTTGTGTTTCTATTCTAGCATTAAGTGAAGCTAGCTAAGAAGCAGATAATAAGGGAAGGGATAGTTTCTGGAGAAATTCCTGAATAGCTTAGTTGGAAGGTTGTGGAGTGGACATATCCCCAAGTAGATTATATAATGATCGGTAGTAGTCTTTAAAAGCATTGGCAATATCCTTGGGAGTAAACAGACAAGTCTTGGAAAAAAAGGATGAGTCAATTTAGTGAGTTTAGTTTTTGCCTGCTTATGTTTATAGATTCTTGCTAATAATGCTCTTGCTTTGTTATTTTGGCAACAGCATCTGAGTTTGAGTTTTTTAATATAATTCTCGTAGTTGGTGCTAAGGATTATTCTAAGGTCTTGTCTAAGTTTGAATAAGACTTTTTCAGTAGCTGACATAAAATGTTGTTTTATTGATAGTACCCAAGCTTGCAATCTTAGAAAGCATATCTCCTTACTACTGCTTTGTGTGCATTCCATCGCACAGCATTACCAACCTCCAAGTTAGAGTTTGGATCAAAATACTCTAAAATGTTATCATGAACCAATTCAACATTTGCATGAGAGTGAATAAGGTATGAATTGAGTCTCCACAGAGGTCGACCTGGGAAAAAAACTGAGCTTTTGATCGCGAGAGTCACTGATGAATGATCAGACCAGGTGGTAGAATTAATCTGGGCTGCCATAACTAGTTGCACTTTTTAACAGTCCGTCAGGAAGAAGTCGAGTCTTAAAATACATCTTATGCATGCTTGAATAAAATGAGTAACCTCACTGAGACATTAAGTAATCTCCAGGCATAACAAAGTTCCTCTTATGCTAGAGTTTTATTGTAAAAAGACTGTTTCCCTTCTTCCTCCACGAGAGGTGTCAAGGTTGGGTGATATGCCGACGATAAAGTCACCAGCCAGTTTGAGACATCCTTAATGAAAGTTTATCTGCTAATACGTACCTACAAGAAGATTTTTGTTGGCAAAAACAACAATTAGCTGAGACACATGATCATTAACACTTATCAACCATACTGTAAGAATAGCTGAGAAAGAAAGTAGCTAGTTTTAAAAATTCACTTTTGTGTCAACCATTTGACTTTATCATTGCAGAGGCAGCACAGTTGGATAGTTGAGCCTGAGTATTATAATATACCAGCTAACGTATGTGTTCTTGGTGTGTCCCAAAATATAATGGCCCATATTCAATTAACTTTTCTCCTGAGTATTCTCCTCGGAGATCATTTTTCATCTTCCATTTAAAATAACTTTTCAGCACTTTACAACTGAAAAAAAGTATCAAAAAGTTGGTGAAAAAATATAGTCAACATTATTTTGAGTATTTTCTTGCTTGCTGGTGTGATGATCCGCTCAGCTGGATGCACTGGCAGACAGCTGTTTGACCATTCCTCTAGTCTGAAGGTTACAGGTCTCTGGAAGAGAGACCTGTCTTTCCTTTGCAAGTTTCTGGTCTGTTCTGCTGTTGAGGAATTTGCATACATTCGTTATGCAAATCCCCTACCTGCCTCCTGTGATGACTGGCACTATAAAAAGGTATGGAGAGAGGAGGCTTAAGCCAGCACTGCAGTTAGGGTACTTTATTGTAAAAAAGACACTTACAGTTGGGTAGCAGCCAGATGTCAAAGCAGGTTAAGTGGGCGCCAGGTCTGTGTCCCCCTGTGGACGTCCGTTTCGCGCTAACAGCGCTTGTTCACCGCAATGGGGAAGGTTGGGGGCGGGCTGCATCCATGCTGGTTACATACCAGTGTCACGGCGGCACTTCCGCCTACGTCAGCAAGCCACGCCCCCAATTTCTATGACAACACATGACGCTCACTTGCCCTGCATGGAGGACTAAAAGTGTCCGTGTAACCTGGCAGCAGGGGGCACGCCCACGGACACGCCCCGCCATGCGGCTCAGCGCACAGCCTCCCAGCAAAGGGTGCACTGCAGAGGCTGCTGTCAGCAGGCAGCAGTATGCGTGCATACAAGAGACGCTTACTGTATTAGAGGTCTGGAGTAAAAGAGAACCCCGATGCAAGGGAGGGGGGCGAGAGTCAGGACTAGCGTGCCCATGGGAGCAGCCCCAGATGGCAGGTCAAATAGAACATAGAAATCATTAAAAATAAACACCAAAAGGTGTATATATTCAGAACCTATAGAGGGAGAAAAGAGAGGGAGGTACCAGCAAACACGCAGGACAGATACAGCCAAGTCCAGAGGGAGAAGAACGTGCAAGATAGCAGAATTAAATATACATGTGCGGCGTCAACTACTGCATATCTCCGCACAAGTATATAGATGAAACAAGGATTATGGGAGGAGGGAGATAGAGACCTGAATTAGAAGATCATGCACCCTTTAGACCCTGTAAATCGATTGCACCTTTCCCAACCACCCCAGGCTCTAGCATTGATAGCTTCCATAGAATTGTTCTGAGAGAAACCAAAGCCTTGATCTATCGAGAGGAGGCTGACAATCTCACTCAAGGCGAATTATCTGCCTTGAGGTGGTTGAGAGCAAAGGAGGACTTGATTTTGAAACAGGCCGACAAGGGGGGGAACCTCGTTCTTATGACTAGAACACAGTACGAAGAAGAAGCAATGAGCCAGCTCCTGGATACAACAGTGTACCAACCGCTGAATAGCAACCCGACATGGAGATATGTATCTGCATTAAGATCTCTACTTCGTAGAGGTGTAGAGGCAGGCTTCCTTACCAAGAAAATGGGGGAACAGCTGTTACCAGATCATCCCAGATTTCCAGTGTGGTATATGCTACCTAAAATACACAAATCCAGGACCAGACCACCGGGACGTCCGATAGTCTCCGGTATCGGTTCAGTTACCGAGAGACTGTCAAAGTACCTCGACCATCTCCTCAGGCCATTGCTATCGTTGGTGCCATCACATCTTGCCGATACCATCGACGTTCTTGATGGGGTTGATGACCTCGTCTGGTGTGCGGGGGACAGGCTGGCCACAATTGATGTGGTCAGCCTGTACAGCAGAATACCACATGAGGATGGTGTTGCGGCGGTTGAGTCGTATCTCAGACGGGGTACACGTACGAACGAACATTGCGACTACATCTGCGATTGTTTACGCTTCGTACTTACCCATAACTCCTTTCTATTCAGAGAGAAGTGGTACCAGCAGGTGTCGGGCACCGCCATGGGAACGGCGGTGGCCTGCACATACGCAAAACTCTTCCTGGCGCGCTGGGAGGAGATCTGCGTGCACGGCGACGCGAATCCGTTTCGCGGATGCCTGCGGAGATGGTCGAGGTATGTGGATGACGTCCTGGTGTTCTGGTCAGGCACTGAACTAGAGTTCCCCCTTTTTGTCGACTACCTGAACGACAACCAGATTAACATGAAATTCACTGCAGAAATTGATTCATGTCATATCAATTTCCTTGATCTTAAGCTTGTCATTCAGCAGGATCGATTAGTAACTAGAGGCTACCGTAAGAACACAGCCACAAATTCAATTCTACATAGAAAGAGCTTCCACCCTCCCTGGGTAACGAAATCTATCCCCTATGGGCAGTTCCTACGCCTTCGTCGAAACAACAGCGAGGACTCTAAATATCTGGAACAGGCAGAAGATCTTAAAGCACGACTACAGCATAGAGGCTACGACTTGGCCCTGCTGGAAGAGGCGAAAGATAGGGCCTTCTCCAGACCCAGAAGTGAACTTATCAAAAGGCGACGCCAATATATCACACAACAGGACGGTCCTAATGCTAACACCAGACAGGTGTTCGCCTTTGATTATTCACCAATGGCAACCACTATTAATGGAATCATCCACAAAAATTGGCACGTCCTACAGGGAGATCCACATCTGATAGGGGCGACCACGAGGCCCCCCCTGGTGACGTTTAGCAAAGCCCCCACTCTAGGTGACATGCTAACGAGTAGTGAACACAGGAAACCAAATTCGACCAAGTGGTTGAACACCCTTAAACATCCAGGGAACTATCGTTGCGGGACATGCGGTATCTGTGACCAGATTTTGAAACATGGAACATCGACCTTAGGAGGAACCCCAATCAAAATTAAAGATGTATTATCATGTAGATCCAAATTCGTGGTGTACTGTCTTCTATGCCCATGTGACAGATATTACATTGGGCAGACTACCCGAGAGATGCAAACAAGGATCAAAGAACATTTCCGTTCGCTTAAATCCAAAGACAAATGCACTAGATTAATAGTGCATATGGCCCAGTGCTATGGGAGAAACCCTAACTGTCTGAGGTTCTTTGCTCTGGAAAATGTATCTTTTGCACACCGGGGAGGAGACAGAGAACGTACATTATTACAACACGAAGCACGATGGATCATGCAAACTAATGCACTTGGCCCTCTTGGATTGAATGATAAGAACGAATTAGCCTGCTTCCTTGAAAAATGATCCCAAAGAAACAAATTCAGAATGATATAAGCAACGTCTCCTGGATCTCCTGGCCTTGTCACATCTATGGAGCCTTGCTTTTTGGCGTGGATTCTGTCTCTATCTCCCTCCTCCCATAATCCTTGTTTCATCTATATACTTGTGCGGAGATATGCAGTAGTTGACGCCGCACATGTATATTTAATTCTGCTATCTTGCACGTTCTTCTCCCTCTGGACTTGGCTGTATCTGTCCTGCGTGTTTGCTGGTACCTCCCTCTCTTTTCTCCCTCTATAGGTTCTGAATATATACACCTTTTGGTGTTTATTTTTAATGATTTCTATGTTCTATTTGACCTGCCATCTGGGGCTGCTCCCACGGGCACGCTAGTCCTGACTCTCGCCCCCCTCCCTTGCATCGGGGTTCTCTTTTACTCCAGACCTCTAATACAGTAAGCGTCTCTTGTATGCACGCATACTGCTGCCTGCTGACAGCAGCCTCTGCAGTGCACCCTTTGCTGGGAGGCTGTGCGCTGAGCCGCATGGCGAGGCGTGTCCGTGGGCGTGCCCCCTGCTGCCAGGTTACACGGACGCTTTTAGTCCTCCATGCAGGGCAAGTGAGCGTCATGTGTTGTCATAGAAATTGGGGGCGTGGCTTGCTGACGTAGGCGGAAGTGCCGCCGTGACGCTGGTATGTAACCAGCATGGATGCAGCCCGCCCCCAACCTTCCCCATTGCGGTGAACAAGCGCTGTTAGCGCGAAACGGACGTCCGCAGGGGGACACAGACCTGGCGCCCACTTAACCTGCTTTGACATCTGGCTGCTACCCAACTGTAAGTGTCTTTTTTACAATAAAGTACCCTAACTGCAGTGCTGGCTTAAGCCTCCTCTCTCCATACCTACGCATTTACTGTATATTCCTGCCGGAGCACGCAGCTAAAAGGGACCCACATCCTTACAGTGTATTTTACAACACAGCCTAGCCTGGCCTCCTGTAGTAATCCTAGTTGAGTGCTGGAACTACACTTGCTCCTTGCTCACACTGGCACTATAAAAAGCTATGTTTCCCAGAGTCCTTTGCTGGTCATTTCTTCAGGGTTTGTTGTAAACACTCCTAGAGTGTCAGCCATTGTTGATCTGTTAAAGTTTACCTCAGGGTAATTCTTGGAACTGTACTAGGCAGTTCCTAGTGCAGTTAGATTGCATATCTGTTTTGTCTGTCTGTTGCGATTGTCCTGTCCCAGCGGTGGTCGACAGGAAATTGTTCTGTTTGTCTGGGTGCGAACCGGGGCAGCGGTTGCTACCGGTAGCCCCTTCTGATCTGTCTTGCTTGGATCGCACTAGTCTTACGCTAGCGCTGTGGATCCTTCTGTTCTGTTTTCCTGGATCGCACTAGCCTCTAGCGGTAGTGCTGTGGATCCTTCTGATCTGTCTTGCCTGGATCGCACTAGCCTTGCGCTGGTGCTGTGGATCCTTCTGTTCTGTTTTCCTGGAGTATAGCTGGAGCAGCGGTTGCTACCAGCTATCTCATCTGCCTGTCTTGCTTGGATCGCACTAGCCCCTAGTGGTAGCGGCTGTGGATCCTTCTGATCTGCAATTCTGTTTCTGTACCTGGATCGCACTCGCTCTGGCGGTAAGAGCAGGGGATCTTTCCTAGCTTATGCCTGTTTTCCGTTTGTCTGTCTTGTCTGATACAAACGCTTGCTGTAGGCTCGGTGAGATAACCGTTAAGCAAGCGCTTGCGTTCTCTGTTTCGTGTTTGTCTGTCGGTGGTTAGTTAGGCGTGCTTGTCTCTGTTGTGCTTAACATGCGGAGACCGCACTGTAAACGTGTTCGCTGTTGCGAATGAGCGCGGTGTTCGCGTTTAGTTAGCGTTTGTTATTTTCCTTATCTTCTCATTGTATGATTTGCTGTGCCTTTGCTACTCTCTGCTTAAGCCTTGTGTCACCTCTCGCAATCGCCTCTCTCACGATTGCGATCCTACTTTGTTTCTGCTGATGTGTGTTCACCGTCGCTGGGTCGCGACTAGATTGGTGAACACACATTCATCCTGTACCTGTGTTCTTTCTCTTTAAGGGCTGTTCAACCCCACATTGTCTTGATCTGTACAATCCCCATCTGGCATCTGTGGCCGTGCAGCGATTGTACTCTTCTGCACCCCACAGCGCCATCTGCCGGTGGGAATTGTCCTCTACTGGTGCTTGCACCAAAGCTGGGTTCCCCCCTTCATACACTTGTGGAGGATTTCCGCCATATCAGCGCACGTCTTGTGCACTGACCACAGAGATTATTCCGCATTCGTTACAGCTGGTGGTTTAAAAGGCATTTAATTGACAAAAGATTTTGAAAATATGACCTAGAAGAAAACTCAGGAGAAAACGTTAATTGCATATGGGCCAATGTCTTTGGATGGTTCATGGAGGTAAGCTATGGCACATAAAAAATGTTTCTCTGTGTCTCTGTTATTCCTTTTATACTCCTATTTCTGGTTGTGTTTCTACACCATAGGCACAAAGTAAGTAAGTTAGCGAGAACAGTGATAAGTGAATAGGTGGAGGACAGAAGCTGATCATTGAATAGGGATGATGTCATCAAAACCACAAGAAAAGAATTAAGTGAGGAAAAGGTAACTTGTGTATAGGGTAGTTCATTTTGGGCTAGTATGCTGAGATGAGATCTCTTTGAAGTAGGTAGTGATCATTTGGGGAGAGATTGTGGCAGTGGGTAGGAGGTACAGTATAAGAGTGGGTCAAAATGTATACAGTTCTACTTTTTCAGTAAGTAGTAGAACCCCCCCCCCAAAAAAAAAAATAATAACATTAAACATTTTGATAGTATTTTTTCACCTACTTATTGGCTGGAAAGTTATTGCAAATAGAAGATGAAAAATTATCACCTAGGAGAAAACTTGGACATTGTCAATAAAATGCCTTTTAAGCAAGAAAATAATTAAATTAATTTTGACAGTGCTTCTTAACACACTTTTCAGATTGCTAAAAAGTTATTTTAAAGAAAAGATGAAAATTATCTCCTAGAAAAAAAACTCAGGAGAAAAAGTTAATTGCATATAGGCCAACATATGGTAGTTTGTGTTATTTGCATGTTACCCCCAATGTATATGTTGCTTGTGCAATGCCCATTACACTATTTGCATACTTGCTATATGACTCTTAGGCATAGCTAATGGTGGAAAAACATCAGACCATAGGAGCCTAGCCTTGCAGCCCATGGCCCATATACAAGTCACTTATTCTCCTACGTTTTCTCCTAGGAGATCATTTTTATCTTCTCTTTACAAAAAAAATTTCAGCATTTTACAATTGAAAATGTACCTAAAAGTGAGTGAAAACTACTATCAAAACATTGTGAGTATTTTCTTGCTTGCTAGTGGCTTAAAATGCATTTTATTGAAAAGGTGTAAAAATGTCACCTAGGAGAAAAATTGGAGAAAAAGTGAATTGCATATGGGCCCATGTGAGCCTAACCTTACTGAACAACACCCTAAAATTTTGCTTATTTGTATTCATCTATGTGTACATAGAAAAGGAGCAAGATAATGACTACAAGGTTTTGTTATGTCTGATTGATAAAACTGAAATTTACCATTAGAGGTTTATATTTCCCAAGGAAACAAAAAGCTAGATGATGTATTGTTTTTATTTAAAAAAATGACGTATTGAGGAACACTGCGATCCAAGCTTTCATACTGCAGATTATTGCTCTGATCTCATGTTAAATGTACTGCTGAGCTCACTGTAACAGCTATTATATATCTCCCTCTTTGTTACCAGGCCAGTGCCTGATAGATAAAATTGATATCACTTTGATTTCCACTAGCCCTGACCTCCAACTCTGTTCTCTCCATACAGACACACTCACTCTTTCAAGTAGTGTGATATTATTATCTGGCACAGTGGGAGAGCTGGTAGTTTTCAGAAAGCAGAATGTTTATTTCAAGGAACGCCCTACAACTTGGTTAAATTACTCAAAGGAAAAAAAAAAAGAAAGAAACATTTATCTTAGATGTTTTTGTTTATTCCTTTTGCTTCTCATTTAACCGTTTATTTGCCTCTATTTTTTTTATTCATGTTTGCTGCAGTGCCACTGAATTCTTTGCCTCCCTAAATGCAGAGTAGCGCATGGGGCGCTTGATATTTACCTGTTCCAGATGCAGTATTTGCTCTCTTTTCCACCACCAGGATTGGCTCTCCATTTCTACCATTGAGTAGTGCATTAATGCCAACATCATCCTCTGGGTCCCAGTTACATTATATGACATGTGATCGGGAGCTAAAGGGATGAGTAAGCATTACAGGGCTGATCTCTGCGGCGCTGTAACACTGACATCCTCCTACCAGTTCCAATTACATGTCTTATCATGTGACCGGGACCCAGAACTGAATGTCAGCATTACATGGTGGTGGTAGAAGAGGAGAGGCGATTCTACAAGAAAGTGATGATCCTGCATCTGGATCAGATAAATATGAAGTGATCCCTGTGCCGCTCTGCATTATCCTGCATTATGCAGTCTGCAATTAGCTGGCAGGGGCAGCCTTGCCCCCAAGCTATCTAAAATTAGACAACTTGGGCACGGCAGTTCAAAGGTTAACTTCTTTACTTCCGCCTCACACCAATTGGTGTGAACCTGGTAAGTCCCCCAGGACCGCCTAACGCCAATTGGCATAAAGTCCTGGGGGTGTGTTTTGCAGGAGATTGCACTCACTGATGCATGCGCATCTCCGGCGATCGCTACTAGGAGACTGTTAGACTGCAAAACCGTGTCAATCTGGGGGAAAAACTGTTCCAAATCTGTGTGGAAAAAATAAAATACTAAACCTGGTGCACTTTATGGGCCTTTTCCTCCCCAAGCTCTCTCTAAGCTACTCTATCTAAGCTACACTACACTACACACTACACTACACACCACTACACTAACCCCTGCTGCCCTACCATCTAAGCTACACTACACTACACTACACCAATAATTGCTGCCCTACCAGCTAAGCTGCACTATATTACACTACATTACACATTACACGCTTTGCTACGCTACACTACTCTACACTAACACTACCACTGCAATCACTCTCACCTGATTCTGCCACCACACTGCTTTCTCCCACCGGTCCTGCAGCTACACATGTGATCCTATTCACCTCCTGTAGATTACTGTACACTGTGGCCACCTGCAGCTATACCGCTTTAGTCCACCGTACTTCCTGGTCGGCTACTTCCTGATTAGTGGTTCCAAAGCGAGAAGGAGAGGAGCTCGGCATATATCCTGGCAGCAGGAATACTGAATACAAGACACACCCAGTTTTGGGGAAGAAAAGGTGTGTTATATTCCACAAAATACAGTACTCAAATAAGAAATAAATATAAAAAAAATGTTGTATTTACACCAAAGCCTGAATTCCAACTTCAAAAAGATTCAAGGTCAGAAACATATGGAGACTTGCATATTTATTTCCTTTAAAAAAATACCAGTTGCCTGGCAGTCCAGCTCTTCTTTCTGTTCAGTAGTGTCTGAATCAATCACCTGAAACAAGCATGCAGCTAATCTTGTCAGACTTCAGCTAAACAAACATCTGATCTCCATGCATGTTCAGAGGCAGAGTATCAGCAGAACAGCCAGGTAATGTGCATTGTTTAAAAGGTTCAATATGGCAGACTTCATATGTCTCTCACCTCTAGTTCTCTTTAAAGCATCCCTGGCCTGGATTTATTTTTTTCCCTCTTTTCTTTCTTTACTCATTGTTCACATACAGATGACATTTCCTACCAAGAATGCAGCTCTAAAGATAACTGTTAAAAATTAAACATATTTGCCCTTTAAGCTGAGTCAGTTCCAGCCAAAGACTTATCTTTGATATATAGAAACACACCTACATTTACTGACAGTCTGGTACCAATAAAGGTCAGCTGGTTGTCAATTCAGTGTTTAAGCCTGATAAAGTATTCGGAAATCTGGCAATGATATTTAATTAGGAATAGATGACTCTGCCTTCAGCAAATTATATGTTTTACAGTTTTAAACTGTTTAGCCAGTGTAATGATTCAGTTTTCATAGGCTTGATTCTGTCACCCCCAGCTATAAAATGATGCATGATGGACTCAACTTTTCATAATTCTCACAATAACAGCTCTTTACCTGGAAGCAAAGTATCATGCTGTGTTGTCATATGTGAAATCACTGCCCATACAATAGTTTTAATGTGTGTATAACACAGGTCTCAAAGGTGCACTAACTAAATAGTGGTAAAATTGTTGTGCCCAATCAGCACATGGCAATTTTTTTCTGATGCTTAAATCAGTACGCATTGCATAGAGATCACAAGTGTTTCTAGAACATAGTAACTAAGCAGCTTGGGGGTGACGCAAAACCACAAGGAATGTATAGGGGACTAAAATAACCCGCAAAGCCCTCCTACAAAAAAGCAATGCTTAGTGTGGTTTGCCTTCTTGAAAAGCTATTGGCTTGCTATACACCAGCAGTTCTGGATGTAAGCCTGGCTTCAGGGGCATAACGAGATAATTTGCATATTGTAAGGCTGGTATAAGTGTACACTGAGTATACTATAACTCGAAGTCAGATTGTCACCTGAGTTCATACACGTGAGGTCAGAAATATGTGGTACAAAAGGATTAAGGCAAAGCTAGGTCAGTAACACGCTAAGTTCATACAATGGTAATCAGATGGCTAAAATACAAAGGGCTGAGACAGGTGCTAAATCGTTAAACAGGCTGAAGTCATACACAAAAGATCAGATGGTAGAGGTACAAACAGGGATGAGACAGAGACGGGGTCGTTAGGCTAGCCGAGGTCAATATCGAATATCAAATGACTATATTACAGAGGGATGAGACTTTAATCAAAGTGGAGGGCACACCGGGGCATACACAGAATAACCATCAGGATGATTACAATATACAATACACAATACTGAACTAACAAGAGTATGCATATATCGGCAGTGTCCGCATATATACCTAGCTCTGCGGATCATTAACTAAACTCAGTAGTATAGCAAGGTCCAGCGCTCAGAGAACTGAAAGCTATAACAGACAGTGAGTAACTGAATGCCCAGGGTTTATATAGCAGGAATAGAGAACAGACCAAGCCCCCAGGAAAATCAGACCAATCAGCAACATCTCTGCAGCAAGTGTCAGCTGACCGCAGGAATCAGCTGACACACTTCAGACACGCCTCCTATAAAGGCAGTTCTGAGTTGCGCGCGTCCTCCTGGAGAGACTGCCAGAAACAACATGTTGACCCACATCTACAGGGGAGCCGAGGATGCGAACATGCTGACTCACGTCTACAGGGGAGCTGGGGATGCGACCGACCAAAGAAGAAGAGGAAGCTTCCTCCAGCTGTTTAGAGCAGCCTCCAGATACAACACCAGGTACGTTTGTTAGATATATTCAGTAGCAGTGCATTGTGGGTAACCACAGATGTTTACTTAAAGCTGTATTATTGTAAATACCTTCTGTTTTAAGAAAGAAAACCACACTAAATGTTGCTAGAGTAACGTGCGTTGCACAAATAGTGTATTGTATGTTACCCAAGCCATGTGAGCATTTCCTAAGTAACACAGGTTGAGCTAATGGTGAAATATGAGCTACACAACTGGCATAGTTATTGATAAAATTCTCATGTGCTGCTTGCACATGGCAATTTTATCATTACTTACACCGGTTACGTAACATGTATTGCTTAGGTATCGTGAGCATTGCTAGTATATTGCAAGTTGCGCATGTATCTTGATATAACAGTGTGCACAGTGTTTCCTAGGTAGCACGGGTTTTGCTCATTGCATGATCAGTGCTAGTAATGGTAACATTTTCATGCGCTGGCTGCACATGGCGATTTTACCACTATTTAGAGATTATGCCCCATAATGTGAACTTATCCTAAAAGGGGAAGAAGAGTTTGTTCCTCAATGAGATGAGTCTTATGCCTGGTATACACCATGCAATTTCCCGTTAGATAGATGGGTCAAATCAATTACTTCCGACAGGTCCAATCTGATTTCGGATCATTTTTATCATCTATTTTGTACAGATCCATTTTGTACCATCTGATTGTATGTATTTTAAAGATCTTTTACCATTTTAAGAAGATTTAAATAAAATGAAACTTGATGGTGCTTGTCCGTACTACACTAATTAAAATGAAAATCCAGTTGTTCCAAGAGAGGACTGTGCACCTTACCCCACTGTTGCTGAATGCTACACTTGCAGATTGACATGTTCATAGAAAGCATCACTGTGCAGCAGCCCTGCTTGAAATGGGGCTATGAAAGGTCCTTGTCTGACATAACTAATGCTCATGGATCGTGACAACAAGGGCAATGACTTTTCATTTTGTTTCTCTGATCAATAGTGACTATTTAGAAGTATGTTTCCTAATCTGTCTCTTTAAGAGGGATTTACGGTGAGTAATCAGTTATGTCAGCTCCAGTCAGACTGAAAGAGAGATGCACGAAGATCATAAAATAAATATATAACTATCATTCAGGCTCTTTATAGTACTACAGTGTGTGTAATAGATTTTAATGTCTTGAATTTTAGAAAACCTTTATACTTTTTTCCAGTTATTATAATCAGGAGATTTTTACTATTGATTAGAAAAAAAGAAAGCCTCCATGTAGTCGAATAAAATTATAGTTCATTTCTCATTAATTTTGACAATGTCTCCAGTTTTTATGTCTTTTTTAATTTTTTATTAATCTTTTTTGTTTTTTTTACAGTGAATGTTTCATTTAAAATCTTGAGGACCATAGTGCTAAACCCCCCTAAAGACCAGGCCATTTTTACTGAAATAGGCCACTGCAGCTTTAAGGCCAAGCTGCAGGGTCACACAACACACCACACAAGTGATCCCCCCCTTTTCTCCCCACCAACAGAGCTTTCTGTTGGTGGGGTCTGATCGCCCCCCCCAGTTGTTTATTTTTTTTTACAAATATTGTCATTTTTTTTAAAGAAATAAACATATTTTTTAACTAAACAGGAAGTGGAGGAGACATGATCACAGGGTCTAGGTAATGTATGAGAGATGCTGGCAATGACATCTTGCTATTAAGGTTATTTAATGTTTTAGGGCATTTCTGAAATGTTAAATAACCTTAGTAGAAATATGTCATTATCGGCATCACCCTGTGCCATTTTTTTTGTGGCACCTTTTTTAAATGAATTCTCTCTGGCTACCTAAATGGGGGCTCTCTGGCTTTCTACAGAGGGGCTCTATAGATATCCAACCGAGGGGGCTGCATATGGCTACCTAATACTGGAGACTCTTGTGGCTACCTATATTGGAGGGCTACATCTGGCTTATACAGGGGCTCCTCTGACTACCTACACAGGAAGGTGGGGCTACATATGGCTAACTAAAACTAGGGGCCTCTGGCTAGCTATATTGGGGGCTACCTACTGCTGCAAGGCACCTCTGGCTGCTGCAACGCAATAGTGCGCCTGCCATGTCTATGTGTGGAAGGTGGGACCAATGTATACAGCCTTGCCCCGGGACTTTTGCCCCCTGAATGTTCCCTCAGTTACCCAAAGGGAAAAGAAGTGCAGGAACAAGGCCAAAGTAGAGAGGAGTATTTTGTTTGGAGTATATAAATAAACCTGTTGCTATAAAACCGGACAGTATCCTGTCTGCTTCGGGGAGGCGAGTCCACCACCACCTCCTGAGGAATTTTAAGCTTTTTATTACCTTTTATCCTGCTGTCGGCTCTGTGCACTTTTACATTACCAATATCCACCCCTGGTGGAGGGGTTGATACCCATCTTGTTTTCCTTATCTATAGAGAGCGACTTTTAATCCTGAGTGGAGACAGGTCTAATCTCCTCACCTGCCTATAAAGTGGTTGCCTATGCGGTAGCCCACACTTGTGAGAATATACATTATATACGTTTTATTATTACTTCAATTATTTTGCATACTACACCATATTGGGCTCTCGGTGTTCCCTTTCTTAAAGTAGAGAGGAAAGCCAGAGTAAAGATGAAAGATGATCCTGAGCTACATTACTCACTAGCAGCATCCCACCCATATGTCCAGCAGCAGCCACGCCCCATTCACAACCAATTTGCACCCACCTTCATTTTGACAGGGCATGAACAACAGTCACTTCTCTGTTGTTTCCAATTCATTGACAGAAAAATGAATTTCCAATAAATGTGACAAACAGCCAAATAAGCTCTTTATCTGTGAAAGTGGGCAAGACTAGTGATGAGCAGAAATTACGCCTGTGTATTGAAATTGACATTTACGCATCGTAATGCAAAATTTTGGGGACAAGCGTAATTCATTCTGTATGAAATTGTAAGCATTTGTAAGATGCGTATGAATTTATGTGTTATTTATGCATTATTGTGTGCCAATTTTATGAGATTTTTTTGTGAATAGCAAAGCCCCTATACATGCTTGTGCTACATAAATTAAGGAGAGTAGTGGGTCAAAAAATAATTTTTTAAAAAGACCTTGTCGTTTTTGAGAAAATCAATTACCGGTAAATTAAAAATACAAAGAAAAATGTTTTTAAACAATTTTCTAGTTAAAACACATTTTTCTTTGCATTTTTAAAATCAATTTTCTCAAAAATGACTTTTTGAAAAAACTTTTTTTGAATTCTACCCACTATTCTCCTTAACATGTGTAGCAGTTTTGGTAGCAATAGTAAGTATGGGGGCTTTGCTATTCACCGCCGAAGTCGGCATGAAATAAATGAATACATAATTACGAATGCTTATACAAAATTGATTGAATTAACAATTTGTTATTATGCATATGTGTAATTGCAGAAATTTACACAAAATTTGCGAAATCGTAATTAGCTGATTATGATCATCACTGGCCAAGACCCACAAAACACATAGGGCTTGATTCACAAAGCGGTGCAAACTGTTTAGCACGGGTGCACGGGCGCAAAAGTCCGCGATCGCGGTCGCAAAAGTCCGCGAAAAGCACTTCCCGTGCTAAACAGTTTGCACCGCTTTGTGAATCAAGCCCATTGTATAGATATCAATAAATACCTTTTAAATGTAATAACTGTCTCATAAGAATTTGTTAGACAGGTTATATAATTACCCCTATCTAATAACTTCATTATTCATTTTTATGTTTTATACTTTGTGTGCCACCAGAACACATATCTTTCAAATGCACATTTTTATTTTGCACTCGGCTGCCTCTTCCCCCTCCTCTCCCTCCCTCTCCCTCCATTCTAACCTACACTTTGGAGTAGAACCAGAAGAACTTAAGGACCTGAAAGGGGATGTGTTTAGAGATGGCTCGAACCTCCGACTTTTGGTTCGCGAACCTGGAACTCGAACTTCCGAAAAAGTTTGCAAACCTGCAAACCTTTCGAACCGCAATAGCCTTCAAAGGGCAGGCAAACTTGAAAAACTACAAACACTGTTTCTGGCCACAAAAGTGATGGAAAAGATGTTTCAAGGGGTCTAACACCTGGAGGGGGGCACGGTGGAGTGGGATACATGCCAAAAGCCCCGGGGAAAATTACGGATTTGACGCACAGCAGGGTTATAATCCCTAAAAGGCAGAAATCACATTGCATTGCTAAATTGAAGGTCTAAAGTGCTTGAAACATCTTGCGTATGTATACATGGATCAGCAGTTAGTGTAAGTAGTGTACTGCTTCACACTGACAGACCAAACTCACTGTGTAATGCACCGCAAACAGCAGTTTGTGTAGGGATGGCAGTGCTGGACTGGTGCGCACAATGGCGAGAGTGCAGGCGATGGCGGTTTTCAAGCCCATATGGTCGGGCTGAGTTAGCTCAATGCCAGAACAACTGTCCACAATGAAGCAACAACCTTATTATCTTGGGTCAGGTGTGCCCCCCAACACACTCATATAGCCAGTCATTGCTTCATTGTGATACGCAAGCCCCTTAACTGCGACAAAGTAACAATCACAAAGGGGAATTGACACATGTACATGCCTTTAATTGTTGTTGCAGCTGCAGTGCAGCTAGAAAAATTAGGCATGTACACGCACCAGAAAAATTATTATTATGTTTGGTAGCAGCCGCTGCTAGCAGTAGCAGCCATAAAAATTCAGGAATCCACCTGGAGTCCTGGCCCCTGTTGGTGGTGGCGGAGAAGGCAGTCAAGTGGCCTGCAGAGATGCTGTGTGGGGACTAACTTAGTCTTGGGGCAGGCAGCAGCGGCAGACAGGCAGAGATGCTGTGTGTGGGGACTGACCTAGTCTTGGGGCAGGCAGCAGCCCTCCGGGATCCATGCCTCATTCATTTTGATAAAGGTGAGGTTCTGAACACTTTTTTGACCTGACTGCTGGTAGTATAATACAAAGTGCAGTCACACAGAGGCAGTGAAAGGTATGCACTGAAGGTGCTGAGCCTGGCACAGTAAAGCAATTAGCAAGAGCCAGCTGTGCCAGACAGGGCTATATATGCAGTGTCAGTGGTACACACACACAAAAAAAAAAACACATCAGAAGAACATTAGCTCTCAAAAGATAAGTTTTGGGATGCTTTTCATCAACAAATATCAGCAAGGAGCAAGCTAACAGACCTCCTAACTATCGCTTTCCCTATCCCTCCAATGTCTCTCCCTTCTCTCACTAATACAGCAGAACACAGAGTGAGAACATTGCCGACGCTGCTGCCTTTTATAAAGGGGAGGGACTCCAGTAGGGAATGCAGCCGGATTGGCTGCCATGTGTCTGCTGACTGTGATGTAGAGGGTCAAATTTAGCCCAATGATGTAGTATAGGGGGTGGGTGGAACTCGCTAAGTATTCGTGGTTCACCGTGAACTCGAACCAGCTAAGTTTGCGCAAACAAGTTCTCCAGCGAACCATTCGGGCCATCTCTAGATGTGTTTTCCCCACAGGCAATAAATCCAGTTGCAACTGCGCAAAGCGCAATCACTAAGGGCTCTTTCACATTAGGGCAGATTTTCTGCGTTTCAACGCAAAGGATAAAGTTTGCGTTACCCAAGGTGAAATGAAAGTCCATAGACTTTCATTTTAGCTTTCACATATAACGCAGCCTTTTTGTGCGTTGCGTTCCACTGCACCCAGGCGCAGTTTTTTGGCCAACGCTAGCTTTATGCGTTACAATGTTAGTCAATGTAAAACGCACACTATGCGCGTTTTTAATCCGTTAACGCAGGCAATCAGTCCCAGAATGCAACAGAGGAACAATGTAGAAAGTTGACAACTAAAAGAAAAAAAAATTACCTGCGTTTTTCTATGTGCAGTAACGGATTGAAAACGGATTAAAAACGCACACTCACTGCAGTGCAACGCATATCAAAACGCAGTAAAAGGCATACAACAAAACGTATGCTTTGAGCGTTCTCCAACGCAAGCTCTGATGTGAAAGAGCCCTTAATATGAGTAGCATCCAACCTCACTTACAAAGGGTTATTTTATCTACTATACTCTTGCTTTCTGTTTCTTTTTCTTCTTTTACCGCTCTGAAGTTCTCTAAACCGCTAGTTAGTAGAGATGATCGGATAGAGCAAATTCCGTTCTGCCAGAATTTGCGGTTTCCGCCTGCGCTGAATTCCGTCGCTATGAAAATTCCGCCGGATTTTTACGAATTTCCGCGGAATTCTGGATTGCGGCGGAAAAATTAAAATAATTGCAAATGGAACCTTGTTTATGCTATATGCTAGCCCATAAACCCTATTGACTAAAACCATATGCTAGCCCATAAACTCTTAGTCCTTTTT